>NC_060120.1:305444976-306075809 GCF_021461395.2 Schistocerca americana | reverse complement strand
ACTATGCCCTTCAATGTGCTTCAGTGAACTGTCTTCCCTTATGTTCACGCTGAGAACTTTAGTATGCTGCCATTTTGCATTGAGCTTGTGCTGTAATAGGTCTGCCTCTGTGACTCTCACTTTATGGATCTCAAAAAATTTTTCACCAGTTGTAATTATTGTTAACATCAACTGGTCTGTTTGAGTGTGATCCATTTAATGGTTAGTGCTTGTTCTGCACGTGTAACATTGGCTGCTTGCCATTATAGGTGTTACTTGAAGTTTTGCTTTACTGTTACTTGTTTACCCCACAATCTTTCTGGTATGCAAATCTGGTGGCTTTCAAATCAACGTTATTTTACTGTAAGCCATCAGGCCATTTGTTGTTAACCTAGTGTTTAATGAAATTGGGAATTTAGTGCTGTTAAGAAAGCTCTGTGATAAATCTGGTTTATAAAGTGGTTGTTTTTAACACCTTGAGATATTTTCTTGGATTTATTATTTAATCTTTTAATTATTTTAAGGAAATTTGTTGAATTAATGTACGTCATTCAAAATGTGTTTTAGATCATTCTGAAATATAGGTGCCATGGAAGAGAGCCTTACTTGTAAATGCTAGCAATTAAGTATCATCTCAAAGAGGTAAGTTTCTGTTTCTCATAAAAATTTCGGTTTGGCACAAACAGCTCTCTGGCTATGTAGCCTAGGTGACTTATTGACTGTTTTTCTATTTGAAGTAAGTTTCTGAGATTAATGATTTCACCCTATTCTGTCAAGTTGTTTTGTGGGTGATGTTTATTATGCCACTGTTTTCCCATTTTATGTTACTGAGTGCTGTTTGCTGTATGGAAATTTGGGTAACGTTACTCTTTGATTATTCTGGTAGATTTGAAGGTTTTATGTCATTAAGCCATTAAAGCATGGGTGAATTACATTTTCTTAACTTGTATCTTTTAGCTCATATTTCATTTGAGTGGTGTTTATTAACAGCTAGTAATTTTATGAGTAGCGAGCCTGGTGTATGGGCAGCACTTGGCTGAGGGGATCTGCTTCTGTTAAGCACCAGCATGGTGTTTTTCAGGAGTGTTTGTGGCTGCCCAACATTGCCTTAGTGGAGCTGTTCGCACTAGCACCATTTTCTTAAGTTTGTTTAGTTTATACCCTTATTTACAAGCTCTTATGTACATATTTTCCACCAAATATTTTATGTGTCTCCTGAAATGGGTGATAACATCCAGTTTATTATTAACCTTCAGATTTTCTACAGCAGATTATTTCAGTCTGCACTTATTATGCTAATATTTGGGAACTTTGAACTTACTTGCTCTAGCGGTCAGTATTTGAGATTTTTTATAATTATTTTGCCATTATTTCCATGTTGTATTCATTCCAAGTATGTAAAAGAAAATCTTGTAGATCATAACTGTTGGCACTTACCTTTCATGGTTGGTCTGTTCTGGAAATTGAATGTTTACTTGTTATTTGGTAACTAGTAATTGCAGACACAGATGTTCCCTTCAAAGGCTAGTCTGATTAATACTGAAATTAATTTAATTTTTTTTTAAGTCTTTTAAGAGACGTAAGTGGGACTCGTTATTATAACAACAACAGTTCTGGTGCCCATTCTATGGTATGGTTAATATTGCCACCTAACAGGACACCAGCAAATGGAGGGGGAAGAAAAGATGAACTGAAGCCGCCATGGCTCACTCCTAATACACATCTTCAAACACAGAAGAGATGTGATAGAGCTTGGGGACTTCAATGTAAACTTTATAAGAAATTCCAGAGACAGATCAGACCTAGAAAATTTGAAGTCCACATATAATTTTGCTACTATAGTTAGTTTTTCTGCTAGAATAACTTCATGTACAAGCACACTAATTGATAATATACTTTTAGACAAGACCAAAACAGATGATACAACTACCATCCAAGTACTGGATGGTCTCTCTATGACAAAGAAAGACTTGTTATTAACAGTGCAAGTATATATGAGAATCACTGTGGCTCCCACTGGAAAACAGCTAGAATAATTAATGATGAAACTATCCAGACTTT
This sequence comes from Schistocerca americana, assembly GCF_021461395.2. Classification (NCBI taxonomy): domain Eukaryota; kingdom Metazoa; phylum Arthropoda; class Insecta; order Orthoptera; family Acrididae; genus Schistocerca; species Schistocerca americana. Next base: position 306,073,769 of record NC_060120.1, on the reverse strand, counting down.
TAAATCACATCTCCAGACATAGACTGGAGACCTGTGTATAATTTAGATAATGCCAGTTCCAAGTGCAGTCTTTCCAGTAATGAAGAGGCACTGATATTTGAAGATCTGGATAACCACTGGTATTAAGATTTCAGGGAAAAGGAAATGAGAGCTAGACATCACCTCAAAAAATTCAGTCAACCCTAAAAAGTTAAATACCTATAAAAAAATTTGTAAAATGCTAAGTTATTCAGAAGTCACAACGTTTGTTGCAAATTAATACATGTAGTAACAAAAACAAAACTTTATGGAAATTGAAAAGGAGTGAGACTGGTGCATATTATCCCCATTATTATAACCTCTAATCGCCAATAATTGCGTGGATATTCAAACACACTCACTTAGAAACAATAGCTCGTTACATGATAACAACTCAGTATCTCTTATTCGACTCCCGTGCCGTGACATGCGGCTGGCGCCGTTCGTAGCTAGGTGGCGCTCCCGCGCTCAGCCGAGTTGCGAAGTGCCTCTATCGCTGTTTGCACGTACTGTCGTGGTGGCACTGTTAAATGTCGTGGCACTGTCACAACACTTTTCCCCCCTTGGAAAAAAAAAAACAACAACAACAACAACACTCACTTCCTTGGAGACATGGACAGTGCGGAGACATCCATGGCCTCTTGTGAGGCCCCGAGAAGATCCCGAGGAGAGACACGAGAGTATGGTCGAAAATGTCCAGGACGGAAGCTCGTGCGTGGAATGTGCCTCCTGGACGAGATGATGGGTGAAAACTCCGGAGCAGCATCCATAGGTGTCGTGGACCTGGGGGTGTGCTCTAGCGAGATGGGTCCCGGAGAAGGTGGCGTCGCGACCGGGGCCGGTTCCGGCGTACTCGGAAGCGGTAGCGACGTCGGCTGCATCAACACGTACGGTAGATCGGCAGCAGTGACAGGACTGGCTTCTCGGGCTGGTGGAGGCGAAGGAAGGGGCGGTGGCAACGGCGTGGCCACCACTCGTGGGCGCATCTGGTCGTAATGGCGAACAACCATGCCGTCATCCGTACGTATTTCACAAAGCCGGCGGCCGCGAATAGCCTTGACCACCCCTGGAATCCATTTAGGGCGAGATCCATACCCTCGTGCCTACACGTCGGTGCCCACCGAGTATTTTCCCGCACTAGGGGACACAGCACAAGGCCTGACAGGGTGAAGCAGGTGCAGTAGAGTGCACGGTTGGCAGCCATGCAAGAGTTCAGCAGGGCTGCGATCACCCAGAGGCGTGAAGCGATAAGAACTCAGAAAATGCAGCAGAGCATCATCTGTGGAAAAATCACTAAGGAATTTTTTCCTCTGGCTTTTGAAAGTGCGGACAAGGCGCTCGACCTCCCCATTCGATTGCGGATGGAAGGGCGGTGCTGTAACATGATGAATCCCTTGTCCAGGCCTGCGAAGAGAACTGAGGGCCATTGTCCTTGACGATCGTGGATGGAAGACCTTCTAGCGCAAAGATTTTGGACAAAGCCAGCGTCGTCGCCGCAGTGGTGGGCGACGGACATCGAACAACAAACGGAAACTTCGAGAAGGCGTCAATCAACAGTAGCCAATAAGTACCGAGGAAGGGGCCGGCAAAGTCAGCGTGCAGCCGTTCCCATGGCTGCGCCGGGTCAGGCCACGGAGAGGGCATAGTACAAGGTGCAGCCAGTTGTTGAGCACACTGACCACACGCAGCAACCATGTGGGCGATGTCCGAATCAATACTGGGCCAATAAACGTGCCTGTGGGCCAGGGACTTAGTCTGAGAAATACCCTAATGGCCTTCATGCAACAGTTTGAGAACATCTTTGCGATGAGAGGCTGGCACCACGACCTGTGGAGATGCGCCATCCGTGGCCAGAAGAACAACACCATCACGAACAGACAGACGAAGGTGCAAGGCATGGTAGTTGCGAAGGGGATCCGACGCCCGGCCCTTGGTCCTGTCCGGCCATCCCCGTTGAACAAAACCGATCACCTGACGCAGGACCGGGTCCCGCGCAGGAGCCGACGCGACCTGCGAACCTGTAAGTGGAAAACCCTCGACCGCACGACATTGTTCCTCATCAATGTGGAAATAGAGTAGTTCATCACGATCGAAAACCGGGTCGGGGCCCATCGGCAATCGCGATAGTGAATCTCATAGTGAAAACGAGACAAGTATATGGCCCAACATGGCAGGCGGTGAGCTGCCTTATCTGGAAGCGACGCCGATGGGCTGAACAGAGAGACCAGCGGCTTGTGGTCGGTGATGAAGTGAAACTTAGAACCATACAAAAAAAATGCTGAACTTTTTTAGAGCATAAATGATAGCGACCGCCTCCTTTTCAATTTGAGAGTAACGCCGTTGCGCATCGTTGGGGGTCTTGGAAGCATAGGCGATGGGTCGTTCCGACCCATCCTCATACTGATGGGCAAGAACAGCCCCTAGGCCATACTGTGACGCGTCAGTCGCCAGAACCAAGTGCTGACCCGGACGGAATGTGGCAAGACAAGGCGCCGACTGCAAATGAGCCTTCAGGCGGACAAAAGCCTGCTCACACTCGTCGAACCAACAGAAAGGGACATTTTTGTGTAACAGCTGATGGACAGGATGAGCTACCGCCGCCACGGATGGAATGAACTTGTGATAATAAGCAATCTTGCCTAGAAACGCCTGAAGTTCTTTGACCATAGACGGCCGGGGTACAGCGTTAATGGCCGCAACGTGCTGACGTAGAGGACGTATACCCTCACGGGACAAGTGGAAACCAAGATACACAATGGAGGGTTGGAAGAACTGTGAATTGTCCAGATTGCACCTCAACCCAGCCGAATGCAAAACCCGAAACAGTGAACGCAAATTGCGAAGGTGCTCCTCAGTGGAGGCTCCCATGACAACAATGTCATCCAGATAGTTTATGCAGCCGGGAACGGAAGCCGTGAGCTGTTCCAAAAACCGCTGAAAAATGGCCAGCGTGCTAGCGACGCCAAATGGTAACTGCTGGTACTGATACAACCCACAAGGAGTGTTGATGACGAGAAATTCCTTGGAAGAAGCATCCAACGGCAACTGGTGGTACACCTCCGATAAGTCAAGTTTGGAAAAGAACTGGCCCCCAGCGATCTTGGTGAATAACTCCTCAGGACGGGGAAGAGGATAAATGTCAATGAGGCTCTGAGCGTTGACAGTGGCTTTAAAATCACCACACAATCGCAGACTCCCGTTTGGTTTAGAAACCACCACGATTGGCGATACCCATTCGCTGGAGGTAACAGGAAGGAGAATCCCTGAAGCTGTTAACCTGTCTATCCCAGCCTTGATAGGTGCACGCAACGCCACCAGAATAGGGCGTGCCCGGAAAAACTTAGGGCGAGCTGTAGGTTTAAGAGTAATGTGGGCTTCAAAATCCTTGGCACGACCCAGACCAGCAGAGAACACGGACGAAAATTCAGAACACAATCCATCCAGCTGTTGATACGGAATATCCTCAGATATGAGGTGCACATCATCATCAATGGAGAACCCGAACAACTGGAAAGCATCATAACCGAACAGGTTTTCAGTGCCCGCATGATCCACCACATAAAACGTGAGGGGGCTAACAACAGACTTGTAGGCAGTGGAAGCATCAAACTGGCCAATGATAGGAATTTTCTGTTTATTATAAGTTCTCAGATTTCGCGTAACTGGAGACAAGGGAGGGGAGCCCAACTCCAAATACATGCAAGAATTAATGAGAGTTACTGCAGAGCCAGTGTCCACTTGCATGCGAATGTCTTTATCCAGAACACAAACAGTAACAAACAATTTGTGTGTTTGAGAAAGCACACAGTTAACATCCATGTCCGATGCCTTGTCCTCGTCGACAGGAACTTCAGGGGACTGACACACAGAATCAATGTGGCCTTTTTTCCTACATGAATTACACGTGGCCCAACGTTTTGGACACGCGGCCCTGACATGCTGTACGAAACAACGTGGACAAGAAGGAAGTGCGGAACGAACCTGCTTCTGTGGTTGTTGTTTTCGCTGCGAGCGTTGCGGCCCAACGCGACGTTGTTTACGCGAGTGAACCGCCGCCACATCTTCGTTTTCCTGTGAAACAGGCAAATTGTCCGTGTCGAAAGTTGACTGTACAGCACCTACATCACACCACGCGTCTATTTGCGTGCCAGCAGCGTGAGACACTTCAAAGGATTGAGCGATGCTTAGAACTTCCAACAACGATGGGTTTGGCAGTTATAGGGCACATTGCCGAACTTCTTTATCAGGAGCAAGCCGTAGAACAGCATCCCTAACCACTGAATCAGCATAAGACTCATGATGAGTGTCCGTGACAAACTGACATTTCCTACTCAGACCGTGTAGTTGCGCCGCCCAAGCCCGGTAAGATTGATAGGGCTGTTTACGACACCGGTAGAATGCCACGCAGGCGGCAACGACGTGGGTGTTTTTCCGGTAATAGTTAGACAATAAGTCACACATTTCTTGGAAGGACAGAGAGGCAGGTTCCCGCAGAGGGGCTAACTGAGATAGCAGCTGATAGATCCGTGGGAAAATCCAAGATAGAAATAATGACTTACACATAGGAGCGTCGACAACACTGAAAGCCAAGAAGTGTTGCCGCAAACGCTTCTCATAATCCTCCCAATCTTCAGCGGCCTTGTCATAAGGAGGGAATGGAGGCGGAGAAGAGGAAGACAGACGATGAGTAAGTGACGTTGACAACGCCCGAATAGCAGCTGTCAGCTGTGTTTGTTGTGCCTGAATAGCAGCCGTCAGCTGTGTTTGTTGTTCAATGAGCGCTTGCATAAGCTGTTCCATGTCTGCCCCGTCACGAACACACAAATCCACAACGCAGTGAAAATATCCCATCCTCGTCGCCAAAAAGTATTATAACCTTTAATCACCAATAATTGTGTGGATATTCAAACACACTCACTTAGAAACAATAGCTCGTTACATGATAACAACTCAGTATCTCTTATTCGACTCCCGTGCCGTGACATGCGGCCGGCGCAGTTCATAGCTAGGTGGCGCTCCCGCGCTCAGCCGAGTTGCGGAGCGCCTCTATCGCCATTTGCGCGTACTGCCGTGGCGGCACTGTTAAATGTCGTGGCACTGTCACAACACCCATAGGATCCAAAACAAAGTTCTCAACAATGAAGGTAGATGGGTACAAAATCAAGAGATCACAGCAAAAATTTTTAATGATCATTTTTTAAGTATTGCTGAGAAAACAGGACACAAATAAAAATAATATCCCAAATTCTTTAGGACAGCCTAAACCGCACAGGAAGTAAGAAAAACTATAATTTCTTTAAAAAGTAAAAATTCAACTGGTGGCAACAACATTTCTAGCAAACTGGTAAAAGCCTGGTGTAGTCCGTTCATTTAAGTGCTAGCACATATATTCAATGCCTCTCTCAAACAAGGCATCTTCCCTGACAAGAGGAAGTATGCTACTGTAAAAGCTCCTCTACAAATAAGATGACATCTCAGATGCTACAGCATTTTCTACAGTCCTCAAAAAATTAATATCACCCAGGACAGTCAACCACATAAAAAACTTTGCAGTAATTAGTAAAAACCAGTTTGGATTCAGAGAAAGTATCTCCACAACCGAAGCAATATTTTCATTGGCCAGTAACATTTTCGAATGCCTTCACAAGACGACATTGCCTGTTGGCATATTTTGCAACCTGTCAAGGCTTTCAACTGTGTCGATCAGAGTGTACTTGTAGAGAAACCATGCCACTGTGGAATATGAGGATAAATGGGCAACTTGCTCAAATCTTACCTGCAGGGCAGACAACAGAATATAGTGTTAGATGGTTAATGCCACACAAAGTACGAGGCATAGTGTCCGACTGGGGAACAGTACACTTTGGAGCCGCATAAGTTTCTGCCTTTGGTCTCCTGCTTTTACTCATAAATATTAATGACCTACCTCTGTCCTCCAACAAGCAAGCAACTTTACAATGTTTGCAGGTGACAAAACAATTGTGCTAAGACAGTAAAACATCCACAGACCTGGAGTTAAATTCCAACTAACTGCCTGCAAATGTTCTCAACTGGTTCACATCATCTCTCTATCAATAAACCTCAGCAAAACCCAACATATTCATTTCCATTATGATCACAAAAGCCCACAGAAGATAAACATTGCACATGACAGCCAGCGAATGCAGAGCGTGCATTGTTTGAAATTCTTAGGCATTCCTATAGATAGCAAGCTTTGCTGGGAAAATCACATCCACTAAACCACAAAAAGGCTTAGCACAGCAACATTTCCCACCCAGATAATCACCAAAATCGTAGATACCAATGTCTAAAAATCTGCCTACTTTGACTACTTCCATTCAATTATGTTAGCGACTGGAAAATGTTGTATCTATTTTTTTGCAAAATTCACATCTATTTTTGTCAAAAATCATATCTATTTTCTGTTTGTTAATGATTAGATGCACAAATTTAAAAGGTTGTCACATGACATGCGTGAAGACAAACAAAGCCTTAGTTCTTTGAAGCTGGCTGTAAAAAGGAGTGGTGATTGGAAACTTTTTGACGGGAATGTTTGCTTTTGCAAAAACTTCAATAGTTTCTTTTTTCTGAAATGGCCTTTGTTTCTTTCATCTGGCTGTATTTAATCTTTCAACAAATGATTGTTCTGCTGCAAATCAGCAGCATTTTCCCACCAGTGAAGTGAATGCATCTCTGATTTAAAGTGACTGCTGGTATTATTTGTTTTTTCCCTGCCCAATTTTAGGATAACAAAATCTGCAGAATAATGATTTACACTTTTCATGGCCATTCATAGCTATGCAACCCACACTTGACAATGCTACAGACAGAACTGACAAGATACTTAGTGTAGAACTCGAACATAAAATAACTCTATTCAAATGCTAGGGGAAGACTTTCTGCACAGAAGAAATATAAGAGATTTAGTTTCCCAATTGCTACAGCGCACAGTGCGGGCACCATATACTAATGGCACCCAGCCAAGAGCATAAACAAACCAGAATTTTGACTACCAGAGGGGAGAGAAGCGGTATGAGAAGCCAAGCCCCGCCTCCCTCTTGCAGTGCAGCAGCCTACACTCTTGCTCCACAAAAGCAGAACTGTCACACTATCACAGAGATCGCCAATCCCATCTGATGTTGTGAGGGTTGTAATTGAGACCCATAATGGGCCAGGATTATTCACTTCACTTATTTCAAAATAAGAAAAGAAAACAATGACCAATGCATAAGACAAAGCATTTGGAAGTGGCTACTACACAAGTACTTGTTGAGGTTTGCAGAGTATTTCTGACGAGGTAGTTCAGGCCCAACCTCTAGCAGTATTTGACGCAACCACAGTTCAAAACATCTACTACCTAATGTAAACAATGGAAAATCCAGGATGGAATGTAACAATACCAGAGAAGGGAAGTTGCTACTCACCATATAGCAGAGATGCTGAGTCGCGATAGGCACAACAAAAAGATTCACACAATTAAAGCTTTCGACCACACACGTCTGCAGTCTCAGAGAGCTGAAACTACACTGCAAGCAGCAGCACCAGTGCATGATGGGGAAGTGGCGACTGGGTGGGGGAGGGATAGTATGGTGGGAGTGGCGGACAGTAAAGTGTTGCAGTTTAGACGAAGGGCAGGAGAGAAGGTGCGGAGGGGGGAGGGAGTAAGTAACGGAAAGGAGAGAAATAAAAATAAATTAAAAGACTGGGTGTGGCAGTGAAATGACAGCTGTGTAGTGCTGAAATGGGAACAGGGAGGGGGCTGGATGGGTGAGGACAGTGACTTCGTTAGTCTTGCTTTACGATCCTTCATAATATAAAATGAATGAGTCATGCCATCAGCATGACACAAGAAGGAAACATGACTCAGACTGTGACCTGACAAATTTGCCTCTGGTGCAGAAAGGTGTAAAATACATGAGCATAAAAATCTTCAAAGCACTTCCAAGTAATATTAAGTGTCTACAAGGTAAAACTAATCTGAAGGAGTTCTTGCTTGATAAAAGATTCCATACATCTACATAGATACTCCGCAAGCCACTGTAAGGTGTGTGGTGGAGGGTACCCAATACCACTATTTGTCATTTCCCCTCCTGTTCTACTCGCAAATATAGCAAGGGAAAAATGACTGTCTGTATGCCTCCATATGAGCCCTAATGTATCATATCTTTGTTGTCCTTATGCGCGATGTATGTCGGTGAGAGCAGAATCATTCAGCTGTCACCTTCAAATGCCGGTTCTCTAAATTTTCTTAATAATGTTTCCCGAGGAGAACACCACATTCCCTCCAGATTCCCATTCGGGTTCCTGAAGTATCTCCGTGACAGTTCAGTTTTGTTCAAACCCGTCAGTAACAAATCTAGCAGCCCTCTTCTGAATTGCTACGACGCCTTCCTTCAATTCGACCTGGTACGGATCCCAAACACTCGAGCAGTACTCAAGAATTGGTCGGACCAGCATTTTATATGCAGTCTCCTTTACAGGTGAACCATTCTTTCCTAAAATTCTCCCAATACATTAAAGTAGACCATTTGCCTTGCCTACAGCATTTTTCACATGCTCATTACACCTCATATCACTTTGCAATGTTATGCCCAGATATTTAAACAACTTTGACTGCGTCAAGCTGGACACTAGCAACATTGTATCTGAACATTACAGGTTTGTTCTTCCTACTCATACCTGTTAACTTACATTTTTCCACATTTAGGGTTAGCTACCATTCATCACACCAACTGGAAATTTTGTCTAAGTCATCTTGTATCTTCCTACAGTCACTCAACTTTGACACCTTAACATTCACCACAGCATCATCACCACACAACCATACACCGCTACCCACCTTGTCCACCAAGTCATTTATGCATATAGAAAATAACAGTGGTTCTATCACACTTCCCTGGGGCACTCCTGACAATATCCTTGTCTCTGATGAACACTCACCATCAAGGACAACAAACTCGGTTCTATTATTTAAGAAATCTTCGATCTATTCATATATCTGTGAACTTATTCCATATGCTCGTACCTTCGTTAACAGCCTGCAATGGGGCACCACGTCAAATGCTTTCCGGAAATCAATAAATATGGAATCTGCCCTTCATCCATAGTTCTCAGTATATCATGTGAGAAAAGGGAAAGCTGAGTTTCGCACAAGTGACACTTTCTAAAACCATGCTGATTCATGGACATAAGCTGCTTAGCCTCAGCCTCAGGGAAGTTTATTATATTCGAAATGAGAACGTGTTCAAGGATTCTGCAGCAAACAAAACTTAAGGATATTGGTCTGTAATTTTGTGGGTCCATTCTTTTACCTTTCTTATATACTGGAGTCACCAGCACTTTTTTCCAGTCACTTGGGACTTTGTGCTGGGCGAGAGATTCCAGATAAAATGATGGTCTAATGATGGGATGTTTGTATGGATCTCCTGCGTGAATGGTTTCTTGAACATGAAATTTACAACTTCGACTTTAGTTTTCCCATCTTCAAGTACCACACCAGACTCATCATCAACGGACTGAATGGAAGCCTTAGACCCACTTAGCAATTTTGCATATGAACAGAAATTTCTCAAATTCTCTGCCAGATCTTTTGCTAAGTTGTGATGGTGGTAGTTGTTGTATGCTTCGCACATATATCTTTTCAAACACACACGAATCTCTACTAACCTTTGCTTGTTGTCGTTTGTATGTGTCTCCCCTCCTGGACCTAGAGTGCAACAGCCTCTGCGTTCTCAGCATCTTACGAATTTCGTTATTATACCATGGTGGGTCTTTTCCATCCCTTATTCACTTACTAGGCATGTAATTCTGCAGACCACGATCTACAATCTGCTGAAACTTTGCCCATACTTCCTCTACATTCATCTTGCTGGTACTAAGTGACACCAATTCACTGCCTAAGTAAGATGTTAATAACTGCTTATCTGGAAGAAACTCTCTCCTAGCCTTCTTGACTGATTTATTAACTTTCATAATCATTGTTGCTACAATGATATCATGATCGCTAATCCCCATTTCTATACTGACATTGTTGATAAGGTCCAGCCTATTTGTAGTTACAAGTTCTAAGATATTTCCATTGTGCGTGGGCTGCCGAGTTAGCTGCTCAAGACAATTTTCAGAAAATGTCTTCAAAAGTATATTGCATGACTGTCTGTCTGTACCCCCGCAACGAATCCGTAGTCATCCCAGTCTATACTCGGCAGGTTAAAGTCACCTCCAACTAGTGCCGCATGATCTGAGTATTTACACGCTACTGACCACAGACTTTCTTTGAATGACTCTAGAACTACCACAGCAGAATTGGGTGGCTGGTAAAAACATCCAACAATTAACTTGGTTTCACCTACATGTCTATGCGACAAGAAGACTTCACTATCACACTCAACTTCGACCTCAATAGAGACAATTTTTCTTGTTAACTGCAATGAAAACTCTCCCTTCTGTGGCCTCTAATCTTTCTTTCCGATATACGTTCCACAACTCGCTAAATATCTCAGAGCTTTCCACTTTGAGTTTCAGTCAGCTTTTGGTCCCAAGAATAATTTGAGCGTGAGGATTTTCCTGGAGGGCAGTAAATTCGGGAACTTTATTTCGAATACTTCAACAGTTTACTGATAAAATTTTGACAGTCAAAGTTTCTTTATTCTGAAGGCTGTTAGACTCCCCTTGCTGTAATCAACTGGCGAGTGTTCATCAGAGCACCTCAAACAACCCTCATGTGTACTCCACAAGTACTCTGCTACCAGAGTAGCTGCCTTCTTTGTGTAGTGCACCCCTAACCTGTCAGGAGGAGTCCTACAAATCCCAATACAATAACACAAGTCCAGAAATCTGCAGCCAAGACCATGACAGAGTCGACAAAGCCTTTGGTTGAGACCCTTCACTCGGCTCCAAACCAAAGGATGCCGATCAACTCTGGAAATGCGAGGCCAGCAGTCTTCACCACCTCCACCAGCTGCCTGTACGAACTGATGATCACCTCAGAACCCAAGGGACAGGCGTTGTTGGTGCCGACATGAGCCACAACTTGCAGATGACTGCATCCTGCACGCTCAATAGCCGTCAGCAAAGCTACCTCCGCATCTTGGATGAGGCCCCACTGGCAGACATACTGAGTGAACATTGGCTTTCTTTACAGCCTAAACACTATTTGCCTAAGGGGCTCCATAACGCATCTAACACTTAAGCTCTGAATAACCAGTAAATCCCCCACCGGGTACCTGCTGAATGAAGGAGCATCCATCTGTCCACTCACAGGAAAAATAGGTGAGGCCAGGCAGCCAGTATCCACATTGGCCCTCCGCCTCTAACGACGCGACCTGCTTTAATGTATATTGCTGTTTTAATTACATTAATTTGTGTTCTGTACATCAAGCAGATGGTGTTTTTTAGTTTATAAATAACTGCTTAGATAATATCTGAAAATTGTATCTTAACCTCTGTTTGTGAGTATAATTAGAACTTTTTTATTATTGTTTTCTAATTTGTATTCTAAATCTGTTTTTGTGGTCCTTAATGCTACTAACATAATAAAGGATTAAATATTTTGACTTGTTCCATGCTCACACGTTACCACACAAAAATGGATCTATGGAACATGTTTTACAATAAAAAAAAACTAAATAAGTTCTTTTCAATTAGGGACAGTGAAATGCAGCTTCTTAGCAACTTATCAGACAAAAATTATAACAGCTATTTTTCGCTTTCTAAAAACAACAGATTTGGTAAATGGACTGACATTTATAACTTAAATCGCAGATCAAAAGATTATAAAGAAGATGGAGAAATCAAGATGGAATGTAATACATATACGAGGATGTATCACTGGTAACTGCACTGAGATGTGGTTAAGCACACAGAAAAGATGAAACCTTGTAATATTTTCTAAGCATCTGTCCAATCATCATAATCTATTTTGTAGCTAGTTATCTATCCTGATACCCATATTAGGTTGTAACAATGATGAATTTTGGGGTATAAGACAGCAGGAATCTAAAATCTTTTCCTATTTTTTTTTTAAATTCACAGCAAAATATTTTCAAGAGCTACAGTAAGACTGAAGAGTGTACAGCTTCAAAAAGTCAGTGCTTCTACCTAAAGTATTGTGCACGCCATCTGCCTCTTCTTTAACAGATTCATCCAAACGTTCCAGATTTTGAACAAGAAGGGCACAAATTTGCTGATTCAACAATGCATCTATTAAAGCCTCAGCTCCTTCCTCACTCTCATTAAGGATATCAACATCAGTGAGTTCCTGAAAGTAAGAAAGAAGAAATAACTATTTTTTATAATACTGACTTCATAAAACAATGAAAAACAACTTGTAAATCTCTTTAATATGAAGTGTGTTCAATAAGTAGTGCGACACATTTTTTTTTCCTCGGCCGATTTTGGTTGTAAAAATGCGGGATTTATTGTGGGGCATCATGGAAGATTCCTGGTTCAACCCCTGCCTTCTTCTGGCAGGTGGGTTGAAGGGGAAGAAAGAAGGGGTGAAGGGAAAGGAACTGGAGAGGTTCAGGAAAAGGGGTAGAGTTTGGAAAAGTCACCCAGACTCCCGGGTCAAGGCAGACTTACCAGACGAGATGGGGCCAAACACAGTCTTTCCTTCTCATTCCATCCGGTAAGTGTGCCCCGACATGGAGTCCAATGAAATTTTTGAGTTCCTCTCAGATTTCAGACTTGTGTGCTGCCTTGTGTTGTCCAGAGAAGAAGTTTGTATTTTTGTGGTAACTAACATACTGAAGTCCTTTCTTCATTTCCTGAAGGTAGTGCAATACAATTAGAGCTGATCCTTCCACCATGAGAGAGAACATCAAACAGAATAACCCCTTCAGAGTTCCTGGAGACCATTGCCATGACTTTAGTGGCTGAGGGTGTGGCTCTGAACTTTTTCTTCAGAGTAGAGTTGGTGTGGCGCCACTCCATGGATTGCAGTTTTGGTTTTGTTCGAAGTGATGAACCCATGTTTCATCACCTGTGGCTATCTTCTCGCACCTTCTGACTTCCATCTGGTTTGGCACAATAAAGTATGCATTCTGCAGGAAGCATTTCATGGATAATGGGAAGGTTACTGATGCAACAAGACATTGGCTCCAACGACAACCTATACAGTGGTACCATATGGGCATACAGACCTTCCCAGTAAGGTGGTATAAGGCCATTGCACCGAACAGAGATTATGTTGAAAGACAGTGTTTTATAGCCAAAAGATTGGGGAATAATATGATGCATCGGAATGGTATAATGGTAAGATAGAGATTTCGGAACCAGATATTAAATTGTATGACACTTCCAGGAGCAGACGTAGGCTCTGACCACAATTTATTGCTTATGAATTGTAGATTAAAACTAAAGAAACTACAAAAAGATAGGAATTTAAGAAAATGGGACCTGGATAAACTGAGAGAACCACAGGTTGTATAGTGTCTCAGAGGGAGCATTAGGAAATGACTGACAAGAACAGGGGAAAGGAATACAGTAGAAGAAAAATGGGTAGCTTTGAGAGATGAAATAGTGAAGGCAGCAGAGAATCAAGTAGGTAAAAAGATGAGGGCTAGTAGAAATCCTTGGGTAACACGAGATATTGAATTTAACTGATGAAAGGAGAAAATATAAAAATCCAGCAAATGTAGCAGGCGAAAGGAAATACAGGGTGTTCAAAAAGTCTCTCTACAGTGAGGATTGTTAGCCGCGCGTGCCGTATGATTGTTCACTTGCCTGGGTTACTACTAAAATGCTAACCATTGAAGAATGTGTGTTTTTAGTTGAATAAGTGTTCAAAGCTAGTGGAGACAACACTCCCACATCGTGATACTGTGCGAGATTTGATTAACAAATTTTGAAGTACGGGTTCATTGACAGATGCACAGTGGTCGTCCTAGCATTTTGTCTGAAGATAAACTACTCGATATTTCCGATAAGATGTCCATGAGTCTGAACAAGTCAGTAAGAAAACTCGCCCAGGAAATTGATATTAGTGTCAGAATGGCCCACACAGGAGTATGGAAAAAATTAGAACTTTTCCCACACAAAATGACAGTCGTGCAAGAACTGAAAAATACTGATCACGGCAAGAGACTGCATTATTGTCAATGGATCAAAACTTTCATTCAACAAAATGGAAGTGATATTCTTAATGAAACGTTTTTCACTGATGAGGCGTGGTTTCATTTATCTGGGTACATGAACTCACAAAATTCTCTTATGTGGAGTACTGCAAATCCATTGTGTATTCATGAGGAACCACTTCATTCTGTGAAAATAGGAGTTTGGATTGCAATTTCTAGACATTGGATTGTGGGCCCCATATTTTTCAACAAAACACTAAATGCACAACGATACTGCAGTGATATTCTATACCCTTTCATAGGAGAACTTGTGTTAAGTGAAATACTGAACGATTATTTTCAACAAGATGGTGCAACCGCTCGCATTTCGGTGTCACTGCTTGCTGATGTTCTGGCGATTGCATAATTTCACAGGGACTTTGGCCTCCACGATTGCCTGACCTAACACCACCTGACTTTTTCTTCTGGGGTGCAGTGAAAGCAACTATCCTTAAAAACCATCAAAAATCCACTGATGAATTGAAAACTGCAATAACCACTTTCACTGCTTCTATAACAGAAGAAATGTTTGAGCTTGTGTTTGGAAACATGATTTTTGAATTGAATTGTGTATTCAACAACAGGGGGGGGGGGGGGGGACACTTTCAACATTTAATGTGAAAATTTCTAAGTAAAAATGAATATTCAATAAATTAATAGCTTGTATTTCACTGAGTTTCATTTTGGTGTATTCACTGCGGCATATGGCACGCGCGGCTAACAGTCATATGGCACTTTCTGAACACCCCCTACAATTGTCTAAAAAATGAAACTGACAGGAAGTGAAAAATGGCTAAGCAGGAATGCCTAGAGGACAAATATAAGGATTTAGAACCATATATTGCTAGAGGAAATATAGATGTTGCCTACAAGAAAATTAAAAAGGCCTTTAGAGAAAAGACAAGCAGCTGTATGAATACCAAGAGCTTAGATGGAAAAGCAGTCCTAGGCAGATAAGGAAAAGCTGGACGGTGGAAGGAGTATGTAGTGAGTCTATACAAGGGAGATGAACTTGAAAGCAATATTACAGAAACTGAAGTGGACATAGATGAAGATGAGATGGGAGATACGATACTGTGTGAAGAATTTGACAGAGCTTTGAAAGATTTACGATGAAACATGGCCCCTGGAGTACACAACATTCCATTAGAACTGCTGATAGCCTTAGGAGAGTCACCCATGACAAAACTGTTCCATCTGGTGTGCAAGATGTATCAGACAAGCAAAATACTCACAGACTTCAAGCAGTATGTAATTATTTAAATTCCTGACAGGTGTGAAAATTACCAAACTATTGAACTAAGTCACAACTGCAAAACACTAACACGAATATTTTTACAAACAAATGGAAATACTGGTAGATGCTGATCTTGGGGAAGATCAATTTGGATTCTGAAGAAATGTAGGAACACACGAGGCAATACTGACCCTACAACATTCTCATAGAAGATAGGTCAAGGAAAGGCAAACCTGTGTTATAGCATTTGCAGACTTAGAGAAAGCTTTTCACAATGTTGCTTGGAATACTCTCTTTCAAATTCTAAAAGTGCCAAGGGTAAAATACAGGGAGTGAAAGGCTATTTACAATTTGTACAGAAACCAGATGGCAGTTATAGGAGTCGAGAGGCATGAAAGGTTAGCAGTGGTTGAGAGGGACGTGACACTGGGTTATAGCTCATTGCCGATGTTTTTCAATCTGTATATTGAGCAAGCAGTAAAGGAAACAAAAGGAAAATTTGGAGCAGGAATTCAGGTCCAAGGAGAAGAAATAAAAACTCTGAAATTTGCCGATGACATTGTAATTCTGCCAGAGACAATGAAGAACTTGGAAGAACAGTTGAATGGAATGGACAGTGTCTTGAAAGGAGGATATAAGATGAGCATTAACAAAAACAAAACAAAGGTAATGGAATGTAGTCTAATTAAATCTGGTGATGTTGAGAGGATTAGCTTAGGAAAAGACACACTTAAAGTAGAGTTTTGCTACTTGGGCAGCAAAGTAACTGACAATGGTTGAAGTAGAGAGGGCATAAAATGTAGACTGGCAATGGCAAGAAAAGCGTTTCTGAGGAAGAGAAATTTGCTGGATTTAAATGTCAGGAAGTCTTTTCTGGAAGTATTTGTATGGAGTGTAGCTATGTATGGAACTGAAACATGAATGATAACCAGTTTAGACAAGAAGAGAATAGAAGCTTTTGAAATAAGGTGTTACAGAAGAATGCTGAAGATTAGATGGGTTGATCATGTAACTAATGAACAGAATTGGGGTGAAAAGAAATTTGTGGCACAACCAAACTAGAAGATGGGATTGGTTGGTAGGACTCAATCTGAGACATCAAGGGACCATCAATTCAGTTTCGAAGGGAAGTGTGGGGGGTAAAAACTGCAGAGGGAGACCAAGAGATGAATACAGTAAGAAAGTTCAGAAGGATTTAGGTTGCAGTAATTACTCAGAAATGAAGAGGCTTGCACAGAATACAGTTGCATGGAGAGCTGAATCAAACCAGTCTTCAGATAGAAGACCACAACAACAACATTGGAATCTTGAATCAAGCTAACCCGTTCTCAGAAAAAAATGTGTTGCATTACTTACTAAAATCCCCTCGCAGAAAAGTGTACAAAAAAAGTATACTCACAAAATTAAAAGGAAGTGTAGCATATTTACAAAAATTTTAATACCATGAAAATAAATTGTAAAAATTAAAGTTTAACTGCTTTCAGCAAATGAAAATACAAGGAGGTAACTGTGAGGAGAAATAACTAAGATGTAGAACAAAACTGATGTTCAAGCAAAGGAAATGACAGGTTTTAGACAACAAAAAATTCTATAGCAGCCAATTGCCTTGTTCATTCCTTCCTCCCCACTCCGTATTAACCTATTATTTTGCTTATCTTCCTTTTCCTACTTTTGAACTTCAGTCCCCAATCACAATTAAATTTTCATCTCCCTTAAATATCTGAATAATTTCTTCCATCTCATCACACATTTCTTCAATCTCATCATCATCTGCATGGCTAGCTGACATATAAACTCGTACTACCATGGTGAATGTTGGCTTCGTGTCTAACTTGGCTACACTAATGGGTTCACTATGCAGTTCATAGTAGCTTACCATCATTCATACTTTCTTATTCATCACTAGACCTACTACTGCATTACCCCTATTTGATTTTGTATTTATAATTATATACTCACCTGTCTGGCAGTTCTGTTCCTCCTAACACTGAACTTCGCTGACTCCCTTAATGTTTAATTTCAACCTATCCATTTCCCTTTTTAAATTTTCTAACCCATCCGATTACGCTCCGAGCCGTAGAATGCCAGTTTTGTTTCTCTTGATGACATCCTTCTGCAGTAACATATTCCCCTATTTGGAGCTCTGGGCAAGGACTACTGAAGCTGTCAACAACTGGAAGGTCAGTTTGAACAAAATATTACTTTATTAGGCGCACTCCTGCCTTCCTATAACCTTGAAACTGTCTTATCCAGCCAGAATCTGAATCACAATGCAGCTAGGCCATTTTCGCACACAAAAATCACTGCAGAAGGAGGAAAAAAGTGATAGATGATAGGAAAAAAAAATCTTAGACCAACCACAGATTTAACTCTGGACCCTTGGATTATTAGTCTGACAACAAAAGGAGAAAAGTAAAGTAAGATGGAGTGTACAGTTATAATGGTGCTCATGTAAGAAGGCTGCTGTGTGAAGCATTGCTTCTGCCTCTGACTCTCTTCAAGAAAAATTGTATAGTTGGAAATTACCACTGTCAGTTGTTAATGTAACCCTTTGAATCACCCACAATGAAAACTACTGTGGCTAAGAACCCACAGCATGCCTAAACTAACATGAAAATCAATCCTAAATATTCTATTGTGTACCCCAAAGTGCATGTTACAGACCGATATGGCACAATGATGCTACTGCTTGGTGCATTATATAGTATACTGTTCATTGGCACTGCACATCACTTCACCACCCAACTTCTTAAGAGCACACAGTTGCAAGAATAAGACACTCCAAATATACTGAGTGGAGGGCAGGCAGGAAGTGCACAGTAATGAAGGAAGATTAGGTGAAGGAAGAATTATTTTGCAAAATCACTGATTAAAGTGAGAATGAAAACTATCAAGAAATAAAATTTTGCTCTGCAGCCAGCTAACACAATTGCATGAAGAGCAAAAACCTGAACAATAAGACAATAAGAGCATGATCAGGAGCTACCCACTTAACAACATCTACATCTATACTCTGCAAACCACTGTGAGGTGCATGGCACAGGGTACATTCCATTGTACCAGTTATTAGGGTTTCTTCCTGTTCCATTCGCGTATGGAGAATGGGAAGAATGATTGTTTGAATGCCTCTGTGCATGCATTTAAATCAAATGCGTTATACGTTCGGCTGCATGGTCTTCTTTGCGCTTGGACACAGTTTAGCGGTGCCCGTTCATCCTGGTGGACTGCTGGTTGGTCATCATATCAATATAAAAAGCTGTGCAATGATTGCAGCAGAGGCAGTAAATAACATAGCTGCTTTCACAGGTTTCCCAGTCCCTGATGGGGTAGGATAAACCTGCGACAGGGCTGGAATAGGAAGTGCTGGAGTGTGGATTGGGCAGGTTTTGCACCTGTGTGTGTGTGTGTGTGTGTGTGTGTGTGTGTGTGTGTGTGTGTTGCGATAAGTGAAGAGAGATGGAGGGGGGATGGATTAAATCGCAGATCAAAGATTGATGTGGCATGTGGAGGAGTGGAAAACAAAATGCTTAAGTTGGGGGGGGGGGGGGGGCGGGGGACAGTACGTTACCCTAGGTTGAGGCTGGGATAATTATGTGAGCGGAGAATGTGTTGTAATGATAACTCTCATCTGCGCAGTTCAGAAAAACTAGTGGTGGAGAGTAAGGTCGGTTAGTGAAGCAGACACTGAAATCCACACAACAGTTTCCACCCCATCTGCCCTGTCATCTCCTTCCCATTCTCAGCTCCTGCCCTGTTTATTTGCAGCCCTCAACCAACACATCCGCCTGTATTTCTCCCACTCGTTTCCTTTTTTGGTCCTTTTTCCCCCCACCTCCCTGCCCTAACCTCCTGAGGCTGTGCCTGTTGGCAGTCTAGTCCCTGCACACTCCACTAGACAGCATTCGTCTCTCTCCCCACCCATACACTACTATCCCTTCCCCTTTCCCACCCTATCCAGACTGCTGCTTGCACCCCACATGATGTTGCATTCCAGCCTGAGATGCTGGAGTTACAAATCATATTTTTCATGAAAAAAAAGAAGGAAAAAGAAAAAATATACACTAGACTTACATGTTTAAACTTTACCAAGGATGAAAATAGAGTGCAGTATTAAAAGAAAAAATATTATTTGGTCCTGCTTTAGAGAAGTTAGATACTGTATCCTATTTTGGCACCTTGCAGTGTACAAACAACGAAGATACAGTATTAAAAAGAAAATATTTTATTTCAAACTTTATTCTGCTTTAAAGAAATCAGATAATTTGATTTGTTTCAATTCTCATGCATTAAATATATACACCTCATTTTGCAAACTTGTTAATGAATTCAGAACTTTTTCACTACAACTTGCTTTAGTGCCTGCACACATCGACTGCACTTAACACTTCATTCAAGTCGTCATCTCCATCTCTGTCACTTGAAGCACACATCAGCAATAATCTCATCATTCTGTAGTTCTGCAGACATGGTGAGATTATGATCAAAATGTACAAACCTGTCAAAATCTGCACCCTCTAGTAGAGCTAGCTCATTACCAGACATGACCTACCAGACATGACTTCGCAATCATCACTGCCATCATCAGTGGCTGTCTCTTCAAGTAAGTCACCACCCTTAGACAAACAGTGTTTGATTGTGGAGGATGATATCACTGCCAGCCAGGCAAAATACATTCCATGGCTTGTAGCAAGTTCATGGACAGATTTTCATTCCATGTGTCAGTCAGTGCTATCAAATGTTGAACCAGTTCATTTCTATAATTCACTTTAAAATTTGCAATAATGCCCAAATCAAGCAGCTGTAGAACACTGTTACAGTTTAGAGGGAAAAATTCCACTCAACCATTTTGCAAAATTACTTGGGGTGAATGTGCTGCACATCTATTCATAAGAAGAACTAGCCTCTTTTTTTCTCTCTCATTCTAATCTCCAGTTTTTTTAACCACTTTTCCATAAAATCATAGCCATCTAATAATTTTTGTTGGATTCATATTCACGGGTTTTAGCTTTACACCTACGAAACACCTCTGATTCTTAGATTTTGCTATCACAAGTGAGAAAAGTTTGTCAGATCCATCTGCATTCATAGCAAGAAGAACTGTCATGCAAATTTTACTTTTCCTCCCTACAAAACATGAGTCACCCCTTTCAGCTAATGTTTCACTACGAAGGAGACTGTAGAATATATTGGTCTTGTCACAGTTGTAGGTGTTTTGAGGTTGAAAATCCCTTAAGATACCATGCAGAACTTGCATCAATCCAGTGTTCACCGTGACATTGTCCACTGGTTCTGATTCACCAGAAACTGTTCTCCCTGTGATTCCATGACGATCTTTAAATCCTTGTAACCATCTTGATGAAGTCAAATCAGCAGTGATGTTCATACTTCTAACTAAATCTTCCACCTTCACTTTCAGCATGTCACCACTGATCAGTAGAGCTGCAGCCCATTTTTGTTGGAACCATCTAAAAACTGCCTTTTCCAAATCTATGCAACTCCTTTCTTGTTGACGGCTGTGCTTTCACAATTTTGCACCCAATTTTAAAACTTCTTTCAAAATACTGTTTCTTCTGCTACTGACTGTACATAGTGTTGTATAGGCAATTCTTAAATCTGAAGCAATTTCACATATTGTTATGTATGGATTAGCATCCATCTTTCTTTTATTGAAAACAACAGTGCCAGGAGTGTGTTTGTTTCCATGTTGCTCACTCTTGTTAACTGTGTCTTTGTCCCTTGTCTCTGGGGCACTGCCTGCTCACTGTATTTCCATACATCACCAAAATCAAGGAAAATATCATACGGCTTCTTTTCAAACAACAATACTTACTAGTTATGCAACACTCAAATTACTTCAGTGGAATTTGTTACATGTAACAGTGAATTACTTAAAACGGCCTTATGTATATATACAGCTTAATTGACATGTTTTTACATTATATTTTGCTGGGAACAACAAAAATGTATGTATAAATACGAATTATGCAGAACAGAGTTACGTATAAATCACATTCAACTGTAGCAGCAAAACTATTCCTTTGCTTTATTATTTAACTATATTGTGACTGGATTATTTTGTGATGAGTGAACAGCAAAGGCAACTGAAAGTAAATAAACAGAAAACATATCAACATATACGTACATACATACCTGAAGTAAATCAACCACAGCCACTGCCATGTCAGTATTCTCATGCGCTAGAAGTTCAAGCATGGAGGGAACAGCCTGCAGTTCAACCATGATAGGATATAAGTCAGGTACAGTAGCAATTGCATGCAGCTCTTGAATTGTTTCATGTAATTCTACCTCAGATTCCATAAATCTGTAAATAACCCAAAACATGACTAACCTGAATTTCAACATCTCGTCAATCCAATTATGTCCTAAAAATGTATTCACAAAAATGGAAATTTAACAGACATAAAGCTACAACAATATTAAGTGTACTAGTGTGCTGTTTCTTTGCCCTTTTATGTGACTGATTTTTTTTATACACATTGCACAAAATGTGTTTTTGTAAGGACTTTAAAATATATGAAAAAGTACTGTTACACCAATCATACTTTTCTGGCATGTCAGGAAATTTAATTCTCATTTCCTGATTTTTCAGTGCTCTCTTTTCAAATAGCAGAATCATCCGTTTTAGAGTTGCTTCATCAAGAGGCTCTCCCTGAAAAAGAGAAGAAATTTGGAAAGTTACATTTTTAACTACTGGGCAGCGGGACATGTGACATATTTAGTCAGGTACAGCAATGGATATTTTCTAAAAAAGAAGTATTTTTCCAAGAAGGAAGTCTATTCTCAAAATATTAATAAGAACATGTGAGAAACTTATCAAAAATTTCAAGTTATCGAAGTACATGAAAAATGTTTTATCATCTGGTAACTACAGTCACGGCAATATGTTTAGTTTGCAACTGAAAGATTACAGTTTACTTACACTTTTATGTTACTATACATTATTCTCCACAAACGAATGTCAATTTTAGGTATCTTACATTTGTTTGAGGGACAATACTGGACTTTTCCTGACTACTGATTGTAACTTAGGGGGAACTGATATTACGATCTGTGTCAATGCACTATACTTTCATTTCCAGCCAAGGTAGCACAATATTTTCCTAGATTTCTACCAAATAGTAAACTGGTACCCAGACTGAAATTTTCACTCTGCATGGAATGTGTGCTGGTATGAAACTTCCTGGCAGATTAAAACTGTGTGCCGGACCGAGACTCCAACTCGTGACCTTTTGCCTTTCGTGGGCATGTGCTCTATCAACTGAGCTACCCAAGCACGACTCATGCCCCACCCTCACAGCTCTACTTCCACCAGTACCTCGTCTCCTACTGTCCAAACTTCACAGAAGCTCTCCTGTGAAGTCTGGAAGGTAGGAGACGAGGTACTGGCGGAAGTAGAGCTGTGAGGCTGGGGCATGAGTCGTGCTTGGGTAGCTCAGTTGGTTGAGCATTTATCCGCAAAAGGCGAAGGGTCCCGATTTCGAGTCTCTGCCAGAAAGTTTCTTAACAAACTGGTATGTTATTGCTTGAATTGCTGGTAGTAACTGCATTGTTCTTCTTCTCAAACTGACCAAACAATGAAATTGTTAGTCATATAATGTAGTCAGCAACTTGGATAGAAAGAAGTGAAGTGTTTTCTCATCAAATGTTTCCATAAACATATCTTCAATGCTGGCAAGAGCAACACCATCCATGTGTCGGTAAATTTTATCTTTCAACTTTAATAAAATGGCTGACACATATCACAGCACTATAAAAGCAATTTCCTTACGTAAACAAAGCTATTACAATGATACTTACAAATAAGTCCTAAAGTGAAATTCACTGGCCTTCTAAAACACAAAATACAGAGCACAATGATATTACCACCACAGATGCATAATTTAGCAAGAGTTAAATAGGCAAAATATTTCAATTAAGCTGCTTTTGGGTACACTTTCTGCACATTAGACACATAACTACATTCAGATTCCGAGTAGGACATGTTGTATCACCAGTAGTCCTTCTTATGAAGGCTGCCTGCAGTATTATCAGAAAAATCAGTTTCCATGACAGACTACTGTGTGTTCTTTCACACATTTTACTGTTTCAGGTTCCTGCTGTGAAAGTCTTCATCTAAGGCATGTGCATTAATTTCACATCATGTATTCAACAATTTCTTCCTCACTTTTAGTGTAAGATTGGTGAAGCTGCTCTGCATCCGGAAATTATCAATATCCTCTCACTCATAATTTCTGCCTTTGAACAGTATGGTACAAAAAATGTCAAATATCTTTCCACCATTAAGAGTTCACTATTATTTATGTCTCCTTTTCTTCTGCATCGCATACATTGGATATTAAATAGTTTTTGAGACTATCTATGGGATTTCCAGTCAATATCAATTTTTCTTCTGAGAAACCAATTTTCTGGTACTCTATCACATGCAGGGACAGTAAGAGATACGCTAACAATGGTTATTTGCTTGGAATAAGCTGTGCACTGATGGATGAGACTCCAAAAAAATATTCTCCACATAAAAAGTGGGTCTGATCTCCCTTAGCACATCAACACAATATGAGATGCCATGCCAGTAAGCCTAAACTCCATTCAAGTTTCCTTGTAATTGACATATTTTGGTGGTGATGGGACAGTGTTGCCAGTGTGCAGCCAAGAAAGCTTCACAAGGCAGTGCTTGTAATTACAAAACAGACAACACAGTGAGTATGTGGTGCTTGAGAAAGAACTACGATTGGCTGCTGGCAGGCCCCTACCACTTGACTCACTGAAACATCAATCACAAAGTAATTTTAATCGGAGTACAGTTATGAACTTAACATTAAACCTAAATATTCGATCAGGTTTGACTTAAGTTAACACTGTTAATAGAACTTATTACTTACCTCAACTGTTTCGGTCTCCACTAGTTTCAATATTTTCTCCCTTTCTTCTTCAGTGATATCAGGATTTAGTATTTCTTGAGGTTTCTGTATTTTCTTTTGTTTATCAGACCTGTCTATTTCAATTTGGTTATTCTTCGACACCGATACCTTTTTTATTTTACGGTGCCTTTCAAATTCATTTTCATAGTCTTCTTCTTCATCATCATCCTGGAGACGCTTTGGAGTGTTTGGAGGCTGAAAGTACATTCATTTGATAATTCACTTACATAATGACCTATATTAATACTTTTCACACACACACATATATACTAATGGCTTGAGGTTTCTCAGAGAAGAGTTTCTTTGCCTGGATTTGAGCCAGGAGGAGCTGATAAGCTCTTTGGATTATAGTATTATATTACACATCACATCAGAAGATAGTTTATGAAGAGACAGAGAGAATGATAGAGAAGCACAGAGCAGAAGAGGTCCACTTATTTGAGTTGGCAGAGAAAAAGACACCTTCCACATTGACAATTCTTACGAAGTGCTTATGCAGACAACAATGGAATAAATTTTATTGTACACTGAAGAACAGTTATCTGTGTCCAAGAGTAAACATCTAGAATAGAACCAGTGATGTACTTACACGTTTCGTGGAGGAATGTTGTCAGTGCTTGCATTAGGTATGATAGAAACAAAAGAAGGTGGCTTAGCTGTTTAAGTTACACAGCCAATGAGAGAATAGCAGGCAGACACCCAGTGTTTCGAAGTAATACATTTGGAAGAAAGGGTGAAACATTGCCATAAATGAGGTTTATAAATTTAACTGCTCATTGTTTGAGTTGCAGCTATTTAGAACTATGCTAGTTTCTGCAAGCCAAGGATAGTGTTACAACCCATGATATATTCGAAAACCAGTGAAATATTTCTCTGTTGTGTTGCAATGCAATCAATCTGTGCGAGCACACGGTGAAAGTGGATCAATGTTCTTTAATTAAAAATCATGGGAGGAGGCAGGTAGATCAAAGTTTTTTAATCAAATCATGAGAGAAGGTAGGTAGATCAATGTTTATTAATATATCGAACATGTGACTCTGTTATTGATAAACAATGATCCACCTACTTACTCCCTTGACTGAATTAAAAAAACACTGATCCACTTACTCAACATGATTCTATCTACACAAACCTTTGACTCTTTCAGTCATTTCATCACCACATTTGATACATTTTCATGTCTCTGCAATTAATCTGTGAGATATGCACCAATGGACGACACTGCCGTGCAGAACCAAATCACTTAAATCAGTCAACATTATAACACACGCTGCCATAATCACAAAATATTTCTCTTGAAACTCACAAACAAGTCATAAAACAGCAAACTAGACAGTTGTTTCAATTTCGTCGCTAGAAATACATTGCCTCTGTTCTCACTTCTCTCTGGTTATGTCAAAGAATCATCTCAATGGTTATGTAAAACACATGTTGCCAACCTACAAGCAATACATAAGCACTGCCATGACTGCCACTTCCCCTTATCTACGCTTATTTTATTAAGGTACCCAGCACTTGGGGTGATGCATGCACAGAACCAAAATGTAGGTTGCCTACCAAAGTAGCAAGCACTGTAATACCATTTAACAGTTGATAATGTATACACCACCTTAGCATGCAATTAAATTGGATATCTCAATAGTTACAGGTTTTTGGCATGCTTTATGAGCAGAAAAGTACATCAGGAACTGTGAAATGGACAATAATAGTTAAAAAGTTTGAAGATTTTAATAGTCTGATCTTGGATAAGCTGCAGCATGCTCATTTTCTACACAATGAATTAAATACACTGGCTAACAATAAAAATAATTTTTCAAAGAAACCTGAAATAATTTTTGCCTGGCAACTACAATTCCCATTCAGAAGAATTTACATTATACTGTATCTCAACACTTCACAGTCATCACCATAGCAGATCTACAGCTTACAGTACTTGAAGACTACATGCAGTCACTACTTATAGGGCTGTATTACAGAGCTCTATGGACATGGAAAAATTTAGCCCATCCACATGTATACAGTGAAATGTATATAAAAAAGAGAAATGTTACCACAATGAGTACGGCATTGATAGAAAATTAATGAATGGTCTCTCTTAATAAGTACATGTAAACAAAACAGTTAAATACTTCTGTGAGGTTCTACAGCACATGGCACTGAGCAGAGAATACGTAAAAGTTCATTTCGACAATTGTAGGCAACAGCTGCTTCTGTGAATTTAAATCCCTTCCTTACATATGTGTAAGTCATTTTACTTGAGCTACTCACACTCACTAGCAACATGAAAAAAGGCTACACATGAATTACAAAGGTTGCAAACTATGAGTACAATCTGTCCTATAAACTAACATTATCTTAGGTAAATATATTTTCCAGTGGGCTCTTTATTCACCTAACAGTACCTATAACATGTCAGTGGCAGTGTGTTTATGCTTCCATTTAAATTTCATTGTGCAATGGACTGCATGTGTTGGTAAATTAATTTAGCTGATGTTAGGAAAATATTGCGAACCAAATGTGATAATCAGTACATATCTTTCTGGTTAGTGATGTAGGTGTACAACAGCTATCAGCAATACTGGATGATTCCTTGATGGTGTCACAAACTTTTAGGATGATGGAGAATGATAAATGTATCAATTTGAGGTAAGGATACCTGTACCAGAAACGAATGAGTTGAAAGTTATAAGCAAAAAGCACTCTGATACCTCCGACAGTGAAAGACGTGTACTGGTACATAATGTTAATGCTGAGATTGTAGGGTAGGCAATTTTCAGGCATGGTGGTATGGACCAAAATAAGGAAAAAAGTCCAGTAAACATGGTCTCTAAAATACCTCAGGAGCTATGAGCACTCGTTCATCTTTGCTACTAGGAAATACATCTCCACTATTGAACAAGTGCTCATTCTTCTTAAAGTATGCTTTTAGAGTACATGTTTACTTGTAACTTTTTTTCCTTGTTTTGGTGGATGCTATTACCTCTGAAAGCGGCCTATCATATAATCTTAGTAACAACAGTACTAGTACATGTATTCCACTGTAGAGGTATCAGAACAGTTTTCACTTATAACTTTCGACTCATTCGTCTCGGATACAAGTATCCTTACCTATAGTTGACACATTTATCCTTCTCCACCATCCAAAAAGTTTGTGACATCATCACAGAATCATCCTGTATACACATGCATCTACAGGCACAGGTGCCTACAACTTTGATGCTTTGTAGTGTTGTTGGTCGAAGTTTCCACACATCGGTCCCTATTCAAAATATTATGTACTCACTCCTCTCTATAAGTCCTAGAAGTTTGTAATGGGAATTTCCAAACACCCTGTATTAGGGCAGTCAAACACAAATGAGACAGATGGAAAAAAGTGAATAACCTATTTATCATTTCAAAAGTAATTAACATAGCTATTGATACATTCATCCTACTGTGAGACAAGGTGGCCAGTGCCTCCATGGAAATACGTTTGCAGTCTCCTACAGAACAACAATTTTACCTACGCATGCACCTCTTCATCTGAAGCAAATTGGCAGCCACGAATGTCTTTCTAATGTGGGCTCCACAAACAAGGAAATCACATGGTGAGAGATTGGAACTACATGGAGGATGAGTAAGGGATTACTAACAAAACTCCTGCAGCATACACAAAACAACCTTTGCAACAATACAGTATATTGTAGGAACTCAGAATGAACAGAGTACAGCAGGACTGAATTTCTTTTGCTCGCAGGTGTACGAAATGTAATCACACAAATACAATTTAGCACAATTCTGAGGATCTAAAATACTCTTTTGTTTCATTTTCATTATGAGAATTTGAATTACGTAACTCTAAACATCAATTTAGAACTGTTTTATAACGAAATAAAAAAATCAAAACCAATACTTTCCTTGGTGTAGACACACACGACTGCAAGGAAACTGGCTTGCCACCCCTACCTGACTGGTTGGCTGGTTAGTTTAAAGGAGAGAGGGAGGGAAGGGACCAAACTGTGATGTCATCGGTCCCTTGTTCCCAGTAAAATAATTACACAAAGGAAAGAAGAAAAGAAAGGAGATGTACAGCACAACAACAGGTGAATGGAAGAACCAGAAGAACAACAGAAGGACAACCAACACTACTGTGGACAAAACAGGAAAAGAAAAACCACAGAGAGAAGCAAGAAACAGGTAGAAGGGATAAAAACAAGAGAGCAGATGACCGTGGCTGGCCGACCACGAGAATAAAAAGGAAAAGCCAGCCATTCTGTGACACATTAATACATCTAGCCTAAAAGCATTAGAGTGGAGAAAGGATATGCACGAAAACTTATATAGAATGATAAAACCCACCGTCTTGTATAAAACATAAAACTAAATTATCCAATGAGGCACTGTCAGTTAAAATTAATGGCAACGAGCCCGTCCTTCGCAGCCAAAGAAGGACAGCTCACCAAGATATGGGCCACTGTCAGCCAGGTGCAGCACCAACACTGAGGTGGATCATCACGGCACAGGAGGCAACTGTGTGTCACCCAAGCGTGGTCAATGCGGAGCCGACAGAGAACCACAGAGTCCCTGCGAGAGGCCCGCGTGCAGGTCTTCCATACATTTGTAGCCTCTTTAATGGCACGCAGTTTGTTGTGCGTACTGAGGTTATGCCATTCCGTCTCCCAGAGCCGCAAAACATTAGGGCGTAATATTGACCACAGCTCAGTTGCAGAGAAGCCCATCTCCATAAGTGGTTTCCGCATAGCCTGTTTGGCCAGTCTGTCGGCAAGTTCGTTGCCTGGGATTCCGACGTGACCTTGGGTCCAAACAAGCACCACTGAATGACTGGACCATTCCAGGGCATAGATTCACTCCTGGATGGGTGCTGCCAAAGGATGACAAGGACAGCACTCGTCGATAGCTTGTCGTCTGCTCAAGAAGTCAGTACACAGAAGAAACGACTCCCCATGGCACGAACGGATGGTCTCAATAGCACGAGATATAGCCACCAGCTCGACAGTGAAAACATTGCAGGCATCGAGCAAGGAATGCTGTCCTCCGTGGACATACACAAAGCCGACGTGATCATAGCCATCGAGCCGTCGGTGTAAACCACTTCATGGCCTCGGGACATGTCAAGAATCGAAAGGGAGTGGCAATGGAGAGCTGCAGGGTTCACTGAGTCGTTTGGGCCATATGAAAGGTCCAGACGAAGCCGTAGCCTAGGTGTACACCATGGAGGTGTATGAGAATGGACCTCAAGTATACGTGGTAAAGGCAAGAACTCAAGTTCAGAATGAAGGGATCGGACACGAACTGCAACTGGAAGCTCTGACCTGGCGCCACTGATGCAGGAGTTGAACCGCCATGGGTGCGAAAAGGAGATGGTAATTCGGATGTGCAGGAGAACTATGAACGTGTGCATCGTAACTGGCCAGCAATTGTGCAAGCCAAACCTGCAATGCAGGGACTCCGGCCTCCACCAGGACACTGGCCACTGGACTTGTCCTAAAAGCTCCTGTCACTAGGCGAATGCCACAGTGGTGCACTGGGTCAAGTAAACACAACGCTGAGGGTGCGCCAAACCATAAACCAGACTCCCATAGTCAAGGTGGGATTGAACAAGGGTTCTGTAGAGTTGCAGCAGCGTCAATCTGCACCCCAGTTGGTGTTACTCAGGTAGTGGAGGGCACTGAGGTGCTGCCAGCACTTCCACTTAAGTTGACGAAGGTGAGGAAGCCAAGTCAATTGGGCGTCGAAAACCAGTCCTAAGAATTGGTACATCTCCATTACAGTGAAGGGATTGTCATTAAGGTAAGTCCATAACACACGACTTTGCACCCAAAAACTGGAAACCGTGGGCTAGGGCCCATTACTGCACCTTGAGGATGGCTCCCTGTAGGTGCTGCTCAGCAACACCAGTACTGGTGGAGCAATACAAATGCATAAGTCATCTGGACATGGAAAGTATGCAGGGTGTATACGTGGATGAGGAAAAAAAATTCCTGGATTTCCCGGTTAAAAATACACTTTCTCCCGGATGAAAATACACTTTCTCTGTGTTAAGTAACAGTATACTTTTCCTCGGAACTGTAAAACTTATCAGTCCTTTCGACGGTTGTGGTTTTATACACTAGCGTAGAATTTCCCGGCACTTTAGTAAACGAAACTCAGGGAAAAAACACGTTTTGGAAAGATGTCTGATGTGCAGCAACATGTACACTGCATATTTTCGTATTACGAAAGTATAGATTCGAATTCCAGCAAACACCACATGTTACTTTCCGACAAAAATAACTTCATTGTTCTGCAAGGCGATTAACGCTTGACTGTCAGAAAGGTGGAAACAAAATAAAATCCGAAACTAATAACATATTTTAGCCTTCCGTAATTATGTGAGTGTATTTTAATTCACTTGATAGCTCCCGGCCACAAAAATCCGTTTGGTTTTCATTTGACGTGAGAGCAATAAACGAAGAGGAAACAGCAAAATCACTTAACATAAATGAGTCCCGTGGAGACTACCCACCTCCCCACTACAACTCAGACTGCTCTGTGCATCAGGTCCGGATCTACGATATTTCTGATCCGGGGCAATATTGGATAGTGGCGCTTCCCATCCCTCCAGCGTTTCAGGTAGGACGCCAAAAATTTAAATATCGACTTTTTAAAAAATCTTCATTTTGTAACGCACAACTTTCTGAAGAGCCTGATATATAAAACATATATGTTCGAGGGAAACGTACGACATGTTATTTGGTCTGCGTGCTGAAGTGCAGTGCCACGCCTCTTCACACAGCATTCTTCCATCGCACGTGTCTGTATTTCGCTCTATGGAATTCAAACGTGTAATATTTTGTAATGGGTGCCATCAAACTATATTCAGACCAGTGAAAATTAAAATGTCCTGTGGTGCCTCTCCTGCTACCAGTCGGCCAGTATGACATCCTGCCCCTCTTTTTAAAAATCTCGCAATTAATACTAGATAGGATTATCTGCAACCGGCAGAACAAGAACTCTTCACAAAATTTGCAGTCTTTACTGCCTATTAGCTAATAACTTGCTGTTTTGTGTGACATAAAATTAAATATAGGATACATAAAACGAGTAAAGACATGATACAAGCAAGACGGTACACATTTCTTTAATGCTCAAGTCCTTGATTTTTTTCTCTCTAATCCTGCCACAGCTTTATATGGCATACTTTCCTTTCTGGAAAAGATTCTATTACCTCGTCAAAGTTCATCAATGTTTTGCTACGTGAAAAAACGAAATGTCATTGTCTAATACTAGAAAAGCTGTTAATACAAATAATACCCAAGACTGGTGTGGTTTCTCGATCTGTTTACGTGTATTTTGTCACTGCTAGGTAAAACGAAATAGGCTGGCCTAATATTGCAGCAAATGTTACACACACCACATAAACGAGACTATTTTGGCACAAATGGTCATTTTTATAACACGACAGGATATAATGAACGAATTACCAATATCAAATGCCTATCAGGCCTACTACAAGCAAAAAGTTTGATGTTAGGAAATAGTTTCACATTTTATTCGTACTCTCTAGCATCTGAAGAATAATATGAATTTGCCCCCCGCCCGAAACTGCCACCACCCGAAACTCCCACCACCCGAAACTGCCACCTGGGGCAGATACCCCGGTTTGTCTCCGCCCCCTAGTTCCGGGCCTGTTGCGCATACACGGATCTGGCAGCTTAGGCGCATCATTAAAATTTTTACGGATAGCAACTGGCTGCTTGCTGCTATTGCTTATACAGATAACTGCCACACTTCTGTAGCCAGAAGCGGGAGAAGGTACAACTCATACACGACTCAACTGCACATGCGCATAAGCTCGCTTGCAACCGCTCAAATGAATCTAATGTAAACAGTTGTGACGTCACGCTCATCAGTGGCAATTTGTTGTTATGAAACACTGCATACTCTTCCTAAAGCCTTTGACACATTTTGCTGTTGGCAGATGCTTGTATGAGCACTGTGTTTTGTTCTTGTATATGGTACATTTCCCTTGCAACTTAAGTTTTATTTTCGTTTTTTCTCTCTCGTTCGTGTTTTATTGGTGCAGTATTATTCTGCAGTAGCGAGATACAGTAATATTCTTTCTTAGAGTATTGGTTCTTACCAGCCAAAGTTACAAAAATTTTAAGGGAAAACTAAAACAATGAGAAATTCTCGGAATTCTAAAAAATTCCCGAATTTTTCCCGGTTTTCTCCCGGATGGAAAAATTCCCATTTTTTTCCCGAATCTCCCGGTTGTCCTGGGTCGTATACACCATGGTATGAAGCGACATGAAATTTTGCATAAAAATCGGAGCAGGCCTTGGAGACCCCACTCGTACAATGTGGCAAGGATATGATGTCGTCAGGTCATGTTGTACGCTTTTCGTAAATCAAAAAAGACGGCAACCAGGTGTTGGCGTCTGGAAAAGGCTGCTCGGATGGCAGATTCGAGGGACACAAGATTATCAGTGGTAGAGCGACCCTGGTAGAAGTCACCCTGACATGAAGCCATAGGGCACGTGACTCCAGGACCCAACCCAACCGCCGACACACCATATGTTCCAGCAGCTTACAAAGAACATTGGTGAGGCTGATGGGCTGATAGTTATCCACATCAAGCGGATTTTTACCGGGTTTGATCACCGGAATGAAGGTGCTCTACCTGCCATTGCGATGGAGAGATGGCACCACACCAGATCCTGTTGAAGATGACTAGGAGGTGTCGCTTGTAGTAGGATGAGAAATGTTTAATCATCTGACTGTGGACCTGATCTGGCCCAGGAGCAGTGTCCGGGCAATGTGCAAGGGCACTGAGGAGCTCCCACTCTGTAAATGGGGCGTTATAGGATTCACTGTGGCGTGCAGTGAACGAGAGGACTTTCCCTTCCAGACACCGTTTGAGAGTGCGAAAGGCTGAGGGGTAATTCTCCGATGCAGAGGCTCGAGCGTAGTGCTCAGCAAAGTGCTCGGCAATCGCAATTGCATCAGTAGATAACACGCCACTTACGTTAACACCAGGAACACCTGTTGGGGTCTGGTACCTGAAAACATGTTTGATCCTTGCCCAGACTTGGGAAGGTGACGTATGGCACCCAATGGTCAAGACATATCTCTCCCAACACTCCCGCTTCCGTTGTTTGGTAAGTTGGCGAACACAACCATGGAACCGTTTAAAGGCTATGAGGTGCTCCAGAGAAAGGGTGCTGCTTATGACACTGTAGAGCTCGCCTATGCTCAATAACTGGTTCAGTGACTTCCGGTAACCACGAAGGGACTGCCTTTCACCGGGGGCAACCTAAAGAATGAGGGATCGCGTTTTCTGCCACAGAAATGATTGTTGTAGTCACCTGCCCAACCATCACGTCGATGTTCCCTTGCGGGGGAGAACAATGGTAACAGCAGAGGTGAAAGTTTCCCAGTCCGCCTTGTTTCAAGCCCATCAGGGCAGGCATCTGCATCTACATCTACATTTATACTCCGCAAGCCACCCAAGGTGTGTGGCAGAGGGCACTTTACGTGCCACTGTCATTGCCTCCCTTTTCTGTTCCAGTCGCGTATGGTTTGCGGGAAGAACGACTGTTTGAAAGCCTCCGTGCACGCTCGAATCTCTCTAATTTTACATTCGTGATCTCCTTGGGAGGTATAAGTAGGGGGAAGCAATATATTCGATACCTCATCCAGAAACGCACCCTCTCAAAACCTGGCGAGCAAGCTACACCGCGATGCAGAGTGCCTCTCTTGCAGAGTCTGCCACTTGAGTTTGCTAAACATCTCTGTAACGCTATCACGGTTACCAAATAACCCTGTGACGAAACGCACCGCTCTTCTTTGGATCTTCTCTATCTCCTCCGTCAACCCGATCTGGTATGGATCCCACACTGATGAGCAATACTCAAGTATAGGTCGAACAAGTGTTTTGTAAGCCACCTCCTTTGTTGATGGACTACATTTTCTAAGGACTCTCCCAATGAATCTCAACCTGGTACCTGCCTTACCAACAGTTAATTTTATATGATCATTCCACTTCAAATCGTTCCGCACGCATACTCCCAGATATTTTACAGAAGTAACTGCTACCAGTGTTTTTTCCGCTATCATATAATCATACAATAAAGGATCCTTCTTTCTATGTATTCACAATTACATTTGTCTATGTTAAGGGTCAGTTGCCACTCCCTGCACCAAGTGCCTATCCGCTGCAGATCTTCCTGCATTTCGCTACAATTTTCTAATGCTGCAACTTCTCTGTATGCTACAGCATCATCCGCGAAAAGCCACATGGAACTTCCGACACTATCTACTAGGTCATTTATATATATTGTGAAAAGCAATGGTCCCATAACACTCCCCTGTGGCACGCCAGAGGTTACTTTAACATCTGTAGACGTCTCTCCATTGATAACAACATGCTGTGTTCTGTTTGCTAAAAACTCTTCAATCCAGCCACACAGCTGGTCTGATATTCCGTAGGCTCTTACTTTGTTTATCAGGCGACAGTGCGGAACTGTATCGAACGCCTTCCGGAAGTCAAGGAAAATAGCATCTACCTGGGAGCCTGTATCTAATATTTTCTGAGTCTCATGAACAAATAAAGCGAGTTGGGTCTCACACGATCGCTGTTTCCGGAATCCATGTTGATTCCTACAGAGTAGATTGTGGGTTTCCAAAAACGACATGATACGCGAGCAAAAAAACATGTTCTAAAATTCTACGACAGATCGACGTCAGAGATATAGGTCTATAGTTTTGCGCATCTGCTCGACGACCCTTCTTGAAGACTGGGACTACCTGCGCTCTTTTCCAATCATCTGGAACCTTCCATTCCTCTAGAGACTTGCGGTACACAGCTGTTAGAAGGGGGGCAGGTTCTTTCGCGTACTCTGTGTAGAATCGTATTGGTATCCCGTCAGGTCCAGTGGACTTTCCTCTGTTGAGTGATTCCAGTTGCTTTTCTATTCCTTGGAAACTTATTTCGATGTCAGCCATTTTTTTCATTTGTGCAAGGATTTAGAGAAGGAACTGCAGTGCAGTCTTCCTCTGTGAAACATCCGTGTGCTTGATGGCGGGTCAATGACAGGAAGATGGGGAAGTGGTCACTACCACACAGGTCGTCATGTGCTCTCCAGCGGATAGATAGGAGAAGTCCTGGGCTGCAAATGGATAAATCAATGGCCCAGTAACTACCATGAGCCACACTGAAACGTGTGGCGGCCCCAGTATTTAAGGGCAGAGGTCGAACTGAGACAGTAAAGTTTCGACATCTCTGCCTCAACCAGTAAGCATGGTGCCACCCCACAAGGGGTTCTGGGCTTTGAAGTCTTCCAAAGGTAGGAAAGGTTTAAGGAGTTAATCGATGTTCCATTGTGGGAACAAGACAATTA
Organism: Schistocerca americana; assembly: GCF_021461395.2. Lineage (NCBI taxonomy): Eukaryota > Metazoa > Arthropoda > Insecta > Orthoptera > Acrididae > Schistocerca > Schistocerca americana. The sequence goes on along the minus strand of NC_060120.1, from coordinate 306,038,083 downwards.
TTTCCTGCATTGTCATTCTGACAGCCACAGCTTCAAGACGGGTTTGAAGGGGCACAGTTTCACTACAGACAGTTTAGGACATAAACGCAAACTCCATCTGACACTCAATTATATTCGCTGCGGTTCCTGTAATATCCCTTATAGCCGTGGAGGGTAGGAGTCTGATTTTTGGGAACCAGGTTTCCTAGAAGGCAAAGCAGAAAGCAGGTGTAAAGCTTAACAGTTGCCATAGCTCAGCCTGGTAGTGGTAAAAATCGCCGCAATTCCACTGGAGGACGACATCGTGAGACTGGGAAGGTTGGTTGGTTGTTTTGTGGGATTGAAGGGACCAGACTGCTACGCTCATCGGTCCCTTTTTCCAAAAACTTCAAACACCCGCACAGAATAAAAACGAACAATGGAGATGACAAGAGACGACTCAGGACAAGAAAGATTCAGACATAGACAAAAGGAATTAAAATCACACAGAGTGTGACCGTGGTTGGCCAACCATAGAGACAAAAAAGGAAAATCCAACCACCCAGAAACACACTAAAAAACCCAGTCTAAAATCGTAGACCAAAGGCCAGATTCAACACAAAAAACTACAAACACTTAGATTAAGTGATAAAAGCCCCCTGCTTGAATAAAATGCAAAACTAAGCCTGCCATAGCAGTGTCATCTGTTAAAAGGGCAGGGAGCGTATCAGGCAGTGCAAACGTCTGCCTGAGCACAGTTAAAAGGGGACAGGCCAAAAAAAAGTGGACCACCGTCAAAGCCGACCAGCAGCGACATAGAGGCGGGTCCTCACGGCACAGTAAATGGCTGTGTGTCAAGCGGGTGTGGCCAATGCGGAGCCGACAAAGGACAACTGAGTCCCTGTGAGTGGCTCGCATGGATGACCACCACACTTTCATCGACTCCTTGATAGGACGGAGTTTGTTTGGTGTGGTCAGGTTGCGCCATTCAGTGTCCCAAATCTTGAAATATTTGAGGCGTAAGACTGCTTGCAAATGGGTCTCCGGGAGGCCAATGTCCAGAGATGGTTTACTGGTGGCCTGTTTGGCCAGTTGGTCAACATGTTCATTGCCCGGTATCCCAACATGGCCTGCGGTCCAAATGAAGGTCACTGAGCGTCCACTCCTGCAGAGGACATAAAGAGACTCCTGGATGAATAATACCAAGGGATGCCTGGGGAAACACTGGTCGAGGGCTTGTAGGCTGCTTAAGGAGTTACAGCAAATGACATAGGACTCACCAGAGCAGGAGCAGATATATTCAAGAGCGCGATAGATGGCAACCAGCTCTGCAGTGAATTCACTGCAGCCAACCAGCAAGGAGCGTTGTTCTGTATGGTCAACGTGAGCATAAGCAAAGCCAACAAGACCGTCGACCAGGAAGCCATCAGTGTAGATTACGTCTGAGCCCCCAAACTCGCCAAGAACAGAGAGGAAGATCCGGCGGAGGATCTCTGGTGGGACTGAGCCTTTGAGGCCAAGCAATAGGTCCAGCCGAAGCTCCTGCCAAGGCATTGACCATGGAGAGGTATGGAAACGAGTCTGCAGGAAAGGGGGTAGGGGGGAAGCGTCAAGGTCATGAAGAAGTGACTGGGCACAGACAGCTAAGGGTTCTGCAATTCCGGGCTGCCGTTGTGGGAGATGGACCGCCGTGGTGGGAAAAAGAAAATCGTAATTTGGGTGGCGAGGTGAACTATGGACATGCGCGGCATAGTTTGCGAGCAATAGTTGCCGCCGGAGCCGCAATGGAGGGACGCCCGCCTCCACAAGGAAGCTGTTCACAGAACTAGATCGAAAGGCTCCCATAGCGAGGTGAACTCCACAGTGGTGGACAGGGTCTAGTAGATGCAGTATAGAAGGGGCAGTTGAACCATACACCATGCTTCCGTAATCAACACGGGACTGCACAACCGCTTGGTACAACCGCAATAGTGTACGACGATCAGCACCCCATTCAGTGTGGCTCAGGCACCGAAGGAGATTGAGATGCCGCCAGCACTTGTCTTTAAGCTGACGAATATGGGGAAGCCAACTTAAGCGGCCATCGAAGACCAGTCCCAGGAAGCGGTAAGTCTCCACTACGTCTAGTAGTTGGTCATCAAGGTACAGTTTGGGATGGGTGTGGACGGTAGGGTGACGGCACAAGTTTCAGCAGCCGAAAACCGGAAGCCGTGGTTGATGGCGCATGATCGCGCCTTCCGTATAGCTCCTTGCAGATGGCATTCAGCTACAACAGTAGAAGAGGAGTAGAAAGAAATACAAAAATCATCAGCATAGAGGAGGGGAGAGACTGACGATCCTACCGAGAGCGCAACACCATTGATGGCAATTAGAAAGAGTGGGACGCTCAGGACAGAGCCTTGCAGGACCCCATTCTCTTGTGTATGGGGAGTGCTATGAGAAGCATCAATGCGAACTCGGAAAGTGCAATAGGGTAAAAAATTCTGTATAAAAATCGGGAGTGGTACCCAAACCCCACTCATGCAGAGTACCGAGAATGTGGTGTTGCCAAGTCGCATCGTAGACCTTTGTGAGATCGAAAAAGTCAGCGATGAGGTGTTGTCGCTGGGAAAAGGCTGACTGAATGGCAGACTCCAGGTACACCAAGTTGTTGATGGTGGAGCGTCCGTTGTGAAAACTGCCCTGGGACGGAGCCAGGAGGTTCCAAGACTCAAGGAGCCAAGTCAACCGACGCCTCATCATATGTCCGAGCAACTTGCAAAGAACGTTGGTGAGGGTAATCGGGCAGTAGCTGTCCACCTCCAGTGGGTTCTTGCCAGGTTTCAGAACGGGGATTACGATGCTTTCCCGCCATTGCGATGGGAACTCACCGTCAACCCAGATACAGTTGTAAAGGTCTAGGAGGCGCTGCTGGCAGTACACCGAGAGGCGTTTGAGCATCTGACAGTGGATGTGATCAGGCCTGGGAGCCGTATCAGGGCAAGCAGCTAGGGTACTTTGGAATCCCCACTCACTGAACCGAACATTGTACGATTCAGGATGGCGCATATGAAAGGAAATGCTCTGACGCTCCAACTGCTCTTTCAGGGAGCAGAAGGCCAGCGGGTAATTCGTTGAAGCAGAACACTGAGCAAAATGCTCTGCTAAGCGGTTTGCAATGGTGCCAGATTTAGTACAGACTGCTCCATTCAGTGATAGCGCAGGAACACTGACGGGGGTCCGATAGCCAAAGGTCGATGGCTGGGTACATGCCATGTGCCACACTGAAATGAGTGAAGGCACCATCATTTAAAAGCGAAAGGTCGAGCTGTGCCAATACATGCTCAATGGTGCTGCCTCGGCCTGTTGCCACTGATCCACCCCACAGAGGGTTATGGGTGTTGAAGTCGCCCATTAACAGAAAAGGTGGCGGCAATTGGGCTATCAGTGCAGCCAGGACATGCTGCAGGACATCACCATCCGGTGGAAGATACAGACTGCAGACAGTAACAGCCTGACGCGTCCACACCCAAACAGTGATAGCCTCTAAACGTGTTTGTAGAGGGCAGACTCGCTGTGAAGGGAGTGAAGGACGTAGATGCAGATGCCACCAGGTGGAAGATACAGACTGCAGACAGTAACAGCCTGAGGCGTCCACACCTGAACAGCGACAGCCTCTAAAGGTGTTTGTAGAGGGACAGACTCACTGTGAAGGGAGTGAAGGAAGTAGATGCAGACGCCACCAGATACCCTTTCGTAAGTTGCTCGGTTCCTATAATAACTCTGATAGCCACGGAGGGCGGGGGTTCGCATTGCTGGAAACCAAGTTTCTTGAAGAGCAATGCAGAGGAAAGGGTGAAGGCTGAGAAGTTGTCTGAACTCAGCAAGATGGTGGAAAAAACCGCTGCAGTTCCACCGGAGGATGACATCTTCTATGGCCGAGAAAGGTGTGAGAGGACCAAGGAGGCAAATTACGCCGCTGGGTCACTTGCTGCCACCGATTGAATACCCGTGCGAGTGACATCCATTGCGTCTGAGGGTTCGGCGAGATCTAGGTCCTCAGCGGACGCCAGAATCTCTACCCCATCCTCAGACGCTGAGTTGTAGGAAGCGGTGGGATGGGTGTCACCGCAATGTCTCGATTCTTGGGAGCCTTTTTCTTTTTCTGCTTTTCGAGCTGTGCCTTCAGACTTACGCTTCTCCGTCTGGGAAGTGGGAACTGATGTCCCTGATGGTTGTGGGGCTGTTGCTCCTGAAGTAGATGGAGCAGGAGCGACAGGGAGTGAAGTGCCCCCCACCATCAAGGGGGCAGGTGGATTCTGACGGATCAGAGATGTAACTAAACGCGTCGAAACAGGAGACGGTAGAACTGTTGTCGCAGCGGTGGCATAGGTGGAGGTCACTGGCACAGGATGGAGTCTCTCATATTTCTGCTTAGCCTCTGTGTAGGTCAAGCGGTCCAGGGTCTTATATTCCATTATCTTCCGTTCTTTCTGGAAAATCCTACAGTTCGGAGAGCAAGGGGAATGGTGTCCCCGCAGTTAACACATATGGGAGGCGGGGCACATGGAGTATTGGGAAGTGAGGGACATCCACAATCTCGACACGTGACACTGGAAGTACAGCAGGATGAAATATGCCCAAACTTCCAGCGTTTAAAACACCACATTGGAGGAGGGATATATGGCTTCAATCCAAGTAGTAAACCATCAGCTTGACCTTTTCGGATAAGGCGTCACCCTCGAAGGCCAAGATGAAGGCACCGGTGGCTACCTGATTATCCCTCGGACCCCGATGAACGTGGCAGATGAAGTGAACACCTCGTCGTTCTAGGTTTGCGCGTAGTTCATCATCTAACTGCAGAAGAAGATCCATGTGGAATAAAATACCCTGGACCATGTTTAAACTCTTATGGGACGTGACGGTAACTGAAACGTCCCCCAACTTGTCGCAAGCGAGCAACCTCCGTGACTGGGCACAGGATGCTGTTTTGATTAGAACTAACCCAGAGCGCATTTTGGCCAAGCCCTCCACCTCCCCGAACTTGTCCTTTAAATGCTCCACAAAAAACTGAGGCTTTGTTGACATAAATGATTCACCATCAATTCGCGTACAGACAAGGTACTGTGGTGAATAAACCTCACTGCCTTCTTTAGCCATACGTTTCTCCAATGGAGTGGCCAGGGAGAGAAATGATCTCGGATTGTACTTCTTGCCATTGAGGTTAGACCTTGATTGCTTAGAGACTGCTGCTGGAGGCCCACAAGCGAGAGATGATGTACCACACTTCACTGCGGGCCATCTGCCCTGATGCCACCCACTCCGACCAGGGGCTCTCCCCACGGGCGCCACCCAGCCACAGCAAAGACCACCTGGCAGGATGGCCTTTGCCAGGAGTCCTGATGCCCCAGACAGATAGGCATCTACTCCTGGGCATACATGGGGAGGTAGCAGTTCAGGCATCAGCAGTGCGATCCCTGTGTAGTCAGGCGGCTACCACCAAGAGAGTACATGACGACCCCACCACAATGGACTGGCTACTGTGCTGGATGTTGGGTGTCGAATGTCCATTTATATAGGGAGCGAAGACGGAAATGCACAATGGAGGGAATGTATGCGACCCAGAACACACTGCAGCCGATGTGGCCGGAAGCTCGGTGTAAGTCCAACTCCATGTCAATATCGAATGTGCCAGATCTTAGGGCAAGATGGATTTATGATGCACCACGTAAGGCGTCCTTCCCCAAATGGTATGCACTAACAGAAAATTTTGAAATGTAGTGGTCAAATCCCTTAGGGGACCATCACATTCAGGCCGAAACGTTGGAGACTCCTTTTAGTCGCCTCTTACGACAGGCAGGAATACCGCGGGCCTATTCTAACCCCAGAACCCGCAGGGGACAGACTGGGAAGGCATGGAACATTCAATGAGGCAGTTTACGCCTCAGGGTCACCTGCTGCCACCGACTTATTGCCTGAGCAGTCTATATCCATTGTGTCTGAGGGCCCGGTGAGATCTAGGTCCTCAGCGGATGCCAGAATCTCCACCTCATCCATAGACGCAGAGCTTGTAGGTAGCAATGGTGTGAATGCCACCGCAATTCCCTTGGTCTTGGGGATCTTCTTCCTGGATTTCCCTGGCTGGGAGGACTTCACTGATTCAGTCTCTGGGACTGAGGATGAGTGCGAAGCCCTAAGATCAGCTGCTTTTGGGCTCTTCAGCCACTGGCAAGTGTCATATTTCCCACTAGCAGAAACCTGGGAAGAGAGTGAGCCCAAGGGACCCATTCCTAGCGAGAGGAGCCGAAGAAGACTTACGCTTCTCCAGCGCAGAAGTGGGGACTGATATCCACAATGGTTGGTTGAATGGGGGGCGGGAGGGGGGGGGGGTTGCTCCCAAAATAGGTGGTGCAGGAGCAACAAGGAGGGGAAGTGCCCCCCACCATCAAGGGGGCCGGTGTAGTCTTCCGGCTCTGAGAGGTAACAGGGTTTGGCGGAGCTGATAGGGCTAGAACTCTTGTAGGAGTGGCGTAAGACGATGTCAAATGTACAGGATGTAGGCGTTCAAATTTCCTCTTAGCCTCAGTGTAGGTCAGTCGGTCCAGGGTCTTGTACTCCATGATTTTCCTTTCTTTCTGGAGAATCCTGCAGTCAAGCGAGCAAGGCGAATGGTGCTCTCTGCAGTTGACACAGATGGGAGGCGGGTTACATGGAGTATTGGGATGTGATGGGCGTCCGCAATCTCGACATGTGACATTGGAAGTACAGTGGGAAGACATATGGCCAAACTTCCAGCGTTTAAAGCGCCGCATTGGGAGAGGGATATAGGGCTTTACATCACAGTGGTAGACCATCACCTTGATCTTCTCGGGTAATTTATCAGCCTCGGAGGCCAAGATGAAGGCACTGGTGGCAACCTTATTATCCCTCGGGTCCCAGTGGACATGGCAAATGAAATGTACACCTCACCGCTCAGACTGCAAAAGAAGGACCCTGTGAAATATGATAATGCTGATTTCATCAAGACTGACCCAGATCTCATTTTGGACAAGCCCTCCACCTCCCCAAATAAGTCCTCTAAATGCTCAACAAAACACTGAGGCTTCATCATCATGAAAGATTCTCCATCAGCTCTCGAACATACAAGAGCAGCTGCCATCCTTAAGCCTGACTTTCTCCCATGGTGTGGCCAGGGAGTGCAATGATTTGGGGTCGTATTTCTGTCCGTTGAATTGAGGCCGTGAACGCTTTGAGACTGCTTGTGTTTGACCACCAGCAAGAGATGACGTACTATGTTTCAACATGTGTCATCTGCCTTGATGCCACCCACTCCGACCAGGGGCCCCTCCCCACGGGCACCATCTGGAAGGATGGCCATTGCTGAGAATCCCGAAGACCCAGGGTGACGGGCATCTACTCTTCGGTATACATGGGGAGTTAAAGGTGCAGGCAACAGCAGAGTGATCCCTGTGTGGTCAGGGGGCTACAACCAACATGGTACATGGCGGCCCCACCACAACAGCCTGGCTACCGTGCTGGATATCAGGTGCAACCAAGCAAACAAGTCCATTATCATCATCAGCGTAGAAAGCGATACTGCACAGTTGATGGAAAAATACGCACCCGGGAGGGTTACCTCGCCCAACAGTTGGAATCTGAGCAGAAGTGCAGATCACCCTCAATGAAGGATGTGAAAGGTCTCAGCGCATGTATGACATGATGTAAGGCGCCCTTCCCCAATTGGTTCGCTCTTCAGGAAAGTTTTGAAAAATGGAGGTAAAACCCTACAGGGAACCATCACATAACAGATGAAATGTGTGAGACTCCTTTTAGTCGCCTTTTACGACAGGCAGGAATACCTCGGGCCTAATCTAACCCCCAGACCCGCAAGTGGGGCTCTGCCTGACAGCTCTCTGCACTTCTTAGAATTACAACCAGCTGATGTGTCTCCAGAGCACATAAAATGATACAGTATACAGTCATATGAAACACAGTCCACTTTGGAAACCATCCTAGCTTGAATGAAAGTATCATACATGATACATAGGGTTGCTAGATGTCAAGTATGCAACAACTTCATCATCTTAAAAACTGAATGTTATAAAGACATAAACAAAGGGGAGAAAATTATTTAACAGAAGTACTTATGCAAATCGCTAAAGATATGTACAAACGAAGAAAGCAAAAAGAAAGAAAACCTCTGGTGATATTAGCAACTAACAGAGAGAAGGTGGGAATTTAAAGCTAATGAAGATGATGTTTTTTAATTTGATACAATATGAAAAGTTAAACAAAATTATTTGGAAATGGTTCAGAGAGGATGTAGAAGATATGATGTAAATCTCACACAGGAAACAACTGAAAACAGTTTGAGAATAATGGGGGAACAGATAGTTGCAGTTAAACGCCAATACTTCATTGACAGACATGGATGGGAGTGCGATCTGTCGTGACAGCTGAAGGGGGAGGACACTCTGGGTGTGGTCACAAGAGTGCAGCATACATTAGGAGGTGGAGTGGCTTTAGCCACTTAGTCTGCAGCAGCCAACAAATAAACTCTGCAATTGGTAGAAGCTAGAGCCTGTGAAACAGTGTGGCAATCAGAAGGTAGCAGGTAGCAGAGTGAGTTACTTCCAGCTTTACTGATGCTGGTAAATCTGACCATTTGTCATTTGGAAAATGTTCTCACATTTACACATAGTTTTACTCTACACACAGACAGATGGAGTACATTGATTCCATCCTGAATGGAAATGTTGGCATCAGGACGGGCATTCAGTCACCAATTGCCACCAAAATTGGCTCAATCAATGTCACAATGCCAATCTCGTAGTATGATTGGGCAGAAGCACATGAAGAAGGAGAAGAAGAATGAAAATAAAGAATGCTGGAATTAATGTCAGAAGACATGTAGGAAGCCAATCAAGAAACGGAAACAGAAAGGAATCGGTGAAGAATGATGTTTGACACCTTACTGATTTTTTATTGAGAAATGAACACTACAGCAATCAAAGAGCATAGTAATGAGGCTTTGAGAGAGCACACAGACAAAGAACTTGATTGTTCGGGAAACTCTGCTGAAGAGGTACAAATATTTCTATGCCTTCTGTGCTTTCATCCTCAATTTTAATGAGCCCCCAAAGGCTCAGTAAAGTTTATTTAGTTAGTTCCATGTCACGGTTGCATACATATTCCTTAATGATGACTAGTTTCGAATTTGTCCATTCACTTTTAAACCACTGTCTATGCCAAAAGTACATCACTGGTAAAAATATAAAATATGAATAATAAAATATGTGGTGTTAAAAAATAAAATAAAAAATTCATATTTTGAGAGGTGCAGTATGGACCAAAACAAGATAATAATGTCCAATAAACATGGGCTCTATTTGCATACCTTAAAAGTTATGAGCACACGTTCACCTCCACTACTGTGTAACACAACTCTTCTACTGCAAGCACTTTGCTACTACGAATGCTCTACAGAATGCAGTAAACAAATGAGAACACATTATTCTGTTATTATGAAACAGCAAAGCTTCTAAAGTCATTGTCTTTCTATTACATATGGCCTGCACCTTGTAAGCCATCACTAAAGGAGGTGTTCAATACTATATTTGTGCTACCACTGAGCAAGTTGCAGGCTGTAACATGTTTGTGTCACTCGATGTGGAGCATCAATGTTGCACATGGCCATCTTGCCTTGCCCATTCACCCTGTGAGTGGACAAGTGGGGGTTCGAGCAGAGGGGAGGGGTCTGCTAGCTTTCATGAGCTACACTGTTAGGCCTTAGGGAAATAGTGTCCAGGGTTGGAAAGATAAACAATGTTCACTCAGTATGTTTGCCTGGGATCTCATCTAAAATGTGGAGGAAGCTACTGATGGCACATTGGGCAGCCATCCTCAAGTTGCAACTCATGACAAAACTGGCAAAACCTGTTGGTTGGGATCTGACACCATCTTCTGTTCATATGGGCAGCTAGTAGAAGTGGTGAACTGTACTAGCCTTACTAGTGGGAAGCAAGCAGAGCTTGTAATTTATAGTACTTTATCCCGAATTGACTGGGGTCCTTTGGTTTGGAACCAAGAGGATGGTCTCAACAAGAGGCCCTATCAATTATATGATGGTCTCTGTGTTATGGGGTGGAGAATTGTAGGTCCCCTTGATAGGTCACGGGTGCATCACACAGAGGATGTAGTTACTTTGTTAACAGATTATTTCTTTTTCTTTTTTTCTTAAGGCTAGGCATTAGTTTGAGGTCCTTTGAGGGATGCACACAGGTCAATACGCCGAATGAAATCAGATTACATACAAAATGAAGATACTGTGTCTCTCAAAATGTTAACAGTCAATTGCTAGAATTTTACTGCTCAGCAGGATATTTGTCACACTCAAATTGTACTTGGAACTGAGAGTCAGATGAAACCCAAGCTACGAAATATTTAATGAAGCATGGGATGTATACAAAAGGACAAGTTAGATGTCATAGGAGGAGCTGACAAAAATATTGTGTCAACTGAGGTCAAAATTCAGTGTGACTGTGAATATCTGAAAGAGAGTTGCTGGCCTATGTGAACTTTACCAGCCACCCAATTCTGCCATAACAACTGTACAATAATTCAAAGAAAGTCTACACTCAGTACCATGGAAGCACCTTGATCGAAGAGTATTAGTTGTTTGAGACTTTACCATATCAAGTGTAGACCAGGAATCCATGGATTCAATTGTTGATGTACAAAGTCAGTCACGAGAAGTAGTTCTGACGATGTTTTCCGAAAATGTGTCTTGAGCAGCTATTTCACAACCCACACACAATGGAAATATTTTAGACCTTGTAATAATAGTTCCAACATTACTGACAGTGTTAGCAGTACAGGCAGGGATTAGTTAATGTGATGTCACCTGTAACAATAATGTTTACTGAAGTTTGTAAGCCCATCAATACGACTAGGAGAGTTTTTATGTAGAAAAGAGCTATAACTGAGTAGCGATGGACCAAGCGTTATTAATTTCACAGCCGGTCACTATGCTGCTGCAGGATGCTACACAGGGCAGCAGGTATTAAGAACCAGTTCCTCAGCTGTAGAGTTAAAATAACAACTTGATTTATTTAGCAGAATTCATACTGCTGAATAGTCAGTGCCTCAGTGGTGCATGTTGAGCCTGGGCAGTGATGCTTGCTTGTGACAGCAAGAGAGGGCTACCAGCACAAAGATGTTGGGCTGGACTGGTGGCAGTGCAAGAAACAAAAGCAACATCTTGGCAAGCACAGAGCTGTGGTAGGCCTGCAACCGTCAGGCATGCAGCGGCACCAGACTCCATTGCAGGCTGGTCATGCTGTTAGGGGCAAATGCAGTGACCAGTTAGCAGCTCGCAGTGGATGCAGTTCAGGAGGCATCCAAGAATGGACTGCAAACCAAGGACACACAGAAGGTGCCCTCAGGTTGGTTGATGTCAGTCAGTAGTAGATCTCCAGCTCGAAGGCACCAGTTCAGCTCCCGGCAGCATCAAGACTACACGTAGCAAATAGACCAGAGGCTAGCAGAGGCAGCATCTAGTAGTATTTAAATAGTGGATGATCCACTTTGGGTCTACGACTGCTGTGGAATACTTTTCAGTGTAGGACCCAGTCGACAACAGAAACTGCATTGCTGGGGCAGGTGGGTGCTCCATCCATCTCGGTTATGATGGGACATCGCTTTTAGTCATTTAACCAAAGAAGCGGCACCACATCAGGCCTTAGGAAGGAGTAGTCCAGATCGTCACTGCAATGGCCTGATCCTTGTAATATACTGCGTCCCTGACAGCAGGTAGCAAGGCCCTGTGTGTGGTAACCGAGCTCACTTCAGTGCCAAATAGAGGCTTCCGTCATGTCTGATCAGCATCTTTCCAATTTCTGCAGAGGAATGTTGTGAGCACCCTTCTGGCTCACCTTGCCATAGGTTATGAACACCGATTTGTATAGGTAGTGACATAACATTTCTCCTCTCTTTAGATGGTCTGGTCTACCAGATTGTGATTTGTATTACTGATGCAAATCACTTAACTTTACATTTAAGCATATGCTCCATTCTAACACACCTATTTAATGATGGTTTAAACTGATCGTAAATTGCACTCTTGAAAACTATGTGCCAGCAGTAGAGTAAGGCTGGAAATGACCCCACCGTGGTTTAATAACAAAATTCGGAATTTCAGACTATGCTGTGAAAGCACAGATTGCTGCACCTTTGGTTCGAAAACAAACATGGAAATGTCAAAAGGCAAAAGTTAGCAAAAAATTGTGCAACTGTAAATAGATTGATACACAAAGCACACAACCACTTCCACAATGATACCTTAGCGAAAGATCTCACTGCATTTAATAAATCATTCACACAGGAAGGTCACACAGACATATCATTATTTGACTGTTGCATCGACTCCCATATGGAGGAAGTACTAATAGGCAGTCCAGGTGCTGAGAAGCAACTGAAAGAGTTGAAAACAAATAAGTTGCCAGGCCCAGACAGGATCCCAGTTTGGTTTTATTGAGAGTACTCTTTAGCATTGGCCCATTAGTTAGCTTGCATCATCACAAATCTCTTGGCTAGCACAAAGTAACATGTGACTGGGAAGAAGTGCAGGTGACTACTGTATACAAGAAGGATAAAAAACAGAACCTCAAAATTACAGACCAATATCCTCAACATCAATTTCCTGCAGAAATCATGAATATAAACTATGTTCAAATACGGCAGAATAATTTTTTTTATTTTTTGAGACAGAAAAGCTTCTGTCTACAAATCAGCACAAATTTAGAAAGAACACCTCATGTGAAACTCAGCATGCCCTTTTCTCACATGATGCACTGCAAACCATGGATGAAGCTCAACGGGCAACATTCCATACTTCTACATTTTTGGAAAGTGTTTGACACAGTGCTAAGCAGCAGACTGCTAATGAAGCTCCAAGCATATGGAACAGGTTCTTAGGTATGTTAGTGGCTCAAACGTTTCCTAAGTAATAGAATCCAGGATGTCTTCAAAGACAAGGATATAGTCAGGAATGCTCCAGGGAAGTGTGATAGGAACTCTACTTCCTTGAATACATAACCAATCTGATGGATAGGGTGAGTAGCAATCTGCAACTGTTTACTGACAATGCTGTAGTATATGGGGGGAAAATATTGGCATTGATTCATTGCAGGAGGATACAGGGCAACTGAGAACTTTTTTTGGTGTGATCAATGGGAGCTTCCTCTAAATGCCAATGCGTAGGAAAAACAATTCTGTAATGTTTAAATATAATATTAGTGGTGGACTGCTTGGCACAGTAACATCAACAAAATATATAGGCATAATGTTGCAAAGCAACATGAAATGTAACAAGTGCCTAAGGTCAGTACTAGGGAGGTGACTAGTTGGCTTTGTTTTATTGGGAGAATTTTAGGAAAGTGTACCCCCTCTACAAATAAGTCCACATACAGAACATTCGTGCAATCCATTCTTCAGGATTGCTCTAGTGTTTGTGATCCCAACCAGGATATATTAAACGAAGACATTGAAGAAATCCAGAGTTGTGCTGCTAGATTTGTTACTGGTAGGTTCAATCAGCATGCAAATATTATGGAGATTCTTAATGAGCTCAAATGTGAATCCCTGGTGGGAAGCCAATGTTTTTGCGAAACACTTCAGGGAAAATCTAGTGAACCATCATATGTGATTAACTGCAGAATAACTCTACCTTAAATGTCATATGAGGACCACAAGGACATGATAAAAAATACTAAGGCTCATCAAAGGTTTTTCCTTCACACCACTTGCGAGTAGAACAAAAAGGGAATGACAAATAGTGGTCACTTGTGGAGTATATATGTAGATGTAGAAAGAATCCTCTCTTGTCCTGATACTGAACCAGATATTCCTGGCACATTCCTATGTGTAAGGCTTTCTACTCATTATACACGTGTTAGAGTACCAATTTAGCGCACAGTTTCTGATAACACAATTCTCTGCACACCATCTCCTTTAAAAACACATTCACATAAGAATTTGTTTTAACATCAATAATGGACTCCTATCCCATGGGACAAAAATCTACTGCACCACATTAGCCCCTCCAAAATTGGGTACACCACTTGAACATTTTACTAGATTTGAATTATGTTTCTCTAACATGGTTGACATTTGATGATAAATGTCAAACTCTGTTACATTTTATCTGGACAAAAATGGAATAACACCAAATAGAGCTTGCTTGATGCCTCCATCACTGCTGGCACAAATGGTTGTTATACATAGCACAGTTTTGTCTGGAAATTCATATTTTCTGCACAGTGGAGTTAGCTCAGCAACACTGCTATCATATGGTCAAGTGACCCTTTACAGACTTTGCGGTCAGGTTCCTTACACCAAAGCATGAAAAACATGTCTAGAAAACATATGCATCAAAATACATATCTTGAGATATAGGAGTACTACTTCATCTTTAATACTGTAAAACATCTCTTCTACTGCAAGTGCTGTGCTTTACACATTTTGGGGCCAGCCGCGGTGGCCAAGCGGTTCTAGGCGCTTCAGTCAGGAACCGCGCTACTGCTATAGTCACAGGTTCACATCCTGCCTTGGGCATGGAAGTGCGTGATGTCCTTGTTAGTTAGCTTTAAGTAGTTCTAAGTTCTAGGTGACTGATGACCTCAGCTGTTAAGTCCTGTAGTGCTCAGAGCCATTTTTTTAACACATTTTGGGAGGAGGTATGGACCAAACGATGAAAAAAAGTCTAATAAGCATGCGGGCTAACAACTATGAGCACTTTTTCATCTTCTCTACTATGAAACATGTCTCTTCTATTGAACAAGTGCCCACAGCTCTTAATGTATTCATTTTAAAGCTCATGTTTACTATACTTTTTTTCTTATTTTGGAGTAAGGAACCTGTCCTCAAAGTCTATACAAGGAATTTAGTTGCACCCTGTATAGCCCAAGATATATTTTAATTCTTGTATAACACAAATTTCGTTGTGAATTGCAAACTGCAAGATACTTTAAGAAAAGCGGTACTCTATTATATTCAAATCTCTGGCAAGAATTTTGATGCACATTATGAAGATGTAGGCCTATTGCACACAATCTGTGAAATATGTAATGCAGGCGTGGGCATTTAGTAAGTCTTACCCTTATTTACAATGTGAATGTTGCCAGTGGAGGTAAAAAAACCAAATTACAAAATTTTGCTTATTCTGCTTGGTTGGACAACACTTGTACTCTCAATTTTTCAATAAAGCCATGGATCAAGTAAAAAGCCCGGCCAACTCGTCCATTTTTCAATTAATTTCTTAGAAGAACTAACTGGTGTATAGAATTAATAGGCCTAACATCAATATGTAATGTGAGTTATATATACATTTTCTGCGCATGTTAAGTACGTTAATACAACTCAAAAACTTTACACACCTTTCTTTTAACAGTCCTTTCCACAATTCGTAAGTACAAGCGAATATATTACTACGTTTTTAATGCTGTTATTTGTTAATGAAAATGTGTTCCGCTGAGTTTATTTACTGGTTCTAAATTAATATAAGTAGCAACACCTGTAATGTTGAACGCTTAGCAGTACGCAAACTCACAAAAAAATTGTCTATAGTTTTCTTGTATTCACTTCAACTCTACTCGTAACCTACAACGAATGTTGTAGAATAATGACAGGCAGACATTAACCAGTAAATTATATTGATGAGCAATTGAATATCGTTAATCTAGAACTGATGTTTGAATAATATGAAGTACTAAAACTGTTGTACACAAATGAGGTTTATAGAAATTTGTTATTATCTTGCTTTAGTGAAACTAATTCTACTCACTGTAACAAGATCAACCGAGGAATGAATGTTTACAACTAATGTTTACTCCTACAAAGTAGACCAACTCTAACCTCCAACTTCGAAGCGTCTGTGAGTAGAAGACAGTTTAAGTCACAACGCTAAAAACTACATGAAATTATCAAGCAAAAAATGACGGAAACAAATATTATTACAGTAATATAACCTTGTATGATAGTAACTCTCCAATGTCCATCGCTGCAGCACTCTTCCCATACAACTTCGGTCTCGCTTGTTGCTATTGTTTTGTTTACTATTAGTTTCTGGCTTGTTCGCTGTACAGCGCTACGTGTTGAAGGCTTGAACAATAACCATAGAGTCGTCCTCACTCTCAACTTGGCAAGTGACGAGGAAGGGTTAAGGTGGAAGTGCTCGAATAGTAACTGTGAGTTACGCGATATAACAACAGTCTGCGAAGAAATTGTAGTTTGTTAATCCTCCACCCAGACGCGGCAAATTCCAACAGGTAACATCCAAAATCATGCTTTTTTAATCATTTTGCAATTAACCAGCTATTATAAATTATAGTAACAGCTTGTTTTGCCGGCAGCTGCGCGTTCACGCTTTGTCAAGTTTGTACGGAAGAATGTGGGAGATTTCATCAATGGTAAGAACACTTTAGTAATGTGACTGTACGCTTGCCCCTATTATATGCGTTGTATTACCATATATGAGCATGACATAACGAAGTTTTATTAAATTGACATGAACGCGCTTTTAAGCCCGTAATTAGCTCTATTCAATTTGCGATGCTGTTCTTACCTCATTTAAGATTTGTCACAAAATAACCCTTCGTGTACTGCAACAAAATTTCATATTCATTTGTATAACACCAATTAGTAAACTAGGAGAGCAGTTATTAATTACAGGCATTGCAACAAAGTATATAAGTTCTTTATTTGGGCATGATGAATAGGGACATTGTAATTATCGCTGTACTGTAATAGCTGGTCAATTAAATTGCGAACTTACGCGCACAATCACAAACAATACATACAACATGTAAAAAAAAAAGCTGAGTAAAATTCCCGTTGCACGCGTAATGAAAGGTTTGCTAAGAATTCAGTAACGTAAGTTATTTGTATAGTGCATTGTTTAGGTTAACTTTGGCACACGAATCACCTGAAATGGTTTTTTTTTACACTCGTTAGTTGTGATGCATTGTTGGCCTCGCCCTAAACACTTTTTGGCTAGGTTTAGCTCTCTTGGGTAGCTTTATTGTTGTATTGTTTTTGAGCAGTTTTTTTCTGAACTGTAGAAAAATTAAGATTTTCTAATATCTTCTGTTAATATCTTTTTACGAGTATTTAAAGTAAATGAGATTTAGAAAGAATTCTGCAAAGGCCACGCCAGTTCTATGAGGCCCAGTGGATATTGCCACTCGAGCGGCAATAATGTCGCAAGGATATTTTCCACACGAGGGGTAATAATCTTGCATTGTTGTTGTTGACAAAGCCATTTTTGCATAAAAATAAATGTTGCCCCGTTTCATGAATTGTGATACGATCAACGCTATTTTAATGTTAGTCGACGCAATTTATCATTTTTCCCCCAAAATTCGATTAAGTTTCCACACGTTACAACGAACGTGAGAATGGAGGCGTCGCCGAAATGTCCTAGGAAGTTACATTCATGACCAAGTACATGTCTGCATATTATACGTATTGTTTGCTGTGAAAGTTGCATCTGTGTATATACGTATCCAATGATGTTACGTGTGGAAGTTGGAGATCATGGATTTTATTTTATAATGGGATTAAATCGGATGATAGGTTCTTTCTTCTTTTGAGGAGGATGTAAAAATCGTGAAGTTAGCATTTTTCTATAAGAGTGTAAATAATTCAGTCTATGGCACGTATGCTCCATTCCACATGCTCACGGATATACGAAGGGTATCCTACCATAATCACTTTTGAAATAACGGAGCCCAAGACAGTTTTGGTCGAGTAGCCTTGAACTTCCGGCGCTTCACATAAGTTTCATATTCTAGTATCGTGGGACTTTTACAGTCCCCATATCGTGCTAGTGATCGTACGCTGCAGCCAATGTATTCAATTTTTACGATGCGTGACGGCAATATAGCCATATTCTTGTCAGAAGAGTGCATGATCCACATCTTGCTCTGGTTCTGTGACCGAAAGTGCGTCTCATCCCTATACAGGGTGAGTCACCTAACGTTACCGCTGGATATATTTCGTAAACCACATCAAATACTGACGAATCGATTCCACAGACCGAACGTGAGGAGAGAGACTGGTGTAATTGGTTAATACAAACCATAAAAAATGCACGGAAGTATGTTTTTTAACACAAACCTACGTTTTTTTAAATGGAACCCCGTTAGTTTTGTTAGCACATCTGAATATATAAACAAATACGTAATCAGTGCCGTTTGTTACATCGTAAAATGTTAATTACATCCGGAGATATTGTAACCTAAAGTTGACGCGTGAGTACCACTCCTCCGCTGTTCGATCGTGTGTATCGGAGAGCACCGAATTACGTAGGGATCCAAAGGGAACGGTGATAGACCTTAGGTACAGAAGAGACTGGAACAGCACATTACGTCCACATGCTAACACCTTTTTATTGGTCTTTTTCACTGATGCACATGTACATTACCATGAGGGGTGAGGTACACGTACACACGTGGTTTCCGTTTTTAATTACGGAGTGGGATAGAGTGTGTCCCGACATGTCAGGCCAATAGATGTTCAATGTGGTGGCCATCATTTGCTGCACACAAGTGCAATCTCTGGCGTAATGATTGTCGTACACGCCGCCGTACATCTGGTGTAATGTCGCCGCAGGCTGCCACAATACGTTGTTTCATATCCTCTGGGGTTGTAGGCACATCAAGGTACACATTCTCCTTTAACGTACCCCACAGAAAGAAGTCCAGAGGTGTAAGATCAGGAGAACGGGCTGGCCAATTTATGCGTGCTCCACGTCCTATAAACGCCCGTCGAACGTGTACCTCACCCCTCATGGTAATGTGCATGTGGGTCAGTGAAAAAGACCAATAAAAAGGTGTTAGTATGTGGACGTAATCTGCTGTTCCAGTCTCTTCTGTACTTAAGGTCCATCACCGTTCCCTTTGGATCCCTACGTAATTCGGTGCTCTCCGATACACACGATCGAAC
Source organism: Schistocerca americana (assembly GCF_021461395.2). Classification (NCBI taxonomy): domain Eukaryota; kingdom Metazoa; phylum Arthropoda; class Insecta; order Orthoptera; family Acrididae; genus Schistocerca; species Schistocerca americana. The sequence goes on along the minus strand of NC_060120.1, from coordinate 306,019,144 downwards.
ACCGGAGGAGTGGTACTCAAGCGTCAACTTTAGGTTACAATATCTCCGGATGTAATTAACATTTTACAATGCAACAAACGGCACTGATTACGTATTTATTTATATGTTCAGATGTGCTAACAAAACTAACGGGGTTCCATTTAAAAAAACGTAGGTTTGTGTTAAAAAACATACTTCCGTGCATTTTTTTATGGTTTGTATTAACCAATTACGCTAGCCCCTCTCCTCACGTTCGGTCTGTGGAATCGATTCGTCAGTATTTGATGAGGTTTACGAAATATATCCAGCGGTAATGTTAGGTGACTCACCCTGTGTATTATTTCCCCTAAGCTTATCAGTCGCAATTACTGAGGTGAAAAGACTTCCATCCAGTATCACTGTACTCAAGCAGTAATAGTAAATCTCTTGCCTCAGGTCAGTGTCAGCAGGCAGATACTTTGGATCCGTAAATTCTCGACCACTGTAAGGGGGAAATTCAAATGCCTTGCCATCCTGGTTCTGATCGGTAGACATCAAGAACAGTTTCTAAATTCGTGCCGTTGCCGTTTACGGGATTTCTGTTAAAACAGGCCGAGAAACAAAGCAAAAATCACTTTTCAGTTTTATAATTATCGCTTTAAAACGATATTTTTTCAGAATTACATCTTATACAGTCCCTATGTGATTTCAATATTTCTGAATCGTTAAATACAATGAACCTGCACCGTGGCCGATGACGCGCACAGAATGAAAATGTCCATTTAACGCATTCTGAGATTGATTTTTTAATTTACATCCTTTATTAATTTTATATAGCTGTTTATGTATGATGACATTTAGCTTGACCTGTGTGAATCAAAAAGTGAACTGAATTATCCATAACAATGCGTGAAAAGTGACTTCTATTCGGCTGAGCAAGGTAGTGCACTCAACGACTACCAGTTGGTTGCTGGTAAGGAGTGGGTATCAGATCCCCATTTGGGTCAAGTTTTATGTAGTTTCCCTAAATAGGAAGATTCTGCCGCCTGCTTGCTTCAGAAAGGTTGCTACCTACGTTCTGTCCCGTTTACACAGAAGTGACAAAAATCATGGGATGCCTGCTAATATCGCGTCGGACCACCTCTTACCCGGCATAGTGCAACAACTTCGTTGAAAGTCGCCTCCAGAAATAATGAGCTATGCTGCCTCTATAGACGTCCATAATTGCGAAGGTGTTGCCAGTGCAGGATTTTGTGTACGAACTGACTTCTATGTTCCATAAATGTTCCATTGGGCTCATGTCTGGCGATCTGGGTGGCCAAATCATTCGCTCGAATTGTCCATAATGTTCTTCAGACCAATCGCGAACAGTTGTGACCCTGTGACATGGCACATTGTCATCTATAGAAGTTCTGTCGTTGTTTGGGAAGATGAAGTCCATTAAAATGGTCTCCAAGTAGTCCAGCACAACCATTTCCAGTCAATGATCTGTTCAGATGGACCCAGTCTATTCCATGTAAACACAGTCCACACCATTATGGAGCTACCACCAGCTTGCACAGTGCCTTGTTGACAACTTGTGTCTGTGGCTTCGTGGGGTCTGCGCCGCGCTCGAACCCTGTCATCAGCTCTTGTCAACTGAAATCGGGAATCATCTGACCAGGCCACGGTTTTCCATTCGTCGAGGATCCAATCGATACGGTTACTAGCTCAGGAGAGGCGGTACAGACGATGTCGTGCTGTTAGCAGAGGCACTCGTGTCGGTAATCGGCAGCCGTAGCCCATTAACGCTGGATTTCACCGCACTGTCCTAACAGATACCTTCATCGTACGTCGCAAATTGATTTCCGCGGTTATTTCACTTAGTGTTGCTTGTCTGTTAGTACTGACAACTCTACGCAAACGCAGCTGCTCTCGGTCGTTAAAGGCCGCGTTATCCGTGGTGACAGGTAATGCCTGTAATTTGGTATTTGCGGCACACTCTTGACACTGTAGATCTCGGAATATTGAATTCCCTAACGATTTCCGAAAGGGAACGTCCTTTGCGTGTAGCTCCAACTACCATTCTGCGTAGTCTTAATTCCCGTGGTGCGGCCATAATCACGTCTGGAACCTTTCCACGTGAATCACCCCAGTACAAACGACTACTCTACCAATGCACTGCTGTTTTCTACGTTGTTACGCAATAAAAAATGGCTCTAAGCACTATGGGACTTAACATCTGAGGTCATCAGTCCCCTAGACTTAGAACTACTTAAACCTAACTAACCTAAGGACAGCACACACATACATGCCAGAGGCAGGATTCGAACCTGCGACCGTAGCAGTAGCGCGGTTCCGGACTGAAGCGCCTACAACCGCTCGGCCACAGCGGCCGGCTGTTACACAATACTTCCGCTCTGTATATATGCATATCGCTATCCCATGACTTTCGTCACCTCAGTGTGTATTTCACAATGTGAACTTGGGTTTTGTATTAGACGTCATCAACAGAGCAGTAAGCCATATACCTACGTTTTCTATTTTAATGCGAAAAGAACACTACGTTTCTTTTAAAACTGTAGAAATGTGCCCCGTATGTGCCACGTATAGCTAGCATTGAAATTTCTAGGACCATAATGAAAAATAATTGCCGGCTGGTGTGGCCGAGCGGTTCTAGGCGCTTCTCTGGAACCGCGCGACCGCTACGGTCGCAGGTTCGAATCCTGCCTCGGGCATAGATGTGTGTGATGTCCTTAGGTTAGTTAGGTTTAAGTAGTTCTGAGTACTACGGGGCTGATGGCCTCAGATGTCAAGTCCCACAGTGTTCAGAGCCATTTGAACCATTTTTGAAAAATAATTTTGTTTCTAGCACCTTTCGTTTTCACAAATAAGGAAAGTAACCGGCAGAATTGTTGAGATTGTCTGTTGTCTAGCGATACTACGGGGCACATTTCTACGTTACCATCTGACAGTCTGCGTGACGAAAACTCATCCGTACCTACTGTATTTGTGTTAATAAGCGAGCTGTTATCTAATTCGTTTATAATTGGATACAAAATACTTTTACAACCTCACTGAGCAGTAGTCATTTGGATATTACGAATAACTTTCTGCAAAATCAGCTTCCCCTACGCTTTGCGTGTTCTATCTGTGCTTCGATGCATCATATTTGATATGTGTACTTTGTTCTAACGGGAGTGGCGATGTGCAATAATGACGTGACCACTCACTTGCCATATGGGTGAGGAAGCAGATAAAACTCTATGGATGCAATTTCTGATGATGGTTTCAAGTGAAAATAAGCCATGCGATTGCCCTGGTTGTTCCTCGAACTTCTTCGAAGTCTTTGAGAAAATCTTTAAGTCGTGTGCATGATTTGTTCTGTTAAATTGTGACTAGGCCATTCGTGCAGGTGAAATTTAATTGCCACAGGCTCGATTGTTAGTTTTGTTTTCGAAATGGACGCTCCATTTATGTTCCAGGTCTGCCTTAGCAAACGTGTAAAACTAGTTTCCCTTAAAAATATAGTTGCCGTCACTTAAAATGACCAGAAGAATTTATAAAATGGGTAGCTCATGACGAAATGTGTTGTTTGCCCCTGAAGTTTAGGGTGCTTTAATCATAAATTCAGCACACTTGTCGCGCACGCACGCACGCACACTGTTTATCCACGTGTGACGCAGAACTTTCTTGTCTTATTTAGCTAGAATTTGTCTGTTTTCAAACCAAAACTGTAATTTTGTACAAGATTTTTGTGATTGATAATAGAACATAATGATGTTCGTCAACCATTTCCTACCGCTTTCAGCATAAGGAGGCTGCATACTACAGAGGAAATTGTGTTATAGTACTGTTGTGTGATTGGACGCTGCTGCCTGTTCCCACCTGTGACCGGCGTGTTAATTATGCCCTATTGTTCTCCCCCGTACGTGCTGTGATGTCATACGCATGAGACGGAAAGCAGCGCGATAGCCTGTCAGTCATTTGCTCCCAGTGTCATATATGCCGGGTTATCGATTACTAGCACTTCGATGAGGGGATCACCGGTGTACAAAGGTGACATCTGTGTCATTAGTTAGCAGAACCGTCATTGCAAGCCGTTTGCCGTCTATGTAAGGTCATCCCAGCTTTTTGAAGTTACCTAATTCTTGTCCGGGTTTTCCATTCAAGCGATGTACTAAATGATTCATAACTATTGAACTACATACGTTTTGGCTGAACAGAAACACGGTTGTGTTTAGAGGCTTTCCCAATATTGTCAGTACCCAGAAGGGTGACTAGCGCAAATGCATGCGTCCATATAAACACGATGGAATGAATAAGACGTTCTCTTAGGCGTTTTCATTTTTTTCTCGTTTGCCCATAACTATACAAGCATGAATAAGACTTACGTAGTATCATTGTTAGGACTTACGTAGTATCATTGTTAGGACTTACGTAGTATCATTGTTAGGACTTACGTTGTATCATTGTTAGGACTTACGTAGTATCATTGTTAGGACTTACGTAGTATCATTGTTATTACTTATTCCACTATATTTTTTAATTATTTCACTGCAAATTTGGACAAGAATAGAGGAAACGGACCATTGCTTATTCAAAACAACCATCCTGGTATTCGCCTGGATTCATTTAGGTGAACTATGGAAAATAAATGACGGGAATGAAAGGTTCAGGAGTGGAATTAAAATTCTCACTGAACTCGAGTCTTTCCCTCTACCATCTTTCCTCCGGGTCCACTCACGTACACCTTCATGGTCCACACGTCAGCCACAGCTTCGTCTGGATCTATCGCAAGGCACAAAAGACTCAGTTCCTCCAGAGGCCGTGCGCCGCCATTTTTCTCTATTCTTGGCGAGTTCTAGGGCTCAGAAATACTATACACTGATGGCTTTTTCACTGCAGAGTTGGTAGCCATCTCTCGCCCTTGAGCATATCCATTCCTGTACATATGAATCCCTCCTCATCTGTAGTGACTCCTTAAGCAGCCTAAAAGCTCTCAACCAGTGCTGCCCTCGGAAACCGTGGACGTTCAGTGGACTTCATCGCGGCCTCAGGACATATCGGAATCCTGTGAAATGAACTTGCAGACAGGCTGGCCAAACAGGCTACCGGTAAACCGACTCAGGAGATCAGCACACTTACCTCCGATTGGCCTTAAGCCGTAAAGGATTCGGTATCTGGAATACCGAATGGCACATGTGAAGTACGTCAAATAAATTGCTTGCTATAAAGGAGACAACGAATGTGTGGTCATTCATGCGAACCACTCGCAGGGACTCAGCATCGACCGTACCTGGCTGATTCACGGTCACCTTCTCCATCGCGAGGCACCACCCAATATCGCTGCGGCTCTCCATTGACAGCAGTCCACATCTTGGTGGACTGTCCCAATCTAGCGGCACTGAGGCGGTCTTTTAATCTTCCTGACGTACTACCTGCGGTGTTAGATGACAATGCCTCAACGGCTGATCTGGTTTTAAGTTTTGTTAGAGGAGTTTTTATCACTCAATCTAAGGGTGCGCGTTTGGCCTTTTGTCCCAGGGCTTCACTCTGCCTCCATTTTAACTCTCCTCGCTCCATCTGGTGCTGTCTGTTCGACTTCGCGTTCGTCTTTTCACCAGCTGTGTTTCACTTGCCTTGGGTTTTTAGGCTGGAGATTTTAGTGTGTTGCAGGGTAGCTGGCACATCCTTTTTTTATTCTTGCGATCAACTAGTCCAGGCCACCTGCTACATAGTTTTAACACATTCTACCCTACGGGAGGCCCTAGTTACACAACATTTATTATTTAACACATTCTACCGCTTTTTTCTTTAGTTAGTGTTTTCACTTTTGGCTTGCATCTTTCATTTTCTTCTACAGTGTGGTTGCACAGTTCGTTTTACATATTTTGTTCCTTTCCTGAATTTCAGGCGATAAGATTCTTTTGGGGTATGGTTTTAATTTGAGAACTGTGTGAATAAGAAAAAAATGGACTGATAACCACAGAGTTTAGTCCCTTTAATCTACAAACCAACAAATCAACCAATTGTTTTGGCCCATAATATGAACAACAAAGAGCTTACAATAGAAGAGATTTGTTTCACAGTATCGAAGATGAAAAAGTGCTCTTAGCTCTTAACGTACTTATTTTAGAGCCCGTGTTTACTATACCTTTTTGCTTCTAGTATCGTATACTTTCAGATGTATGTGTTTACTCCATTAATTATGCTACACCCTTTATCAGCATTTTCGTGAAAAATTCTGACGTGAAAGAAACATCCAATGGCAAATAATACAGTGTATACTGCTGCGCGATGTTGGAACGCGGTAAGAGGGCTGTTGATCTAAAATTACTACATAACAGCAGACTGCCGTCATAATTTCAGTAATTTATATCTTCAATGTTTTTATACCTATCTTTGATCACGGAAATCTTCAGCATTCTTCTGTAGCACCACATTTCGAAAGCTTCTATTCTCTTCTTGTCTAAACTATTTATCGTCCATGTTCCACTTCCATACATGGCTACACTCCATACAAATACTTTCAGAAACGACTTCCTGTCACTTAAATCAATACTCGATGTTAACAAATTTTTCTTCTTCGGAAACGCTTTCCTTGCCATTGCCAGTCTACAATTTATATTCTCTCTACTTCGACCATCATCAGTTATTTTGCTCCCCAAATAGCAAAATTCATTTACTGCGTTAAGTGTCTCATTTCCTAATCTAATGCCCTCAGCATCACCCAATTTAATTCGACTACATTCCATTATCCTCGTTTTGCTTTTGTTGATGTTCATCTTATATCCTCCTTTCAAGACACTATCCATTCCATTCAACTGCTCTTCCAAGTCCTTTGCTGTCTCTGACAGAATTAATACTATTGCCCACGAAAATCAAAGTTGCGGATGGAACACACTATACAGTATTACAAGGTTAACACAAAGTTTCGAAATGCCTGATGTTCTAAGCACTGCCGCATTCATTCAGACCACATTGTGAAGGCGTTTTTTGGGAAGTCCTTTAAGCACTCATCATACGTAGAGAACGCTGCTTGTGGAACCTCATATCGACGACCGCGGATGGTTTTTATCGCTGTGGATGACAAAGAATTGTTTAGAGCTAGACAGGAAAGGGTTGATCAGGATGTGCTTGGATACAACTGTGAGGTAGCGCCTTATCATGATTGAGCAAGGTACCATGCAGACTTGATTAGATTATTTATCCCTAATTTAATTGAATAATACGAGCAGGCAGACACCCGGTTCTCTTTCCTCAATTCTCGCTTTCCAGATCTCGGATGTGTTCGTTTCCGTTGACCAAAATGGAACCAGAGGTATATATTGGCTCTCGAACTTGTATTCGTTCCCATTTCGTGCCTGCTGCCGGTTACTGTAAGAACAGAGCAGTGTGATTTATTTGATGTTATAAAGATAGGACATTGAATTCAGAGATTTTTAAGACATAGTTTTGCAACAACTACTACATCGAATTACTCTACGAAATGTTAACAATCAAAATTGATTACGAAAACGCAAGAGAGTAAAATATTTTGAAAAAAAGTTGAGATGAAAATAATAAAGTTGCTTAAGGGGGGTTGGACGTCAAACGGGCCGACTTGGAGCAGGAGAGGCACCACAGGACATTTTATTTTCTACTGTCTATACTTTACAAATAAATTCACAAAACTTTGTCAGCATGACCAGGAAGGATTCGGGATTCACACTCATAGCAGTGGAAGTTCAAAAAACATAACAAAATAATTTTTTTTACAGGTGAAATTTCATCATTTTTCGCTTACTATTGGCTGCATTTGTTGCTATGGATACATTTTTCTTCACAAGTAAGAGAGATTCTTTGATGAATTTTGCACAGCATACAAACCATACTTATAGGTTTATGAAACTCTAGAATTTTCCAAATCTATTAAAAACTGTGGTAAAAATTGAGATAATTAACTACAAAATTTGATTTTTTTCTAAACATAAAGTTTAAAACGTAACAGCTCATTCATTTTTTCATAAATTAAATAGATTCTAGAGTTTCAGACACCTGTAAGTATGGTTTGTATGCTGTGCAAAATTCATCGAACAGTCTCCTTACTTATGAAGAAAAGTGTACCTATAGCAACAAATGCAGCCAATAGTAAGTGAAAAAATAATGAAATTTCACATGTAAAAAAACCTTATTTTGTTTTTGAACTTCCGCTGCTACGAGTGTGAGGAATGGTATGAGAAGCGGCAACGATCTCTGTGGGTGTCCTCAAATACTTCTAAATGCCACCAGAGAACGTCACGGTGCTTGGTTGCTGCCTTCATAACTGGCATCCGTAGGTTTGGAGTAGCGAAGGTAGCGGGCGCTCGCTCGCGCGCGTGTGTGTGTGTGTGTGTGTGTGTGTGTGTGAGTGAGAGAGAGAGAGAGAGAGAGAGAGAGAATATGTGCTGCAACTAAGTAGGATCAGAATTAGTGTTACCAACGTCGATTTCAGTTCTGGTTTGTTTTTGTGTGTTAAAACACATATAATGGCTAATTTTACAGTGAGATTGAACTGAAAGCCCGTATGCATGTTTCCACATTCCTCTGGAGGCTTGGAGCAACATCTGTAAAACACGTCACGCATAGCACCTAGTATGTGGACAAAAATACTGAGTCCTGCCCCGACATACTTCTGCTGGTGGGTGGCTGGCCGATTGACAATACATTTATTCTTAAAAAAAATAAAAAGAAACTAGTCGAATAGACTACGTACAACACTTTGAAAATTTGTAGATAGGAACGAAACCCTCTAAAAGCTCCATAACAAACTGAAATGCAAGATATTTTTCAACCCTGTTATGTTCTCAGAAGTCGATCACCTTCCTAAACTCAAATACATAAACTATCATTTATACAGCGCCAATATCCAGGATTATGACATAAAAGAACATTTGAAGCAAAAAACTTAATGTGGACACATGCCCTATTCTAAATGGATTCCTAGATAGTGCATCTTTAATGTACGTTGTTCATTTTCTGTATTATTCAATACACTGGCAGGTTTATGCGTCTACAACAGTTAGTAAACATTACAACGTGCGTTTTCAAAGTATCAATTGAAAAATACATATTTTTAACACGTTCACCTATTAGCATTATCGTACACGTCACGTAACAGCTGTCGTACAGTTCATAATAGATGTTCGAATATCCTACCGTGAGCTTCAGTGCCTTTGCACGTTCCTTAAGGAGGGCAGAGCGTTCACGATGCGAGGAAGCAGTTCATTTCGCTTGTTCCCTTTCGTTTATGCATCACAGACTTCTTCTGAGCCCATAAACAAAAGTCTAATGATGTAAAGTATGGCGCCCTTGGTGACCAGTTAATTGTACTGGGGAAAAATCCCACATGGCTCAATTTTGGTTCCACACCTTTTCCTTATAAATGCACTGCGTTACATTCAGAGTGGGGCATATGTCCATATGAAGTTTTTTGTTTCAAATGAGCGTTCCTATCATATTCCTGAATATAGAGCGTTCATCCTGGGACACATTGTGTAGGGTGGTTGGCGAAGCCAAAAACTGCTGAAAGGGGCGCAAGTAAATTACAGATACGCAATTAGATCTTAAAACAAAAGAAACAGATCGTTGTACTCGTTGAAGTTCTAGGATGAGAGCATTTAATTCGTTTTGGTTCTTGTGAACAGAGTTGTTGATTCTTCGAAGTTCTCGTTTTTACCATATCTAATTTAATGTAACTTTCATTTATCCAAAACTACTGTGATAATGATGCTACTTACCGCGAAGAATGCAGACACCATTTTTTCCGTCACTTCATAGTCCTTTCACATTGCTGGGTGAACTACTACTGGGAAGATCCAAACGGGACGGAAGATTTAAAGCTGAGTGTCTCGTCGACGACCATATAATTAGAGATGGAAACTGCCGAACACGACACACAATTTTAATGACTTTAATCGTATGGCAATTGTAATCCTATTACCACGTATCATTTGCGCATGAACAAATTGTAAAATTTGAAGGAAGTCAGGCACCAACCACTGTATTGATAGCCGGTAGCATTATCGTTTAAATTGCAGCGGCGATACTGGGCTGTAAATCGTTGACATATTTGTCACTGCGTTACAAAAATAGAATTTACAGAGAAGACATTTCTCGTAAGCATGGTATTCTCACACACCGAAGCTGCATATTTGGCATCAGCTTTAAATGATTGCCCCCGGCTGTGGAACTCATCACGTATGACCTGTTTTTACGAATGGGATAGCCAATGCACTGTGTTGAAAAGGTGTCAGTAATTGGCCATATTTGAGAAAAACTCAATTGGTACAATGCGGTATCTGTCTTCTCCATTCTGGGCTTTGGAGTTAGTCATAACGCAGTCTTGTAAAACGGAAATTGGGCCATTTCACGATGCAGTTAAGTTTAAAGTAGGAGAGGAAAGTGAACAACATAACGCAAATTCAGCAAAGCATGTATCCTTTCCGGGGGGGGGGGGGGGAAGAGATGAACTGTAACCGGGAATCCGAGAGTGGAAAATCCGTATCCCTAACCCTGACTGGTTGTTGTGGTAAGTGATGGTGGTCATTAGAGGTTTGGCACTAGCTCAACTGGACAAGGATGTGTTGTAAATCAACCAAGCTCTCCGTGAGAGCGTCATCCAGATTTGTTTACTATAAGACTGTGGCACAATCGAAATATGTTACTATTCAAAAGTAATTTGGTTGTTTATTATTCAAAATTGTGATTGAGATATTTGCTTGTTGGGAAACCGTAGGCTCTATGACGCGACATTATTGAAGATCGATACGTTGGATTTCCAGAATGCAAGGTTTCGTCTGAAGGAATTGAAGAAAACCGGGGATACACCAATAAGAATGGTTGTACGGGATTTAAATGTTGCGGTCCCGTGCAGGACTCGAATGTCTTCACGAGATCTCGGCGTACCGCTCAAATTCGAATTTTAATGCCACCGTCGTATATCTCGCTAACGGAAGTGGCCCATGATGATCTGTTATCCTGTAAATCAGCTGCGCGAACAAGACACAAAAATGAATTGTGCGGGGTACTGCGTTCAGTCAGCGGAAGACATACGCACCTACTAGTTTTAATTTTTGTTTCAGTGAGGACAGGGAAAGTAGTTCCCAGCCCTCGCAGATAACGTTTCAGCTGTGACAGATTTTCTGTTGTCACCTAAGCAGAATTTAATTCTATAATGTAACCCCGTTCATGTTCGACGAGTTCTTGCAGCATGCGAAACGATTGGCGTGGGTCAGCTAACAAACAACACACCGGAGTGGGAGGTGTGACTCACAGAGCGAGCCCATACGTTACGAAATCAGTCCTGTGCCGGCCCCTACTCAGTGCTGGCTCTCAGATTAGGTGCTCGTGTTACCAATTCGGATGTGGTTTCATGCTATCAAAGAAATGAGTCGTTAGGTGAAGCCTTGCGCACATGCTCTTTAATCATACATGTTTATATTAACAACATTAGTGGGGAACGTCGCCGAAGATCTCTGGACTAATAGCGAGATTCACTCGCCGAATGTTCTCTCGTAGTGTTAATATTTCAACCAAAAGATAACCACATTCATCTCACCTTCATTTACGTATTCCATTGATCATTCTGTGCACTTCAGGTGACCTGCCCATAAAACTAACGCTCGGATTTTCGCTGATCTCTTCTGACATTAAAATTTTGTATCTTATTGAGTTTCGAATATGAATCTCGATTGTAATTCACCAGAAATGTTCATTTAAGTGCAGATCTTGCATGCAAAGTGAACGATTTATTGCAATGACTCATCGCCTGTCACGTAGAAGCATCCGAAACAGCCGCAGATTTTCTGGTTTTAGAAGTAACAAGTGTCACTGAAGATAACATGAAATGCTACACTTATTACTAGCGAGTGCTCTTGAATATATTGGTGTCATATGTGAACTTAATAATTTTTTAAAATTATTTTTACACACCCTCTAACTACACAGCTGTCTTGTTATTTGGTGTGTTTAAAAACTAAATAAGTATTTGATATGTTTGCTGAGAATTTTCGATACATCGCTCTTACCGTTCTTAATTACACATCGTCACGCTTAATAACACAGACCTACCTTAGTTTCTATCATACCTGTCTTGTATGATGATGATCATAATATAGGCAATCATATGACGCTTGTGGTAAGTTTTGTAGGAGCCACTATTAATGATATATAGTTAATTGAGACTAGAAGTTAACACTGTGAATGCAAATACTAAGATAAAAAGACTCCAGGCGACTTCGTCTGGCTGACAGGCATACACCTACCTTGCAGTCGATTAGCTGATGCGAAAGATGATATTTGCAAAATGAAGAGGTTCAAACTGTGTTTTTGAGGAAGTTCTTATTAATCGTACTACATGACGTGGAGCAATTTTAAACTTTGAACATAATGTTTTCTTAGGAATGAAGGTCGAATCCATGCGGAGTATCTTCCCATATTAAAGGTTCGCCACTAATCGAATACCCTTTCTTTTCTGCAAAGTTTTGAAGTATGATCAGGAGAAACCTACAATCATAGGTGTCCTCTGGGGTGGCAAGAGGAGCACTTGCCCTCTGGAGAGTCGGCGCAGAATACCGTGGCCGGTAGATGCTAAGTCGGCAGCGCGCGCGTTGGGAAAGCGGTAATAGTGGGAGTTGAGCCTAGTTTACACGACCACACTAGGTTGCAGGCAATTGTGCTAGCGGCCACTGCGCATGCGCGCCGCGCGTTTACACAACTCATTGGTGAAATTAAACAGTTTCGGCGTGTTCCAACTTTGGCGACACTAGTTGCGTAAGTTTTGAGGTTATGTGTGTTCGTAGAATGTAGACAAACTGAAATATGAAGTAGGGAAAGGAGAATAATGTTCGCTGTTTGTATACAGGGTGTTACAAAAAGGTACGGCCAAACTTTCAGGAAACATTCCTCACACACACAAAAAAGGAAATGTTATGTGGACATGTGTCCGGAAACGCTTACTTTCCATGTTAGAGCTCATTTTATTACTTATCTTCAAATCACATTAATCATGGAATGGAAACACACAGCAACAGAACGTACCAGCGTGACTTCACTTTGTTACAGGAAATGTTCAAAATGTCCTCCGTTAGCGAGGATACATGCATCCACCCTCCGTCGCATGGAATCCCTGATGCGCTGATGCAGCCCTGGAGAATGGCGTATTTTATCACAGCCGTCCACAATACGAGCACGAAGAGTCTCTTCATTTGGTACCGGGATTGCGTAGACAAGAGCTTTCAAATGCCCCCATAAATGAAAGTCAGGAGGGTTGAGGTCAGGAGGGCGTGGAGGCCATGGAATTGGTCCGCCTCTACCAATCCATCGGTCACCGAATCTGTTGTTGACAAGCGCACGAACACTTAGACTGAAATGTGCAGGAGCTCCATTGTGCGTGAACCACATGTTGTGTCGTGCTTGTAAAGGCACACGTTCTAGCAGGACAGGTAGAGTATCCCGTATGAAATCATGATACCTTGCTCCATTGAGCGTAGGTGGAAGAACATGGGGCCCAATCAAGACATCACCAACAATGTCTGCCCAAACGTTCACAGAAAATCTGTGTTGATGACGGGATTGCTCAATTGCGTGCGGATTCTCGCCAGCCCACACATGTTTGTTGTGAAAATTTACAATTTGATCACGTTGGAATGAAGCCATTTGCACTGAAATGAAGATTGACACATTGTTGGATAAACCATTAGCAGAAGTGTACCCGTGGAAGCCAATCAGCTGCTGATAGTGCCTGCACACGCTGTACATGGTACGGAAACAACTGGTTCTCCCGTAGCACTCTCCATAGAGTGACGTGGTCAACGTTACCTTTTACGGCAGCAACTTCTCTGACGCTGACATTAGGGTTATCGTCAACTGCACGAAGAATTGCCTCGTCCATTGCAGGTGTCCTCGTCGTTCTAGGTCTCCCCAGTCGCGAATCATAGGCTGGAATGTTCCGTGCTCCCTAAGACGCCGATCAATTGCTTCGAACGTCTTCCTGTCGGGACACCTTCGTTCTGGAAATCTGTCTCGATACAAACGTACCGCGCCACGGCTATTGCCCCGTGCTAATCCATACATCAAATGGGCATCTGCCAACTCCGCATTTGTAAACGTTGCACTGACTGCAAAACCACGCTCGTGATGAACACTAACCTGTTGATGCTACGTACTGATGTGCTTGATGCTAGTACTGTAGAGCAATGAGTCGCATGTCAACACAAGCACCGAAGTCAACATTACCTTCCTTCAATTGGGCCAACTGGCGGTGAATCGAGGAAGTACAGTACATACTGACGAAACTAAAATGAGCTCTAACATGGAAATTAAGCGTTTCCGGACACATGTCCACATAACATCTTTTCTTTATTTGTGTGTGAGGAATGTTTCCTGAAAGTTTGGCCGTACCTTTTTGTAACACCCTACATATTTACTTTGCATGGGTGTTTGTGGGATTTCAGTGATGCTGATTACAAAAATAAGCAACATATTGCTGCTCCTGAGACCGTGATGTGCTATATGAACATAGTTTGACAATATCTGAGCTGCAGGGCAAAATTTATTCAGTTAGCAGCATATATATATACAACTGAATTAAGAAAAATACAAGTAAATGCAATTCTAGCTTTAGAAATGCTTTATTTTTTGATTTTAGGAATATTGGTGACAGGAGGGAAGGCTACGCAAATCAAGAAGCTACATTCTTTTTTCAGTATCCATCTATTTAAATCGTCGAAGCAGTGCTGCCCATTCACATATGTCTGACTTTTGAAACAGTCATCTTCAAGATAGTAGTTTGCAAACCATTCTCTTCTTAAATGCGGCCTGTTTCGAACATTTACTGCTGTTAATGTTAATAATTATTACTGTTAATAATTATTGGTGTCACTGAAAAACGTCATCACCATCTTATAACATACCGAGTGTTCCCGATTATAATGCATGCAATGTGATGTGTAATTTCAGTTCTGGCGACAGTGCTTCATGCATTACAATATCTTTATTCCTTATCACGCAATTTATTCTATTTAGAAGAAACGTTAACAGTTCTGGTGACATTCCAAGATAATTAAAAGAACTTCTTGGGTCTTCCATTACAAATTATTTCAGCAAGGATGCTGAGCTTCCGAGCTGATGTATTTTCTTCATCCAGTCACGAATCGAAACACGTTTCTTATTTTTATCTTATGCAGCGATTCCACGCAACAAGTCTTAACTCCATCACAACTCGTGCGACGTCCAGCTGCCAGAACTTTCATTTCAGACACGACTTAGGAACCCACAAAACGACGAAACTGAAGTACAGGGTTATTACAAATGATTGAAGCGATTTCACAGCTCTACAATAACTTTATTATTTGAGATATTTTCACAATGCTTTGCACACACATACAAAAACTCAAAAAGTTTTTTTAGGCATTCACAAATGTCCGATATGTGCCCCTTTAGTGATTCGGGAGACATCAAGCCGATAATCAAGTTCCTCCCACACTCGGCGCAGCATGTCCCCATCAATGAGTTCGAAAGCATCGTTGATGCGAGCTCGCAGTTCTGGCACGTTTCTTGGTAGAGGAGGTTTAAACACTGAATCTTTCACATAACCCCACAGAAAGAAATCGCATGGGGTTAAGTCGGGAGAGCGTGGAGGCCATGACATGAATTGCTGATCATGATCTCCACCACGACCGATCTCCTGTTTAAGAAATGCCGAACATCATGATGGAAGTGCGGTGGAGCACCATCCTGTTGAAAGATGAAGTCGGCGCTGTCGGTCTCCAGTTGTGGCATGAGCCAATTTTCCAGCATGTCCAGATACACGTGTCCTGTAACGATTTTTTCGCAGAAGAAAAAGGGGCAGTAAACTTTAAACCGTGAGATTGCACAAAACACGTTAACTTTTGGTGAATTGCGAATTCGCTGCACGAATGCGTGAGGATTCTTTACCGCCCAGATTCGCACATTGTGTCTGTTCACTTCACCATTAAGAAAAAATGTTGCTTCATCACTGAAAACAAGTTTCGCACTGAACGCATCCTCTTCCATGAGCTGTTGCAACCGCGCCGAAAATTCAAAGCGTTTGACTTTGTCATCGGGTGTCAGGGTTTGTAGCAATTGTAAACCGTAAGGCTTCTGCTTTAGCCTTTTCCGTAAGATTTTCCAAACCGTCGGCTGTGGTACGTTTAGCTCCCTGCTTGCTTTATTCGTCGACTTCCGCGGGCTACGCGTGAAACTTGGCCGCACGCGTTCAGCCGTTTCTTCGCTCACTGCAGGCCGACCCGTTGATTTCCCCTTACAGAGGCATCCAGAAGCTTTAAACTGCGCATACCATCGCCGAATGGAGTTAGCAGTCGGTGGATCTTTGTTGAACTTCGTCCTGAAGTGTCGTTGCGCTGTTCTGACTGATGTGAGTGCATTTCAAGCACGACATACGCTTTCTCGGCACCTGTCGCCATTTTGTCTCACTGTGCTCTCGAACGCTCTGGCGGCAGAAACCTGAAGTGCGGCTTCAGCCGAACAAAACTTTGAGTTTTTCTACGTATCTGTAGTGTGTCGTGACCATATGTCAATGAATGGAGCTACAGTGAATTTATGAAATCGCTTCAATCATTTGTAATAGCCCTGTATATACTGGTTTCGCCGTGCCTAGAGTCAAATATGAAACCATTTGCGTGCAACTCATTCCATGCAACGAGTGGCGCAACCCAATGTCGTCGTGTAAACTAGGCTTTACGGTCAGGCGCTGTAGGGGAAATGCCAAAGGCTGGAAGGAAAGTGCCGCTCTGTAAACTGAAGCCTACGCTCAAATATTTTTGTAAATATTGAAGTTGAGCCTCTCCACACCTGCACTTGCATGGTGACCATTCAGAAATATTCGCTTTGATTAGTACCAAAAAAGAGTTTCGCTGAAAATGCAGCGATTTATTTTTGCTTGGCTTGTTAACCATTTGTAACTGTAAAACTTACACAATTCTCTCGTTGCCATGTTAAATGTTACTTCTTTTGCCAAAACACAGCGGAGTTTACCCAGTGTCACCTCTCTAACATCTTTAAGACTACCGAGAATGGTTTGGCGAATTGTAACCTCCTTGTCTTACTCCTCTTTAAATCCTGAATTTGTAGGTTTCCTGACAGTCTAATTAAAGCTGTAGCATTGTGCTGTATGTTCAGTAGCAATTCCCTGGTTCTGAAAGGATGTTTTACTGAAAGTAAGTCAGATCCTCTGTCTCGCAGAATGTGGTAATTCATAAACATTGATGCGTTTTATAATTTTGAACGCCGGCCGAAGTGGCCGTGCGGTTAAAGGCGCTGCAGTCTGGAACCGCAAGACCGCTACGGTCGCAGGTTCGAATCCTGCCTCGGGCATGGATGTTTGTGATGTCCTTAGGTTAGTTAGGTTTAACTAGTTCTAAGTTCTAGGGGACTAATGACCTCAGCAGTTGAGTCCCATAGTGCTCAGAGCCATTTGAACCATTTTTATAGTTTTGATCATACGTGGGCCGTTGCCATTTGGGGCAGCGGTACCCAACGCACTCTCCTAGACTTGCCTCACTTCATCTGGTCGGGTTGATCACCGAAATTGCCCTCAGTAAACTCGTGTTGGACATGATGGAATGTGTCTACCTGACTCCTCTTGGAGCGTATATGTGCGACTGCAGGGCTGCGTTGTGGATAGGGGATCCTATACAAGACTTGAAATTTGTTGAAACTTCTTGTCAACGATATTGCGGAAAAGTCTGGTACCAGAGACAATCTGTCCACGACTCTGTGTTTATTTTTTCATAAAGTGCACAGCCTGTGCAATCTATGTCTAATAATAAAGCTGTAAAACGGTCGTGTCTGTATGCGTGTCTGAACACGCCCATCTTCGAAATAACTAGACGAATTTTCATGGGGTTTTCGCCGCATGAGTGTTACTCGGACAACACCTAGGCTTTATTTCGTCAAAATAGGAGTTCGAAAGACAGATACCGTAATTTAAAATTTTATCTAAAATCGTTTGCTCCGGTTAGTAGTTGGCGTGGTACGCCAAAGAACCAGTAGATGTCACTGACAGTGATGTATTTCAGAAGTTTACATCAGTTACAGAATTAAGCGCCGCTGTCTTATCTTTACAAATACATACTAACAGCGAATTTATTTGGGAAGGGTATATGGATTTACTGGTTTCACTCTGTGTATGAAAAATTTAACGACACTGCTTTGCTTCTTTCGATAGGTTTTATTTATGTATTCTTGCTAGGAAAAATGAACTTAAGATTGTTTTGTGATTTGGATGCCTATGCCTATACATTACCTTTCGGTTTCGTTTTGTTTACGAATAAAAATACCTATAAAATGGACGAGTCTATCTGTATACACATGAACGGCTATGTGATCTCAAGAATCAAATGACGATTGTGAGGCGAGACTTGCTACGGCTCGAGAACGTCAGGCATTAAGTCGCTCTATGGAAACTCCTTCCGAAAGCGGGGCGCGAGCTAAGTCTGATCGAGAGCGTCATACATTATCTTGCGCCTCAGAACCTTTAAATCACAGAGGCCTAACGTTACTTCTCACCATTGTAACATTTTAGGAGCGGAAATTCTGACAAGAAGTAGGGCAGGCAAGCGAGTTTTCATACACAGAATCCCACCTATTCTTAACAGTTCACCATTCTGCTTTGGACAGTTCGGAGTGGCTTAAGTTATGCCATGACTATAAACAAACCAAAAGGCCACACACTGCTAATTGCAGGCCTGGGTCCTAGTGTCAATTGCTTTTCGCACGGCCAGCTCTACATGGCTCTCCCGTGTTAGTGAAGCAAACAAACTCTTTGTTCGTGTCTACAGTCATATTACTAAGCGAGAAGGCGAATTGGTTAGCACACCGGACTCGCATTCGGAAGGGTGACGGTTGAAACCCGCGTCCGACCATGTTTTCCGTGATTTCCCCGAATCTCTCCATGCAAATGGCGAGATGGTTCCTTTAAAAGGGCGCGGCCGATTTCCTTCCCCATCCTTGACATAATCCGCTTGTGCTGCTTCTCTAATGACTTCGATGTCGACGGAACGTTAACCCCTATCTCCCTTTCTTCCTTCCAATCATACTACTTCAAACATTGTATACAAAGAAGCTTCGTAAGTCAAAAATAAATTTCGCACATATGAAGTCTCGGGCACGGCTATAAATAAAAACCCGGGCAATGCCAGGTTTCTCAGCTAGTGCATAATAAAACACCATTTACGTTAATTTCTTTAGGATGTTCTGTTGTCGTTTTCACACAAGCGTTTGTTATACTCCTGGAAATGGAAAAAAGAATACATTGACACCGGTGTGTCAGACCCACCATACTTGCTCCGGACACTGCGAGAGGGCTGTACAAGCAATGATCACACGCACGGCACAGCGGACACACCAGGAACCGCGGTGTTGGCCGTCGAATGGCGCTAGCTGCGCAGCATTTGTGCACCGCCGCCGTCAGTGTCAGCCAGTTTGCCGTGGCATACGGAGCTCCATCGCAGTCTTTAACACTGGTAGCATGCCGCGACAGCGTGGACGTGAACCGTATGTGCAGTTGACGGACTTTGAGCGAGGGCGTTTAGTGGGCATGCGGGAGGCCGGGTGGACGTACCGCCGAATTGCTCAACACGTGGGGCGTGAGGTCTCCACAGTACATCGATGTTGTCGCCAGTGGTCGGCGGAAGGTGCACGTGCCCGTCGACCTGGGACCGGACCGCAGCGACGCACGGATGCACGCCAAGACCGTAGGATCCTACGCAGTGCCGTAGGGGACCGCACCGCCACTTCCCAGCAAATTAGGGACACTGTTGCTCCTGGGGTATCGGCGAGGACCATTCGCAACCGTCTCCATGAAGCTGGGCTACGGTCCCGCACACCGTTAGGCCGTCTTCCGCTCACGCCCCAACATCGTGCAGCCCGCCTCCAGTGGTGTCGCGACAGGCGTGAATGGAGGGACGAATGGAGACGTGTCGTCTTCAGCGATGAGAGTCGCTTCTGCCTTGGTGCCAATGATGGTCGTATGCGTGTTTGGCGCCGTGCAGGTGAGCGCCACAATCAGGACTGCATACGACCGAGGCACACAGGGCCAACACCCGGCATCATGGTGTGGGGAGCGATCTCCTACACTGGCCGTACACCACTGGTGATCGTCGAGGGGACACTGAATAGTGCACGGTACATCCAAACCGTCATCGAACCCATCGTTCTACCATTCCTAGACCGGCAAGGGAACTTGCTGTTCCAACAGGACAATGCACGTCCGCATGTATCCCGTGCCACCCAACGTGCTCTAGAAGGTGTAAGTCAACTACCCTGGCCAGCAAGATCTCCGGATCTGTCCCCCATTGAGCATGTTTGGGACTGGATGAAGCGTCGTCTCACGCGGTCTGCACGTCCAGCACGAACGCTGGTCCAACTGAGGCGCCAGGTGGAAATGGCATGGCAAGCCTTTCCACAGGACTACATCCAGCATCTCTACGATCGTCTCCATGGGAGAATAGCAGCCTGCATTGCTGCGAAAGGTGGATATACACTGTACTAGTGCCGACATTGTGCATGCTCTGTTGCCTGTGTCTATGTGCCTGTGGTTCTGTCAGTGTGATCATGTGATGTATCTGACCCCAGGAATGTGTCAATAAAGTTTCCCCTTCCTGGGACAATGAATTCACGGTGTTCTTATTTCAATTTCCAGGAGTGTATTTCGGAAAACGAATTTTTGCTTTGATTGGATTACATCGTAAGTGATACTTACTAGACGTAAACACAAACCAGTGACTGCAGTGTTCCCTCGTCGCACGCCGAAGACCGTGATTCTTCATTGCCTCGTATGCAATGTACGTACGGCAATCTCGCCTCTCCTCCGCCCCCCCCCTCCCCCCCAAATCAGTGACCAGTGACGACAGGGTACGTCATCGGTCAGTGACAGCGCAGGACTACTGCTAACTTTGAACGGCATTCACAGCGAAATGAGTCAGTTTTGCCTGCAACTAGTAAGGGAGACATACACCCAAAGGGTCACCAATTTTGTTTATTTTTCGCACGGTTGTAGTACGTACTTAGCTGTAACAAATGCTACTCCAGTACGAACCAAGCTAAAGCGTTTGAGGAATCGAGGTTCAGTGTTGTACGAGCCTGTTGAATACCACACTAGAGGGCCAGCCGTCGAGCAGCTGTTACTGCAGTCGGCTAATGTGGGTAGACCTTAGAGGGGTTGGACAAAAACAAGGAAACACAGCAAGAAGTGTGGGCTTGAACATAAATACTGATGCCTGCCAAGCTTACCGGTTGCGCTGTTGTTTGACGACGAACGGGGCCAGTGGAAGGTCCTCAACACTTTGCATGTGCCAGTCGTGGTCAGAAAACTGTTCAATGTGGTTGTGAGTGCATTGTGTCGGAGTCACGAGAATTTGAAAGTGGGCATATGGTGCGTGCTTCCGCAACCAAGGTAGCATAATTGTTTTATGTATCAAAAGGCACCGATCGAAGATTTATAACGTATACAGGGAAAACCGAAAAGTCTTTCGCTATTTCACAACGCGTACGAAAATGTGTGTTAAGTGATCGAGATGGACGGTCGTGTCGCACTTGTAAACGCGCTCTCCACAAAAACAAATCGAAGGGAGCTCCATAAGCAAAGAACTGCAGAGCGAGTTGGAATTCCAAAACCACTCACCAGTGATGCAAATGCCCTTAACAGTAAAACATGGTGCCGAAGCCATAAAACTTGAACTGTGGAACAATGGAAGAATGTCATTTGGTCGGTTGAGTTTTGTTGCACGCAGTTTACGTCCAAAGAGTGAAACATTGTGGGCTTTAGTGGTTACTTGGGCATCCAAATCGTGGTATTCCATGGGCTCCCAGATTACTCTGGAAAGTTGGAGTGCATTACTGCCAAAGATTATGTTACCATTTTGGTTGATCAGGTGCATCCCATGGTTCCCCAATGCTGATGCTGTACTTGAAAACGACAGTCCCTATTCTCGCAGCTCAGATGGCCCAGGACTGGTTTTGTGAACACGATGATGAATCGTCGCATCTCCTCTGGCCAACGCTGTCACCAGATCTCAGTATTATTGACTCTTTGTGGTCTGCTTTTTTAGAGAGAAGGGTGTGTGATCGGCACCCACCTCTTACTATTGCTGCCCGAACTTGGCACTATTTTGCAGGAAGAACGATGTAAGATTCCCTTGAAAACAGTACAGGACCTGTACTTATCCATTCCGAGATGACTGGAAGCTGTTTCGAACGCCAACGCTTTTCCTAGACCGTATTAGGCGTGATAGTGTGTTCCTTGTGTTCCCATATGTTTGCTCAACCCCTGTAAGTCTGCACATACAGCGTTCCAGTCTAGACTATTTTTTTCAGACGCATTTATCGCTGCAAGGAAAGGAACATAATAAAAATTTTAATAATAATAATAATAATAAGGATCGAATCAAGGCGTGGTATACTAGAGGTATAGGAATAAGTGAAAATTTATTTAGCAATGTATTCAAAATGTTATCGCAGTGAAGACACTGCAGGCATTCCTCGTCGTCATTTGTAGGCTGACCGCATTTGGAGTGGTATCTTTCATAAAATCACGGAAAACATTGTACAGACTAGCAACGAACACATTTTATTAATACCACTGATACGCGCATTTGACTTAATAATGGTAGCTTAAAACACCTCATCAATGTTTAAAAACAATGGCCGTTCAAAATTTATGACGCAAACCATGCGATTTCAACCATAGAGAAAATATCTCTGGAGTGAGCATTGCGTTCTGCGCATGTTGTCAACATTAAACCAGGATTGTCAAGTGTTTTCGGGACTTCACTGTGCGTGTGTGCTTTCTGCAGCGTTTGAAGTTTATAATAACAGTTTTTGTTGTGTTTCACCATTTGTTGATAGTGTATTAGCGATGGTGAATTACTGTTGTTGCTACGGATGCAAAGAAAAATATGTGAAAGAAGGGATAGTAACTCTTCATGGGTATATACCATGTAGCTCTAATTATAGTTATCATATTAGTGACACTGTATATGTTTAAAAATTTCGAGACGCATTATAATTAAGGCTTGATTCTGTAGACCTATTTTTCTACGATTTTATGACTATATAATAGATGTTACGGCTCGTACAAAAGCTTACAAAAAATCGCTTCCTCTCGTAAATTTGCTAGTGGAACAGGAAAGGGAATGGTTAGTTGTTTTAGCAAATACTATCCTCCATGCATTTATCAGTGACTTGTCAATTACGTATATAGATTATCAATCTACTATTTATTTAATAAACTGGGATAAAGTACGTAAAATGCGTTAAATAAATACTTCAAAGTGTCACCAGTAAGAAAAATTGTGCTTTAGGTCGCAAAAACGAGAAAATAAATACGCAGAAATAGCAGAAAAAAGGACGAATTAGGAGTGATATAATCGCTAATGTGTGGCAAATTCGGTGTTTTTCAGACACGCAAGAGTACTAGCGTACTGTCAAGTCGTTTTGCAAGACTATCAGTGCAAAAATGTACGTCAGGCTCTGTAATACTATAAAGTGCCGTTGTTGTTGTTGTGGTCTTCAGTCCTGAGACTGGTTTGATGCAGCTCTCCATGCTACTCTATCCTGTGCAAGCTTTTTCATCTCCCAGTACCTACTGCAACCTACATCCTTCTGAATCTGCTTAGTGTATTCATCTCTTGGTCTCCCTCTACGATTTTTACCCTCCACGCTGCCCTCCAATACTAAATTGGTGATCCCTTGATGCCTCAGAACATGTCCTACCAACCGATCCCTTCTTCTGGTCAAGTTGTGCCACAAACTTCTCTTCTCCCCAATCCTATTCAATACCTCCTCATTAGTTATGTGATCTACCCATCTAATCTTCAGCATTCTTCTGTAGCACCACATTTCGAAACCTTCTATTCTCTTCTTGTCCAAATTATTTATCGTCCATGTTTCACTTCCATACATGGCTACACTCCATACGAATACTTTCAGAAATGACTTCCTGACACTTAAATCTATACTCGATGTTAACAAATTTCTCTTCTTCAGAAACGCTTTCCTTGCCATTGCCAGCCTACATTTTATATCCTCTCTACTTCGACCATCATCAGTTATTTTGCTCCCCAAATAGCAAAACTCCTTTACTACTTTAAGTGCCTCATTTCCTAATCTAATTCCCTCAGCATCACCCGACTTAATTAGACTACATTCCATTATCCTTGTTTTGCTTTTGTTGATGTTCATCTTATATCCTCCTTTCAAGACACTGTCCATTCCATTCAACTGCTCTTCCAAGTCCTTTGCTGTCTCCGACAGAATTACAATGTCATCGGCGAACCTCAAAGTTTTTATTTCTTCTCCATGAATTTTAATACCTACTCCGAATTTTTCTTTTGTTTCCTTTACTGCTTGCTCAATATACAGGTTGAACAACATCGGGGAGAGGCTACAACCCTGTCTTACTCCCTTCCCAACCACTGCTTCCCTTTCATGTCCCTCGACTCTTATAACTGCCATCTGGTTTCTGTACAAATTGTAAATAGCCTTTCGCTCCCTGTATTTTACCCCTGCCACCTTTAGAATTTGAAAGAGAGTATTCCAGTCAACATTGTCAAAAGCTTTCTCTAAGTCTACAAATGCTAGAAACGTAGGTTTGCCTTTCCTTAATCTTTCTTCTAAGATAAGTCGTAAGGTCAGTATTGCCTCACGTGTTCCAGTGTTTCTACGGAATCCAAACTGATCTTCCCCGAGGTTGGCTTCTACTAGTTTTTCCATTCGTCTGTAAAGAATTCGTGTTAGTATTTTGCAGCTGTGACTTATTAAGCTGATAGTTCGGTAATTTTCACATCTGTCAACACCTGCTTTCTTTGGGATTGGAATTATTATATTCTTCTTGAAATCTGAGGGTATTTCGCCTGTTTCATACATCTTGCTCACCAGATGATAGAGTTTTGTCAGGACTGGCTCTCCCACGGCCGTCAGTAGTTCCAATGGAATATTGTCTACTCCGGGGGCCTTGTTTCGACTCAGGTCTTTCAGTGCTCTGTCAAACTCTTCACGCAGTATCATATCTCCCATTTCATCTTCATCTACATCCTCTTCCATTTCCATAATATTGTCCTTAAGTACATCGCCCTTGTATAGACCCTCTATATACTCCTTCCACCTTTCTGCTTTCCCTTCTTTGCTTACAACTGGGTTTCCATCTGAGCTCTTGATATTCATACAAGTCGTTCTCTTATCTCCAAAGGTCTCTTTAATTTTCCTGTAGGCGGTATCTATCTTACCCCTAGTGAGATAGGCCTCTACATCCTTACATTTGTCCTCTAGCCATCCCTGCTTAGCCATTTTGCACTTCCTGTCGATCTCATTTTTGAGACGTTTGTATTCCTTTTTGCCTGTTTCACTTACTGCATTTTTATATTTTCTCCTTTCATCAATTAAATTCAATATTTCTTCTGTTACCCAAGGATTTCTACTAGCCCTCGTCTTTTTACCTACTTGATCCTCTGCTGCCTTCACTACTTCATCCCTCAAAGCTACCCATTCTTCTTCTACTGTATTTATTTCCCCCATTCCTGTCAATTGCTCCCTTATGCTCTCCCTGAATCTCTGTACAACCTCTGGTTCACCGAAAACTACAAAAAAGTCCAGTGCATCTGAACTGTGACACCTATCGCAAAGAAGAAGGCTGTAATTTCACTGCCCTTAAAAGTTACGTAGCTGGTTTATTCCCGGTGTCAAATGTATACTGTTAAAATGTCTGCGCAACATATATAAATAATCCACGACACGTACGAAAAGAATCCGTCTGTACTAGGGATGTAGTGACATTCTAAATATACAGGGCGGTGTACTGGCATACACACGACGTCACGAGAACACGTGACCAGGCCGACAATGTATGTTGACAACACAAAATCTGTTCTGCGCATGTGAATGCTCACTCCAGAGATATTTACTCCATGATTTCAACACACGTGCGAATACCGGAACTGTGAGCGGGTGCAGTACTAGGAAGCGAAGAGTAACGTAATCTCAAAGAGATGAAATGTCTCCCTGGCCCTGCGGCAATGGAGAATCGTTCCGAAATCACATGAGGAAGTTCTCGTATGTCATTAAACAGACCCGTAAATGTTTGAAGACAGATTTCCCGAAAACGGTTGAGAAGCGTAACGTACTAGAGCAGCATCTGTTAGAAATGTGTACTGTAATCGTTCGAAACGTTAGCAAAATCTCAGAATTGCCGAGAATATGTTTCTCAGAGTGAAAGGAGAGGCACTGAGTGATAAGTTGTGTTGATCGTTTTACGTTACAGTGACAACACACCTTTTTTTTGTAGTTTCCACTTTACAGTCTAAGCGTACGACAACTCTTGTTTTTATTGCGTATTTAAATATTTCATTTATTCGCGTTAGTGTTGCGTGAGCGCCGATATTGGAGGCACATTCTTGGACAGGAATGTACTCCATATCCTCCCCTATATGCGTCCGCCGGTCGGAATTGGTTTGGAAACGTCTGCGTTCGATGAAGCAGGCAGCAGGTAGCATCCGGAGGGAGCACCCTTCGCCCTCGCACGTTTCCTCCTCGCGGACGAAGATTGGGGCATCCTGAACAGCGCGGCCGGATATGGCGTTTCCAGCAGCCGTTGCTACGCAGCCGCATTCCTACCCTCTCGCAACATCTGCCACACGTTCTGCATCTGCATCAACATGATTGCTCTGCAGTTCATGCTGAAGTTCACGCATGGTTCATAGAACCACATTGTCTATTTCTGTACCATTCCAGTCTCTAATATCGCTTGGAATAAATGAATACATATTTTTCATTAAAAGTGCAAGTGAAGTGTTGTAATAAATGTCGGAGAAAAAACGCCAGAAACTGGCCATCTGGAGTACGGGGACCCAATGAACACATCTCCAGGACCACACAAATGGGCTATAAAGACTGGAAATTGCCACAGAAGATGCTTCATAAATAAAAGTTGCTAAATGCATATGGCAAAAATAAACTGCCTTTCATTTAGGTGCAGAAACGGAACATACTTCAAATAACATAGAATGTCTTGACAGATAGCAAGCCAAGCTTTAAATCTAATATAAAATCATTTCTTCTGGTAATTCCTATTCCAGACACGTTTTTTTATTTAAAAACTGGTGCCTGTAAAAAGAATATAATTCCTAAGTGTAGTTGCGTGAGTAAGACTGAAAACATATGTTCATTAATGTTAGTTATCATGTATACATATCCTGTAAACTGATGCATTTTTCATCACTTCGATAAAAAAAAAAAAAATTCAAAATTTTTTCGAACATTTAACGACTTTGCTTATGATATCCGTGACACTATCTCCCTAGTTCGTGATAATACAAAACGAGCTGCCCTTTGACTATGTTTCCCGTCTATCCTGTGTGGTAAGGATCCTATATCGCACAGCACTACTCCAGAAGTGGTCGGAAAAGCATGATGTAGGCAGTCTCTTTAATAGATCTGTTGCGTCTGGTAACAGTTCTGCCAATAAAACGCACTTTTCAGTTCACTATCCCCACATTTTCTGTGTAATGGTTACACTGTTAGTCACTCGTAACTTAGCAAGTTTGTGTGATTTATTGTTGTTGTCGTCTTCAGTCCTGATACTGGTTTGATACAGCTCTTCATGCTACTCTATCCTGTGCAAGCTTCATCTCCCAGTACCTACTGCAGCCTACATCCTTCTAAATCTGCTTAGTGTATTCATCTCTTGGTCTCCCTCTACGATTTTCACCCTCCATGCGGCCCTCCAATACTAAATTTGTGATCCCCTGATGCCTCAGAACATGTCCTACCAACCGATCTCTCCTTCTAGTCAAGTTGTGCCACAAACTCCTCCCCAATTCTATTCAATACCTCCTCATTAGTTACGTGATCTACCCATCTAATCTTCAGCATTCTTCTGTAGCACCACATTTCGAAAGCTTCTATTCTCTTCTTGTCTAAACTATTTATCGTCCATGTTTCACTTCCATACATGGCTACACTCCATACAAATACTTTCAGAAACGACTTCCTGACACTTAAATCTATACTCGATGTTAACAAATTTCTCTTCTTCGGAAACGGTTTCCTTGCCATTGCCAGTCTACATTTTATATCCTCTCTACTTCGACCATCATCAGTTATTTTGCTCCCCAAATAGCAAAACTCCTTTACTACTTTAAGTGTCTCATTTCCAAATCTAATTCCCTCAGCATCACCCGACTTAATTCGACTACATTCCATTATCCTTGTTTTGCTTTTGTTGATGTTCATCTTATATTCTCCTTTCAAGACACTGTCCATTCCATTCAACTGCTCTTCCAAGTCCTTTGCTGTCTCTGACAGAATTACAATGTCATCGGCGAACCTCAAAGTTTTTATTTCTTCTCCATGAATTTTAATACCTACTCCGAATTTTTCTTTTGTTTCCTTTACTGCTTGCTCAATATACAGATTGAACAACATCGGGGAGAGGCTACAACCCTGTCTTACTCCCTTCCCAACCACTGCTTCCCCTTCATGTCCCTCGGCTCTTATAACTGCCATCTGGTTTCTGTACAAATTGTAAATAGCCTTTCGCTCCCTGTATTTTATCCCTGCCACCTTTAGAATTTGATAGAGAGTATTCCAGTCAACATTGCCAAAAGCTTTCTCTAAGTCTACAAATGCTAGAAACGTAGGTCTGCCTTCCCTTAATCTGTCTTCTAAGGTAAGTCGTAGGGTCAGTATTGCCTCAGGTGTTCCAACATTTCTACGGAATCCAAACTGATCTTCCCCGAGGTCGGCTTCTACCAGTTTTTCCATTCGTCTGTAAAGAATTCGCCTTAGTATTTTGCAGCTGTGACTTATTAAACTGATAGTTCGGTAATTTTCACATCTGTCAACACCTGCTTTGTTTGGGATTGGAATTATTATATTCTTCTTGAAGTCTGAGGGTATTTCGCCTGTCTCATGCATCTTGCTCACTAACTGGTAGAGTTTTGTCAGGACTGGCTCTCCCAAGGCTGTCAGTAGTTCTAATAGAATGTTGTCTACTCACGGGGCCTTGTTTTGACTCAGGTCTTTCACTGCTCTGTCAAACTCTTCACGCAGTATCTTATCTTCCATTTCATCTTCATCCTCTTCCACTTCCATAATATTGTCCTCAAGAACATCGCCCCTGTATAGACCCTCTATATACTCCTTCCAACTTTCTGCTTTCCTTTCTTTGCTAAGAACTGGGTTTCCATCTGCGCTCTTGATATTCATACAAGTGGTTCTCTTTTCTCCAAAAGTCTCTTTAATTTTCCTATACGCAGTATCTATCTTACCCCTAGTGAGATAAGCCTCTACATCCTTACATTTGTCCTCTAGCCATCCCTGCTTAGCCATTCTGCACTTCCTGTCGATCTCATTTTTGAGACGTTTGTATTCCTTTTTGCCTGCTCCGTTTACAGCATTTTTATATTTTCTTCTTTCATCAATTAAATTCAATATTTCTTCTGTTACCCATGGGTTTCTACTAGCCCACGTCTTTTTACGTATTTGATCCTCTGCTGCCTTCACTATTTCATCCCTCAAAGCTACCCATTCTTCTTCTACTGTATTTCTTTCCCCCACTCCTGTCAGTTGTTCACTTATGCTCTCTCTGAAACTCTGTACAACCTCTGGTTTAGTCAGTTTATCCAGGTCCCATCTCCTTAAATTCCCACCTTTTTGCAGTTTCATCCGTTTTAATCTACAGTTCATAACCAATAGATTGTGGTCAAAGTCCACATCTGCACCTGGAAATGTCTTACAATTTAAAACCTGGTTCCTAAATCTCTGTCTTACCATTATATAATCTATCTGATACCTTTTAGTATCTCCAGGGTTCTTCCATGTATACAACCTTCTTTCATGATTCTTGAACCAAGTGTTAGCTATGATTATGTTGTGCTCTATGCAAAATTCTACCAGGCGGCTTCCTCTTTCATTTCTTAGCCCCAATCCATATTCGCCTACTACGTTTCCTTCTCTTCCTTTTCCTATTCTCGAATTCTTCACCCATGACTATTAAATTTTTTTCTCCCTTCACTACCTGAATAATTTCTTTTATCTCATCATACATTTCATCAATTTCTTCATCTGCAGAGCTAGTTGGCATATAGTACTACTGTAGTAGGCGTGGGCTTCGTGTCTATCTTGGCCACAATAAAGCGTTCACTATGCTGTTTGTAGTAGCTTACCCGTACTCCTTATTTTTTTTTTATTCATTATTAAACCTATTCCTGCATTACCCCTATTTGATTTTGTATTTATAACCCTGTATTCACCTGACCAAAAGTCTTGTTCCTGCTTGATGGGATTTAAGGCCGCGCGGTATTAGCTGAGCGGTCTATGGCGCTGCAGTCATGGACTGTGCGGTTGGTCCCGGCGGAGGTTAGATTCCTCCCTCAGGCATGGGTGTCTGTGTTCGTCTTTAGGATAGGTTAAGTAGTGTGTAAGCTCAGGGACAGATGACCTTAGCAGTTAAGTCCCATAAGGTTTCACACACATTTGAACATTTTTTGGGATTTAAGTCGGGGGAACGGTCAAGCAGTTTCACACGGCTAACGGGTCAGATACCTTAAATGTAACCGAATAGTGTAGGTGGGTAATGGGTGGAGAGGGAGAGGGAGAGGGAGAGAGAGAGAGAGAGAGAGAGAGAGAATATACGCCACTGCAATCGCATCAAGGAAGTCGCCACAATAAACGACCCCATCCGACAAATTGATTACTTTCAGCCGTTGTCACATGTCTTCACTACATGATACCATCCTGCAGTTCTTTCTCAAATATTGTAATATAATAAATGGATAACTTAATGTCAACAGTTAAGTAGGAGTGTCACTTCTACCAGTGGCAAACATAATGTCAAAAATTCTCGTGGGCAGAACTGGAGAAACTTTAGACAAGCACTTAGGAGAATATCAGGAAGGTTTCTGAAACGGAAGACCCAGTACAGGACAGATTTTTAACTTAAGATCAGAAATTCGTCACAGAATGTTAACCATGGATGACCCTGTATTTGGTCCCCTTTTCTCCAACCCAACCCAACCAACCAACAAAACGTTAGCCAGCAACCGTATAATATCATTTATTGATTTCAGAAAAGCATTTGATTCAGCAGGCAGAGAAACAACAGATAAAATCATTAGAAAATGTGTGGTTAAAGCAAAATTAGCAAACATACTTCGTGAAACTTTTACAACTACGATATCTAAAGTTAAATTTATTCGAGAAGTATCTCAGCGATTTGAAATAAAAACTGGTGTTAAACAGGATGTTTTATCACCTGTACTGTTTAACTGCATTCTAGAAAAACTTATTAAATCCAACTGAACCAATAATTCTACGACGGAAAACATATGGAATTAAAGTGCTAGGTTTTTACAGACGATTTTGTAATAGTTTCAGAAAATCTGACAGTCGCAGTTATTGAAATAAATCTTCTGGAGGAAACACTAAATACAACTGGTCTCAAAATTTCACCTGAAAAAAAATTGACTGAAATGCACCAAAATTCATAGAAAGTAAATTCGAATCTCGTGGAGAAATTATTCAACAAAATGGACTAGAAAAATCTGGAGTAGATCTAAGAATTAACAAGATTGAGAGTTCACATGGTTTTGCAAAGAATATTTACAACAAGAAATACATATCTAGAAAAACCAAACTGAAACACTGTACAACAGTGGTACGACCAGGAAGTTTATATGGCCGTGAATGCCTAACAATGAACTATAAGCTGGACAGAATAGAAAAATAATGGGTGCAATACAAATTACAGATGACTGGAAAATGAGAAGTAATGTAGAAATCTACAAAAATAAAGATATCAGAAGTAATGTCTAAAAGAAGATAAATATTTTTTGGACACTTCTACCGAATGTATCAGAACGCTCACGCAACTAATATTCTGGTGTTTCTGGAAGAAGAAATCGACGGTAGCATGGATTACAGAAGTACGAATAGATCTAAATAGAAACAATATCAAAAGTCGTAAATACCAGACAAAAATCTTTTTAAGAACAAAATATAGATCTAGTGGGCTTTCAATACAGAAGAAAATAAGAAATCGGGAACAGAAGAAAGGGAAAGGCAAAATGGGGAGAAGATTGACTACTGAAAAAATAGAAGAAAAAAAGGGAAAGAGGAAGAATTGAGGTTTTTGTATGATACTAGTTAGTCAATACGAAAATTTAAAAAAAGTGAATAACTTTGCTTTGTATCAAATTTTTAATTTCAACTGTTTCGGGCTTTACATATGTAAATGTTGGAAATAATTCTGAGGCTGGCTGTGTGGATGATGTCCTAAAACAATCAATGAAGTAAAATTTAAATTAAAAAAAGTCCGTTGAGCGTTGTGATTTATTAAAAGTGTTGGTATACGCCTGATAACTAGTAGCTGCAGACCGGCATCAATCCTCCATTTGCCGGTCAAAAATTGGCGACGACAATATTTTCCAGCACCGGGATTCCAAGCGGCTACTCCCATTCGTGCTACCTCACAAGCGTTTGGTAGCGATGCTGCGTACGGAGGGCTGTGACACAGTGATATTTGAATACAGGTACAATCCTGTTGAACTACTATCAGATTTCTGCTGAAGTTGGTTGCGTTTTTGTTCGTTACGTGTTCGTATGACGTTGGTTGACAGAAATAGCTTAAGATGGAATGTGAAGTGGAAGAAATATAAATAGGTACGAAATACCTTTCCTGACATTTTGAGTAGCAAGGGCATTGGAAATCTCAAAAACGTTTGTCCCGTGCAAGATGAAAATTGCCTCGACATAAGTCAAAACCAAGTATACCAGTGAGAGTTGCCATTTTGTGTGTCTTCTGTTTCCTAGTTATTTCACAAATAAAATGCATACCTGCCCATCCGATATTATTATTGTTAATGTAAACCTGATGCTTTTATCATGATAAGAAAAGAATGGACTGAAAGCACAAGTTTAAATCAACAATAACAGTATTGGGTGGGCATGTGTGGATTTTATTCGCGAACTGAATGATGGTTAGGAAACAACTTTGCTACTCACGTAAATAATAGGAAAAGAAAGTTAATTCGTAAGTATCTACACTCCTGGAAATGGAAAAAAGAACACATTGACACCGGTGTGTCAGACCCACCATACTTGCTCCGGACACTGCGAGAGGGCTGTACAAGCAATGATCACACGCACGGCACAGCGGACACACCAGGAACCGCGGTGTTGGCCGTCGAATGGCGCTAGCTGCGCAGCATTTG
This sequence comes from Schistocerca americana, assembly GCF_021461395.2. Classification (NCBI taxonomy): domain Eukaryota; kingdom Metazoa; phylum Arthropoda; class Insecta; order Orthoptera; family Acrididae; genus Schistocerca; species Schistocerca americana. The sequence continues at coordinate 305,985,938 of NC_060120.1, read as the reverse complement.
TGCACCGCCGCCGTCAGTGTCAGCCAGTTTGCCGTGGCATACGGAGCTCCATCGCAGTCTTTAACACTGGTAGCATGCCGCGACAGCGTGGACGTGAACCGTATGTGCAGTTGACGGACTTTGAGCGAGGGCGTATAGTGGGCATGCGGGAGGCCGGGTGGACGTACCGCCGAATTGCTCAACACGTGGGGCGTGAGGTCTCCACAGTGCATCGATGTTGTCGCCAGTGGTCGGCGGAAGGTGCACGTGCCCGTCGACCTGGGACCGTACCGCAGCGACGCACGGATGCACGCCAAGACCGTAGGATCCTACGCAGTGCCGTAGGGGGCCGCACCGCCACTTCCCAGCAAATTAGGGACACTGTTGCTCCTGGGGTATCGGCGAGGACCATTCGCAACCGTCTCCATGAAGCTGGGCTACGGTCCCGCACACCGTTAGGCCGTCTTCCGCTCACGCCCCAACATCGTGCAGCCCGCCTCCAGTGGTGTCGCGACAGGCGTGAATGGAGGGACGAATGGAGACGTGTCGTCTTCAGCGATGAGAGTCGCTTCTGCCTTGGTGCCAATGATGGTCGTATGCGTGTTTGGCGCCGTGCAGGTGAGCGCCACAATCAGGACTGCATACGACCGAGGCACACAGGGCCAACACCCGTCATCATGGTGCGGGGAGCGATCTCCTACACTGGCCGTACACCACTGGTGATCGTCGAGGGGACACTGAATAGTGCACGGTACATCCAAACCGTCATCGAACCCATCGTTCTACCATTCCTAGACCGGCAAGGGAACTTGCTGTTCCAACAGGACAATGCACGTCCGCATGTATCCCGTGCCACCCAACGTGCTCTAGAAGGTGTAAGTCAACTACCCTGGCCAGCAAGATCTCCGGATCTGTCCCCCATTGAGCATGCTTGGGACTGGATGAAGCGTCGTCTCACGCGGTCTGCACGTCCAGCACGAACGCTGGTCCAACTGAGGCGCCAGGTGGAAATGTCATGGCAAGCCGTTCCACGGGACTACATCCAGCATCTCTACGATCGTCTCCATGGGAGAATAGCAGCCTGCATTGCTGCGAAAGGTGGATATACACTGTACTGGTGCCGACATTGTGCATGCTCTGTTGCCTGTGTCTATGTGCCTGTGGTTCTGTCAGTGTGATCATGTGATGTATCTGACCCCAGGAATGTGTCAATAAAGTTTCCCCTTCCTGGGACAATGAATTCACGGTGTTCTTATTTCAATTTCCAGGAGTGTACATTACTCCCACTATACATTCTATCGTCTTCAGACTCAATAAATAAACAGCAACATTACATAATAATGTGCACTTGGTCGAGACGTCAGGTGATGGGTACTGTGCGTTAATCTCAAGGACTGCACCCTTGAACACTAACCTTTATTGTAAACAAATCTGACGCCTTGCAAACGCAATTGAAAGAAAAGTATTTATTGACGCCAACGCGGCGCTTACGTGAAAGCATTTATGTAACGTGTTTGGGGACTCCATTAATTACGTAAGGTGTTTTCTTTAAAATCTGCAACCCTTTCCCCCTTAGTGAGCTTTGGTGGAACCTCTCCACCCCCACCCCCACTTCTCACGTGATGTTTAGTCCATAGACAGATAAAAGCCATGTTTTATAAATAAAATGTATTATACACTGTTTTTAACACGTGGTTAAAAACACTTTTTTAAACATGCCATGTGTGAGTGTATTAGAACGAACAGACTCACAGACGGACAAAAAGGCTCCACGAAAATTTAATATTAAACTTTTTGACTGATCCCTAAAAATGTGACCTTTTATTGGTATATTACTTACATTAAATGTCACTGAACCTTCACTTACTTTGCAGATGAACGAGAAGTGTTTTTACCTTCCTTTGAACCGTGTGATTACGTAACTTTTCAATCTCTTGACGTGTTCTTCATTTTCTGAGCATGTTGCGTAACATAGGTATTGTAAAAGTTTTGTAAAAATTCATGTTGCACGTTATAACATTGGCTTTATATGCATTGCAGAATGCTTCGACTGTCTCACTGAGTGAGACGCAGTGATTTCGACCGGCGCGTCAGAGAACTCTCTGAATGAATGAATGAATGAGTGAAATTCAACACTTAAGGGCGGCATTTGTGTCAAAACGGGGAACCCAAGATATGCGCACGTGTAAAGCATTCAGTTCACTTCGGAGATCATAAAGATTGGTAGGCACTTTAAAAGTGTCTCTGCTCGGTATTATATTCTCTGAATTAAAAGGTTGATGTGAGATTTTCATTGCCTTCCGCCGCCGTTAAATGAGATCTGATGTTTTGCCTGACTCTCCCTCTCCTCCACCCCCGTTTTGAGCTCACGTAATTAATGGATGTCCCCGATATCGCATCCCTCCTTCCGCTTGTTCTTCCTATCTTTCACCCCAAACTTAAATTGTTTCTGTTAACTGGCTGTCATTTGTGGAAGGAATACCCGCGAAAACTAAGCTTTGGTAGGGTCGGCTAGTAGACAGCTTCAGCTCCAAACGAACAATTTTTCTCCAACGTAGAACCAAGATGCTACTCCAAACGGAAGACCAAAAGCCAAAAATAACGGCGATGAATGCATTACTGGTTAATTTCTGTATTTAATTAATCGTATATTTAAAAAAATCACAGCTGAAGTCACTAAAAACGCTTGATCAATCAAATGGTTATTTTCTATAACATGTTTGCTTTTTGGTATGAGTCAGTTGTCACTGGAAAGAGAGGAGAAAGACTGAAATCGAGAGCACCGGAGTTCGAATCCTCGTGTATCCATCCAAAATTAGGTTTCCTTTGGTTTCCCTAAATCGTTTACGGGAAATGCCGCCACAATGGCACTGCTCCGTTTCATATGATATCGTCCTGTGCTGCACGTTAAACACTAACCGTCATTCTTTCTTCAGTGAGACTTGAAGGAAACCCGATAAATCTGTGATTATTTGCAGCACTGAGAATGATATACGAGTGTTAAGTCATCAGCTAGAAGCAAAGTTGACTACTAAAGTCTTCTGGGATATTTTGTGTCTTCACGGTTTGGAGCTAAGGTGTCACATAGATTTAACGTACTGTCGATGACGTGGTCATGAGAGATGGGGGATAGGGTTGGGGGGATGAAAGGAACCTGCCATCGTCGTTTTAGAGGCACCATACCCGTATTTGTCGTAAGCGACTTAGATAAAACATTGCAATAAAGTAGGCATCCGTTTATACAGTATTTACATACTCATATAGTTTTGAACTGTTCAGAGTAGCAACTGCCAGCTTTATTTTCTATGTGATGAAAAGTTTGTGCTTCACTGTAGAGTCGTCGCGTTTTAACAAATCCAGTGTTTGATGGATGACATGTCACTTTTGTTTCCTTGGCTTGGAAATATAATGCCGATTAGGTTAAGAAAATACAATAATTTTGGCGGTTTTATTTAGTGATTCGTTTATCCAGATATCCAACGTTTATTGGGAGAAATGAAATAAAGTTAATTTTTCGTCGTGTCTCTTGAAGAAATTTCTTCGTTATCATTTTTATTTACATAATCTTTCCTTGTGCAAGTTCTGTTTCAGTTCACGCAATATTCAAAACATATCTGCTATTGACTAATATTCATCTTGAGTGTAAAGCACTTTTGGTACCAGTGTTTTCTTTCATATAAACAAGTTTTGAAATAACATTCTACGTGAGCAAACACAATTTTCTTCTTTCATCTCGTAAATGTTTGAGTGAAGTTTCACCATCATCAGTAGGTTCCTTTTTATTTTTCTAATTGCACACGCTGTTCATGTAGCTGTCATCCTCAGTACAGCTGATATTTCTACACAGTTTGTTACCTGCAATTTCAGTTGCTTCCACTTTGCCATAATTGTGTGAAACTGTACTGACAAACACGCACTCACCACTGTGTTTTGTACAATAAAAGAAAGTCGTGTAATACTTCAGAAGGGGCGCTTTAAAAAAAATCAAAAATGAATAGGTAAAAAATATCTGAATTGGATCTCGTAAGTGTTTTGTTTATTATAAACATTAAATTTTTATGGCTGCTGAAAAAAATGGACACAATAAAAATTTGTAGGGCTGCGTAGTGTCCCATTGATGCCTCTAAGGGCAGTTTGTCATCGGACCTTCGTCGAAAAAAGGTACACACTGTTATTGGGATCATTTATAAAATATAGTGGGTTAAATACTTGGGAAAACATCACTATCAACGTTCGATGGAAATCGATTTTGAAGGTTGCAGAGACACACTGACAATAATTTTGTGTTTGCATATCACTAGCAGCTTCTCCCTAGCCACTCGACAATGTCCTGCGTCTGACAATGTGGTGCCTGACGCATTGTCAGAGACTCCGTTGTCTGGAGATTGCAGCCTGCTTGTGGAAGGCAGACACGTAGTATGTAATTAAATGGCTTTGACCGTCAGCATATTGTGGGGCTACTGGAGATGGATCTATGTTTGGCAGAGTGGAATTTGACATGGGTCGTGACGTCGGCCTTCTGAGTGGCAGTGTGACAGATAAGGTCACGTACGTAGTAGTTCTGTGGAGCGCTTTAGTACAATTGCTTGGCCAGCCAGTCAACCAACCAGCACGCCAGTACTGAAAGACTGTCCCTGTTCCATGTGGTTTAAGAACAATAAGCGCGACGGGACGGAGGCATTCTGTACTACAGGAAATGGACAAAAATGTGGAAACAACGCGAGACTCGCATGGTTGATAATAAGTGCAGACGATAGCCAAACCTGGAGGTTGCGCTGTTCTATTGGACCACAGACGGCACCTGTGCAATGTCCTTAATACATCGCAAGTGTCAGCCGTGGCCAGAAGAGTGTTCTGTGTAGTTGTGAGAGGATTATGTCGGAGCTTAGTGAATTCGAACTTGAGCTAATTGTTGGTACTCGTAATGTGGTTGCTTCCGTAACCAAGGTAGCCGATGGGTTTGATGATGACTCAGGAGGGGCCGGCCGCTGTGGTCGAGCGGTTCTAGGCGCTTCAGTCCGGAACCACACGGCTGTTACGGTCGCAGGTTCGAACCCTGCCTCGGGCATGGATGTGTGTGATGTCCTTAGGTTAGGTAGGTTTAAGTAGTTCTAAGTCTAGGGGACTGATGACCTCAGATGTTAAGTCCCATAGTGCTTGGAGCCATTTTTTGATTCAGGAGGCACCGTATCAAAGATTTGTACCACTTACAGATAGAACGGAAGAACGTCATCTGTCAGTCACAACGCAGATGAAAGTTTGTGTTGAGTGATCGTAAGAGTCATTTGAAGAGGATTGTGACGAAAAGTAAGAGGACGACAGTTGACAGTCACTGCAGAACTGAATGTCCCACTCACGAGCCTAGTCAGATCTAAAACAACACACAGGGAGCTCCAGAAGCAAGAAACTGCAGGGCTAGCCGTAATTCCAAAACCACTCATCAGTGATGCAAATCCCAGTGACGGGAAAACGTATGTGATACGGAAGCCATAAAACCTTGACTCAGGAGAAATGGAAGAAAGTCGTTTGATCGAATGAGTCTTGTTGCACAGTGTTTCCAACTTTGCGCTAGGTTTACGTCCAAAGAGTGAAACATTTCGCGGTTTCGGTGATTTAGAGATCACGATCGTATCGTGGTATTCGATGGTCCCCATGGTTACTATGGAAGGTGGCATTACTACCAGGGGTTATGTGACCGTGTTGGCTGATCACGTCCATCCCGTGGTACAATGTGTCCTCCAGCCATGCTGTGTTCCAAGACGACAGGGCCCCTGCCGACAATGCTTGCATCTTCCTGGGCTGGCATTGTAAGAGGTTGGTTGTCGCGTTTCGCCTGGCCACCACAGTAGCCAGAGATCATTGTTATTGCCGGCCGGAGTGGCCATGCGGTTCTAGGCGCTACAGTCTGGAGCCGCGAGACCGCTACGGTCGCACGTTCGAATCCTGCCTCGGGCATGGATGTGTGTGTTGTCCTTAGGTTAGTTAGGTTTAAGTATTTCCAAGTTCTAGGGGACTGTTGATCTCAGGTGTTGAGTCCCATAGTGCTCAGAGCCATTTGAACCATTATCATAGTTATTGCGCCTTTGTGATCTACTTACATCTTGGGAACACTGTACAGATGCCGTTCGTAGTCTAATAGGACAGCACAACCAGCAGGCTTGGCTAGCATCTGTACTTAACGATCAGACATGCAATTCTCGCAGTGTTTAATGGGAAAGCGATATGCACGTATACAGATGTAGGTAGTATCGCGTACACAAGGTATAAATGGGCAGTGCATTAGCGTACGGTAGCTGTCATTTGTAGTCAGGTGGTTCGTGTGAGGTCTTTGACGTGCTTATGGCCGCAGGGCGGGAATTAAGACTTTGTACGCGGAATGGTACTGGGAGCTAGACGCATATGACATTACATTTCTGAAATCGTTAGGGAATTCAATATTCCGAGATCGACAGTGTCAAGAGTGTGCCAAGAAGACCAAATTACAGGCATTGGCTCTCACGACGTACAACGCAGTGGCCAAAGGCTTTCACTTAAGACCCAAGAGCAGCGGCCTTTATGTGCAGTTGCCTGTGCTAACATGCATCATAACGGCCTGAAGTAACCGCAGAAATCAATGTGGGACGTAAAACGAACGTTCCGTTAGGACAGTGCGGCGAAATGTGACGCTAATGGGCTGTGGCAGCAGATGACCGCGAGCGCCTTTGCTAACAGTACAAAATCGCCTGGAGCGCCTTTCATGGGCTCGTGACCATATCGGTTGGACGTTAGACAACTGGAGAACCGTCGCCTGGTCGGGTGAGTCGCAATTACAGATGGTAAGAGCTGATTGTAGAGTTAGTGTGGCACAGACACAAGAAGCCATGGACCCAAGTTGTCAACAGGGCACGGTGCAAGCTGGTGGTGACTCCAGAATGGTGTTGGCTGTGTGTACATGAAATGGACTGGACCCTCTAGTGCAACTGAACCGGTCATTGGCTGGAAATGATTACATTCTCTGCTACGTGGACACCATTTGCAGCCGTACATGGACTTCATGGGCCGGCCGAAGTGGCCGTGTGGTTAAAGGCGCTACAGTCTGGAACCGCAAGACCGCTACGGTCGCAGGTTCGAATCCTGCCTCGGGCATGGATGTTTGTGATGTCCTTAGGTTAGTTAGGTTTAACTAGTTCTAAGTTCTAGGGGACTAATGACCTCAGCAGTTGAGTCCCATAGTGCTCAGAGCCATTTGAACCATTTGGACTTCATGTTTTCATGACAGTTCGCCACGTCACCGGGCCACAGTTGTACGCGATTGGTTCGAAGAACATTATGGACCTTTTTTTCTTTAAAGTCAGTACCGCCATTTGACTGTTTATTTGCAGTGTTACATTTACACGATCATGATTTCGGCTTTAAAGTGCCATTATCAATTGTTTTAATGTTATTCAGTGCCAACTTAAGGTTCTCGTTAAATTGTACAAACAATGACATAGATTGCCGTAACACTATGAGCAAGTCAGGTTATCTCAATCTTTCAAAGAATCTTGCAAGACCTCTGACACAGCAGAGTTGTTTCAGTATGGCCTCACACTGTAGTTACACGATCTACTCTGTGATAATTGTCTCAAATCGTCTTCCACATGCAGAATTAAGTCCTTAACTTTGTTCAGCCTACCCTCAAATACAGCTCTCTGCGGTATATACTAGAATATTATCAACAGTATTTTTCTCGTGACGTCGATGTATAGTAATAATTGTCGACCTCGTTTTTTGGGAGACGTGTAAGAAAGTGTAGCTCACCTATAAAGGAGACTACTTAGGAAACGCAAATGCACCCATTCTTGATTCCTGCTCGAGCGTCTGGGATAACCACCAGGTCGGATTAAAGGAAGATTTTGAGGCAATTCAGAGGCGTGCTGCTAGCTGTTACCGGTAGGTCCGATCAATACGCTTGTATTACGGAAATGCTCTGTGATCTTAAGAAAAACGACGCCCTTTTCGAGAAATACTATTGAAAAAAAAAAGAAATTGCCGGCCGGTGTGCCCGTGCGGTTCTAGGCGCTTCAGTCTGGAACCGTGTGACCGCTACGGTCGCAGATTCGAATCCTGCCTCGGGCATGGATGTGTGTGAAGTCCTTAGGTTCGTTAGGTTTAAGTAGTTCTAAGTTCTAGGGGACTGATGACCACAGATGTTAAGTCCCATAGTGCTCAGTGCCATTTGAACCATTTTTGAAAAAAATTTAGAGCCGGTATTTGCAGCTGACTGCAGAAAGATTCTGGTGCCATCAACACACGTTTCACGCAAGGAAGCATAAGACGGAAAAGATAAATTAGGGCTCTTACGGAATCATATAAGCAGTTGTTTATCGTCGCTCCATTAGCGAATGGTGCAGGAAAGGAAGAGACTACCCCATGCAGCCTACAGTGGCTTCCAGAGTATTTATGTAGATCTAACCTGCATTTTCCTGTAGCTTTTTCAGAAAGTACATAAAGATATATTTCTGTTCCCACTTTGTGACCTATTCCTCTGTCGATCCCAAAAGTAAACTACTTCGCTATGTGGCACAGTAGCAAGACACCGGATTAAAACGCCAATTTAAGTCCATCCGGATATCTAGACTTAAATTTTCCATGGTTTCTCGAAATCTCTTAGGGAGAATGGTGGGATATAATTCCTTTGAAAGAAACGGTCGATGTCCTTTCTCAGCCCTAAGCTTGTGGCCATTCCAAAAACCTCTTCGTCAATGGAACATTAAACCCTATTTTTCTTTCCTTAATTCAGTATGTTCGTGGGAAGATAAGAAGCGAGTAGAAAAATGCATGTTATTCTGAGAACCTTCAGCATCGGAGAGGGTCAGCAATCGTTGGTTAATATACAGGGTGTTACAAAAAGGTGCGGCCAAACTTTCAGGAAACATTCCTCACACACAAAGAAAGAAAATATACTATGTGAACATATGTCCGGAAACGCTTAATTTCCATGTTAAGAGCTCATTTTATTACTTCTCTTCAAATCACATTAATCATGGAATGGAAAAACACAGCAACAGAACGTACCAGCGTGACTTCAAACACTTTGTTACAGGAAATGTTCAAAATGTCCTCCGTTAGCGAGGATACATACATCCAACCTCCGTCGCATGGAATCCCTGATGCGCTGATGCAGCCCTGGAGAATGGCGTATTGTATCACACCCGTCCACTATACGATCACGAAGAGTCTCTACATTTGGTACCGGGGTTGCATAGACAAGAGCTTTCAAATGCCCCCATAAATGAACGTCAAGAGGGTTGAGGTCAGGAGAGCGTGGAGGCCATGGAATTGGTCCGCCTCTACCAATCCGTCGCTCACCGAATCTGTTGTTGAGAAGCGTACGAACAAATGGTTCAAATGGCTCTGAGCACTATGTGACTTAACATCTGTGGTCATCAGTCCCCTAGAACGTAGAACTACTTAAACCTAACTAACCTAAGGACATCACACACATCCATGCCCGAGGTAGGATTCGAACCTGCGACGTAGCGGTCAGGCGGTTCCAGACTGAAGCGCCTAGAACCGCACGGCCACACCGGCCGGCCCGTGCGAACACTTCGACTGAAATGTGCAGGAGCTCCATCGTGCAATGAGTCGCATGTCAACACAAGCACCGAAGTCAACATTACCTTCCTTCAATTGGGCCAACTGGCGGTGAATAGAGGAAGTACAGAACATACTGACGAAACTAAAATGAGCTCTAACATGGAAATTAAGCTTTTCCGGACACATGTCCACATAACATCTTTTCTTTATTTGTGTGTGAGGAATGTTTCCTGAAAGTTTGGCCGTACCTTTTTGTAACACCTTGTATTAAAAAATCTTAATCGAGGCGGGTTTTTAGTTTTCTAATGCATGTTATTCTCCTTGTTTGCTTTTTCGTGTAGCTTTTCCGTCTAAAAGCGAATCTATCCGGTCTGAGGTCAACTTTTAAGTTTCGTTAGTTGACAACTGCTGCGTTATACGAACAGATCTGTTTGCTTCGTCATTAATCATTTCAGGTAGCAGTTATAACTAATAGAATCAATAAATTAGACAGCAATGTGGTTCTGTATGAAATCTCGATGGAACATCAGCCCTTGCAGGTATTCTGTTTCCGCGTCTCAGTGCTAACACTGGTGTGGAGCACCGCCAAAAAGGCTGGTTTCATTATCGTGAGGATCACGAGATAAGCTCTATTCGATCCTACAGATTTACTGTAGCCTGTATCAGCGCAGCTGCCTGAATAACTGATTACGTCGCGTCCGTTCGCAACGAGCTTCGTTAGCAGTCGAACATCAGCGTGTTACATAGATGGCTGAATCCCCGCACTGAACCGCAGTCCACAAGGGATCTTAAAGCCGGGACAGGAAAATGCAATTAACGGCAGCCGGTCTTAGAGCATACAGATGTCTGTAGTGGTAATTAAAGTTGCATGATGCCCTTATTAGCGCGTTAATGTCTACCAGCAGACACGGCTGTCGAAATAGTAGGCATCTAACCGCCTCACTTTTTTCGCTTCGCATCGTTCAGTTTAGAAAGGTTAGTATTTATTGTCGCGTCGACGTAGAGGTCAATTGAGACGCTGGCAGATACTCAGTCAGACAAGGCTAAGATGGAAAATCAGCCGCTCTCTATTTGAAATAATACATTTAACTTATTTCGTAAATACGCAGGAGCCGGCCGGAGTGGCCGAGCGGTTCTAGGCGCTACAGCCTGGAACTGCGCGACCGCTACGGTCGGAGGTTCGAATCCTGCCTCGGGCATGGATGTGTGTGATGTCCTTAGGTTAGTTAGATTTAAGTAGTTCTAAGTTCTAGGGGACTGATGACCTCAGCAGTTAAGTCCCGTAGTGCTCAGAGCCAAAGACGCAGGGTGTATGATTAAAGATACCTCGCGGGCTTTGTACCCCGCACCTTTCGAATACAAGTCAAGAGTCGTAATCATTGTGGCATAACGCTCGTTAAGTTTTTATTTTCACGCCTTATTGGCTGTGGACTTAGCTTGATGACTGTCGGCGAGGATGCGATGAAACAATGCGATGTAGCAACCTTTCCCGGCTGTGCTGAGACGTTGCTTATTCTCGTCCCTGTTTGTTATCTTGCCGGCACACTGCTTCGGCCTTCTCGGGGTAGCTATTATTTCCGGTCGCTCTTAAATAAGCGACTCTCTTGTCACTGGGCTTAGCGTCCGTGAGCTGTCCTCGCTTACTCGAGCGTAATTTCAGGTCTTATCTAATAGCAACATTTCACAGGAATTCCGCTTTTGCGCGTATGTTTTTCTAGTTTATGAAAAAACTCTATTGTCAACCTGAAAAGACCGTGGCAGTTGTCACAAAGATGGAAGCAAACGAGTAATTAAACTATATTCGAAAGGAAAAGCGTAAAGTTTTCCTTATGAACTTCTCCCAAAAATCGTGGGGCGTTCCACAAGAAAATTGAGCTAACTGCAAATTTATATAGTTCATTGCTGGACTTACTTATTCTTATATTGATCTCCTGGGTTTAAAACGGCAACAAACAATTAGGTAATAGAAAAATACACCAGAAAAGCCTACTAGTTTTCACCGTCTCGCAAAAAAAGCATTTACCACTGTTATTCGAAGTGTGTGGACCATTACGGATAGGGGGCTTCCAGAACATGTTATACACGATTTGAGGAGTTTATACATAAAAATATCCAGCTCTTTGGGTGCAAGTGGCCATTTGACAGCAGTGTGTAACAAGCAAGAGAATTAGTCCGCAAAGTAACATGTCGTACGCACGTTTCAGTTAGTAGAGAAATAGAAATATCGATACTTGTGAACTGATTCAGAAATGGAAAACTCATTGTAACACATACGTTGTGATGAACTTTCATATAGATGTGTCGTCAGAAAATGATGAATATTTACGAAAGGAAATTTATCTTCTGAGCAACGTTTTGTTAACAATGTGATTTAAAAATGACTGCTATCAGCGGAGGCCTCAAAGATTCGAAAATTGTTATAAATTAGTAACTCATCCTACTTTGTCATTTTAATTACGCGAGCAGTGATACGCCTTCTGAATATAAAGTAATCCATCGCCATAAAACGGGATGGCTCGCATTTCTATTTCTCGTGGTTTGTTAATACGTGGTAGTTTGAAGTACTAGAACTGTGTCCTTGCACTGTGATCTCTTCAGTAAAAACTGCTCAACACAATAGCAGTGTACGACTTGCTCCTTACATACGTGATCTTTCGCTCCTACGATGGAGAAATGTGTAGCCTTTCTTTAAAGGCGATCTGCACTACTGATCATATTCAATGAAACATATATTTACAGCATGGGTTTGTTTTCTTTTGTGACCCACTAGTTCGCAGACACGCTTCCGTATAATATTGCTCTCCCACTGCAACAGATCTGATAAATTTTGTTGAAACTTGTAATAGTCAGAGAACGATGTAAAAGGTCGAATAAAGTGAACGAATCTGGCAGTAACAGACCACGACAAATTGTTCTAAACAATTTTTCAAGCTCTCTTGTTTCTTTTATCTAGAGGTGATACATTAAAAACTAGGAAGAGATTAAAAACTAGGAACAGTTACGAATTATGTAGTATGTATGTAATTATAGATTCGAGAGGAATAAAACCATGATTAACTTTTTTCCTTCAGTGTCTACTAAGGGAGTGTTATGTGAAAGCGAATTCGTGATCTGAAAGATTAACCTAGAAATACTGTATTTGCATGTTATGAACAGAGCGCGAGATATTGACAGACCAATAAAACGTTGGCTACCATAACAAACAAAGAGAAGTGAAAATTATTACGATTTCCTTGGAGGTATAATTTTTGTCTTGTACTGTTTCATGCTGTCACTCTCTATGTGCTGGATCCCAGTAACCCCAAGCACAGAATGATTACAGCAGTGACACCGTATACACACATCAAAAGAAGTTTTGCACCACCTCGATTCCGAGAGTTCCGAAACCTGTACAGAAAATTGGAATAGAGATCAACATAAACATCATTTCCGCCTTTTTTGTTGCTCATGAAAATCACACACTGCGTCTTGTACCACCATACAGCGAGACCTTCAGAGGTGGTGGTCCAGATTGCTGTACACACCGGTACCTCTAATACCCAATAGCACGTCCTCTTGCATTGGTGCATGCCTGTATTCTTCGTGGCATACTACCCACAAGTTCATCAAGGCACTGTTGGTCCACATTATCCCACTCTTCAACGGCGATTCGGCGTAGATCCCTCAGAGTGGTTGGTGGGTCACGCCGTCCATAAACAGCCCTTTTCAATCTCCCAGGCATGTTCGATAGCGTTCATGTCTGGAGAACATTCTGGCCACTATAGTCGAGCGATGTCGTTATCCTGAAGGAAGTCATTCACAAGATGTGCACGATGTGGTCGCGACTTGTCGTCCATGAAGACGAATGCCTCTCCAGTATGCTGCCGATATGGTTGCACTATCGGTCGGAGGATGGTATTCACGTATCGTACAGCCGTTACGGCGCCTTCCATGACCACCAGCGGCGTACGTCGGCCCCACATAATGCCACCCCAAAACAGCAGGGAACTTCCATCTTGCTGCACTCGCTGGACAGTGTGTCTAAGACGTTCAGGCTGGCCGGGTTGCTTCCAAACACGTCTCCGACGATTGTCTGGTTGGAGGTAGATGCGACACTCATCAGTGAAGAGAATGTGATGCCAATCTTGAGCAGTCCATTCGGCATGTTGTTGGGCCCATCTGTACCGCGCTGCATTGTGTTGTGGTTGCAAAGATGGACCTCGCCATGGACGTCGGGAGTGAAGTTACGCATCATGTAGCCTATTGAGTCGTAACACGACGTCCTGTGGCTGCACGAAAAGCGTTAATCAACATGGTGGCGTTGCTGTCAGCGTTCCTCCGAGCCATAATCCGTAGGTAGCGGCCATCCATTGCAGTAGTAACCCTTAGGCGGGCTGACCGAGGCATGTCATCAACAGTTCCTGTCTCTCTGTATCTCCTCCAAGTCCGAACAACATCGATTTGATTCACTCCGAGATGCCTGGACACTTCCTTTGTTGAGAGCCCTTCCTGGCACACAGTAACAATGCGGACGCGATCGAACCGCGGTATGGCATGGTTGAACTACAGACAACACGAGCCGTGTATCACCACCTTTTTGGAATGACTGGAACTGATCGACTGTCGGACGTACTCCTTCTAATAAGCGCTGCTCATGCAGTAGCTTACCTGTCACTAGCGAGCCTGGTAACGCTTTGCAATTACTAAATATGTATGGGAGTTGGACATGCGCCCTGTATAATCTGAGGTATCTCAGGGAATCGTGGCAGGACGCAAATATTGGCTTCTCGTTGCGACTTAGCACATTTTGAAGATGCGGAACTCTAAATTATGATACATCGACTAGATACGAATGAAAAAGATACCTGAATGTTCTTGACAAGTTGACTTCAAATTTTTACTCGATACTCAAATATTTGAACGTGTATAGGCTGTAGATATTTTTTAAACATCAATGTACAAGTTTTCTGTTAAAACCGACGAGAAAGAAGATGCTGTGCTGTTCTGTTTAATTTTCCTTCCCTGTAGTCTGCCTTAACTACAAACCTGGATATTGTTGTTAAAAATATTTAGTGCTTTTTCGTCCGAATGTTTATTAGTAACGCGTAAAAATGTGAAATAAATCTGCCAATAGCGGTGTGAGATTTTTGCAAACGTTTGCCCTATGTACAGGTGTGTCAGAAGAAATGGTCAGTATTCAGGGGAAGGATACAACGTATATTATGAACACATGTCCTATTCCGAATGGTTTCCGAGATGGAACACATTGAACTTTTTTTTTTTTTTTTTTTTGTTCAGCATAATCGGCAAAATGTTGATAGGTCCAATCATTTTGGAAGAGCGAATGACGGGATAGAATGACGTGCATTTTTTTTTTTTTAATTCGTTCGTTAAACTTTGAGTGTTCCTTTGGCCACTCGGACTGCAATGTATTTCCAACATGACGGAGCCGCTCCAAATTTTATTTTATCAGAAGTGTGAGGGAACGTCATAACGTAATCGCTGGGTTGATCGTGATAGTGTCAGATCTTACGTCATTAGATTTTTATTTGTAAGGTTTGATGGAGTCTGAGGTGTACAAACGGAAGGTGAATACACGAGATGAGCTGGTTGGTCGCATCACGGACTCTGTTGCCCTCATTGCGGAAAGTGGAGAGGCGCTCAGACAAGAGAGCATAAATGCGTTGAAGTTGACAGAGATAATCGAAAAGTTGTTGTGAACTGTACAACAGCTGTAATTCGACATGTACGATAATGCTTGGAGATGAATGTGTGAAAAATGTTCAGCTGATACTTTTTAAAACACATGTTTTAATGTTTACTAACTTTTGATATGTATACTTGTGTAAACCTGACAGTGTATTGAATAATACAGAAAATAAATAACAAGTTTCGTCTAAGGTGTACAATCTTGGAAACTATTCGGAATAGGGCATATGCCCGTATGAAGTGTTTTGCTTCAAACAGCTGTTCGTGTCATATCTCTTAGTATTGATCATTCCTTCTGGGACATCCTTTATATTAGCATACAGTTACCAATTGAGAAGCAGGCCAGTCCTCAGCGTATCTACATTTACATGATTACTCTGCGATTCACGTTTAAGTGCTTGGCAGAGTATTCATCGAACCACAATCATACTATCTCTCTACCATTCCACTCCCGAACAGCGCGCGGGAAAAACGAACACCTAAACCTTTCTGTTCGAGCTCTGATTTCTCTTATTTTATTTTGATGATCAATCCTACCTATGTAGGTTGGGCTCAACAAAATATTTTCGGATTCGGAAGAGAAAGTGGGTGACTGAAATTTCGTAAATAGATCTCGCCGTGACGAAAAACGTCTTTGCTTTAATGACTTCTATCCCAATTCGCGTATCATATCTGCCACACTCTCTCCCCTATTACGTGATAATACAAAACGAGCTGCCCTTTTTTGCACCCTTTCGATGTCCTCCGTCAATCCCACACCGCGCAGCAATATTCTAACAGAGGACGAACGAGTGTAGTGTAAGCTGTCTCTTTAATGGACTTGTTGCATCTTCTAAGTGTCCTGCCAATGAAACGCAACCTTTGGCTCTCCTTCCCCACAATATTATCTATGTGGTCTTTCCAACTGAAGTTGTTCGTAATTTTAACATCCAGGTACTTAGTTAAATTGGCAGCCTTGAGAATTGTACTATTTATCGAGTAATCGAATTCCAACGGATTTCTTTTGGAACTCATGTGGATCACCTCACACTTTTCGTTATTTAGCGTCAACTGCCACCTGCCACACCATACAGCAATCTTTTCTAAATCGCTTTGCAACTGATACTGGTCTTCGGATGACTTTACTAGACGGTAAATTACAGCATCATCTGCGAACAACCTAAGAGAACTGCTCAGATTGTCGTCCAGGTCATTTATATAGATCAGGAACAGCAGAGGTCCCAGGACGCTTCCCTGGGGAACACCTGATATCACTTCAGTTTTACTCGATGATTTGCCGTCTATTACTACGAACTGCGACCTTCCTGACAGGAAATCACGAATCCAGTCGCACTACTGAGACGATACCCCATAGGCCCGCAGTATTTACTGATTCTACACTGAGCTCACAAAATTCATGGGATATAGCGTCGGACCACCTTTCGCCTGCTTAGTACAGCAACTCGATGTGGCATGTTCTCAAAAAGTTGTTGGAAGTCCTTGCAGAAATATTGCGCCATGCTGCCACCATAATTGCGAAAGTGTTTCCAGTGCAGGATTCTGTGCACGAGTCGACCTCTCGATTTTGTCCCATAAAAGTTCAATGAGATTAATATCGGGCGATCAGTGTGGCCAAATCGTTCTCTCGAATTACCCAAAATTTTTTCCAACCAGTGCTAACAGTTATGGCCTGATGACATGGCGCGTTGTCATCCATAAAAATTCCATAGTTGTTTGGGAACGTGAAGTCCATGAATGGCTGTAAATGGTCTCCAGGTAGTCGAACATAACCATTTCCAGTGAATGAGCGGTTCAGTTGGGCCAGAGGACCCAGACCATTCCATGTACACACAGCTCCCACCCCCATCTCAGGAGCTCACAGCTCTTTTGTGAGGACTTTTTGTCTACCATGGGCCCCCAGTCTTTGCAGCGTTATTTCCTTTCCATGCTGCAAGCTTCTACTTCCACCATTTATTTCTCTCTCTGCTTCTCCATCAGTCAGTTTCCTGGGTGCAGACCGTGCTTGGGCCTGGTTTATGATTTGGGACTTGAGTTTCCACTTTTCTGCAACTTTTCATCAAACACATTGTCCCCATTGTTGAGTTTGACCAGCCACCAGTTTTCAAAATTCTCCAGAAGTGCGGATCGTGCAGGGAAAATCTTTCAAAGCAGTGTTTGCTTCATCTTTGTTCCTTTCCAGCCTTGCTGCACCCTTCCCAAAACCCAAAATGATAGCTGTCCCATTTGGGGGGGGGGGGGGGGAGGGGGAGGGTTGTCAAGTACCTGACAACGCAGAGATCGCTTTGTTTGTGCCTGAGCTGGCAACTCCCTCACATATGCCAAGGAGTAGGAGTAAGTGGCGACCGGGGGAGGGGGCTCTGAGCAACGGATTACTGGTCAAGTAGCCATTGCTGAGGCTGAGTGGCACCCATGGGGAGAAACCCCATTCGGAGTGGGTAGCACCATGGTTGGTGAATCACAAATGAAGAGGATAAGTTATCTCCTGCTGGTGGCTACATGGCCCCAGCAGTGTCCATGGAAGGAAAGTCCTCATTTAATGCAGAGAGATATGACCCTAAAACGTTCCCTTCCCTGGCTTGGCTACTCAAAGACAGGAACATTGGTCTAAGCATAGGGCAGAGAAATACATCACGCAGTACTTGGTTTGCACAAGGATTGATGGTGATTCATTCTTGGCCATAAAGTCCTTATTCTTCGTGGAGAATTTAGAAGACAAGATTGGGGAAGTGGCAGCTGTCTCCAAAATGAAAAGTGGATCAGTTTTGATCCCCTGCCTAGTCACAGGCGCTGCTCGCTTTTAACAGTTGGGTGATATACAAATGGCTGTCACTCCGCATAATAGTGTGAATATTGTTCAGGGCATCATTTTTCACAATGACCTGCCCTTGCAATCTGATTGTGAGCTACATGGAGCGATGGGGTGTAGACTTTTTGTTGTGTCCATAGGGGGCCAAAGGAGAACAGGGTTGCTATTGATGCTTTCATCTTGGCCTTTGAGGACGATTCATTACCTGTAAAGGTCAACAGGTAATAAAATGACAAAAGCGAGAATACTGGGAACGGTACGTTTTAACCATAAGACCATGTACTTCTCCTTCAAAGGTTTGGGCAGAGATCAGAACTTCTCTACAGATACCACACACCTGCAGGTATACCTGGTATTACCTCAAATGGCGCTGTCTACACTGACGCAGACGCCGTTGTCGAACATTTTGCTCTGCATTATGCTCGAGCTTCAGCGTCTGAGATTTGTTAACCTGCCTTTCGTGTCCTAAATCAGTTGGTGGAGCGAAAGCAATTATCTTTCGCCACACGCCATCTGGACCATATAATGCTCCAGTCAGTGAGTGGGAATTAGTCAGTGTCCTAGCTCATGGCGTTGATACAGCCCCAGGGCCGGACTGCATCCACAGTCAAATGACAAATCACCAAATAGTGGACTGTCAGCATCATATTCATGCCAATTTTACCTTTGTCTGGACTGAGGGCCATCGAAACGGCGAGAAAGCATCATCGTCCTAATACTGAAACCGGGTTAGCATCCTATAGAGATGGACAGTTATCGCCCAGTAGTCTTACCAGTGTTCTCTGTAAGTTACTTGAACACATGGTGAGCCAGCAGCTGTGTTGCCTGCTTGAGTCTCGAGGTCTTCCAGCTCCGTCCCAGGGTGGTTTTCGCCAAAGCCGTTCCACCACTGATAACCTGGTTTACTTACAAACTGCCATCTGAACAGCTTTTGCCCGACGTCAGTACCTTAAATCCATCTTCTTCTACTGGCAAAAGGCTTATGATGCCACATAGTGACTCACATCCTCGCTATCTTACGCAGATGGTGTCTCTGGGGGTCTGCTCCCGATTTATACCCAGAACTTCTTGTCACACCGTACTTTTCAGGTTCAAGTTGGTGTATCGACATATAGAAGAGAATGGGATCCCACAGGGCTCTGTGCTGAGTGTTCCTCTCTTTCTAGTAGCCATCAATGTTCTAGCAGCAGCTGTGGGGTACTCAGCATCACCCTCCTTATATGCTGACGACTTCTGCCTCTACTACTACTCTTTAGTGTGGGTATCGCTGACTGTCGACTGAAAGGCGCCATATGAAAGGTGTGGCCATGGACCCTCACCCATGGCTTTGTTTTCTGTCGCCAAGACTCACGTCATGCACTTCTGTCAACATCGTACCGTTCACCCGCAACCAGAATTTTATCTCGACGACCAACAACTGTGTCATAGACTTCTCATCTATTAGGACTGGTCTTATGCTCAGTTGATTAAGATTCCCCATCTTTGCCAGCTTCCAGGCCTCTCACAAGGACTCTACCATCCTTTTCCGGCTCCACATCGGCCATATTCTCTGACTCCCTACCTCTGGTGTTAGTAGACAATGCCCCAACGGTGACTTAGTTTTACATCTTATTCATGAAGGGAGCTTATACCATATTCTTTAACGGAGAGCCACTTAACCTTATCGGCCCATTGAGATGTTGGCAGAACATTCTGTTGCCTTCTCTGCCCAGATAAGGCTGCAGCTGTTTTTGCTTGGTGGTCCACCCTGGCCTTCACCCTAACTGCTCTTTCACTCTTCTTTGCCCCCTCTCGCATTGTCTGTTCGACTTATTTGTCATTTGTTGACCTGTACTCCTCCTGCTCTCTCCATTTTGCTAGTGTTTTCCAGGCAATTTCTGATTGGGGTGCCTTTGGTTAGTAGCAGGGGGTGGGGGATGCGTGTCCCCTCATTGGATTGGTTTCAGCGTCTTCTAGCTGCTTGCTAGAAAGTGCATCTCCCTTGCCTTTCTTCCTATATAACCTGTTTCCCTAATATGGCCTTGACCTTTGGTAGAACTCAGGATTTTCCTTTCCTTTGTTTTGTGCGGTAGGCCATCTCCGATCTACAGTCACGTAGACCCGTCTATTCGAGGAAAAAGGGACTGATGACCTAGTAGTTCGGTCGCTTTAATCATCCAACCAGCCAACAGCCGTTACCATAGAGCCACCACAGTTTACATAGTGCCTTGTTGACAATCTGGTCCATTGCTTTGTGGGTCTGCGCCACACTCGAACCCTACCGTCAGCTCTTACCAATTGGAATTTGGACTAATCTGATCAGGCCACGGTTTTCCATTCGTCTGTGGTCTAATCGATGTGGTCACGAGCCCAGGAGAGGCGCTGCAGGCGACGTCGTACTGTTAGCAAACGCACTCGCATCTGTCGTCCGCTACCAGAGCCCATTAACGCCAAATTTCGCCGCACTGCCTTAACGGATACGTTCGTCTCATCTTCCACATTGATTCTGTCGTATGCCCCACATTGCAGTGTTGCTTGTCTGTTAGCACTTACAATTCTATAGGCAGTCGCTGCTTCACAGGTTATAATTCAGATGGATCTACCAAGCAATCACTCATAAGCTGCTGCTTTTTTTTTTTTTAGCTTATCTTATGCACATCTTATCAGCAACCCCGCGTCTTCGTAGCTGAGTCCACTATGGCATAATACTGCTTCTCAGCTTATCAGTTCTCCTGCATGCTTTGCGGAACTGACACTCCATGTGGACGATCGTTGCCACGGTAGATGGCGCTGATGAATGACAGTTCCTCTGACCATGTGCCATGTGTTCCTAGCGAGTTGCCGACTGCGTTTGACACAGTGTACTGTAAGCAGGATAGTGGTCCGGTATTCGTGCCGGGAACAAGCCGAGGTGGAGTTTGTGTACGGCTAAGCAGATGGAAGCGGCCGAGAGGCAGTACGACTATACCAAAATAGGTACCCTCACAGACACCACTCACATCACACAGCATTTCAAGCCCTTTTGGGCCGTTTACGTGATCATGGGTCCTTTCAGAAAAACGAACGTCCAGAGAGGCGGCAGACTGCGTTTACACCAGATTAGGAAGAACGGGCTCTACAGGATATTGAGATGGAACCTAGTACAAGCTCCAGACAAATGGCCCGCCAACATGATGTAAGCCAAAGAACGATTGTGTGTATCATGACAATCGTAACTATTCCTGTCACCCGCAATCTCATGGAGGCCACTTTGAACACCTGTTATCACGTCCATGCGATGCAGCTCTGTACTGTGTTCCGGGACGATTTGTTGTCGCACGCACACCGTACCTTACGGGACACATTCTCACAGGACCTTTTCCCTCCATTTATAGTCAGGAATCCGTCCCTGCAGTTGTCGGTTTTATTAATCTTCATCCTGCATACGCAGAGCACTTGATGAGAACAGCCGGATTAGATGAAAAGAAACCGGAGTTAAAATAGCTCGGATGACTATAAATAACCTTAGATACGCGGATGATACAATACTAATGGTAGAAAGTGAAGCTGAGTTGAAGGTCCTCTTACTGATGGTGAAAGAAGGAAGTACAAAAGCTGGTCTAATGCTGAAACGAAATTATGGCAACTACGTGTATCACTTTTTAATATTTCTAAAATTTAAAGAACCTCTCTCACACCGGCCTGATTTAGCTTCACTGATCAGGATAGTAAAAACATGCGTATATTAAGGGAATTTTCATTGACAAAGCAGACTTATCACATTCACACAGTTCAATACTGTTCTGTCCTGATTAAATTAAGCTTAACTTAAATTCCATAAGGCAGTGAAGCAATTTCGAAGTCTCGGTGCGACGAAAATTGTCAGTCGATCTCCTGGAAACATTTGTAATAATTATTAACTTTCGGTGATCACATGGGGAATACCGGAGATCAGCTGGTAAGACCGTGTTAGCCTATTTATTTGAAGTAACTGGATATCTTGAGCATTCAAAACGGCAGGTTCGTCCAGTGTAAATCAGACGTTCCCCACTGATCCCGTGCAACACAAAGTAGTAAGCAGACACTGTCAATAATAATAATCCGTTAAGTAATACGCGAACACACTTACTTTAGTTCATGTATTAAATTCCTTCTCATACAGAATCTCATCAAGATGGCGACTCGCTCAACAATACATACATATATATCTCCTTCTTTTACGACTAATCGGCAAGAAGTTCTGTTCTTTTCATAAGAGAAAACATAGATAGCAGAGAAGCTATTCCATGGAGTAAATGGACGCTCCAAGGAATAATTGGGCTTGAGACTATTTTGCATTGATAATCGGTAAGATAAGAAGAGATATTTCAAGATATGTACTGAGTTATATAATTTATAAAATTTCTGGAAATATCGCGGAGAGACCGCTGCAAGAGACATTACAACTTCATGCCATACAGGAGGAGAAACAGTGGAAGTAGTTTCTGTGTTCAGTTAAAATAGACACGTTTGGATTGTGGTGTCGGAGGAAACTCCTTGGAGTTCCGTGGGACACAGAACGAATTGGTCAGCATTACAGCAAATAAACCCAGATTGCTCCTTGCAAGGTCTGATACTGAAACAAAATCAAAAAAATGGTTCAAATGGCTCTGAGCACTATGGGACTTAACATCTATGGTCATCAGTCCCCTAGAACTTAGAGCTACTTAAACCTAACTAACCTAAGGACATCACACAACACCCAGTCATCACGAGGCAGAGAAAATCCCTGACCCCGCCGGGAATCGAACCCGGGAACCCGGGCGCGGGAAGCGAGAACGCTACCGCACGACCAAACAAAATCTGTAATACTTTGGGCACATTATGAAAAGATATAATCCGCTGGAAAAGACGTTAATGGTAGGAAAGATCGAAGGCACAAGAAGAGCAGGGCGGCATCGCAGAATTAATTGATTCCAACTCGAAACGTTTGCGGTAGAAAGTGCAGGACAGAAGAAATTAGCGTGCTTTAATTATTGGGAGTCATGTAGAGTCGGAATCGAGCAAACGAATGTAGAAACACAACGTAGGATGCGCCAGCGCGCACAGCTTTCACCTATAGGGCACAACTTCACGTCTGATACTACAGTCTCATCTCGGAGGGAGGCACTGGCACGCCTTCCCCACTGGGATTTTACCAAGAAAACAGGTTCAGATTATCATATTGTTAGTCTTCTTAGTTCCATTCCTAGAAATATCTCTCATTTTATTGCTTATTGCTGGAAACGCCTCTGATAAATATCTTTAGACCAGGATAGATTAGCATGGAGAGCTGCATCAAACCAGTCTCAGGACTGAAGACCACAACAACAACATAGACCAGGAGTAGTCAGCCGTTTTTACCTACCGCCCACTTTTGTACCTCTTACAGTAGTAACATTTTATAACCGCCCACAGCTTCAACAGTAATGGTGATTTAAGAAGTTGGAAAGTAACTTTAGAAAATTTATAAAGCAGAATTATAGCAAGTTAAAACGTATAATAATAATTACTTACCAAACACTTAATGTCAAACTGTTGTGAAACCTAATGAAAACGTTTTTAAAATCCCAACCGCCTGTCGTCCACCATGAAAGCTGGAACGCCCGCTAGTGGGCGGTTGGGAACAGGTTGACTACTTCTGTTTTACTGTCCTAAATTTCAATGAGTGAGAAGTAGAGATGATGTAACGTCTAGGCCCAACAACTTTTTAACATAATTCCTCCACGAGAATCCCAGTTCCTTTTGTATTCTGCAGTCACTATATATCACAGACGTCATGAAAACTGTTGTTTGTCAAAGGGCCTTTGTAGTACTTACAGTCCACATTCACCAGCGCTACCAGGAGCTACTTCGTTTATGCTGTTGCTGCGGTTTCAGTAAACAGTTTTGCTGGTTCAGAGGCCTGTGTTCTGCAGCCAAACGCAGGGAGATAAGCTTGTTCATTCTGGATGTGCGTCACACTAGTAAACACGCGCGCGTTTCCCCTGGAGCCGCCTCCTTATATTATCTGATTGCAGTAGCGATTGCTGCTCATCCTGCCGGTGTCACTATCTCCACGTAACTTCACTGCATCTGGGTCAGGGTAATTCTCAATTTATCAGTAGCTTAGTCGATGTTTCCTCACCAGGGAACGCTCATCTTAATAACTAGTAGAGGGAGCTTCTGGCATTGCCAGGGATCGTGCTCGATAGCCACTGAAAGAAAAGTTGAATCAGGGGGCACATAACGATACGATACATATACCGCACTTCCATTTCCAAACTGCATAATACGAGTAGGAACTAACGGAATTTTCAGTGTGTGATTTGTACAGTGAATGAGGGACAGAAATCATGCACCAGGCAGAGGATATAACACTGAAAAACTTCCGTTCTAACGTTGTTTAATATAGAGGTTGTTCGTAGTGCAGTCTTGAGTCCAACGACAGTCAACATACATCAAATATTACGAAGGCATGCTGTAAAGTAATGCCTCTGGATTTTTTATGTGAAAGCTCTTCAAGCTTTTTAAGTAAAACGAACGTTTTTAATATCTGCATCTTTATTCTACATCTGTGCATATTTGTCGCCTTCCGCCACTAGAGGGCTCCGAACTTTGACGTGTAAAATGGTGGTGTGCAACGTAGAGAAACATCGTGCTGTAATCCAGTTCGTCCACACATGGCACACCTTCTCCTTCCGCATTTCGTTGCCATACCACACGCGAGCACTGCAACAGTCTGTCTTTGAATTCACTGTCATGGATCATCCTTCATACAGTCCTGACTTGGATCCATCAGATTTTCATCTGTTTCCGAAACTTAAGGAACACATTCGAGGACTTGACGTTGGTAGTGATGAAGAGGTGCAGGCAAAGGTGGGGTTGTGGTTTCTTCAACGAAATCAAACATTCTACAGTGACAGTACCAACAAACTGGTCTCTGTTGGGAGAAATATGTTCGTCACCAGGGAGACTGTGTTGAGAAATACATATGTAGATATGAAGAATAAAGATTTAGAGTGTTAATAACGTTTGTTTTATATAAAAAGTTTTAATGATTTTCGCGTAAAAATGGTTCAAATGGCTCTGAGCTCTATGGGACTGAACATCTATGGTCATCAGTCCCCTAGAATTTAGAACTACTTAAACCTAACTAACCTAAGGACAGCACACAACACCCAGTCATCACGAGGCAGAGAAAATCCCTGACCCCGCCGGGAATCGAACCCGGGAAGCGAGAACGCTACCGCACGACCACTAGCTGCGGACCGCATAAAAATGCGGAGGGGTTATTTCTCAGCACCCCTCATATGTTTGACGAACTGAAGATGCCTGGTCTGGTTATATATGGTCACTCTATTCTGCATATTAATTTCTTGTATGATAATTGAATGTGCTACAAATTTTTCACTTTTTAAGTGGTGAACCATTTGTCTGTATGCCTTTATATAAATGATAACGAACGGAAATACCCAATAGAATTTGTGTTTAGATTGGTATTATGTAGGTGCTGTCGATGACACTGAAGATGTGATGGTATAAATTGAAATAATGTATTTCCGAAAATGCCATTTCTTACAGTTGTATCAGTAGGAACATCGAGTTTTCAACATGGACATTACATGTAGAAGAAATTAGGATGACGTAATAATGTGTTTTATACACTGACAGAAAAAAATTGCTACACGAAAAAATAATTAATGTAGAGTAATTACATTTCGGGAGTACATTTGTCTAGGTAACATTTCAGTGATTAACGTTACAAGATCAACGGTTAATGTAACCGCGAGATAAGCCGTTGCAAATGTGAAATGCTGGTACATTAATAACCAGTGTAACCGCCAGAATGTTGAATGCACGCACTTTCGTGCAGGTGTCCGATGTCAGTTTGTGGGATAGAGTTCCAGGCCTGTTGCACTTGGTCAATACAGGGACGGTTAGTAGTTTGAGGAAGACGCTGGAGTTATCGTCTGATGATATCCCATATTTGTTCAATTGAAGATAGATCTGGTGATCGAGCAGGCTAAAGGAACTGTTGTGCATGATGGCTTACGTAGCGGTATGTGGGTTAGCGTTATCCTGTTGGAAAACACCACCTGGATTGCTATTCATGAATGACAGCACAACAGGTCGAATCAGCAGATTGACGTGCAGATTTGCAGTCAGGATGCGTAAGATAACCCCGAGAACGCTCCTTCTGTGAAACGAAGTTGCCAGCCAGACCGTAACTCTAGGTGCAGGTCCAGTGTGTCTTGCACACGGACAGGTTGTGTGCAGGCCGTCATTTGGCCTCCTCCCAATCAACATAGGGCCATTACTGACACCGAGGCAGAATCAGCTTTCACCAGAAAAAACGTTGTGTTACTGTTGTGCCAACTGCTGCTCAAATTGCTGCTGCAAATGCAATACGATGCGCCAGATCCATATGCCGAACACGATAGTCTTCCGTATCGGCAGTGTCACTTGGTCGTCCCGAGCCCGGTCTTCTTGCGACCGTTCATTCTCGTGACTACCGCTGCCAGCAGTCGTGTAAAGTGGCTACATTCCTGTCAAATCTTCCTGCAGGATCACAGAAGGAACATCCTGCTTCTTGTAGCCCGTTTACACGACCTCGTGAAGTGTTGGTTATGGTGTCTTTATCTCCTTACAGGCATTCTATATCAGCTCACCACATCCACTCTCAATGTTAACTAAAGCTCATGACCGGAACAGTGTATATTTAAAGCAAGCCTGATTTGTATCCTCATAGTGACGCTACTAGCGCAACTCTTCTGCGACTGGCTCTAAATATGAATAGATATCATCTTTCTAATGTAGAAACACGCCTACAAACTTTCAGTTTAGTCGCACAACACCTTGATGTAGTGATTTTTTCCGCCAATGTATTTTATAGAAGCTTTATACATGTTACTTGTCACATGGTACATCTGGTTCTCATTACGAAGCGTAAGACATTACGAAGCGTAAGACATTACGAAGCGTAAGACATTACGAAGCGTAAGACATTACGAAGCGTAAGACATTACGAAGCGTAAGACATTACGAAGCGTAAGACATATTCCACCTGAAATAACATGCAAGGAATACAGAATTCCGCTTTAAGTCATATTTGCTAATGTAAATGTAGGAGCTAACGATTTGGACCGACACTTCTCAGTTTCTCTGAGGGTATGGTTGTCGCATAACACATTCAGTACTTTCTCTCATTTTTCTTCCGTGAAAGGAAGCTAACCGAGACAAAATACGGAAATGTTTTGCATGTGTTGAAATTTCTTGTCTTCTGAATTAATTTTTTCTAGCTACTGCTGTAGCAAACGTTTCAGTCAAGACTGCTTTGATACAGCTTTCAACGCAAGACAATCCTCTGTAGGCGTGTATGCCTTTGGATTGCTGTTGCAATCCATTGCTCTAGTTCCCTTCCAATATCAAATGGACTGTTCACTAATACGTTATGATGATTCCTTTCAGACGATCCTCTCTGTTAATCAAATTGTGCCAGATATTTCTTTCCTACTGAGCTATATTGAGTACTCCTCACTGGTTTTCCAAGCTATCCCGATAATAAATGGAAAGCTTGTAGCTATATATCAGTAAGCACTGGGCTACATGACGTAAAGTATTGCGCTAATCAACCACCCCGAACAAACTTGAGAGAATACACGTATAATCTTCAGCATGCTTCTGTAGCAGCACAATTGAGCTGTTTCTCGTCCACTTTCCACTGCCGCGCTAGTCTACACCCTAGGCGTATGTCTTCAGAAAATATTTATAACATTTCAACTTATATTCGTTGTAAATAACTCTTTTTTTCAAAAATCCTTTGATTGTTATTGTTAGTGTACATTTATATCACCCATCACTTATTTTTGTCCAAATAACAAAACTCATCGACTTCTCTTGGTGTCTTATTTCCTGATCTAATTCCTTCATCGTCGACTAATATAATAATTCGGCTAGTTTTTATTGCCCAGGTTTTATTTTTCGTTATATTCATAGTATGATTTGTTTTCAACACGCTTTACATTGCGTTCAGCTGATCTTCCAAGTCTTTTGCCGTCTGTGTCAGGATTACAATGTCACCGGGAAACGTCAAAAGTTTTACTTCTTCTCACTGAACTTTAATTCCCTCTCCAAATTTCTCCCGGGTTTCCTTCACAGAGCGCTAAACGTACAGATTGAATAACATTTGGGGTGGGTTACAACCCTGTTTCATTTCCTTATAAACTAGTGGTTTCCCTTCCACACCTTTAGACTGTTTATAAGCTCATCCTGGTTTCTGTAAAAGCTGTAGATTACTGTTCGCTTCTTGTATTTTACCCACGTTACCTTCAAAATGTTGAAGATTGTTTTCTAATGGACATTGCGAAAAACTTTCTCTGAATACAAATGCTATACACTTGGGTTTGCCTTTCTTCAGTCTATCTTCAATCCCCCACGTGGGAGGTTCGAGTCCTCCCTCGAGCATGGTTGTGTCTCTTGTCCTTAGCGTAAGTTAGTTAGATTAAGTAGTGTGTAAGCTTAGGAACCGATGACCTCAGCAGTTTGGCCCTATAGGATCTTACCATAAATTTTCAAATTTTCTATCTTCTAACATAGTTAATATAAGCATAAGAGATGGCTCAGAGGACTTTCACTGCGCTCAGTAGAAATTATTAGAGTCTGCGGGAGACACTTCATTACCGAGCGAAGTAGTGCAGTGGAAAGACACTGGGGTCGTCTTCGGGAGGTCAGCGGTTCAGAACCTCGCTCGAACATCACGGTTTTCGTTTCTCGTGATTTTCATAAATCGCTTAAGGCAAGGACTGGAATGGTGCATTTGAAAAGGACACCAAAGATTTCCTTGCCCACACTTCACCTGTTCTAGTCTGTGCTCCTCCGTCTCTGGTCACCTCAACATGTCCATTGTTATCAATTCTCACATCGCTAGGAATCTCGTATTTTATCTTATTTATTTATCGTATGGCAACACCAACTGTAACATACCTGAGTTGCATAATTTGACAAAATGAATATAATTACACAACGAAGCCTACAAATTAATATCTAAATTTTCAGTCCATTCGAGGACTGCCTCCTGTGACTTAAAAGGAATCTTGTAGATTCCCGGCTAAGCTTGTCTGCTCTAGCTTGTTACAATGTGTTTGCTGGTCTAATGTTCATCGCCAGTCATATTGAGCAGATGCAGCCTTTTGTCAACAGTGGAAGCTTTCTGCACTGATGCCATGGTCTGTACGAATCCTGTTAATTGTTTTCCCAGCACATCGTGGTAATTTCATGCCTGCTGGTCTTGTGCTAGGTCTTCTGAAGGTTTGATATCCCTCAGGGACGTCGTCGTTCGACGCTCCTGAACACTTCCTACTCCTGCTAAAATCCACTGTTAGCAATGATTCTGCCAGTATGATAGGTGACTGCCTGGATTTTAATAAATTTTTCATATAGCTTGCAAGTGCGTTCTGTCTTCGAAGATGTGGTGGCGCAATTTGGTTTGCATGTGGTGACCAGTGAGGATAGATAGATCTGATGCAACGTTTTATTTTCCTCATTGCTGCATTTAGCTAAACATCGATTGTTCCCACATATGAACTATTTTGACACAGCGGAGGGCAGTATTCAGTACCAGAGTAAACGAGTCCTAAGAATGAATATCGTAGTGTTGCAGCTCTTGCACACCATGACGTACCACTCAGCTTGTGCACGTTATTGCACGATTTCAGCTTCGCTGTACGACGAGGTACTATGAAAAGTGACTCCTAGATACTTTGGGAAATCTTGGTCGTGGAAGATTGTCATTGAAGGAGACACGCTGCTGTGCAGTGGCAATCCTGTTGTTAAGCTAAAAGCAGTTAACTTCGGTTTCCGTTGGGTTTGGTGTTGATCTCCACTTTTTAAAGTAGGCCTAGATCCGCAAGTGTCTCTCTTCATCAGCTTCTCGACTTATGCTGAGTGACCAAAGCTAGTGCGTCCACATAAATGAACTACCACGACTCTGTTGGAGTTGTTTATGTTGTTTGTAGTTTGACAACATATGTTCCGTCTTCCTCAAAATTTTATTTCATGTAATGATGATCTATTACGGCGGTAAGTTATATGCCAATTTTGTACGGTTTGACAAAATGGTACATTCAGCCATTCTGTTGCTATAATATTGTCGTCATATTTTCACGTAGTCCTTTTCACCTTGTGAGGGATTCACTGATTGGCAGGTTATCAGATGTCAAGTTAGTACCTGGGACATGATTTGTAGTGCTGATTGGACCTGTGTAGTAATCTTTTCCTACAGCTCCAGCACATTTTACGATGTGTTCACGACTGATGACCTCATACTAGTTTAGTCTTCACAGAGGTGAAACTCATTTAGGGACTTGTAGTGGCGCAGTGGTTAGCACACTGGACTCTCATTCGGGAGGACGGCGGTTCAAACCCGCGTGCGGCCATCCTGGTGGTTCCTTTGAAAGGGCGCCGCCGACCTCCTTCCCCATCCTTTCCTAATCCGATGTGACCGATGACCTCGCGCTGTTTGGTCCCCTCCCCCGAATCAGTCAACCAACCAACCAACATGTGGTAACAACCCCTTTGGTCGCTGCCACGCCACTTGTAGCGCTGCAGGTTTGTCAGTCCATCACTCCTTTTCTTATTGGCTGATTTTTAGTTTTCCGTGTTTGTTTTCGTTTCATAGGTGACAGAAGTTGGTTTCATCACATTGTGCTTCTGATTACAACTTCTCGTGTGTATTGCTCTCTTTGAACTGCGTGGTAACTATCTTACTCATATTCTGATTGTGTTCTTCTCACTTCCCGTAAAATGGGGTAAATTACAGATTTGTTTTTGTTTCGTATAAAGGAGAAGCTGCTTTCGTTGTTGCATGGTGTTCTGCGGACTTACGTGTATTTGTTGTTGCTTAAGGATCTGAGTGTGAACTGCACGATTTAAATGCAGTGTAACTATAGTGCTTGCATCCGTTTTTCGTACTTTCCCGCATTTAATGGAGAACTTCATATTAGCAGGTTTTGACAGTATTGATATTCAACTTCAAAATATCTTGGCAAGGAATGAGTATGTAATTCTGATTTGAATGGTGTTGCTTCGTGCGACTGAGGGTCATGCATTTCACAATGTGCTGCAGAATACATGGATGTAGATGAGTAGGCCTTATGCTTTGTAGTCTTGGTGACAAAAGCATTCTTCCTTGAAATGCTGAAAATGCCACAGTAGTTACGTAAGTGTTCTCACACATTATTAACAGGCACTAGAAACAGTACATTTTAGCAGAAGCCAGGGAAAATTTCGGTGGCCTCCATTAAATGCGAGAGTACGAAAAACGGATGGCGACAAAAATGACGTACAGTGCGATCAACATATAACGGTGCATGTAAATCGAGCAGTTTGCATACGGAATCGTAGGCAGTAACAAAGAGACATGAATCCGTAGAATATCATGTCAAGAAATCAATTTCTCTTTCATATGAAGGGAAAAAAATGACAATTTACCCCACACGATATTACGGATGAGAACAGAAATTAAGCAGAATACGAGTAACAACTTTACGTTTCAATTCAAAGAATGCCCAAGAGGGTCGTAATCAAGAACATAATTTGCAATTGAGAACAGCCACACGATCGAAATTAATATTGTGTTTACAAATAAATACTTAATCACCAGACCCACCCATACAGAATAAATAGAAAATATTGTCATCTAGTACTAGTATTTCGAAAGCAGTAATACGGATTTCCGCGACTTATTTCCTGTATTCAAAGTTCACTAGGACGCCACTTGGAGCCGCTGCTGTCGTTCTTGTCAGTCTTGCCACGTGCTTCGCCACGGATCTACTATGTTACAGGTTAATTTACATGTTCGTTTATGATATGATGCTTGTTAATAGTTGCGGTTTGTCGCACTTCTTATGTTGATGTTACATTGTAAGCATTCAGTAGATTATTAGTATTTGGCGATTGTTTTTTATAATTATTCACTATCCCTTAGTTTCTGGTGTGAAAGGATCAGCCGCCAGAGAAACCTGACGCCCAGGGTACGCCCGATTGCAAGTCTTATCTTGGTCGGAAATCATTGCAATCTTCGTGGAGGCTGGTTGATCACAGGTTGCTTAAGACCTCCCCCAACTGATAAGCTCTACTGCCTGGTTGGAATAGCGCCACCATGGATACGCAGAACAGTGGCTGCCAACAAGGAGAGACTGAAAGTGGAACAGGACAGTGCCCATCCACTGCACGGACATAATCCACCACAGCAACGGCTGAGATCGCGAAAGAACTTCCTGAGAACATCCGAGAAGCTCACCATTTCACCAGAGAAGGCAAGACTGGAGTTATGGAAGAAGTCGACGCCTCACCTGCAGACGCCAGAAGCTGAAGAACTACCACCTGGACACAACGAGAGCTGGCTGGTGTGGAAATCTTTGAACAGATTACGATCAGGAGTTGGACGATCCAGAGACAACCTGAAGAGATGGGGCTTCATAACAGAAGATACGTCCTGTGATTGTGGACAAGAACAAGCCACATGCTCCAGTGCCTTTTGTGCCCTACATCCTGCGCGAAGATTGATCTCCTGCAAGCCACTCCAAGCGCCTTGGAGGTTGCAAAGTACTGGGCACATGTAATATAAATACAATTTGTGTATACATATGTACATATTTATTGATGTGTATGGCTACTGTAAATTTGTATGTTTCTGATTCGAGAATAAATATATCCCTTAGTTTTGCCCTGTTTGTGCTATGCAGGCCCTAGAGGATGGTCTGTTTCAGATCGAAACTGGTCGTTTAATGAAGTGACAATACAGCTGTTTGCAAGCCGTTATTTTTTAAAACTAGAAGGTGTAAATCACCGCCTCCTCAAAATAATGAGGACGTTAAACCGTGACCATCCGTTCTTTTCCTTCCCGCGCCCGTAGCGTGCTTCTCTGCCGAGTTTGAAATGGTAATGAATTGTTGGTATAGCGGGGAATCTTGAGGTGGTCGGGTCGCGTGTCGGCGCTGCTAGGGCTTCTGAAACTGCGCGGGGGCGCGCTGGCGAGGCCGGGATGAGAGTACGGCTTCAGCGCTGAGAGGGCGCCACCGCTGCCTCGAGAGCCCTCCGCCCGCCGCAGCGACACGCAGCCGCGCAAAAATACCGCAAGCTCGCAGCTGACCGCCGTCGGCGTTCGTGTCGGCAAGAGGAAAAGGTACAGTGCACAGTAGCTATAAACAAGTCGCCGGATGGATCAATATGTAAGATCTCCTTTGAGATGTGATCCCCCTGTGCAACTCAGAAGACTTATTCTTCAAGCTTGCAGTAAAATTACTGAAGACATGTGTCGTAGGGTAATCACTAACTTCAGTGTTCGTTTGAAGGAAGTTAGGAAACGAAATGGTGGATATATTGAGCATGTGCTGAGTTAGAACAAATCTCCATGGACGGCTCTTCATGTTATGTTCCTTTTAGATTGTATTGTCAAAGTTTATATTCAAAAGCAAAATGGTAAGACATTTCGTGCGCCACCCTGTGCAAATACAGAAGACTGTAACCAGTCACCGTTTTGCAGTGCTCGTAAATGTAAATACCAATCAGGGAATAGACCTTAGGTCTGTTAGATTAGCTGACTGCTGCATACAAAGCAGTATGAGGAGCGATCTATGGACATGTTGGGCATGTGGGCATGTCTAAAAGTTTTTAGCCTCGATTTTTTTCTTATGATTTAGAGTTCCTTTTTCTCAGTGTTTTCAATGTCAGTTTTCCTATTCAGAATAGGTTGTTCTGATCCATAGAGGTATTCTGGTTTAATTACTATATTGTAATGCCTTGTTTTGTGTGCTTGTAGATATTTCTGGCCAGTCGGTGGAGCAGTTGCCATCTCTTGGTGTCTGACTTCGTTTCTCTGCCGTATTATTATTATTATTATTATTATTATTATTCTTTTCTTGGGAATGTGGCCCGTCTGTGCGACTAAATAAAATGCCGTTTGTGTATATGCTATAGGCGTTTCGCCACCTTTTATTCGCAAGGTATCCTCAGTGACATTAATACATGTTTGTTTGTTAATATTTCCACTTATGTTACTCTATTATAGTTTTTCGTTACTTTCTTATTCTTAGGTAAGAACCATTTCTTTAGCACAACTTTCCTACTGTTAAATTAGTTCCTTTCTGCTTACGTTCCTCGAGTTCTCATTATCAGTGTCGCCTTGAATTGTACTTCGTTGCCCTGTGTATATCAGAATTTCGTATTTTCGACGTGTGTACACATTCCACTTGTAACCACTTTCACTGTGTTAGTTTTTTTTTTGCGTATGTCGGTTGTGTGTATTTACCTTGGTGTCTACTGTTTATTGTGTTGCCAACTGTCACTGTGTTTTCTGCGGTCATCTTTTCCTTGAGTTGAGGTATCTTCAAGGGTATCTGTATGCAGTTTGATATTCGTTTGTTTGTTGAAACTTGTTTCGTACCTATCAGTATGGCGCAATAACAAACAGGTCCAACATTTTGTTGGGGAAGGACCAGCAACTTAAATTTGATAACTTTTTATTTAAATTTCTGTCACAGTCGCGTGTAATTTATCTTGGTGAGTATTTATGATCAGTCGTTTCTTTTCAAACCAGACCTGCACAAGAGCGCTTATAAAAGCAAAATTCCACTGGCACATTTGGGCAACGATTACAAAACAGTGTCATACAACAGGTATAGCGTATTCCTGTTACATGCGTGATGCATCCAACAGTTTCATTTGGTGTCTGTACCTCGCATGTAGTAAGTCACCAGTATAAATTAGTCAACTGTGACAGAAATTTAAATAAGAAACACAATAACACCTATGCGTCGTGTTATAAAGACATGGATAGACGTGTCGGAAAGCACGATTAAATGTAGAACACAACACAGTAAGCTGAAGTGAATTCGTATTCAGGGACCAATGGAACGTTGTCAGTGTGAAGGCTTATGTCATAGTGCGGTAAATAAGCACACAGATTGTGAAGTACACCGACGGAGACGTGCGCCTTTACTGCAAGTGTACAGAAAAGGAGCCGTGAGCAGAATATGTGTGTGCCCCTCCGAGACGGAAAGGAAACTGTTGATGGGAGACACCACGCTCTGTGCTCGACGGAACAAGCTTACCGGCATACGACTTATACCCAATGCAGTCTGTACCTAATCTGCTTGACGAACTACAGTTTTGTGTGTCCAGTTAAACATTCTATTACCCAAGTGTAACATTTCGGCCACGAACTATCATTACAATGGGGAAGAAAATATTTCGCGATTCTGCGCCTGCCGGCCGAAGTGGCCGCGCGGTTCTGGCGCTGCAGTCTGGAACCGCGAGACCGCTACGGTAGCATGTTCGAATCCTGCCTCGGGCATGGATGTGTGTGATGTCCTTAGGTTAGTTAGGTTTAACTAGTTCTAAATTCTAGGGGACTAATGACCTCAGCAGTTGAGTCCCATAGTGCTCAGAGCCGTTTGATTCTGCGCCTACATGAATCTGTTACATAGCATATTCCAGACTTAGATGGTGTCAGTTCTGCTGTATTTTTTCAAAACTCTAGTGTGATCCAGACATTGATAGCCTAACTAGAAAATGTATTCTCTTATCTTCATGTATGCATTACTAATACTTCCCATCACTGTCGTGCGAAACAAAGCCACGATATGTAATAGAAATCAATAAATTAGAGGCCATATTAGTCAAATTTTTTCTCGTGGTTCTTATTTACGATGATGTAAGTAGGTTCACAAATAAGACGTGTTTCCTATGAGAAAAAGTCTACGTGCCTAATTTTTCGTTTTTATCATAGTATACATCAAAATGTGGTAAATGTAACCTGTGGCACAATGCAGACACCCTGCTTGAACGAAGTTGACATCGTCTGCCAACTATGCCACTTCTGATGATAAAAATTACGAATGAACTGAAATATAAATTGATATTAAAATGTATGAGGACACTTACTTCTCAGTCTACAGTTTAAAAATTTTTGTGTAAGCGTTCTCAGGCACGTAGGCCTACTCCAAATTCGGCAATGTATTTACCTCAAGTGGACGTTCCATACCAGATTTCCAGGAAGATCATCTGCGCTTCTGGGTATTAGATGTGGTCTATTTTGACAGTAGAGATTCTTTTACAAGATCACAAATAAAGGATTTCGGTAATAGTGTTACAGATACTTGTTAGTGTCTTACACGATATACACAGTCGAGATACAAATCATACTAAATATTTCAGAAGCACTAAAATTTTTGTTATAGGCGCTGGAACAAAATCTGAAGAGTGATAGTAAAATTTGTGACCCTGTGAGGGCATTATTCTATTTATGTGGGCATCTCTTATAAATAACTGCAGTCTTACGCCGATATGGTAGGTCCCTGGTTAAGATACTGAGACAATCAGTGACAGGAGGTTTATATCCAGAAATAAATGTTAATCGTTGGTCACACAGTGGCCGATGGAAACTTTTTACCATACTAGAACTTTGCGGAGGTCGCAGACGACAATCTGTAGGCGAAAACTCCAAATTTTTCTCTCCAGAGATGACGGGATACGGTAGATCGTGAATTCTGGGTCCGAGAAAGATATGAGAGAACAGGGAATTAACTGACGTACCTGCGCCATTTGCAGAGACGGAAGAGCTCTTCAGATTCGTGCCGCTCAGTTGTATGACGAATTAAAGGTAAAAGAGACGAAAGATGCTGTTGATTTCGTTGACATGCTCAAGCGACATCTTTTCCGTAATCCACCAGCACAGGAGAAAGAGCAAAGTAGAGCGAGACCTGCAAACAAATGCAGCGTACTGCGAATAAACTGGATCAATTGCTGTTCGATTACACTATTGGCGATGAATCACTGCAAACAGTAATAACCGTTAAATATCTGCCAAGCATTTTTGGTGGCAGCACTATGAAACACTTATGATAAATAAATGTCTTGTTACTGACGGAAAATATTTTCGTGCTTTACATTCATCCAATACATAAATGTCTGTTGTGACGCATCATCCACGGTATGCGCAGTAATTGTTTTGCTTGTGACCTAATCGTACCGGTGGTGTAGATAAGATTGTAAGAGTTAGGTTTGTGTAAAGACACTGATTCGGATGTCACTGTGAAGAAGTGCTTCCGGAGCGCTACTTGGAACCGGGGTGAGATAATAGAAATATTGGCGGGATTGGAAGTGAAAATCAGTATCAAAATACCAAAAGGTTGCCTAATGTGCACGGAATTATAGAAAATTCAAGTAAGAGGAAATCTCGCGACGAAGGGAATACAAAAAGCACATAGAGCACTGTGCGAAGCGAATGCGACAACTACGGCAGCGTCGAAAAGAAAATTGAAAAAAAAAAGTGCGCAGAGCGCTTACGTAACTAGTCCATCGGTCACAAAGCGGCCAGCGAGTCCAAACCTGTAATTTATCTGTTGTGTAACCATTATGCTATTCTGTATAACCATTGTCTTAAGGAGATTTATAATTAAATTACATGTTAATACGAAAGACTTTTATTCCGACGTTTTCACGAGAAATCTTTGTATACAGAACTTACAGTTTTTGCGCGCTGCTAAAAGTGCTAGAGTGGATAACGTTCCACATACAGGTTTGACACGTTTGGTATGTCAGACGTCAGGACGCCCCAAGCAAAAGATAGCACTTAATATATTGAAAGTGCAATTATTTTCATCCTCACATCAAAACTAAAATAGAAATACCATATTTGAAACTTTAAATGTTTGAACTTAACGGTGTCTAAGTATATACTGGTGAAAATCGATGAGGCTGGGGCAGGAACTGCTTACCCTCTAAATCATTCTTTACGAAGTGAGCACATTATTTGCATTTGACTTCCTTCGGCTTTCATTTTTACTATCATAATTATCATTAAACTCATTGCCACTGCTATTTGTATGTCCGCTGAGGATTTTAAATATAAATTGGACTTCGTGAATACCGGAAATCTCAGTAATATTAATGTTTTGCTCATACGGAACAGCGAAAGTATGAAACATGTCAATACTCCTTCATTCGGTCACTGCTTCTACAATACTAACGACTGTATTATGAAAACGAGTCGGCGAAACAATTAACTTTCAAACCAGTTGTTTTGTTGCGCTCGTGTATTTTACACACATTAGCTTTGGCTAACTAGAATAAGACAAACTTAAGACTATAACATTTAAAATTACTCATTAAGATATAAAATCAGGAAGCTGGAAACGTAAACCAAAGAAGTAGGGATTTGGGCGGAGGACCATCATATCGATCTAGAGACACGGGACAGATACAGAAAAGTAAGGACGATCCTTGCAAAATCGGGACTGTTGACCAGCCTATTTACATAACGAAATGCTTATGGAAACTGTGTATTACCAACTTACAAGGAATACAAAATAGTCATATCTTCATCTCTCTCGGTAATGTTTCTTAAGTATTTTTCGTGCATGATAGATCTCTCATATTAAGCGCTTGCGTGATATTACTTGATGTCACGTAGGTTGTTCACAAGACACCTGGAAAGTCGAGGAAATCCCCGAATGCAATGGTTCTACGATTAAATCTGTGCTCTTGCATGCTAACATGAAGTGCATAGTAGAGCGTACTTTTTATTGTACCACGTATTAAGGTTTCTCCCCGTTCCATTCACGAGTCGAGTGTGGGAGGAATGAGTGCTTGTACGCCCCTGTGAGAGCCGTTATTTACCTAATTTTATCTGTAGGACCTCTACAGGATCGATATGCTGGGCCTTCGGAATATCCGCAGTTCCTGCCATGAAAGGCGGTTCATGGACTTACCTAAGCTGGGTGTCACGAATTTCTCGACAGCTTTGTTGAATTGTATGCCAGTAAAGACTTCACATTTCGTATAGACTCAGTCCCCGGAAAAAAGCGCGTTACAATTCTCTTTTTCTTACCCCTGTTAGTCCTTCGTGATACGTCCCATACTTCAACATTTTTCAGGTAAGGGCTGTCCTAGTGTTATTTATGCATTTTCTTTTATAGACAAATATACAGTTTCCGAGTTTCTTACGAATGAATGGAAGTGTGCTATTTTCTTTACTATTAACTACGCCAATATTGTTGTTCCCCTTCGTATCTCTAAGCATTGTTACTCCCAAATAAATGTTCCACATGCCCCTACAGTTACTGCTCGTTAATCTTTTAATCAAAGGATACCACGCTTTTATAATTCGTGAAATCATTCCCTCTGCATTGAGAGATAGTTGCAAGTTGTCTGTGGTGTTGCGCATAGTTTTACACACTGCTATTGTAATCAGGATTATTAAAAAGTAGTGTTTCAGTTCCCACAATCTCTCTCTCTTGAAGTATTCAACGTTTAATGGCTCTTGCTCTTTTAATTTTGCGATGTTTCTACTCCACTGTATGATACCGGTTTATACGCATAACAACCACATAATTTTGCTGATTTTTCGAAACTTATTTTCAGTTAATGTATTATTAGTGTAGATGAAGTAAGTATGTTCATGCAGCGTCGTATAGAAACCTTAGTTTACATTGCGATGTATGGCCATTTTTTATAGTGCCTCTAAAATCAGAGATGATATTACCTTAATTGATGCGTCGAAATATTCTTCTATGTTTCTGTACTGTTTCGCTTTAATAAAATTTAAAGATTACTTAGCTCTTCCAGCCAAGTTCCTTTCAAGCATTTAATTAGAGGAGACGTGGATATTTTTGATGAATTAACACTTTTATTCTCCTTAAGTTGTTGCAAAGTAAAATTAAACTCCTCTATAAATACCTCAGACGTAAAGGTTTCTACGCAATACAAAGGGCGATCAAAACGTACAGTCCAGTGTCGGTATGCCAGTCAGGTAAAATCGCCGTGAGCATTGAGGCAATCATCTCATCGACGCACCAGGCTATATATACTAGTTTGGTAAAACACCGTGGCCTGCTGTGTGAAGAAGTCGGTACTGCTAGGTACACGTCTTCGTCCGATAGGAATCGTAGATTCTTGAAGGCCCTTTTTAAGAGACCAAAGTCGTAATAATCGCATCAGGTCTATAGGGCTGGTGCTAGTGTGTCTCCACTTGAGTTGGCGTCACTTCTACGTTACGAAATTTGTGATATGGGGAAATGCATTATCATGAAGCAACAGCAAAACGGTGATTTCAGACAGGTGTGCTGCCACGTACACATTCTTCATTATGAGATGAATGTCTACTGGTGGTTGTCCTTCGGCAGCCAAGAAAAGAATAACAGCAGCTTGGTCCCGCTTGGACGCATTTGATAATAACGTCGCAGTAGCTCACGTTTCCGTATGTATTGCTCGTACATCAGAAAGACACGAATGCCACACGCAGGAGAGCTTCTGTAAAGTTTGGAAGGTAGGAGGCGAGGTACTGGCAGAAGTAAAGCTGTGAGGATGGGGCGTGACTCGTGCTTGGGTAGCTCATGGTTACAAAGTGTTGTTATGCAGAAATAGGAGTTGAAAGCTAAAAAAAAAAAAGGTAGAGGACGTGCCCGCGAAAGGCAAAGGTCCTTAGCTAGAGTCTCGGTCCGGCACACAGTTTTAATCTGGCAGGAAGTTTCATATCAGCGCACACTCCGCTGCAGAGTGAAAATCTCATTCTAAAAAGGTCACTTTTTAATAAACCAATAAGTACTACACTGTTTATGCAACAACTGTGTTGTCAGGACACAGTTTTATGTAACCTTGCACAGATTTGAGCTGTAAATATTACTTTGAATTAAACTCAAAGAACTTTTTAAAACCAGTTAACTTACTGAATTCGAAATAAATCTTTTTACTACGTTTTTGTTAGGTCACTTTTTGTCTGCCTGTCTTTTTTATATTGTTTTCAAATTTCCAGTGAACTAGAAACTTCAAGATTTAAACATAACTCACAACTGGATGACAGTGAAATATTAACTCGCTTTGTTGTCGGTGTGCTCTGTAGGAGCGAGGGAGGGAATGATCTGGAAACACCAGATATGTAGGCTTCCCTGTACAACCAGTGTGTATTTTAAATATGGCTCAGAACTGGATGACAGTGCAGTATTAACTCGCTTTCTTGTCTGGTTTGTGGCGGAAGGTACTTGTTTACCACTGTCATTTTCCGATGAGATAGAGACTTGAAACCTTCAGCATAGCTGACAACTGGATGAAAATCCAATAACAATTCGTCAGGGCCGGCCGGTGTGGCCGAGCGGTTCTAGGCGCTTCAGTCTGAAACCGCGCGACCGCTACGGTCCCAGGTTTGAATCATGCCTCGGGCATGGATGTGTGTGATGTTCTTAGATTAGTTAGGCTTGAGTAGTTCTAAGTTCTAGGGGACTGATGACCTCAGTTGTTAAGCCCCATAGTGCTCAGAGCCATTTTAACCATTTGAATTCGTCTGGTGTGCGTACCACTGCTATTTCGCGTTTGGTCCTTGGGAAGAATGGTTGCTGGTAATACTCTATGTGAGCTCGAATCTCTCTTGATTTTTACCTTCAGTCTTGTCGCGAGATGTACATAGGAGGAAGCAATGCATTAGTTGGGTCAGCGTCACACACAAAATTAAAAATCAGAAAATAATTATGTAAATAAAAATGAACTTTTGATATACCACTTTTTAAATCACACAAAAAAATCTTAAGTAATTTCTCCTAGCCATATACAGATTCCTAACCCCATACAGATAGTCCTGAAAATTTGTGATTCTGACTTCGTAGTAACTATGGAAATATTTGTAAGATTTAAAACGAAAAACTTGGGGCACATACAGTAAATAACTGATGCATTAATAGTTAATCTCCTTACTATTACTTACTGCATGCACCCCGCGTTATCCGTTTTGAATCGTACAGTTATTTTCATAGCTATTAAAAATACACAGTCGCAAATTTTCATGACTGTATGCGTTTAGGTATATGTTTAGGGCTCTGAGAAATTATTGTAGACTTTTTAATTCAATTTAAAAACTTGGAAAGATATAAATCACATATTTGTATAGTTATAATTTGTTACTGTCGTAACAATTCCCAACAATGACGCAGTCGAGGTCCATTCTGTCGCGATCATCGGACGGCTAGTTCTACGTGTTGGCTGCAGGTCGTTTCGGAGATGGTCGCTCGGCTGCCATCTCACACGGTGAACTTGCGACAGAGAACATAGTACAAGATATGTATCATTATTCAAAAAAATAATAATAATAATAATAATAAAATACAAATAAAACATTTAATTTACCGCTTGTGTTTTAAGCCGGAAAGTATAAGTATCGCACTTCATGTTTTGTGATACTACACTTTCCACATTACTGCTGTGGATATTATTACAGTTTTTACCGAATATAATTTCCTCATAGAGACACCAAGGCCGTGCTGACGCAATTTGTATAGTTAACATACTTGTGGTCACATCGAGAAATTTATGCAGTTAGTCCATTAACATCAATAGTAAGTTATAATTAGAAACATGCCTGTCTACTGTTTTCCTTGTGTTGTGGAAACCTGTAATAATAATCGTGGAATACCCTTACAAAACTACTACTTTGTCAATATCCTGTTTTTCTTCGTAGCTTCCGGAATCAAGCATAGCCAATTGCCGTACAAACTTTGTCTTCTCGTCATTTAAAGCGTTTCTCTCCATGAGAGTCAAAAATGGCTCTGAGCACTATGGGACTTAACATCTATGGTCATCAGTCCCCTAGAACTTAGAACTACTTAAACCTAACTAACCTAAGGACATCACACAACACCCAGTCATCACGAGGCAGAGAAAATCCCTTACCCCGCTGGGTCCATCCGAGTCAAAGTGGTTTCCACATGACAGTAAATATGATCAGGCGAGACGAAGGAGAGAATTATCTAAAGCAGTTCTGAGCAGTTATTGTATTTTCCTTTACGTTATGGATTTAACGAACACTACTGCGTTATTATGAAGAAATTAGCAATACGATTGCTGTAGTCCGATTAAAATTACTTGTTAGTTGACGTCTGTCAGTCTGCCACTTGCTGCAACAGTGTTGCAACGTCGGCTGCTGGCTACAGTACGATTGTAGGCGACACACAAACATGGCGGGTCCAAATCCTCACATTAATACGGTGCATTGTTGGAAGCGACCGCCGTGAGAGGTATGGCATGACCGGAACGCAACACGCTCAGTCGAGAGATGATTTTAAGCGCCCAATAACTGAACTGCAGCAAACGAAGCGTTTTGTAGTCCTGAATTTAAAACTCGTGTTCTAACACAGTGATGTGCAGTGCATCTGAGAAAATGACGACCAGCAGCCTGAGGCAGAACTAGTAATCAAGGCGATTACAGCGATTAAAGCTAACCTCTACGAGCAAACTCGACACGGAAAAATTTGATTGCTAAAAGCAGAAGCAGACTGTAATTTCTCGTTACGCATTGGTTACCTGAAATATTTCACACAGGCTGAATGAGCAATCCTGGTTACAGGTTATAGACTACACATGCAGATTCCAAACGGAAAAAGAGAATGATAGGAAGAAAAGAAAAAGACCAAATAAAGTCAGTACAACGATGAAAAT
The DNA here is from genome assembly GCF_021461395.2 of Schistocerca americana. NCBI lineage: Eukaryota > Metazoa > Arthropoda > Insecta > Orthoptera > Acrididae > Schistocerca > Schistocerca americana. The sequence goes on along the minus strand of NC_060120.1, from coordinate 305,942,467 downwards.
GACACTGCAAATAATTAGAAATAAAATTACATTAAACCAATTTGTTAAATGGAAATAATAATGTCGTTATGATAATGTTTCGAAATAAAAAGATTCGCAGTATGTGACGAAAGTCGGACAAGCGACCTCCTTCGCGTCAGGATTGTATATTAACCACAATGGTATCCAATCGTCCTACGGTACTCTTACATTTATGACTTTCCAGAATCAGCCTCTACGATGAATTGCTGCCTTCATAAAGTTCGGCCTCACGTACGAAGCTTACAATGTAGGCCAGTCTGTGGTGGTAGTGGTGAATAGCGTCTAGCACGAAATGATCCAATAGTGTTTGGTTAGTGCTGCGTGTGAAGGAGTATTTCGTTAGCGTAGTTGTGTGCATGATATCATGTCAGATGTAGTAAAAAGGGTAGGCCCAGAACCTGAATCCAAAATTACAAACATGTCAAGAAAGGAAGCAAGCCGGAGAAGGTCTTGGAAATAAACTGACCAATTGTTTGCAGTTTGGCAACGACAAACAGTTGCACAATAATGATCAAAGCAGAAGAAATGTATTAAAATTTGTGCTGCGGTCAGGACTCGAACCCGGGTCTTCTTGCTTGCTAGGCAGAAATGCTAACTATTGCACCACCACAGTACAGTGCTTAACATTGCTGCACGAACTACCCAAGTCGAGTGCCCTCCCCAACACATTTCTTCTGCTTCGATCATCATCGTAGATAATGAAGAGACTTAAATGTCTCGGGGAAATAATTATAATATCTCCTGTGATACAGGACTATCTCATTACGTCCAACGCTGGGGTCCTATTCCAGTGTCGTAGAGCCCTGGCAGTAGTGACAATGTAAAGTAAAATGAGCAGATATGAATTGAAGTTTGTATTGGGGAGGGCACTCAACTCGGGTAGCTCATGCACCAGTGTTGAGCATTGAACTGTGGTGGTGTAATGGTTAGCATTTCTGCCTAGCAAGCATTGAGACCCGGGTTAGAGTCCGGCCGCAGGTACAAATTTTAATTCATTTCTTCTGCTTCGGTCATTATCGTACATAATGAACAGACTCAAATAACTCATGGAAACATTTAATTATAAGACGAACAGTTGCGTCGTGACGGTGAGTGCACTGATTGGAGGAAACCAGTTTCATCGTATGAAGTGTCAACAACAAGTAATCTTAGACAATAGCACGTGTCACTAAAACAGTCCATTTTAGGTTGTACGTTAGGTGCCGATCGCCAAATTAATAGTTATGAACAGTATAATTATATGAAGCAGGTTGTTTGGTTTGGTGTTTGAGGTTTCCTTACCTGAAAGGTAAGTAACCTGTAGACTGCCTAAACTTGCACTAGGATTTGTGTAATTATAGCAGCTTGTCAGTTTACAGTAATTTTATCAAAAAGTGTGTCGTAATTACTTGCACCATCCTTGTAATATTGCAACTATTTGTAGCAAATATGTCAAGTGCATGGATAAGATCGGATGTTGGGAGTCACCGCCAAGATTTCTCAATTATAGCATCAGTTTGTTTTTTTATTTTACAGCTGTGTTTTCTTGTCGTAACGATATTATGCTATACTGTCGTTACAAATCGGTTGCTACATGTCTGTGTCATCAACATAAAAAGCAAAGCCAGTGCTATAGATAGAAACCAAAGTCAGACCTTAAAAACATAACGCTATGTGGAATTCTGTAGCAGATGTTGCGTATTGACCATTAAATGGTGGTTCGTTTCGTCGCTGTCATCCTGTTTGTCCCACAGGTAGCGCAGTGGTATGACACACTCGTACCAGGCAGGACAGGGTTCAGTTCCCCACCCAGTTATACAGGTTTAGGTTTTCCGTGGTTTTCCTAATTCGCTTAAGGTAAATATTGGGACGGTTCCTGTGGAAAGCCAATTCGAACTCGTGCCTTTTGGGCTCGGCTGAAGCTGGAGCTGAAGGGCTTTTATTTTGTTGTTAGTCTTCTGTTTTATTGTTCTTGTAGCCAATATGTTGCACTTGCGACCCTCCTTTCCTATTTATACAAAGCGAAGAGATGCTCTCAGCAAAAACACCGAAGTAGCATGCACCAGAAGTGAGATTTAAATCCCCATCTCACTGTCCAAATGAAGGTTTTCTCTAGTGCCACGATTGCTCCAACAAGGCCACCGCTTCCGCTCTCCCCCCCCCCCCCCCCCCCTCATCTTCTTCTTTCCAACTGCTATCAGGCTGAATCCTTACGTCCCTAACCAGTTTTTATTTTTCACATGTTACTGCATCGTCACGTAGAGGGCTTCTCTGTTTATTCTTTAAATTGTTTTCTTCGACTCCACTATTGTTGCTGTTCGAATAATCCCCTTTCAACACCATGCGCCTTAAAACTTAATTTGTTTGTTTTTCAGAGGATGGTTTAACGTTTTCAAATGAAATTTATTGTCTTAACAAAATGGATATCTCACTAAACAATTCCACGATTAGCGCGTTCCTTTATAGCCATTTCGTAAGGACAAAACGAAGAAAGTTATAATTTAATGTTAAGTTGACTACTAGATCGTTATACACGGTACACAGACTCGTTTTGGACGAGGATTTGGAGGTAAATAGATTATGTCATTATTATTTTCCTTCTGATTCAGTGGTATAAATATTCATCACACCATAACTGGTGGTGGAGTTGCTGATACATAATAAACTAGGCAGGTTTATTCATTACTATTCCCAAAGAGTACTTACTGACATGTATTTCATGCTGTAAAAAAGTTTGTCGCCTTTTGTGCTGCTTACACCCTTGGTTATCAGCCCCAAATGTAATACAATAACTTGGCTCAGACGCCAAAGACTGGTGCATTTTTGACCCACTTCCCATGTACTAAATAAACAGCCATATGAAGTTCAGGGTCTTAAAACTGCGTCTTCTGAAAAAGTATTTTTTCCTACGTTTATTCTGTAACCGAACATTTTTCGACACGTATCAGTGATCTTTAGTTTGTCTCGTTTCATTCCAGAAACTGTTGTCAAGCAATAAAACACATTAACCGTAGCGACACCAAAGCATTTTTCAGTAACGTGTAGGCCTACTACTAAGGAGGTGAGTGCGGGTGTAAAAAGGTGGACATAAAATACCCCGCCCTCCCCCTGCGAGGGTTAAAGAACGGCCACCTTCGCGATCCAGTCTTTAAAGTTAATGCAGTTTCAGAAATAAAGCGAGATCTACTGAGGATGACACACATCGGTGTCGACATAGGCTTGGATAAAATATGAAAAAAGGAAAAACATTGTATTTTGCATAAGGCAGTTTTCAGAACCCATATGTAATTTACAAACATGTAAAAATGGCAACACAATATTCCAAGGAAGGAAGAGTAAGATATAACGTCTCGTCGACAACGAGGTCATTAGAGGAGCAGCACCAGCTCGCATTTTGAGAGAATAGGGAAAGAAATCGGGTGGACCCTTTCAAAGGAACAATCCCGTCATTTGCCGTGATGCAACGTAGGGAAATCACGGGTGACATATCTGGATGACCGAACGCGGTTTTTAACCGCGTCGTCCCGGGTTGAGTGTGCCAACCAATGCGCCACCTCGCTCGGTAAAAGCTTCCAACCCCAGCAATACGATTATTTCATATGAAATTACAGACGTGACTAGTATTTTTAGAATCGAAGCTGTGTGCCACATACACGTTTATTTTGTTTCACTCGGGTCAGTTTGCCTGAAATGCAAATAGTTGAGTGACGCAGGATGGTTGTATCGTGCACCAATTCTGCGCCTTTTTTCCTTCAAAGGCGTGACCTTTACTCTTTTCCAATAGCTGTGTTTCGAATATTTGGGAACAGTTTCCTGCTCAAGGGATCTACGGTAAACTGTGGTTAAAAGTAGAAAATTTATGTGCAAATTCTGTGCTGTACGCGACGAGAACTTGGAGGGTGCTGGAACAAGTTCAGTTAGGCGATTTCCTACCAGTCAGTGTCTTGGTCAGATGTATCTTATTAAAATTTATAATCGATTTAAGCTTTGTAGCCACCGCCAGATCTAAAAATTGCAACGGCCGCTCCATTAGACATTTAGTTTTATAATCTAATCCGTTGCAAAGGTCATCGGTCTCTCCTGTGCAGGTCCAAACAGCCCGATCCCACGATTTAACTACCTCTCATCGCCACCAACATTTAACTTCGCAGTGGTTTGTGATGAACGCGAAACACGCGCGCACCAGCCTGTGGAGTGTAACTCGTCAGAGCAGCAGACGCCTCTGCAGTCGTCAACCATGCAACGTGCAGGTTCGTTGTTTCTGGCGAGTCATTTTATCTGACGAACGTGCCTGAGGCCCGGTGACGCGCAGAGCGCCGTCTTAATAGCTCGTACTTGCGGACGTTGCGCATAGTCGTCACAAAGACGTCGTTGAGATAAACCGATGATGTTGTGCAGTGGTGGTGCTCCAGTGCACTGTCAAGGGTCATAGGTAAAAATTTCTGTCAATTCTACAGCCACGGCATAACGAGACTAATTTTCTGTGTTCATCGAGCTCAAAAGAAATAGAGCACCAACAGAGGCGGACAAGATTGGTCGAAAGGGATATTGCATGGCCTCCCTAAAGTAACCTCCCCGTACGTCGCACAAGTCATTTGACAAACCATGGCATATCTTAAGAGGAGTTTGAATCTCGCTACTCTTTCACACAAGCCTAGTATTTCAAACTACCGCGAAACTTAACCATGTAGAAAGACTCAAAAGGCGGGAAAGCGGTAAGTCGGGAATCGTTCGGCTACAACGATGAAAAACAACTTGTAGGTCTAATTCTATTTCATTGAAGCTTCTAGAGCTAATGCATAATGCAGTGCTTGACACTTTTTATTTGCATTGAGTAGTCTCCCTAGCCAAAATACCGCGAAATAACATCCTTATTTAAGCTCTGAAAATGTAACAATTCTACACAGGTCTGCTTTGCTGCGAAGCTGCTTAAACGCATAGTACTGATGGCAGTCTGTTCGGTCGAGTTTGAGCGACTGGATACAGTATGGAGATGATTGTAAACGTGCCTGTTACCCTTCCTTGGAATCAATTAAAAGAGAACAGCCCTCGGTCACTAATTTTTAACGAATTAACCGAGTTTCAACACTGCTAGGAGTGTCTTCCTCAGAATTTAAACCAAAGAGTGGTCTATAACATGGTCACAGAATTATGACTAAAAACGTATGATACAAATTATAAGTACGGAATTATCGTGAAAGACTGGCAGTACTTATGTCACTTATAAAATAATATATATGCCAAAAGGGCATTAGTCACTGAGATATTTAAGATAAAAAAACTGTGATGGCGAGCCACTAAGGGCTGCTCGTTAGTTGCGTGGTACAGGTTGTAAACGTTTACAACCTGTCTGAAGAGGACACTCCTAGCAGTGTTGAAACCCGGTTAATTCGTTATAAATTAGTGACCGAGGGCTGTTTTCTTTTAATTGTAACTATTGACGGTCTCTGAACGTGCAATCATGTACAAAATTTTGCTTCCTTGGAATTTTGTGTTGCCATTTTTCCATGTTTGCCAATTAAATCCGCATCTACATGGCTACCCTGCAGATCACCTGTCTGACTGTTCACCGAGCCACCTCCACAATAATCCTATTGTTCTACTCTCCAAGTGCGCGCGGGGTAAAAAACGGATACCCATATCTTTCCATGCGAGTTTTGAATTCACTTATTTTATTATGATGATTTCTTCCTATTTTATTATGATGATTTCTTCCTATGTAGCTCGATCTCAAGAAAATATTTTCGCATTCAGAGGAGAAAGTTGGTGATTGAGAAACGCCTTTTTTTAAAATGATGTCCACCCCGAATCCTGTATCATGTCCGTGACTCTCCCCTATTTCTCGATAGTACAGAACAAGCTACCCTTCTTTGAATTTCCTCGATGTAATCCGTTAATCCTATCTGTAGGATCCCGCACTGCTCTGCAGTGTTCCAATAGCGGACCTATAAGCGTTGTGTAGGTGGTCTCTTCAGTAGCTCTGTTGCCTCTTCCAAGCGCTCTGCCAATATACGCAGTCTTTGATTCGCCTACCCCACAATAATTTCTGCGTTCTTTCCATTTTAAGTTGTTCGTAATTGTAATGGTATTTAGTTGAATTTACGGCCTGTAGACTTGATTGATTTATCGTGTAACCGTACTTTAACGGATTTCTTTTAGCACTCACGTGGACGACCTTACACTTTCTATTATTTAGTGTCAATAGCCAATTCTCGCATCATACAAACATCTTATCAAAATTGTTTTCCAGGGGGTGTGGTCTTCTGATGACTTGACTAGACTAAACGTCAGAATCATCTGAAAACAGCCTACGATGGCTGCTCTGATTGACTCCTAAATCATTTATGTAATTGGGAACGCAAGAATTAACTGTTTTACTCCATAACTTTCCGTCACTTACTACGAACTATGACCCTTCTGACAGGAAATCATAAATGCCGTCGCTTAATTGAGACGATATTCCGTAATCACGCAATTTGACTACTAGCCGCTTGTAAGATGCGGTACCTAAAGCCTTCTGGAAATCTAGAAATATGGAATCAATTTGAAATCCTTTGTGTGATTAGTGGTCTAGGTGTGTTTAACAAGAACGAAGTTTCCTAAATCCGTGTCGACAGTGACCCAACTGACCTTTCTCTTCGAGGTAACTCGTAATGTTCGAAACAATGTGTGTTTCAAAATCCTGCTGCATGTCGACATTAATGATATGGCCTTTAATTTAGTGGATTACCCTACCTTTCGTGAATATTGGGTGACCTGTGCAACTTTCCAGTCTTTAGTACAGATCTTTTGTCGAGCGAGCAGTTGTATGCGTTTGCTAAGTATGGAGCTACTACATCAACATACTCTGAAAGGAACCTAATTGCTATACTGCCTGGTCTGGACCGGAAGACATGCTTTTATTAAGCGATTTAAGTTGCTTCACTACACCGAGGATATCTACGTCTAACTTATGTTGGCAGCTGTTCTTGATTCGAATTCTGGAATATTTACTTCGTCTTCTTTGGTGAAAGAATTTCGGAAAGCCGTGTTTAGTAGCTCTGCTTTAGCAGCACAGTCATCGATATGTTTCCATTACTATCGCGCAGAAAAGGCATTGATTTTGTCGTTCCGCTAGCATACTTCGCGTACGACCAGAATCAGTTTGGATTTTCTGTCAGGTTTCGAGACAGTTTCGTTATGGGAACTATTATAAGCATCTCGCATTGGAAGTCCGCGCTAAATTTCGAGCTTCTGTATAAGATCGCAAATCTTTCGATCGTTTAAATTTGGCATGCTTTTGTCGTTTTTTCAGCAACAGTGTTCGGAACTGTTTTGTGAACCATGGAGGATCAGCTGTGTCATTTGTTAATTTATTTGGTATAGGTGTCTCAGTTGCTGTCTACAGTATTTCTTTCAATTGAAGCCGCATCTGGTGTGCACTTACAGTGTTAATTTGGAAGGAGTGGAGATTGTCTCTCATTAAGGTGTAAAGCTAATTGTTTTTTAATATGTATATACTTTTATTTTTAGTGGATTTGAGAGTTACGGTACTCTGTCTGGCTAGGTCAGCCCTGTGTTCACTAATTCCTGTATCTTCTTTGATGCTCGTTATTAGCTCAGGATTATTTGTTGCTATGCGAGTGGGCTCATGAACTAATTGCTCGAAATAATTTTCAGAGAATGCTTTCAGCACAACTTCGGATGATGTTGCCTACCTTCGGATTTAGACATGTATTTTCGCCAACATATCTAGGGTAAATTGAAGTCACCAACAACTATAAATCTGGGTTTTTAAAACTCTGCGTTTTGCGAAACAAAGTTTTTTCCTTTTTTATACCTTACACAGACGTCTGTCAAAAACTGTCATCGTCAGCGGGTCTCCTTTTATTTCTGAAATTGCATTAATCTTTTAAAAACTGGATCGCAGATTCGCAGATGTTCAAATGTTGGCCTTCTTTAACCCTCGCAATGTGTGTGTGTGTGTGTGGGGGGGGGGGGGGGGGTACATTTGATCACCTTTTGAAAATATTTTAATCTACTCAGACACTTTATATTGTAAAATTTTGAAAAAAATATTTGTTTTCGAGGAAGTCTGCTGCAAGATTCCATAAGTGTTACAAATTTTTCAGTAGAACATAGCCCAAAATTTAAGTGTTACAGGGAAACTCCCTGTCGCGCACCAACCACAGATTTAGTGGACAGCCCGTCAAAAACTGAACGCTGTTAGAACATGAAAACAAGGTGTACTGAACTGTGGGGAAAAAAGCAAAATACAAACAGTGAACGTCAAAGGACACGAAGTACTATATGGAGCACCATTGGAGAAATGGCTAGAAGCACTATGGGACTTAACATCAAAGGTCATCAGTCCCCTACAACTTAGAACTACTGAAACCTAACTAACCTAAGGACATCACACACATCCATGCCCGAGGCAGGATTCGAACCTGCGATCGTAGCGATCGCGCGGTTCCAGACTGTAGCGCCTAGGACCGCTCGGCCACACGGCCGGCGCACCATTGGAGAGCAGTGGCGTCGTGATTAAGTGTCAGTGTTGGACTGCCAACCGGGCGACCCGTGTTTAAAACTCCCCCGTGCCGCCCTTTTTTCCACTGTATTAAAATTTGTGTCTGTGTCGTGGTGTAACTTCCGTTTGTAACAGCGAGGTGTAAGGTAGGGACCTACAATGACATTTGATTCTACACTACTTTATAGCAGCCGAAATAAAGTGACTTTTGAATAGGAACCGTAAAGTTTGATGACAAGGCTAAAAGTCAACCGAATCCTCCACCAGAAAACACGTAGTCTGATATGCCACACATGGCAATAGTGACAGTACGTGTGTCATGTGACGGGAATCTCTTATCGACACACGTAATTTGTACGCCTGGTGAGTGAGAGAGATATGCCTCCTTGCCCGACTTACGTTTTCGTATGAATGTGAATGTGATCACTCCCAAGGAAATGATGAAAACGTAATAGTTCGTCACATAAGCTGCAACAAATGAACGCAATAGTTTCACAATCGCACAGTTTCTCTGTGCTCTTTCAAAACATTTGTTTTTAACGTTTTTGAAGTTGCATTCCGTTTTGGAAGTTTTGACTCTTGAATTCCTTTGTTGTAACATAGTACCCACCCATGCAAAAACTGTGCCATTTCTCTTCGAATGCAAGCCGGAAATCTCACAAAATTGCCCCATTTCTCTTCAGATGCGTGTTAGTATCCAATAAAAAAGGATGTAAACATGTTTTGTTGCACACTCCGCTGCAACTAGAAACCATCGTCGAGCACTGAAATGATAGCCACGCTGCGATCAAATCAGAGAAGGGACTCAGCTTTCTGTTTCACTGTGCATACTCTGATGTGACATCATCCTTGTCGACACTGAGAGTGCTACGTTGCTCACTGCAGCAGGTCAGTATTTTTATTTGAAAGTGTTTCTAAGCACTGTGCAAGCGACATGGCGAAGTCTGTAGATGAGCTGCCAGAGAGGCCCTTTTCCAGTAGATGTTTTGAGGAGAAAGTAAGATTTAGTGTGTTAGGTAGACATTAATACTAGTTGTCATATTAAAATTATTTTTCAGGTAACTATGATTTAGAAAAGTTACTGCATTTGTGAAATCCTGGTTCTATGTAAGAGAGGGCTTGAAGCCCCTAATCAGGTTAAATAAATAAATAAATACATGCTCCAAATTTAATTGCAACAAGGGGAGTGCCTTATACAGGAATCACAGATTTGCCTCAAATCGTTAGAGTAAATGCAGGTAGATGCCGCTTTCAAGTTCTTAGGCTATTTCTCCTCGATAGACCTTGGGAAAGACAAAGCACTCTCTAGCGATTTGTGCGTTGAGTATGAAGGATTTTGTTGCTGCAGTTGACGTAGGGATAGTGTGGTGCAGTGGTCAAATGCATAGACTGGCAAATCGTCCGCTTGGGTTCGAATACCACTGTTACCGGCCCATTTTTTCATTTTATTTTATTCCTTATTCCTCGTAATGTTGAATTACTAATTGTAAAATTAGAATATTCTCAAATAGTTCAATTTATGTAAGCTATATAAAATTAATATCTAAAACTTAGTTAAAAGTCTATAGTAGGTGGTAAATAAGCGAGTATATATAGAAATTTAGCATGAAACTGTAATAAAATATTTGGATCTGTAGATGTGATGTTAGCGGTGCACTTTCTTACTTTACACGTTATTCGGCAACTGTGGTGTATGGGTTAGTGGGGAGTGAAAGATGAAGCACATTGTAACGCAGTAATTAAAAAGAACTTAGCGGAAACCATAAACATATATAAACAATATGCTTGATCTTAGTGCATTAGGTAAAGCCAATATCGCAACAATATTAAATCGCGCCCATCATGACGACATAGTGAAACAATCCTTTTATTTTTGTAATATTGTAGCACTTTGGAATAACTTCGCACGAACCGCCACTGGTGTGATATTTCAATAACTTCAACTTTTGATATCCATAGAGGAAGAACGACTAGTTTCAGGTAATTCCCTCTTCTTGCAATCGATAATACTGCATTTTTGTGAAACTATGATGACAGGTTTTCAAGGTGTGAACACATTTAGCCATTCATGTATTATGATGGTTGGAAGAAGCATCGTACACGCATTTTTTACTTTTAAACTTGTGTTATTTCGTCAAGCCTTATGTTTGTGAGATTAGGACTGTGTTGAGCACCACACTAAACCCACTGTTCGATTCCTATTTCCTCCAGGAACTTTTTCTTGGTGGAAATAATGAAACAAGGTCCGGAGAGCCTCCTGTGTTCTAATTTGAGTCAACTCCGGTGTCGGCTGTCGAACGAAACCCTATGTTTTAATGTGTGTGGTTATAGTTGTTTCGTTGCTGCTCTCGCGCAGACTACATTTGCTTTGGTAAGGTACATTAGCAGTTTACAAATTGCGAAACAGGTTTTCGTTTTGCACTGTATAATTTCAATTGACCACACGTTATTGGCTCTCAGATGCTCGGTAGTGTTATCATACAAAATCTACGTAGTATCAGCGTTGGAATATATTGATTGACGCCGGCCGCGGTGGCCGAGCGGTTCTAGGCGCTTCAGTCTGGGACCGCGCGACCGCATCGGTCGCAGGTTCGAATCCTGCCTCGGGCATGGATGTGTGTGATGTCCTTAGGTTAGTTAGGTTTAAGTAGTTCTAAGTTCTACGGGACTGATGACCTAGATGTTAAGTCCCATAGTGCTCAGAGCCAGAGCCATTGATTGAATTGAATAAAGCGATAAAGAGACTGTTGTATGGATGTACCAATCTCCGTATACCAATCGGCGGAACATTTTGAAGACCTGACCAATGTGTTGTTACAGACTCTTGCCGGAAACTGTATGTTCGCAGAAATTCTGGACTTTCCATTACTTATACAGGTTGTTACAAAAAGGTACGGCCAAACGTTCGGGAAACATTCCTCACACACAAATAAAGAAAAGATGTTATGTGGACATGTGTCCGGGTACGCTTAATTTCCATGTTAGAGTTCATTTTAGTTGGTAGAGGCAGACCAATTCCATGGCCTCCACGCTCTCCTGACCTCAACCCTCTTGACTTTCATTTATGGGGGCATTTGAAAGCTCTTGTCTACGCATCCCCGGTACCAAATGTAGAGACTTTTCGTGCTCGTATTGTGGACGGCTGTGATAAAATACGCCATTCTCCAGGGCTGCATCAGCGCATCAGGGATTCCATGCGACTGAGGGTGGATGCATATATCCTCGCTAACGGAGGACATTTTGAACATTTCCTGTAACAAAGTGTTTGAAGTCACGCTGGTACGTTCTGTTGCTGTGTGTTTCCATTCCATGATTAATGTGATTTGAAGAGAAGTAATAAAATGAGCTCTTAACATGGAAATTAAGCGTTTCCGGACACATGTCCACATAACATATTTTCTTTCTTTGTTTGTGAGGAATGTTTCCTGAAAGTTTGGCCGTACCTTTTTGTAACACCCTGTATATTAGATGAAATCACCTTGTTCGGAGCCATTGCCTGTAAGTACAGATATGTCTTACGCAGTTGTGATAACCCTTACGGCTCCTCTGAAATTGTCTATAGCAGCTGAATCTCTCTGAACCTGGACGTTGTGAACTGCACGTGTTAGAGGTTTGAAACACAAACTTCAGAAACTGTAAAGGTGCACTATTAATCTGTGAAGATCGAACCTACGTAATGATATTTACTTTGATAGTTTGTTCCTTCCTATTTGGACGTTTCGTTTTAAAGAAGTCTTAGTCTAGAGGTTGAGACACTGTGATTTTGGTTAATTTTTGCAGGCCGAAAAGTCATATTTTCACAAAGCAAAGAATTGAAATACCGCAACGCAATTTACACCTTATTTCTAAAGTATTTCATCAGATTGTTCTCTCACACTCTTCCTCTATTCCTGTTAGAATTCCCGAAGTGTCCATCTATCTGATAGTGTGAGAGGGCGTATACTAAAAAAGTATTGGAAAGGTAACTAAATACTTTTTATTCAGGAAATAGATTGTCATCGCTTGTGGAACGGCAACTTAGTGTTTTTCGAGATACTATGTCTCGTTGGTGTTTCGTTTGTGTGTGTGTGTGTGGGGGGGGGGGGGGGGGGGGGGGGGGCGTAAAATGGAGTCTTCTCAGCGTCTTTAAAACGTTTGTGGATCTCGTTAATTGTTTGCTCAATTAGTTACGTGTTCCACAGACCATACTCAACGACACTCGTTATGAACCATAGACCATATTAACATTGACCGCACATGTCCCTATCTGCCGTGTTACCGCTTGAAACCAACATCTAAGTCACGTGACTCGGTGCAGAAAGCAGTTCCAGTTATTACCTGCTGTGTGAAGAGCTGACAGCTACATTGTTTCTTTTACAGCACTGATTTTGACAATTCAACTAACTGTTGTACTACTCTTACACATGTAGTAGCGCAGTTATCGTAGTTTCTCCGAAATTCCCGATAATAAAACAGTGGTTACCGTTTTTACATGTGGTGAAGTTAAAACGTATTGACAGCTCTTCTATAAGCGACAGAATGATTGTTATTTAGTGAATTCTTTTTAGTTTCACTGTGAAGTCTTGTAGTTCGCTGCTTCCACAGAAGTGGAAGACGAAATAACAATTTCGAACGCAGGATTAGTTTTTAACGATTCCACAAGAACGTGTATTATGAAATGCTTTAGTAAGCTCTTGTAAAAAATGAAATTCGTTTATGTGCATAATATCAGGTATTTACACAAAATAAACACATCTGACTACTGCTTAATCCAGAACAGATACCGACACGATATCATGATAGGAAGCGTAATATATTACAAAACGTAGATTATGCTGGTGTAGTGAACTAGATATTAACTATGTATGCTGGTGTAGTGAGCTAGATATTAACTATGTATCGCCTCAAAATCTTAGTCATTCACAAACTTTTACATCCAAGGACCAACATCCAGACTTACTTTCAACTTATGAAAATACCTCTGCAGGTAATTTAAAGCAATTGACTTACACATCTGAGATATTCGTCACTTTACTTTACCTGTAGAATACAAAACAACTATCTAATCTGAGCATATGTGAAGGTCTTTATTTCTGAATCTAGTAGAAACAACAAAATTTGATCTGTAACAAAAATGTGCACAAATTGTGCGCTATAAATGCTTAATGACATGATCGGATTTGTGCCCCGAGTCACGTGACTTAGATGTTGGTTTCAGTAAAATTACGTCTTTCGCAGTCCATGTTATCTATTGTCTGTGTTATAAACGTAGAACGTGTTGACAGAACGAACAAAGAGAAAAATATGTAGCTGGCTACATACTTGCCATCTACTGTTTTTTTGTCTATATAAATTACTAATTAATTCTATTCCATCCTATCTTTATGGTATAGAACGAGTTGAGGAGAAACATCTTTAATTACATTTGAAAACAATTGAGCTGTCGTACATTTTATTTCTGTGGATAGATAGTCACAGTTTCATGACACCGTATTTCACTCCATTCTATGCAAAAGTTAGATTCATTAAAATGTAATGTGGATAATTTTTTCATTCTATTGTTGTTCTTGTGAATATCTGTTACTCTCTCATGTGTATTGTTGATAACAAATTTCTTAAGTGAAAAAGTGTACTGTGAGGCGGTGATTAACGTTTCAAGCAGGTTAAAGAGCTGTGCGCAAGATGTACGTGTGTGAATCCCATATGTAATGCTAATTTCTTTTCTGCAGTGAGCCCCTTTTGCCTAATTGAGTATTTCCGGAATGTTATCCCTTAAGACATCAGTTAATGAAAATGTGTAAAATATAGTAACCCATAAACTTGTGTATCCCATCGAGTTTGCAGAGACGGAGGTCCCTTGTACTAAGGAGAATTTGTTGTCTTCTCTTAAACTATAAACTTTTCAACATCGAAAAATTGTTACTTGATCTGATTGACCCCGTTATCCTTTTTACTGAGTGTCCTTACAGAATCGCCAACCTCCACCTATACATAGCTCCTTCCTGCCGCAAGTTCGTTGAAATATATGCGACGAGATAACTTCTCCATCCAGTCTAAGGTATTTGTATTGGGGCCACGTACTCATTGTGCTTACCCGAATAAATCATGACGCATTTCGTGAGTCTTTCCCATTCACAAATGTGCCTGTGCGTAAGAGGCTTCTATCATTTCATACTTCTGCAAGAGTTATTTGCCGCAAGGATATTTCAAAGTAATTCTACCATCTGTCTAGTCTGTCTAGTGAGACGCAGGATACAGTTTATCTGCGCAGACCTGGGTTACAAATCCAAGCGACTGCACAAGCTTTGCATTCGAGTAACTTTGATGCCAGTCAAGTGTTCGTAGTGATATCGAGGTCCGTGCTCACGATATTGTGTAAAAGCCATGTATATAAAAACCTACGTTTTCAGCAAACTGAATAACAGCGAGCATCTCACATTTCAAACAGTAGTAACAAACAGTTAATTCCAGGGAGTAGAATTTAGCGATCTTCGTCTTAAATGCAAGCGAATAACAGGCAAAGTTCTAGAAACATTTGAAGCTCATGAAATAATTATACATACCACGAGACAAGCATTGTACGGATACGAACAGCACTACTAAATTATTAAAAGAACCGTAGATAGACAGATGTTAATACAAATGGTCACTACTACCTGAAATACAGTGCTACTGCACCATATCAGCTGTAAGCCCTCGGCCTAAAATGACAACAGATCACAACATAAGTCTGGTGGCACAGAAATTGGGACGGAGGTACTGACGACATGGGAACAAAAATTGTAAATTTCGAAATGAAAGCTGAAATGACGGAACTGTTTTCAGTTATTTTTTCATACAGGAACGTAGTGGATCACTTCCCCCCCCCCCCCCCCCCCCCCAATCAAATTAGTGTAATACTATAAGAACGAATGAAATAGAACACGAATGGTACTGACAAACTTCTGACATGTCTAAGGCCCAGCAAATTGCGATTTACTATGGTCATTAGGTATTTTAGGATCAGTTTGTGTAATCTAAACATTTGGCGTAGTCCAATCAAACTGTTGCTTGAGGACTTGCAACGAGGTGTAATTAATAACTGCTATTTGTAAAATAAAGCCCATGAACCAAGTGCGTCAGTTGGATCAAGGTCGTTAATTAGTAGTCTACACAGATGAAATGGTAAGAAGATGGATGAATGTGTGTTCGATCCGACACTACGACACCAGCATCAAACCATCGCTATTGAGTTAAGGATCACATGTTGGCCCTGCGGCCTGTAGGATGAATTTTCACCGCAATGCCGTAATATACGCCCTGCTGGTAGCAGCAAGAAAGCAGCCCATGTAATATAACTTCAATAAATAAATTTGAAAAAGAAAGGTAGGGAAAAGCTGGATAAAGTGGCCACCGTAAGGAAAATGTTGTTTCTCTCTGACACAGTATCACAGATAAGCATATGGAATATATCTGTGTAATCTGTTTATAAACAGGTGTATCATTACTTAAATCATCCTTTTGTACTAGAAAAGTTTGCTTAAGTGAAAGTCTGCAAAATGGCCACTTTGCCCCCTAGATAGAGAAAGTGGCAAGAGACATAAAAGGAAAAATAAGACTCGAAGTGAAGTCTCGTTTTCTAAGGTTTATATTTAAATGTCTCTTCCTAAACTTTGTCGCCCAATCCGCACCTACCGTCTTTTTCTCTTTGTTGAATGGCTGTGGTAGATTATTCCTCGTAGCAAGCTGAAATGCCAAAGGGCGTAAATCAGTTATTGATTTGTCATAATATCTTCGTTCTACGTCAAATAAGTTGTTAAGAAGTTCTTCCGCTTAGTAATGGCTGAACGCACATCACGTATTTTAAGAACTCCTCCTGGTGTGTTTCTTGAGACGCTGAATAATTTGGCTGCTATAGCAAACGACATCTTTTCTTACAGTGACCAGTGCATAGCTTGAAAACCCCAAGATGTGGTGACATTCTTAAATAATTTGAACGCATCTTAACTCGCAAACCTGTAATAACAAAACAGCTTTTTATCAAGTTGTTAATTCACTAATTCCTTAATGGACTTAATTTATGAAGTACTGTTATCAATCACATTGTTTTGAAACAAGGTAAATTCATTGCAAAATATGACATTTCGGACAAAGTGGCCACTTAGTTACTGTGCCTTCCCAGGCTACGGGCCGCTATGCCACACTGAACGCTATTACGTTGAATGTTGTCTGAAAACTGAATACGTGACGAAGACAGATAATAAAAACGAGGTTTCGAAGGCAAACAGATAACATTTTACCACAATTGTGGCAAGTAACTGTCTGTCTGTCTGTGTGTGTGTGTGTGTGTGTGTGTGTGTGAGAGAGAGAGAGAGAGAGAGAGAGAGAGAGAGAGAGAAAATATGAATTTCTCACTTGCTACAAATTAAACGCAAAGAAAATGAAAAATATTTCACTGCAAAGAAGCGCGCAGTTGTCGCCACCATACTTGCCCCCAAAACCAAAGAAGTCTCGTTGAATAGCTTTAATTTCCGCCGCTAGGCTGCAGCAGTCTGTTAGAGGTAAAGCGAAGTGGCCACGTTATCCTCCGGGGCCACACCAATAATCGTCATTTTAAATTTATTCCTGTGGAAAAGCGCAGTTGATTTCATTTTTCTGACTTCTTTTATTTATTGTTATTCTGACAGTGGTCTTTTTTATGATTTCTAAAGTATCTAATCCCACTGACACGAACGTGGCCTGCGTGTCAAACAAATATGTCAGAAGGTACGGAACGTAGGGTAGCTAATTTGAGAACTTAGAGATATAAATTCCAAGTTGCAGAGGGAAGTGGAAAGTTTAATGAAATGAAGAGTCGGTCCCTCCATGCATTCAGCTGGGCGGTAGCATTGCAGTCGTGCACTAAGTAATAACTTGCCTCTTTCTTCAAGGGAGTTAAGACTAAAATCTGCGTAGGATTCGCAATTTTACTTCGTCTGCGTATTTACAGGTGAATGCAACTCCCCAGGAGAGACTCTGTGGCAAGTTGAAGATTACCTCCACTGCTCGCGGCGTTTCCGAGTAACTCTGAGAACTTTCCTCCAGTTCGAGGTACCATTCACTTCCTATATGAAGCACAGTTTTAATTATCAATTAATCATCGAGGTACTGCTCGGATATTACTCTGTTAATATTAGACATCAAAGGGATAATATCTTACGAAGGAACATCATAATTTAACCCAAGTAGATTATCGGCTTTAGATCAAATTGCATCCCACCAAAGCTCTCGGTTGCATCTGGCCTTAAACACTTGTAGAGGACCGATCAATAGTACTAATGCCGCGCGGGATTAGCCGAGCGGTCTAGGGCGCTGCAGTCATGGACTGTACGGCTGGTCCCGTCGGAGGTTCGAATCCTCCCTCGGGCATGTGTGTGTGTGTGTGTGTGTGTGTGTGTGTGTGTGTGTGTCCCCTTAGGAAAATTTAGGTTAAGTAGTATGTAAGCTTAGGGACTGATGAACTTAGCAGTTAAGTCCCATAAGATTTCACACACATTTGAACATTGTTTTGAATAGTACTAATAAATCACGAGGTGGGAATTAAGTTTCCCGCAGGCAGAGCTAGAATCGTCCTTCCTAACCCACAATGCTTTCTGTACTTGCACGTGTTTGCACCTCTCTTTGTTCTAATGTTGTGTCTTAAACATTTTAGTATCTTTAGCACATTGATGATTACACGGAAATGCTTGTATTTGTGTTATTTTCGGAAGATGGAAGTAGCAATCTTCTCTAGAGTAGCACCTGTCTGACCTCCAGAATTTACCTTTAAGGCCTATTCGTTCCACATACTGACTACCATTGGACTTCAAATCAGCCCATTAATTTTCAGTCCAGGGCGCAGGAATTGCAGGTCTTTACATCTCTTCCCTTTACCTGCCGGAGTCTTGTGGTAGAAGTTTCTTCAGCCAACAGAACTGTAACGAGCTATCACCGATTCGGGTGCTACTGAACTGACACATTTTGTAGATACATAACTTTACTTGCGAGACATGTACGCCGTTGATGTACTCGTTACACTAGAAGAAAATAGTGTTCCAAGTCAAGGAACACAAAATATACTTTTAACAGTAAAGGCTTCGGTTAGCTTCCCGTTGTTCCACAAATTTGCTAACAAATGTAATTCGCCATACCTCTCAACTGGTTCAGCTCTTCGCTCTGTAGACGTACGATGTGATTTCTTCGTCGTAAATCTAATACGAAGAATTTCACGGAAATTGGTTTAATGGTTTGGTTTTTGTAGGCGTATAATGAGCTTGGCAGCGACACCGCCCATTAGGTACAAGATACGCGTGTCTTCATTGTGACGTTCCCCTAGACATCACAGAATATTTTGACGTATAGAAAGACGGGACACTCGATCAAGTCAACAGTATCACATTTCTACAATCGTCACTAACAAATTCTTTGGCTCTCTCCCCATGCGGCCGTCCACATTTAGGGTTGGTTCACTGTAGGCCAATTATTTAATTCAGTAGAAAGTGATACAGTAACTAAAAATTTTCGGACAGTATTGTTTAAGAGAGCAGGTTAGTTATGTGACTTCATGGGCTCAACGAGGACCGTGGACAGTAGCTGTTGGGAGTAGCATCCTTCACCCTAAAGGTGCCCATCTCAGCTCACCAATGGGACACCTCTAAAAGAAGCCTGGCGCCGTCTGTTTAGTAGAATTGATGAGTATCTCATTTCGCGTTCTGTAATAAATTTATAAGGCTAGGTCACTGTCTTTGAGAGGTAAAGCTACTATTATTTACGGTAGTCGCAGCTACCAAATGATTCAGGCAATAAGGACCAGTTTCGACGGTCAGAGGCTGTCTTCAGCTCTGTGTTGTTTGGTTGCAGTATCGCTTTCGTCGCCTTGGACGGCTGCCTCAACATTTAAATATTTCGGCATAAAAATACCAGCAGAGCCATCCATTGCGACGAAGATGGCTTGATGCGCTGCAACCAAAGATCTCTTGTGTCTATCGAGACCGGCGCGGTCAGCTAAGACAAGAGTTTTAATAGCTGTTCCGTGATTTCAAATAAAAATATAAGATTTTGGCGTGTAGAAAGACATGACACCCGATGGCTCTACATTCACCAGGATCAGTGTTGCTTTGGGTAACAACGTCGATTAAAAACTGTTTTCAGACTAGGAGCAGGAGCAGAACATAAATCTTTGCCTTTCACGGACTGTGCTCTTCCAACGGAGACATCCGATTATGCCTCGGGACCTGCTTTACATTGATTTTATCCACAAGGGGTAGTTCGCGGTTGTTAGTCAATACTGAAATGACGTTTCAGTCGCCTATTTACAGTGTAAAAAACACTAAAATTTACGCACTTCGAAGTTCATACCTTCGTCAGCAGAATTGTTGTACAAGAATCTCTAGAAGCTATGAAGATTAAGTATAAATAAGAATAGTGAAGTTACATGGTCACTTCCCATACAACCTTGAGTAAATATTAATGGTTTTTTTCACTATAAGTGGGTGGTTGAGCAAAAATTTTCATATTGGCTTGTTTTACACTTTGGAGCATTGGATAGGTTTCAGGTACTTTCTCTAATGAATTTAAAGGGAATAGCAGTGGCTGATAGAAAATAGGTTGCATGGTCAGATGGCTCAGTTGATAAAGGGAACCTTAATGGTTAGCGCACTCTGACGACGAGGTTTTTGGGAACGGAGTAGAAGAGCAGATACGGAAAAAAATGCGTTCTTTCCCAAGGATCCATCCAACTGTTCACATTAATTAATTTATAAAACTACGCTGATTTCAGCCTCGCTCTTCCAGAACGCTAGTCTGCACCACCTTGTTCGGCACCTTGCCAGGGCGTTACCCACTAAAAGCAAATATAAACGCTTGAATCCAAAAGCGGCTACTCATTAATGTACTTGAAGAGAATACAGCCGCCGGCCGAGGTGGCCGAGCGGTTCTAGGCGCTATAGTCTGGAACCGCGCGACCGCTACGGTCGCAGGTTCGAATCCTGCCTCGGGCATGGGTGTATGTGATGTCCTTAGGTTAGTTAGGCTTAAGTAGTTCTAAGTTCTAGGGGACTGATGACCTCAGAAGTTAAGTCCCATAGTGCTCAGAGCCATTTGAACCATTTTTGAAGAATACTGCCAGTGTCATAAAGCTGTGTCGAATATATAGAATGAAGATTGTAACGGTGGAAACAGCTCATCTTCATGATATGAAGAGTGTATAACTGACTTTCACGCCTAAAACCAAGTTCAGTTAACGTTGTAAAGAACTACCAGGTTAAAAAGAAACCGTAAATGTTTTTGGTTATCGTATTTTAATTTGAACTATTTCTGTATCTTGCACAAATTAAGCTAGTTGTGCTTACGAGAAGCTTTACAGCAACAGCCTTTAGAAGTAGTATTTCAGCAAGTCAGAAAATTACAGCTTTGAGATAACGACCTTATTTGTAACTTTTCATTGCCTGTTTTGGCAGTTTCTTGAATTTACTAAGAGAGGCGATAATTACCTGCGGAGTAAGTACGCATTAAAAAAATTACTAGCAAAATTGATGGAATATTAGGTAACTTTGCAGAGGGAACTGCCTCGCGTACACAGCTGCTTATTACAGTGGCGAATCTCTTGGCTTATTTCTGTAATGGAATCGGTTCTTTGCGAATTATTACCCTTGAGGAAACAAGACTGGAGATGAGAAAAGTTTGCCTTTTGAGAGTCTTGCAACCGCTATGCGCCCTAATATAAGATAGAGAGTAGTTACGTCTTGTTCATTCCAGACGGTAATGTTGTGCAACGTCGCGGCAAAAAGTAAGATCCTAAGGGAGAAACCTTAATCTCTTCTTAAACGAAAAGAAATGTGACAAAGAGTTGCAAATGTGATGGCAAAGAGTTGCGATATGTAAATTACAGTGGGTTTATCTAATCATATTCATATATACAATTCAATACAATAAATCTGTGCCTGCAGCAACGTCACTCACTTATTCTTGTAGGTATTCCAGTAGAAGACGTTAACCCAAACAGACTTTATGTAAATAAGTTACTGTAGTTGCATCTTAGCAGCTAAACAGTCTGAAGCAAAAGGCAGGTTTGTTGATTTAAGATTACTTATTAGGTGTCCTGTTGGAGGGAGACTATATGTATTTTTTCGCTTGCTTCAAAACAGGTAGTAGCATAACTGAAACACACTGAAGAGCCAAAGAAACTGGTACACAAACCTCATATCGTGTAGGGCCCCCGCGAGCACGCAGAAGTGCCGCAACACGGCGTGGCATGGACTCGACTAATGTCTGAAGTAGTGCTGGAGGGAATTGACACCATTAATCCTGCAGGGCTGTCCATAAATCACTAAGAGTACGAGGGAGCACGTTGCAAGGCATCCCAGATATGCTCAATAATATGTTTGGAGAGATTGGTGGCCAGCGGAAGTGTTGAAACTCAGAATAGTGTTCCTGGAGCCACTCTGTAGCAATTCTGGACGTGTGGGATGTCTCATGGACCTGCTGGAATTCCCTAAGCCCATCGGAATGCACAATGGACATGAATGGATGCAGGTGATGAGATAGGATGTCACGTACGTGTGACCTGTCAAGAGTCGTATCTAAGATGTATCAGGGGTCACATATCACTCCAAACGCACACGCCCCACACCATTAGAGCCTCCACCAGCTTGAAAAATCCCCTGCTGACATGCAGGGTCCATGGATTCATGAGGTTGTCTCCATACCCGTTCACGTCTATCCGCACGATACAATTTGAAACGGAGCTTGTCAACCAGGCAACATGCTTCGTCATCAATAGTCCAGCGTCGGTGTTGACGGGCCCACGTGAGGCGTAAAATTTTGTGTCGTGCAGTCATCAACGGTACACTAGTGGTCCTTCGGCTCCGAAATCCCGTATCGATTATGTTTCTCTGAATGGTTCGCACGCTGACACTTCTGTCCAAGTATTGAAGGCTGCAGCAATTTGCGGAAGGCTTGCACTTTCGTCACGTTGAACGATTCTCATTCGTCATCGTTGGTCCTGTTCTTGCAGGATTTTTTCCGGCCGCAGCGTTGTCGGAGATTTGATGTTTCCCTGGATTCCTGGTATTCACGGTACACTCGTGAAATGGTCGTACGGGAAAATCCCCACTTCATAGCTACCTCGGACATGCTGTGTCCCATCGCTCGTGCGCCGACTATAACACCACGTTCTAACGCACTTAAATCTTCATAACCTGCCCCTGTAGCAGCAGTAACCGACCAAACGACTGCGCTTAACACTTGTCTTATGTAGGCGTTGCCGACCGTTGCGCCTTATTCTGCTTGGTTACATATCTCTGTATTTGAATACGCATGCTTATACGAATTTCTTTGGCACTTCAGTGTATATCGTGATAGTGTCTAATTACAACGCTAGACAACAAAATTTTAACTTTTTGTGTTCCGCAATGGTTAAAATAGTTTATTTATATGGATTTGAGTGTGCTGTAGCTGAAAATGACAAAAATCTAGATTAGCTGAGGTTTGGACGTTATTGAAAACTGATTTGGTCACATATTATAATGGTCCATGGTCTAACAAGCGTAGCACTGCCAAACATACATTTACTTACCAAATGTTTGACAGTTGTTTTGGGGTTAGTTCGATACAGTGATCATAAATGAGTCAATTTTTCTATATTGGCTTTAGTTTTTTAGGTACAGGGTGTTAAAGTTTATATTTTTACTGAAATACTAGTACATAAATTTGTCATATTCTATCCAAAGCTTTCAATAACGGTTAGAATATCTGAATGAATTTATGCAATTTAAATGGTGCGGAATCCATACATCACATCATTTTTTCAGGTAGGCTCTAGTTCTTTAGATATTTGGAAGGGTGCGTCACTGTATTATGAGCAGGGCAGAATCGTAAAGGCAAACATATTCACAAATCATGTGGAAAAATAAAGTATTCCAGACTAAGTACATAAAAAGCAGCCGTCAATTTAGTTCAGTGAAAGATACACTATTAACAACCACGTTGTTCATAACACGTGTTCTCTCTTTTCCGCTTACGGGGAAGATGCGTGTCTTTCTGCAAAGTTCAGAATTGTCAACATTGAAGCTTTGAATATTTCGTGGTATCGCTGTTCCATTAGTGAGTTGAGTTGTTGGTGAAACCTCCCATAATGTTCATCACTAAATGCTCCATAGTCTCCATGGAAAAAGTAGATGTATGAGTGAATTAAGTGAATTTTGAGTGATTTGTTGTGTTTTTCTCGTAGGCGCATATAAGGTTATCCACAAGTTCAATGTAATTTTGCGTCTGTTCGCTTTCTTCATCCAAAAACTGGGCTTCCACATATGTAACAAAAATAGTTGTGGTTATTAACTCATCTGCGGGGCATAACAGCAGTTCTGATTCCACATAACAATTCAGCAAGTCACGTAAAAGTAACAGTACACAATGCAACGCTCCGGAAGGCTAGCAACCTCAGACTGTGTCAGCTAGAAACAAAAGATTGACCTAATAATCACGCGGAGCACATCGATCGATATATGAGAGGTTGTGGTCCAGGACGTGACTTAACATTTCAGTGTGCGGATCTTACAACTGCGTGAAACACATAATTCACATGTGATTTCATTGACTTTCTTAATATAACAAGAAAACGAGTACTAAAAAAGAGAAATAAGGACGTAAAAAATTTAATATAGCATGAAAACGGAGCTAAAAATTATTTTAAAATTCAGTACCAAAACCGATACCGGTATAGTTTGGGGAGTTTTCTTTATGTAAAACTTTCATTGTGGAACACTGTTATCAGGCCAATGGTGGTGCTAGAAAGTGAAATAAATAATTTATCGTTACAAAATTTCCACTGAACGAACTGGCAAAGTATCCATACTGTAATCGCGTTTAGGATAAGCAGGTTTCAAATCCCCGACTGCCCGTTCTTAAATAATTTTTTTTCCGTGGTGGCTCAAAATTATTTGTGATTAATACCGAAATACAGCGGAGAACTCTGTCGATTTATTTTTCCTGTCTCTAATGATCACAGCGCTGCTAAAGATTTTACCCAGATCTCTGCGCATGCGTTCTCTTTATACTATGTGAAAGCAAAATTTTAGAGTGTGTCTCTGCGCATAAAAAATACTTGATGCATAAAACTTCGTTGTTCCCTTTTGCGTATACGCTTATAACCGTATAATTTCGCAGCTGGCCATTAAATCATATTTAAAACAAAACCAACTTGCAAAAGTCGCAAGTACGCTATTGTTTTCGTAAGTGTTCGGATATAATTTTTTTTTTTCAGCTAACACGTTACCAGAATTCCTCTCGCTTTCGGGGCTTGTGATTAAAAGCAGTGTAATGGTGTCCTTGCCAACTGCCTTAGCTAACAGCTAATTCAGGGCACTTTTGTTTTTACTTTTTGTGGAACTACAAGCAATTGCCGTAAGTTATTAAATATTTTTGCAAGGATTGCCACATGTTCCACGATTCATTTGTGAGCTATTATTACGTGGTAATCATATACAGATACCGTTGAATCTCTTTGCGGATGGTGGTTTCACGTCGCAGCAGCTCCATGTATGATGTGAATGGTCAGTAACAAGTTCGAAGTTCCGTAAAATTATATAATTTTTGTTCTCAGTATTTCAAATCTTTTTACTTCCTATTTCCGTACATAATTCTTGTCTCTTAAATTAAAATGAAAAAACTACAGGAATTGGCAATGCAAGTTTTTGATAGAAACGTAATTCCAAAGAGTTAATTTGTTGTTGTTGTTGTTGTTGTGATCGTGGTCTTCAGTACAGACTAGTTTGATGCAGCTCTCCATGCTTCTCTATCGTGTGCATGCCTCTTCATCTGCTGGTAACTACAGCAAACTGCATCCTTCAGAACCTGCTTAGTGTATTCGTTTCTTGGGCTCCCTCTACGATTTTTATCCTCAAATACTAAATTGATGATCCCTTGATGCCTCAGAATGTGTCCTACCAACCCGATCCCTTCTTCTAGTCAAGTTGTCACAAATTTCTCTTCTTCCCATTTCTATTTAGTACCGCCTCATTTGTCACATGATCCACAAGTCTGATCGTCAGCCTTCTTCTGTAGCACCGCATTTCAAGACCTTCTGTTCTCTTCTTGTCTAAACTGTTTATCGTCAAAGTTTCACACCCGCACATGGCTATACTCCATACAAAGACTTCCTGACAGATCTATACTCGATGCTAACAAATTTCTCTTTCTCAGAAACGCTTCCCTTGCCATCGCCGGTCTGCATTTTATGTCCTCTACTTCGACCACCATCAGTTATTTTGCTTCCTAAACAGCAAAACTCATCTACTGCTTTAAGTGTCTTGTACCCTAATCCAGTTTCTTCAGCATCACCTGATTTTATTCCAGTAGTCCATTATCCTCGTTTTGCTTTTGTTGAAGTTCGTCTTACACCCTCCTTGCAAGTTACTGTCCATTCAGTTCAGCTGTTCTTCAAAGTCCTTTGCTGTGTCTGACACAATTACAATGTCTTTAGCAAACATCAAGGTTTTTTTTTCTTCTCCCTGGATTTTAATTCCTACTTTAAACTTTCCTTATGTTTCCATTACTGCTTGCTCAATATACAGATTGAATAACATCGGGGATAGGCTACAACCCTCTCTCACTCCCTTCTCAACCACTGCTTCCCATTCGTGCCCCTCGACTCTTGTAACTGCCATCTGGTTTCTGTACAAATAGTAAATAGCCTTTCACTTTCTGTGTTTGATTCCTGCCAGCTTTCGAAACCGAAAGAGAGTATTCCAGTCAACACTGTAAAAAGTTTCCTCCAAGTCGGCTATAAACGTAGGTTTGCTTTTCCATAACCTATCTTCTAAGACAAAGCGTAGGGTTATAATTGCCTCGCGTGTTCCTACATTTCTACGGAATTCAAATTGATCTTCTCCGAAGACGTCTTCTACCAGTTTTTTCATTCGTCTGTAAAGAATTCGTGTTAGTACGAGTGTTAAATCAAAAGTAATGCCTCTACCTTAGTTAATTAGGTTTGGATGGGAATATTTTAATAATTCAAACGCAGAAATAATCCTTAGAATGTGATCTTTAATTGCCAATATTCACTTTTCCACATAATCACCAGCCAATTGGATACATTTCTGCAAACGATGAACAAGTTTTGTGAAGTTGTCACGGAAGAAGTCGACACTTTCCGCAACGACTGTCTCACAATTCTCTCAACGTCTTCATCATAAGCATAATGATGTCCAAGTTCGTCTTTCATTATCGGGAACAGATGGAAGTCAGACTGTGCTAAATCTGGACTGTATAGAGGATGCCGTACGGTGGTGAGATTCAGTCTCTGAAGTTTAGCTGTGGTGGCACGTGAAATGTTCGGTGTGGCATTGTCATGCAGCAGGAAAACATTTCCCTTTTCCTGTCGGACCCTTGTCAGCCATCTTTTCAGAGTTCGTAGCGTTATGTACTCGTAACGCTCTAAATTTTTGTTCCACGATCAAGGAAATCAACATCGATAACACCGTCTGCGTCACAGAACACTGTGGCCATGATTATTCGAGCTACGGGCTGCGTCTTGAATTTCTTTTCCTGGGCCGAGTCTTTGTGTCGATATTACATAGACTGCCGTTTCGTCTCCGGGTCGTAATGGTGTACCCACGTTTAGTATCCTGTCACAATTGAATGGAGAAAGGGGTCACCTTCATCCTCGTAACGCGAGAGTCTGTGCGCTTTCATTTCATTAGTCAGGAATTCGGTGTACCCATCGTGCACAGATCTTCCAATAGCCAAGCAAATCAATAATGTGACCCACACGTTCTTGTGAAATGCCGATTGTGCTTGCAATTTCTCTGAGTGATACGATGATCGTCCTGAATCAATCTGTCAACATTTTGATTGTGAATCTCGGTGGTTGCTGTCACAGGACGTCCAACTCTTTGCCTGTCACGCAGGCAGATTTTCCCACCTCATCATCTTTAAACATACTCGCCCAACGACTCACAGTACTCACATCATCACAATCACCATAAACTGCTTTCATTCTCTGTTGAATCTCCTTTTGGGTGACACCTTCTGTCAAGAATTCAATGACTGCACGTTGTTTAAATCACATTGACCGACCGTCTGCGCAGGGTTCCATATCTTACACCTTACAGCTTACACTGTAACAACACAACCGTTCAATGCTAAAGCTTCCCGCCAACTGGAGCTGCAGAGAAGAGGCTACGGAACAAGCCAGTACCTGCCGCATACCAG
Source organism: Schistocerca americana (assembly GCF_021461395.2). Classification (NCBI taxonomy): domain Eukaryota; kingdom Metazoa; phylum Arthropoda; class Insecta; order Orthoptera; family Acrididae; genus Schistocerca; species Schistocerca americana. The sequence continues at coordinate 305,914,773 of NC_060120.1, read as the reverse complement.
TGCTGGCAACTGTTGAATTTACGAAGGTGGAGGCATTAGATTTCAGTCAAAACTCGTATTTTGCAGCCGTGACTTATTAAACAGAAAGTTCGCCAATTTTCACACCGATCAACACCTGCTTATTTTTGGATTGGAATCACTATATTCTTCTTAAAGTCCGAAGGTATTTCGCCTGTCTCGTACATCTTGCTCACCAGACGGAAGAAGTTTGTCATGGCTGGCTCTCCTAAAGCTATCTGTAGTTCTATCAGAATATTGTCTACTCCCGGTGCCTTGTTTCGACTTAGGTCTTTCAGTGCTCTGTCGAATTCTTCACTCAGCATCAAATCTCCCATCTCATCTTCTAGGTCATCTTCCATTTCCATAATATTGCCCCAAGTACATCGCCCTTGTACAGACTCTGTATATACTCTGTCCATCTTTCTGCTTTCCTGTCTTTGCTTGGAACTGGTTTTCCATCTGAGCTCTTATTATTCATAGAGGTGGTTCTTTTCTTCAAAGGTCTCTTTAATTTTCCTGTAGGCTGCATCTGCTTTTGCCCTAGTGATATATGCTTCTACATCCTTATATTTATCCTCTTGCCATTCAAGATTAGCCATTTTGCCCTTCCTGTCGATCTCATTTACCTACTTGGTCCTCCGCTGTCTTCACTATTCCGTCTCTTAAAGCTTACCCTTTCTTCTTGTACTGTAGTCCTTTCCCCTATTTTTGTCAGTTGTTCCCTAATACTCTCTCTCAAACTCTAAAACTTCTGTGTCTTTAAGTACGACAGAAACCAAAATGCCTTTAATTTTGAAGCAAAGACGGAACATACCTCTTAGAATATTTTTTTGACAGCCTCTTCTTATCCACACTTTTTAAATGGCCTTTAAAAGTAATCTTCCGCTTTCTCATTGTACTTCCCATGTTACCGGGTTTTTTAATGCTTTGGACCCTAAATTTTTCGAATTATTTTTTCCTTGCTTCTTGTTCAAATTACTTAAGTTTAGCTGTACTAGTGACAAATCATTCGGGTGCATACAGAGACACGGTTTAAATCACCATATTGTAATGCTTCACATTTTTATTTTTATTTATTTTTGACGTTCCGTGGACAACGTGATCCCTAGTTACCATGTCACCGAACGAATCGGTACATAGTTCACAGAATGTGGAACAGAAAATGTGAAAAACAAAATAAAGAAGTGATGAAACACGAAAAAAGATTTGGGGGGGGGGGGGGGGAGAGAAGAGTATGCGAATAAACAGCGCATACTAGAGAAAAGTTTTAAACTAGTACGTGAAAATACTGTACAGGACTGGAGCGCGCACTTTTAACTTTGATTTTACTACTTCAAGCTTAACGCTCAATTTTTTTTTCAGTTCTGCCGGAAACCTACTGAAAATGAATCCTGCTGAATAGTGCACAACTTATTTCAAAATGCAACTCGTTTTTGTGTCTAACGTACCATGAATGAAAGTTGCAGTTTCTTCTGAACGAATCAATATTGTCCCCAACTCCCGTGATGGGACTCTGTCCTACCACTCCAAAACTTTGAGACTGGATTAACGAAAATACAGAAACATTAAAATGGTGGTTTTAACGCTTCAGGCCTTCCATGTAGTCTCCCCCCATTTGAGTACAATGCACAGCACGTTCTTACAACCACGTAAAACTATCAGAAAAAATCCTTCTCTTGTATGTTATTCAACTCGCGCGTCATACTGTCGCTAATATCGATTATGTCGTCAAAGCGTTGAACTTTCGTGAGAATTTCTGCTCTTTGTCGTGCGAGGTGCATTCAAGTTCTAAGGCCTCCGATTTTTTTTCTAATTAACTACTCACCCGAAATCGATGAAACTGGCGTTACTTCTCGACGTAATCACCCTGCAGACGTACACATTTTTCACAACGCTGACGCCATTGATTCCATGGCAGCGGCGAAGGCTTCTTTAGGAGTCTGTTTTGACCACTGGAAAATCGCTGAGGCAATGGCAGCACGGCTGGTGAATGTGCGACCACGGAGAGTGTCTTTCATTGTTGGAAAAAGCCAAAAGTCACTAGGAGCCAGGTCAGGTGAGTAGGGAGCATGAGGAATCACTTCAAAATCACGAAGAAACTGTTGCGTAACGTTAGCTCGATGTGCGGGTGCGTTGTCTTGGTGAAACAGCACACGCGCAGCCCTTCCCGGACGTTTTTGTTACAGTGCAGGAATGAATTTGCTCTTCAAAACATTTTCGTAGGATGCACCTGTTACCATAGTGCCCTTCGGAACGCAATGGGTAAGGATTACGCCCTCGCTGTCCCAGAACATGGACACCATCATTTTTTCAGCACTGGCGGTTACCCGAAATTTGTTTGGTGGCGGTGAATCTGTGTGCTTCCATTGAGCTGACTGGCGCTTTGTTTCTGGATTGAAAAATGGCATCCATGTCTCATCCATTGTCACAACCGACGAAAAGAAAGTCCCATTCATGCTGTCGTTGCGCGTCAACATTGCTTGGCAACATGCCACACGGGCAGCCATATGGTCGTCCGTCAGCATTCGTGGCACCCACCTGGATGACACTTTCCGCATTTTCAGGTCATCATGCAGGATTGTGTGCACAGAACCCACAGAAATGCCAACTCTGGAGGCGATCTGTTAAACAGTCATTCGGCGATCCTCCAAAACAATTCTCTCCACTTTCTCGATCATGTCGTCAGACCGTCTTGTGCGAGCCCGTGGTTGTTTCGGTTTGTTGTCACAAAATGTTCTGCCTTCATTAAACTGTCGCACCCACGAACGCACTTTCGACACATCCATAACTCCATCACCACATGTCTCCTTCAACTGTCGACGAATTTCAATTGGTTTCACACCACGCAAATTCAGAAAACGAATGATTGCACGCTGTTCAAGTAAGGAAAAGTTGTCATTTTAAGTATTTAAAACAGTTCTCATTCTCGCCGCTGGCGGTAAAATTCCATCTGCCATACGGTACTGCCATCTCTGGGACGTATTGACAATGAACGCGGCCTCATTCTAAAACAATGCGCATGTTTCTATCTCTTTCCAGTCCGGAGAAAAAAAATCGGAGGCCTTAGAACTTGAATGCACCTCGTATTGTATTGATAACACCGAGTCTCCCCAGTCGTGATGATTTTTTTTTTCCGTAAAGGAATTGGCCGCGTTTTGAATTCGTCAAATCGCGGCAAGGGTCCGAGCGACGTTGTTTTTGTTCGCGAGTCGATGTGTACAGGATAAACTATGCAGACACTTCATCTTCAAAACATTCTGGAGAATGCCTCGAACACTTTAGTGATGTTGCTCCATTGATTTCTCTGACAAGTCTGACACACTATGGTCGCAGGTACACTGTTAAAATTTTGAGACACCTGCAGAAAGGCCTATCCTGTAAGCTTATAACAGTCTGTGAGCCGGTATAGGTAACCCGGCATGGCATGTTAGCAACAATAAGTGTCACGTTGAGCTGGGAACTCGAGACCCAATGATGTCAGCGGGTGGTATCGCAACGCATTCGATACCGTCGAGCGTATCGCAGCACCATAGGACGGACCTGCTGACCAACACTGAGGCCACTGCCATCAAGCTCTGCTCTTCAAGTTACAAGTGACACAACAACGCTGACAAGGTTGGAGCTACCTGATCTGTAGTTGTGCGCATGAATCGCTGAAGAGCAGTTGTCCTTTACTGTATGATATTCCCGAAGGAACGTAACTACGCACTAGAGGAAAGAGCCCCTTCGCATGACACAAATACACTGATGGAAAAAAATCTTAGTCCCAAAAAATAGTTAAAGTAATGAAATTTTGGGACTACATTTGACCAGGTAACATGTTTAAGTGATTAACATGGCAAGGTCACAGATTAACGTAAGTGCAAGATTTGTAAATGGGAAATGATGGTACATTAATTACCGGTGTAGCTGTCAGACTGTTTAATGCAAGCAGACGTGCGTGCATTGTTATATAGGTGCCGGATGTCAGTTTGTAGTATGGAATTCCGTGTCTCTTGCCCTTGGTCGGTCAGTAAAGTAAGGTTAATGCTGGTTGTGTGTGACGTTGGAGTTGTCGTCCTATGGTGTCCCATACGTGCTCGATTGGAGACAGATTTGGTGACCGAGAACGCCAAGGTAACATGTCAACGCTCTGTAAAGCACGTTGGGTTACAACAGCGGTGTGTGGGTGAGAGTTGCCCTTTTGAAAAACACGCTCTAGAATTCTGTTGATGAACGGAAGCACAGCAGGGCAAATCGACAGACTGATGTAGCAATTAAGAAAACTTAGTGGATTTACTCGGTTCCCATACTAAACTTGAAATCAGGAAAAAGGTGCAAAATGTCAAAGGTTTCAAGAAGAAAACGCAAAGAAAGAGAGGAGGGACACGGGCAGAAGAAAGAATAGAACAGAGAACAGGAATAAAGAAGTATGGGGAAGGCACGAAAAAGTAAAGGAATATAATGTTATGCGTCATCTGTTTAGCGTATCCCTGCGTCTCCCAAATTCTAATAATCGTGATTAACAGTCAGTGACAGAGTTTGGTTAACTTTTACTTATAATATTACATTGTTTTTAAGACATACCATGTGAATCATTATTCGAATACTTCTGTCGATCTCTACATATGTAACGTGAACGATCCTGTTGAGAGGAGTGATCTGTAAAATATGGCCACGCTAATCTATTAACCAGCATTCCATTGACAGTTCTCCCGGAATTTCGTAGGAGCGTGTTGTATAATGTAGTTAATATTGATACGAAAGGCGGTCGTAATCTCTCTTTAACCTTTACAGCTATCGATTGCCTCGGTCTGTTGGTATCCCACTGATCGCTGCAATAAAGAATGCGTGTAGTGCATTCAAAACGGCGCTTTGTTTCGTCTGCACAAATGTTAATCCACTAATAACAGACTCGCACACATCTAATCCCCGTATAGAGTATTGTCACTAAGTCCCTAAAAACTGGCGATACAATAAAGACCAAATGTACGCTCTATTAAACGACGCGCGCCAAGACGTGGGACAACTACAAACTGCAGTAGAAATAGCATACACATTTTTGTAGAATTATGCTTTAGATTGGCAGAGCATCTGCACACATTTGATTTTGAATAACGAAAATACTATGCATAAGTCAGGTGGACTCCTGAGTATCATTTGCTTCTTTAATATTGAGGTCGACATTATTATAGAGAGTAAAGCTAAAGATAAATCAAATAGCTGGCGAGGAATTGCAGCTAATATCTGTCGATCATTCTCGAACTTCGCTCAGCGGTTGCCTTCAAGTATAACTAATTTGTTCTTGCACAATCAGTGCTAACAAATGCCAAACGGCTTAATAAGTGTGCAGCTTACACACTGAACTAGCCCCCCAGTATTGTACTCTTCCGCACTTCACAGGCCACATTCGAGAGTCTGGCGGACGCTGTTTGGTATCAATGTCGCAGTTTGTCACTTCTTATATTCAGGGATGTGACATTAAAACATTTCACAACATTCCTCTGAAAATTACTCTGCGTCTACTTGACGTATAGTGGCAGATGATGATGGATGTATCATGTCTTTTAATTTCGCCGTTCTCTCTTGAATTTTTCGGAACCGCTGTACAAATACTCACACTCGAACGACAAGAGTACTCAGGATAGATGGACGTGTTTCGTCATTCTTCTGCCTTGAAAGCATGTCGTGAAACACAACTTACTAATCGAAGCCAGATTTTAGTAACGATTTTAGGAGATTGACGATCGGGACTCGATTCCAGTAATATATTTGTGAGTCTAAACACGACAGTAGTTCCGCGAAGCTCATGAACAAGAGCACGGCTCTTTAAGGTGTTTAAAATGGCCGTCGTTGATTTTGATGCATCGTCTCCTCGCTGTTTAGATTACATTGTCACTAAATGACGAAAATACTTTTGGAGCCAGATATATTTTGTCCGCTTGATTTGCAGAGTTAATTGTACGAGCCATGGTCAGGCTCCGTTAGTGAACCTACAGAGACAGGCAAAATGTTTTCTGGTAGCTTATGTTGCTATTTTAACCAGTTCGATAGTGCAAATGCTTGTTTCTAAAGTCAATAGGACGCGTTTTTGTCAATTTTCTACCCGTCGTTTTCAAGCTAATATTAGTAGCAGAGTGGATAAGGGAGTGTATACGCTGCCCGCGGAGGCAGAAGCAGCTATGCTCCATTAGCACGGAGACGTAAGAGATTTTACTGAGAAACTTGTAAACTCAGAGAGGCACGTAATCCGAATACGACAATAGCAATATTGCACCGGATCGGATATGCCGATGAGACGCATATCTTTTTAGATGTGCCGAACAAAACGATATTGTGCTATAAATGGACAAAAAGTTACTACGAACAGCTGTAACGAAATAAATAAGAATCAGCGTGATGTTAGCAGTTACTGCAGAGGGAGGAAAGGCTTTCTTATCCTGAAGCCTAAACCTTTGTCCAAGTAAACTGCCCTATGAGGTTGATGATTTGTTGCCACGAAATAGACTGTATGATACAAGGATGAATGTTGCGCTGGCCAGCTGCTGTTTGGAATCGCAGATCTGGTGGTGCGTAACACATTTATAGAACTAAAGGTCACTTCACATGTGAAGTACAAAACGAAGTTGCATTGAAGGCAGACTTAGTTGCTATATCTGAAGGTAAGGCTTCAAAATAGTGCCTTATGTATTCGTAAACAAGCCGTCTAAAGACTGTGTCCGAAGACTGTATTCCGACTGTGTTTTAGTAGGGAATCATGCACTCAGTCCATGTGCCAAGATTAAACCTATAAATCAGCCTTGTGTGTGAGCGGATTCTCTCTTCGTGGCGCACAATATCACCGGATTCTGTCATCAAAGCGTTCGACAATTGCTGTGTTCCCTTAGCTTTGAATGGTAGCAAGGACAAAATATTTGGAAAGAACTGTAGTGAATGAAATTAGTTTATTAGGGTTCTCGTTGGCGAGTCGTCCGCCGCCGTAGCCAAGCGGTCAGTGTGTCTAAGTGGAGAACCGGGGTTCGGTTCTCGGAACTGCCAGGAATGTTTCTTTGGTGAGAGGACTGGAACGGGGTGCACTTTGCCTCGTGAGGCAAATTGAGGAGCTGCTTGATGAGTTAGAAGCAGTGGCTCCAAGATCAAGGAAATCGACAACAACCGAGAGTGCTACGTGTTGACCCCAGGCCCATCCATACCGTATCCGAATGACGTCATTGGCAGTGGATAACACGGCGGTCGGTCGTTACTGGTTCGCCTTTGTAGCGTACTGCCCTTTGTTGGATTTTTGCTTCTCCTGCAACTGACGACTCAACGTATAACGTAACCACTTGGTTGGACTACAAAAGTTAATGCTCAGCTTTTAATTTTGGGTGTTTGAAGATGTGGTGTATCTCTTCGCTGCAGATTACTCCACCTGAAAGTAGTGCCTGGTTTTGCCGTTTGTCAGACAGATTATGTCGTAGTTAATATACTTCTGCAGATATAATGTACCCGAAACGAAATATTTTGCTTTATAACACATTTGACGCACGACAAATGACGTGACAGTTGGGTTGGGTTATTTGGGGGAGGAGACCAAACTGCGAGGACATCGGTCTCATCGGATTAGGGAAGGATGGGGAAGGAAGTCGGCCGTGCCTTTTCGAAGGAACCGTCCCGGCATTTGCCTGGAGCGATTTAGGGAAGTCACGGAAACCTAAATCAGGATGGCCAGACGAAGGATTGAACCGTCATCCTCACACTAATGGAATTTTGAGTACAAGCACTGCTTAAAGTGCTAATTTCGTAATATTTACAGTGAAAAGTTCAACAGTCTTCGAGAAAGTTACAGAATTTGGATTTTTAAAACGTTGCAGTCATCTTTGAATAATAAAGATACCGAAATAATATGGTTAATATTTCCAAAACAGAAAAAAGTCATATTGCAATAATGTTGACGCTAGAAATCGAAATAACTTTTTAAATACAGTTTGGAATTTGATGCTGACATATTTTCCAGATCTTTTCATTAAATTGGACAAAAATAACAATTATGTTTCTCCGTACAATTTTTGTAAGTGTTAAGTGTTTAAAGTGTGCTCCACATGACTTGGTGAGTAGCCAGACTGCGCAGCCAGCATTTAGTGGTGGTGGGCTCGTGGAGGAGCCATGTGTGCCTTTAAAATACGGGACTGCATAAAATGTAATGTAGAAAAATAAAAATGCACAGTAATAGGATGTACAGTGAGAACAATAATAGGTTTGCATAGTTTGTCGCTTCTGTCGATTGATGCAAGAAAATACCACAATGAGTATTTGGCAGAGACTGCGGCCCATTTTATGCCTTTCCTATTGAACTCGGATACGTCTTGCAAAATAGAATTTAAAAAGGAGAATAAAATAAAATTAACGAAAAATGTATATTTACTGACACATCTTGGACCACCAGTGACGTTTGGCTATCCTCAAACAATTTTTATAATACTTATAAAATGTGTTGCAGTCAGTGATTAATGAGGCGCATGCAGCGCATTTACGAGCATTTATCTCTCCCTTTCGAACCCAAGGATTACGTTAAACTTGTAACGGCTTGCAAACTGCAGTCACAATTACTTATTTGGAGGTGTAGGGCAAATATGAAATTTATACTTGTCATTTTTTAAGTAAATTAAGCAAATGTCTGTGCGATTCATATGTACAGTATATTTTCTTCACATAGCTGAAGAATCTTATTTCAGAAAGTATAAAAAAGGACTGTCATACATTTAAAAAACTATTATTTAATAAAGCAATGACGTTTTCTGTTTCTACACACCTCATTCATAACACGTGTTTTATAATTGCCGATATTGTCTCTATTGTACATAGGTATTACCATACACGATATAAAATAACTGCTAACTAATTGTTGTTAGCAGTTAATCTCGGGAAAGAAAGGATAGATGTAGATAATCTTTCCAACAGAATTTTGGAAGGAGATATTGGAATATTTAATTAGGGACCTATGATGTAGAATAAACGAGTAATAACTGTTTAAAGTTAATACAGAAGTCCGACTATCATAAATACAAAATAAATTTTATGTATTTTTAGGTTTAGGCATCAAATTTCATGAGTTCACAACAAAACCGGCGAGTTGTTCAAGCTTTAAACAAAGTCCTCAACGGAACTGCATGAGGAATAAAAATCTTCTTACCAGTCCGTTACCAGCCAAGTAAACCTAGTCTCAAGGTACATAATATAGGTTTATGGTGTACGATGTATTTTTAAATGCGGTAATAAGCAGTACTGACACGGTTTACCCCAAAGCATCGTCTTCACCCTCGCTGTCTCACGTAGACGAATCAGAATCGTGAAGACGATTTATGAAAGGTTCCATCAGCGAGTCTGTGGATTTCCTGTTTAAAAACTTGCTGCAGTGTTTCTGAATATCTGACGCGTTTGCCCATGCAGAAATACACTGTGTGATCAAAAGTATCCGGACACCCCCAAAAATATAAGTTTTTCATATTAGGTCCATTGTGCTGCCACCTATTGCCAGGTTCTCCTTATCAGCGACCTCAGTTGTCATTAGACATCGTGAGAGAGCAGAAGCAGAACTCATGGACTTCGAACGTGGTCACGTGATTGGGTGTCACTTGTCACACTTATGTACGCCAGATTTCCACACTGCTAAACATCCCTAGGTGCACTGTTTCCGATGTGACAGTGGAGTGGAGATGTGAAGGGAACGTACAGCACAAAAGCGTACAGGCCGACCTCGTCTGTTGACTGACAGAGACCGCCGACAGTTGAAGAGCGTCGTAGTGTGTAATAGGCATACATCTATCCAGACCACCACACAGGAATTCCAAACTGCATCAGGATCCACTGCAAGTACTATGACAGGCGGGAGGTGAGAAAACTTGGATTTCATGGTCGAGCGGCTGCTCATAAGCCACACGCCTGTAAATGCCAAACGACGCCTCGCTTGGTGTAAGGAGCGTAAACATTGGACGATTGAACAATGGAAAAACGTTGTGTGGAGTGACGAATCATGGTATACAATGTGGCGATTCGATGGCAGGGTATGGGTATGGCGAATGCCCGGTGAACGTCATCTGCCAGCGTGTGTAGTGCCAATAGTAAAATTTGGAGACGGTGACGTTATTGTGGGGTCGTGTTTTTCATGGAGGGGGCTTGCATCCCTTGTTTTGCGTGGCATTATCACAGCACAGGCCTACATTGAGGTTTTAAGCATCTTCTTCCTTCCCACTGTTGAAGAGCTATTAGAGAGTGGCGATTGCATCTTTCAACACGATTGAGCACCTGTTCATAATGCACGGCCTGTGGTTACACTACAATAAGATCCCAGTAATAGACTGGCCTGCACAGGGTCCTCACCTGAATCCTATAGAACACCTCTGGGATGTTTCGGATCGCCGACTTCGTGCCAGGCCTCGCCGACCGACACGACACCTGTCCTCAGTGCGGCACTTCGTAAAGAGTGGGCTGCCATTCCCCAAGAAACCTTCCAGCACGTGATTGTGCGTATGCTTGCGAGAGTGGAAGCTGTCGTTTAGGCTAAGGGTGGGCCAACACCATACTGAATTCTAGCATTACCGATGGAGGGTGCCACGAACTTGTAAGTCATTTTCAGCCAGGTGTCCGGATACTTTTGATCACATAGTGTACATATGTTGTTCACTGCTTCATATGTGTCTTTAAACGTAAGCAATCCGGAGGGTGCTACTTATTTCTGCGATATGGTCAGTAACTTGTGCCTATACCAGCTCAATAGAATTGTAGTGGCAGTGATATGGTGGTAAGCTGACTTTACAGTGACCATGCTGTCCCGCAGGTTCATCTCTCTCTTGTAAGTGCGGTATTTGGACTTGTAAGCGTTTACGAGCCTGACTAACTCTGGCTGGTCTATGTCGCAGTGTGAGGAACTCAGTTAGACTACAACCATTACAAAATTTCGTCCTTTCTGGTATTTAAAGTAGGAGCCTTATTCACTTGCACACAGTGCACGCTTACGTTGTCCATGACAGTAACAGAATTCTCTGCCCGGTACGGAAATAGCAGTTTTACGAACCGCCGCTAGAAACACACAGCATAAGTCAGAGTGCTAGTCATCTGAATGCTTTGACTTCGATTCTATAAATATTAATTTACTTTTCTGGTATGGAGCCTGTCTATGCAGAACGAGCGGGACGCACAGTAAGCGTTTCCCTTTTCCCACAAACCTTCAGGCCTCCAATATCCTCACATGTCTTCCAGCACATTAGTCTTTCATGGTAATGAATCACGTATGTGCCATCGGGGTAATAAATATGTGATTTTTCCGACTTGTTTTATCTCGTGCATTGATCTCAAGAACATAGTTCTTGCTACTATGTCACTTCTGTCCAAGCGCAGTTTTCTTCCGTCGTTGGTCTTTTTGTATTTAAATCCCACGTCCCTTAATATTCTGAGCATGGTAGATTTGCTGCCGTTGAGACTGTCAGCTTCTTTCATATATGAGCATAGTTTATCTGCCGTAAGATATTGACACCTATACTGTACATGTCAAATATTTCGCGCCGTAATACATTCTTGCTGAAATCGTCGGGCTCATCCACAAATTTGTTCAAATTTCGGCAGGCGACTTGAAAATAGGTGATTGCCTTCACTCACGATCCCGTTACTGCACGCCTCAGCTGTTCGTTCTTGTTACTTGACAACACCGGGAGACGCTTTGTGATCACACGTGGATGCCGATTCCGACTTCTGTCTAAAGAACTGATACACACGAAAAATTACTTTTCTCGCGTGCTTGTGTAATACTGGGCGAGATTTGCTTTTCCCACTTATGATTGTCTCGAAATCAATTTTCGAAAAAAGATCAAGCAGAATGCTAAAACCAATCGTAAACTCGCTCCGCACAGTAAGAAATTAACGGTGGCGCACACTACGGTTGACAGACTGCCATTAGTTGGCACGTCACATCTGTGATTCTGCGCTTCGAGACCTCATCCGCCATCTTATGTGGCGTGTACTGTAGTATTTGTTTACAGTCATTGAGCATACATTTGAATAGAAACTAGATTTCATGTCAGTTCGTCAGAACTATGCCCTAATACCACTATTTCAGCAGTTTAGTCAATTAATAACATTGCAACATGTACTCATTAAAATTCGATACGTTACAAAGCGGTATCGTACTGTTCAGTTGATCGAGAATCGTTGTTTTCATTAAAGGTCAGCTCTTTGTTACTTTACAATTGCATAACAATGGGGTCCGCTCATTAGCATCGTAGCTAAGGTAATAATAGACTACTGAAAAAACTACACGATTCCCTATATTAATTTGTTTTTCGGTACACTGTTGAAAAAGATGATCTTATTATGACTGAATGACTTCATCGTGTTCTTGGTATGTATAGGTGGTAACACACACGTTTTGCGTCATTGCTCGTTGCTATTGTGGAACCGTTGTATCAAGGATAAAGAAACGACACGCAGGTTTTATTGTCTAAGGTAAACAGCATTCGTACGGCAGAAACAATGACATAGCAGCTGCGCAGGTACTGCCAGTGGGGCGCTTTGCTAATGAGTGGTGTGTGTACTGGAGCAGGAATTCTTTCATTGTGTAGCGCGGTCGATGATGCGCCCGGGGCAGACAAAGCTCGTGTGAGGCGCGGGCGGAGTGTTTTCAGAGCGTGCCTGCCTGGAGGACTGCGCTGATTACGCGCCGTATCGACTGCGCGTAGCCGCTCCTCATAACGCACCGGCCGCCGCTATTATCTCGTTCGCAGATGTGCTCGGGGCCGGCCGCGCCACGCTGCCCCGATGTGCACGGGACACGTCATGCGTGCAAACGCGAACACGGCGTGCTTCATGAACAGCGTGTTGGTGTGGCCGCAGGGCAAGATAAGGCTTAACCGTGCGACATTTCGCATACCTGGAAGTCTTGAAGTGTTCATTATCACCTTGAAAACATCAGGCTGCTATCATGAGACTGAGCCGTTCCAGCAACGTCTCCCGCCTTTCGATTGCAGAGAAGTCTTGCAGCGAGTTCTCTTTGGCTGGTTACCTGTGGCCAAGGAGGTGAGGATGTGATACAGTAGCGTCGGCTAGTGTGTAGTCTCAGCTATAGTTGCCAACTGTTGGGGCATGTTTCTACACTTAGGTCCTTTTGGCTCTTTTCCGAAACGTAGGGACGGATTTCCGATCCCTCTGTAAAACGTAAGGACTTCTTGACAAAGAGAGAAAAATTACAAAATAGGAAATTAAGAAAGAAGTTGCCAAACTGTATAGATTTTAAACACTTGTATACATCTGTCACCACTTCGTAAAGGAAAGTTAGCCTATAAGGACCTACCTCAGGGACGAAATGTGATGCAGAAGGAAAGTATTGTAGTCGCCCTCTAGCGAGGGTACGCGACACGGGAAGTATTGCTGTGGTTATTTAGCGCTTCTTGTGCCGATGAGCTGCCCAGCATAAGGTACAAATTTTCTGCGGAAGTAACATAGATTCGGAAATGCGCATTACCTAGGAATAATTTCCAAATGCGATACTTATTAGTAGCTAAGAACGTAAATTACAATAAAGTTATTACAATACAACGCAATGATTAGAAGAAAAATTGCCATTTTTTAGGAAACCGTGACACTAGCAACAATCGTGAATAGAAGACAACGCGGAGTGCTCCGAATGGGGCAGACGTGTGACGACCGAAACCAAGGCCCCACAATGCTAACTTCAGCGCTTCTACTGCAATCTCTGCGCCATTTGTACAGTTACATTCTTAACTTTAGCGGCGATTGTGTTTCTATCTTAGTCGCAGGTTCGCTTGTTGAAAATAAAGAATAAACAGCTCACATAGATCAGTTCAGTAGCTTTAACCTTAATATAAAAATGAGTCTTTCCTTTTCAGACACCTCCAGTGGAGAACTGGAAACAGTGCGTCATTTCCAAGAGAGGCTGCATTTCGCTGCGTCTGTTGGCGCCTTGTAGGAAGCACAAAATTATGTGCTGCCGCATATGGCGTAGAAACGAACAGCAGTAAGCTTCGAAATAACATTGTGACTACTTTGTTTGAAAACAGAGACCGTTCAGTGTATGGAATTGTTCATAAAGGGGAAATGATGCACCCAACACGTGATAAGTCTTTTTTTACGTCAGTCTAGATTTTTTTGCGTCTGCAGGGACTGTCAAGATGAACGCAGGGACTTTCACGTGTCATGTACGGACATGATCGAAAACGAGTTGGCAACACTGATCTGTCTTTATGCTGCCCGGGATCGAAAAAGCGAAGACACTGTCGTCTGGAATGCGTTGTGGAGAAACTACTCTCTGTACTGCAATCACGGAGGCCCGGCGGCTAAGCGGTGAGGGCACTCCGAAACTACGGTACGGAGTGTGCAGGCCATTTGCCTGCCACTTCTCGCTGCCGTGTATTGAGTGCGGCACAGCCATGCCTAGCCTGGAGTTACAAGCAACGGGTGCAGGCTGTTTGCCTGCCAGTTCTCGCTGCCATTTAAGGAACACGACGATCGGTGAGATGTAACCTGTAGCTTGTCCAGAGGTACATATTCCACTTTTTCCTTGATGTTAGAAGAAGAAGAAAGAAAAAGGAAAAAAACGAGGATCGCATAAAAGCGTAAGTACCTCAGTAGTAGGTGGGGGCATTCCACTGCTTGAGGTTCTATAATTTGTAGTTAATGCCCATGAAACGGGGTGCATACAAAATGTCTAGAAGGCGTGATGGCACCCTAGCAGACCTAGACCTACTTGCTGTGTGGAAGTTTAATTGTGCTGTGCCGTCACTGCTTGAAGATGTTTTGGACGTCTCACAGAAGAGGAGCCATCAGCCGTTGTAAAAACAGAATAGGACGGAAAAACGATTTGTTCATTCATTACGAAGTTGAACTTATATCACTAGACGTGACAGATATCACTAGACGTGACAGGTATATTTAGATATGTATTGATGTAATGACTTGAAAATTGCGAGATCTGTTACAGCATTTTTGTATGATCATTCAAGACGATTTAAAACACAAGTTTTCTGAGAGAATGTTGAGCCATAATTTCGTAGCTGCTGGACGCATTTAGAACTTTTTTACAGTCTTCGCACTAACACAATCGGAGAAGAGCCGTACATGATAACCGGCAGCATTGATTAGCAAACACACAACTTTAAGAAACCACCAGAAGGCAACCTTAATTGAGGAGAAGTCGAAGTAAAACTTGGGCAAGCTACCAAAAGGTGAGAAATCTTAACACCATTATCAGCATTAATATTATACATCTCAAAAGGAAACAACGCACTGGACGGATGGTGCGGAGTTACAGGCAACAATTTCAGGTTGTCTGCCTGGTATTTCTCGCTGCCGTGAACGGAGGGCGGTGTCAGAGTGAATGTCACGTTCCATAAGGGTGGTTGCAAAAGTTCAAAAATGGTTCAAATGGCTCTGAGCACTATGGGACTTAACATCTGAGGTCATCAGTCCCCTAGAACTTAGAACTACTTAAACATAAGTAACCTAAGGACATCACACACATCCATACCCGAGGCAGGATTCGAACCTGCGACCGTAGCAGTCGCGCTGTTCCGGACTGCAGCGCCTAGAACCGCGTGGCCACCGCGGCGGCACGGTTGCAAAAGTGACAGGATAGGATAGTGTTAGTATTGTGCTTAGCTGTGGTTGCAAGAAGATACGGTATTCAATAGTTTCCCTCATTGCTGCTATGAGCTGGCGCAGCAGTGTGACGGGTATGCTTCCTCAGTGCTTCAGCGACATTTTTTGACAGAGATTATCGTTGATCCGTATTTGAGTTGTGTGTGAGGGACGTTGCTTTGGCTGTCATTTTGGTTCGTTATGGCGTTGTCTTCTTAGTTGTCTCTTACGTCACATTTATGTCATTCGTGGGGTTGAGTTAATGTTGCCACGTCGCGTGAGCTTGTGTCCTTGCTAAACTGTGTATGTCAGTTCATTGGCCCCTACTGTAAGTGAATGGCTTGCTCTGAATGCCAGAATCCCTTCTTGTCCATCCCCTGTTTTAAAATTAATGTTAAGTTTGTCTTGTCGTTTGCTTACCACGTGTCTTTTGAATTATGCAAAGGACTGATGTTTTATTAACGGCTTAATTTCGGAATCTTCTCATCGTTAAACTGCTTTCAAATATTTATTGCGTTGGTAGCACAGGAACCCGCTTCCATAGTTGAGTAATCAGCATATATGGCTGCTATGCGGAGAACCCGGGTTAGATTTCCGGTACTGCAAAGGATTTTTCCTTGGTGGAGGACTCGTGACGCCAAGTGGGGAGCTACTTGATCGAGTACTAGCGGCTTCCAGAGTCTGAAAAAGTCTGCCAAAACAGTCGGGAGAGCGGTAAGGCAATCAGCGTATAGCATTGATGGCTGGGTAAGTTCGGCTGTCGAGTTGAAAGGCTTTCCAGTTGGATGACTTCAGTGTCGATGATGATGATGATGATGATGATGATAACAACACATCCACGAGCGGTGAAAGTCTCCGACCAGGCCGGGAATGAAACTCAAGCCCGCTGCATGGAGGTCAGACGCATTGATCACTCGGCTAAGGAGGCGGACGGGAGAGCGGTGTGCTACTCACATGCCCTTCCATAGCACATCCACAAGGCAGAGGATGACACGGCGAGCTGTACACATCCCTTGGGCTTTCACGGCCTGAGCAAGGAGCTCGTTTTTGCTAGCGTCGAGACTAACAGCTGGTTAGATATACACTGAGGCAAAAAGTGGCCACACCACGGAGGAGTTGTGCGATATAAACGATAGTTGTAACCAAGTTTATATGTCTGAAATACGATGTCTCTTCAAATTTCGCACCAGTCGCATGATAATAGCGCCACTATGGGGGCACTAAATCAAGTTTGCTAAATATACGCTGTAACGGTCGTGTGCGTCAGTTTTTTGACATTGAACGTGATGAGATGGTGTTAGTCAAGGATGCCTTTAAGGCGAAAAAGACGCCGCTACCAGCAGCTCACATAGTTTGAACGAGGTCGTGTAATAGGGCTAGGAGAAGATCGGTGTTCCTTCTGCGACACTGCAGAAAAACTTGCCAGGAATGTAGCCCTGTATATGGTTGCTGGCAACGGTGGTCACGAGAATATACGGTCTCAAGGAGACTGGGCTTTGGACGGTCACGTGGTACTGCCGAAGGAAAGGTCATCTAGTTTGGCGTGTGGCTCTGACTGTGACACAGCGAACTGTTACAAATCGGTTAAATAAAGGACAACTATGAGACAGACGCCCTGTAAATTGCGTTCCACTGACCCTAAACCATCGCCATTTGTGACTTAAATGGAGTAAGCGAGAGCTCATTAGAGGGTGGGTGGAGGTCTGCTGTGTTTTCTGATGAAAGCTGGTTCTGCCCCGGTGCCAGTGACGGCCGTGTGTTGGTCAGCAGGCGGCCAGTTAAGGGTCTACAACGAATCTGTTTGCGCGCTAGACATACTAGACGTGCACCTTGAGTTCTGGTCTGGGGTGCGATTTCGTATGACAGCAGGAGCATTCTAGTAGTTATCCCACGTACCCTGACAGAAAATTTGTACGTCAGTCTGGTGATTTGACTTGTGCTGCCATTTATGAACAGCATTCCAGGGGGTGTTTTCCAACAGGGCAACGCTCGCCCACATACCGCTGTCGTAACCCAACATGTTCTACATTGTGTCGACATGTTACCCTGGCGCACTCGATCACCAGATTATTTCCAGTCGACAAATGCATGCACGTTTGCCATGCTTGCATTCAACATACTGGCAGTTACACCATTTATGTATTAGCACCTCACGTTTGCAATGGCCCATTTCCTGCTTATATTAAGTTGTGATCCTGCAAATAATAATGACCAATTATGTTACCTAGACAAATGTAGTCCCAAAATTTCATTACTCTGCATTGTTTTTTGATGTTGAAATTTTTTTCCGTTCTTTTCTGTGAAGTTGTTCTCCGATTGCTATCGTTTGATGTGTAGATTTTAGTGCTCCAGTTGTGCCGAAGTTGTTTGAAGATTTCAGTATGTGCCAGGTTAATTGATTTATATTTTTTATTCATGTTTCTGAGTGTTTCCTGCCGTGGATTTACTTTTAAAGAAATTGCTAACTATTCGTAAATGTATTTTGTGATTCCCAAGGGGAAAGAACCATTGATTGCGTAGTTGCTGTAACTTTAACAAAATTTGTCATAACATTCTTTATTTTGAATCGGTTCATGAGATTGCAGTTTCGTTATCACTTTTGGTAAATGATAGTGCCTTTTGTAGTATATTATGTGACTGAGTGGTGGATTTTTTATAACATTCTAGAATGTAATCATTCACTATCAGCTATAAGAGAAAAGACTCGTTTTCTTCTTGCCAAATGTGATGAAATATACCTGGAGATTAAGCTGTGTTATGATCAGCTGTGGTGAAACTTCACTTGCAGTGACGCGAAGTGTTCAGATTGTTTTTTATTAATAGATTATGAGTTTGCATTAATCCATTAAAACCACCAGTAAGCTCCACTTTCCCTCTCCAAGGTTCATAACGCATCAGAAACATGTTTATGGTGTTACCAATATCCAACTTTCAGTACGACAATTTTCACAACTGTGCATGACTTGACAGATGCCTTGAGTATAGAAGTCTGCGTTTCGGCTCTTCAGGAAACGTTCCACCCCGGAAATCTCCTCGTCGTCATTCTGGAAATGCCCGCATCTCATTGATTTCTTCATACGACAAAAGAGCTAGAAGAAATTGAGTACCACGCCAGGAGAATACAGTGGGTGAGGCTAAATTTGACAGTTCAAAGAAGTAGAATGTGTGCGCCCTGTGCAGAACTAGCCGGGACTCTGTCGTGGAACAAACGTACCCCAGTGAACAGCATCCCCCCCCCCCCCCCTGTGGCTAATTCGACAGCCTCCCTTAAGTTTCGCAAAGTAACATGCCACCGAGCAGAAACGCATTCTCGTTCGTGAGCGCTGTGCGATTCCACCCGTAACTCGAGAACGGTGGCCATCTCAGATGGCACGTAGAACGTTGTTTTTGCTTCCTCTTTACTGCGTTCCATGGCGCCGGAGTCTTCACCAGAGGTGTAGGTAAATGTGTCATTAAATTTGTGACGGAAGAGGCAAACAAAGAAGCGAAAATCTCATTAAAAACTAAGCAGCTTTTAGCTGTCCCTCACTCAATAAAGAAAATAAAGGAGGGGGCGGGGAGGCTGGTGGAAGTACGTCCCAAGGCATCACTACTTTGGCAGCATACGTGATTAGCACAAAATTTTTTAGGTAATATTACCCATATGGTTTCAAGACACTGACACATACACTTAGGTAACAAAAGTCATAGGATACCTCCCATTAAGTCATTGGAAGTCCCGTGCAAAATACTGAACCATGTTGCCTCTACAGCCGTCCATAATAGCGAAAGTGTTTCCGGTGCAGGATTTTGTGCACGAGCTAACCTCTCGATTGTGTTCCAAGAATATTCGTTGGGATTCATGTCGGGCGATCTGAGTGGCAAAGTCTGAAATTTTGTATTCTCGGCCCACTCTGTGGATGTAGGAATATTGAATTCTCAAACGATTTTCGAAATGGTATGTCCCATGCGTCTAGCTCCAACTACTGTTCAGCGTTCGAAGTCTGTTAATTCCTATCATGCAGGTATAATCACGTAGGTAACCTGTTCACATGAGTTAGTTGAGTACAAATGACAGCTCCGCCAATCATTGCTCTTTTATACCTTGTGTATGCGTACTACTATATGTGTGCATATAGCTATCCCATTAATTTTGTCATCTCACTGTAAATTCCACATGACATTTTCTTTAGTTTACATTGCCAATATTGCAGGAAGTGACTTCGCTACAATGCATTCCTTTACACTTTGTTTTATGAGATTTCCTTCTGGTGGCACGTTGCCGATCTTGTTCTGCTTTCGCTGACTTTTTCTTTTCTATACAACTATTTTTTTTTCGTTACTCTAGAGAGTGAGTGTTGACTTTTAGCGTCATTATTTGTCGTAATGGCATACGCTGTTAATATGAAAGTTTGCAGCCCCGCTAGCTATATGAAACTTCCTGGCAGTTTAAAACTGTGTGTCCGACCGAGACTCGAACTCGGGACCTTTGCAGGAGAGCTTCCGTAAAGTTTGGAAGGTAGGAGACGAGATACTGGCAGAAGTAAAGCTGTGAGGACCGGGTATGAGTCGTGCTTCGGTAGCTCCGATGGTAGAGCACTTGCCCGCGAATGGCAAAGGTCCCGAGTTCGAGTCTCGGTCGGGCACACAGTTTTAATCTGCCAGGAAGTTTCATATCAGCGCACACTCCGCTGCAGAGTGAAAATCTCATTTCGCTAGCTATAGCTTACAAGTTATTAAAGATACACACTGATGAACCAAAATATTATGACCATCTGTTTCATAACTTGTTTGTCCGTATTAGGAACGAAAAACGTCGCCGATTTTGCGTATCAACAAACATTTTGTTGGTAGGTTTGGGGAGATATGTAACATTCGATGTCTAAGCACAGGTCATGTAACTCGTGTAAATAACGGACCTCTGCTTCGCGTACGCGGTGAGAGCTACCCAGATGGGTTCCATAGGATTTACATCAGGCGAATTTGGTCGCAGAATCAACAACGTGAGTTAACTGTAATGCTCTTCAAACCACTGTAGCACGGTTCTGGACTGGAACACGGACAATTACACTGCTGAATGATATCGCCGTCGGGGAAGGCATAAAGCATGAAGGGATGCAGGTGGTTTTACAGCTGTCAGCGTGTCTTCGATTACTACCACAAGTCCCATGGAAGCGCAGGAGAACGTCTCCCATAGTATAACAATGCTCCCACCAGCCTGCGTCCGTAGTGCGGTGCACGTTTCTAGCCACCGTTCAGCTCGATGACGGCGCTTGTGGAGACGACCACCGACCTAGTGTAGAGCCGACACGTTTCCATTGACCGACGGTCGAATCCCGAAGGTTCCGTGCCCACTGGAGTCGTAATTGAAGTTGTCGTTAACATGTGAACACGTGGGAGTGGTCTGCTGAGGAGCTCTATGTTTAACAGTGTCCAATGAACGGTGTGCTACAAAACAATGGTGAGTGCACCAGCATTGTGCTCTTTCGGCAGAAATGCCACGGATCACCATCTATTCTACTTTAGAGCAGACAAGCCTCCGAACCCCATGTTCTGTGAAGAGTCGTGGACATCCAACCGTTTAGCGCCTAGCGGTAGTTTCACTGTTCATCTACCCCTTTCTGTAGATGCTCGCAACAGTAGCACGTAAACTTTCGGCCAGCTTCTCCATTTTCGAGATACTCATTCATAGGCGCTGCGTAATAATAACCTACCCTTTGTCAAAGTCGCTTATCTCAATGGAAGTCCCCATTTGCAGTCCACATCTTCGATGGGGTGATCCCCCGTCGTATCTGCTCGCTTACGTACTTTTGTTATCGCGTCACGTGCCCGCAGCGCCACTACGCGGCATCCAACGTCGCGTTGGGCAGTAGTCATACAAATGTTTCGGCTTATGAGTGTACCTTTTGTGCATATGAGCTGGCGAACTGCTGCTCCCCCACATCACGGTGATATTTCACAGCAGAGCCCCCACCACTACTACTGTCTATTCTATCATGCACTCTCCTCGGCTGTGGGCCAAGTTACTTTGTGCGCAACTTACCTCGTTAGGAAATTCGGTAGTATGCTTTCGTAACCGTTTTGTCCCCTACGAGCGTAATCTGCTAGCACCACACAATAAAACACTCAGTTTCGCCTTGCCCGTTGGTTGTTTGGTCGTCACATTTTTTCAGCAGTGATAAATCCACACGTATCCAATGCTTGCTTGGCTCCTTTGTCTCAGGGACGTAGTAATACATACAGAACTCGCCCATGGTGGTTAGGTGGTTAAAGAAGTAATTTGGATTGGCCTGTCACAACTGCAACATTTCCGCTGCGCCTCAGTTAGGCGGGCTTTTTGTATTGGAGTGAGCAGTCGCGGAACCCAGTGGGCGCAGACATTTTTCTTGTTTAACCATTTATGTACCAGTGGCTTCTAGCTGAAACCACCACTTTATTAATTTTTTTTAAAATCAAGTGCCTTTCTCACGAAACAACCGAACGCTATTGCAAAACGAGACGTCTAGTGGTACACTGAAGTACTTCTATGAATTTAGTGCACTGCAGCTGTCACTTACGCCATGCTACACGGGCGATGACCGTAGCTACACGGTACGGGAATTGACGCACATTTTCGAAGGACAGGCGCTTTAAGGCCGTACCGCA
The DNA here is from genome assembly GCF_021461395.2 of Schistocerca americana. Lineage (NCBI taxonomy): Eukaryota > Metazoa > Arthropoda > Insecta > Orthoptera > Acrididae > Schistocerca > Schistocerca americana. The sequence goes on along the minus strand of NC_060120.1, from coordinate 305,892,546 downwards.
GACAGATGGTCCTGGGCCCATTTTCTTGGTCAGAAGGCACGATTTGTAGCGGCTAGTGTATTGAAGAACACAGTGTTCTAGCCGGCGGGTACTGGTGGCCACAATTGCTAACGGTTGCTCTACTTAGGTCGCAGGTTCGAATCCTGCTTCGGGCATGGATGTGTGTGATGTCCTTAGGTTAGTTATGTTTAAGTAGTTCTAAGTTCTAGGGGACTGATGACCTCAGATGTTAAGTCCCAAAGTGCTCAGAGCCATTTGAACCATACTTTCACCGAAGTAGGCGTGGACAGTCAGACATTCACAATGGAGTTTGCAAGTGAACTGCTTGTAATGGAGGCTGACAAGCACAAATGTTTATATGGAGTTCGCGACACTGGTTAAAAAAATCGGTATAACAAATAAGATTCAATTCCGACAACTCTCGCAGGTGGTATCTCTGCGCGTAAATTTTCCACGTACTGCAGAAGAAAGACAATCAGATGATTGTAGTGACATACGATGATTATCAAAATACGAATTTGGATAATTTTCAGTCTTTCATCTATATTTATCAACTTTCCTGTTCGAGGCCTGTTCAAAAATTATTGGATTATCCAGCACTTGTTCTGATTTCTCTGTTGCCATTATCTGACTACCAATAACGAAGTACTCACTTTTGATGTTGTTCCAATTCTGTCGTTGCTTTTCTCAATTCTCATACTGACTCAGGTCGGTGAACAATGGACCGTGCTGAAAAGGAAACTACGTTAACAATAAATCATGTAGCAGGCGTGCTCCCAAACCTGCGTCATTTACCGCATAAAACTTTGCGTTATTTAACATATGGTGTAGTCAGGTGCCTGCGGTAAGAAAACTTTGCCGTAATTTCCGTAAAATTTTTGCGTCAAAATACGCCTGTGTACCGTAGTCGACGTGATGCTTGTGCTGCGGGGTTGCAGAACATTGTGTCGTTTGTTTTTTATATGTATAGTGATGACATTGAAATCAATAACGGCGAAAGTAGGTGTATCTAAAGTTAATGTAACATAAATTTGAGTTCGTACTACTGCTGTTTCCAGTAGTTTCGAAATAAAACCACAGAAGCTGTATGTCTAAATTTTATGCCAATTTTTGCTTGTTGTTCAGGACCAAAATTCGCTTGCGTTATCAATGCATAGAAATTTCGAGAAGTGGGATTGTTTCTAGGAAAAATGAGAAATTGCCTTCAAATATCTTTCATGAAATGATGTGTGGCTGAAAACTGTATGTGCCAGTGGTTCCAAAGTGAAACCAAACTTTCAGATAATTGTTTACTTTTTGCCAATTTCTTCTTGTTTTCGTTGCTTACTGTAATAGTAAAGGTTAATTTTGTGAAAAGTTTTAAAATGAAATGGACACACTCCTTAATGTAATAGATTGATTACTTCTTGCGAACTTGTTGTTGTATTTGTTGCGTAGCATCATGTTAAAGGTCAATTTTATGTACAATTTGAAAATCAATTTTTGTTACATTGATTTGGCTCAAATGATTAAAAAGTCGTGCAGGATGTAGAAAACTGTCTTATTTCCTCATTTTTCCAGTGTCGCCTCGATTTTGATACGCAGGTCTTCGTGCACCGGCGGGCCTCAGATTTTCTTGGCGATACCGGTCCTTCAGGGAGAGATTGTCTGCATTCACACTTGTCTGACCACACTTGTCTGACCACACTTGTCTGACCACACTTGTCTGACCACACTGAAAGCTCCACGCCACCCAACACTATGCTAAATGATGCTACGTTCTTGGCATACAGCTTCACTTACATGATGTGTTGCTGCGTTGTCCCCTTCAAATAAAGAATACGAATTCCTGCACGATATTCCACTTCTGTCTGTGGGCTACGGTACTGTGGTGCGGGGGTTTCAGTGATTAGCAGGGCTGCTGACGTGTACCTGCAAACAAACAAACAAAATTAATTTGCTAACTTTATTATTTCGAGGTGCTAATTAACTCTTTAGCCGGCCCATGTACAGCAGAGGCCTAAAAAGCTGTTATGAAACTAAAGATATGTTGTTCGTTCGGTCGTCTGCTCTAAAGCTACTTTCCCATTAGGACGTAGATACGAATGCCTGCCGCGCTTTCGTACTTAGCTCGTTTTATTTGGGGGAATGATTCCAACAGACGTGGGTGGTTCACACGGACTGAAGTATGTACAAAATAGTTGTTCACAAGAGACACTCCCCATCGCACCACCCTCAGATTTAGTTGTAAGATTGTCCAGTGGATAGCCCTTCAAAAACTGAACACAGTTCAAGATGTGCAACGTCGAGCGAATTTGAATAACAACGGTGTCCTGGTTATGTGGTTGCGGTGTTGGACTGTGCCCCATTTTTTTCCTGCAAAATTAGAACAGTCCGTTCGGCCGTTGACAGGGGCACGAGTGAGATTTGAACACGGATCTGCGGCTTTGCAGTCCAACACCGTGATCACGATGCCGTAGTTTCTGCAGCTCGCTCGATGTTTTTTTTTTTTTTTTTTTCCACAGTTTGGTAAACGTCTTCCTGTTTTCATGCTTGATCCGTGTTCAGTTTTTGACAGGCTATTTTACGACTAAACCTGAGAGGTACTTGTCAATGTCAATTAAATTCTCTTACAGCCGTGTAGCTTAAGATGTTTTATTTTGAAGGCTACCTGTTTCAACATTTCACTATGCTATCTTCAGGACCCATATGCATCTTTCCAAATAAAAGAAAATGTAAAATAGTGCCATAAATCCATGGATGTTGTGAATTCAATCGTTTCGTTAGTGCTTCATTCGAAGTTGCTATAAAGTCACTAGTGAAACGATAATTCACGACATCCATGAATTTATGGCGCTATATGGCATTTTCGTTTATTCGGAGGAATGCATATGGAGCCCGAGGATGGCATAGTGAACTGCTGAAACTACTAACCTTCAAAATAAAATAACACCTTAAGTTAAACGGCTGTTGGAGAATTTCGTTGACATTGACAATTACTTAACTAGCCGATGCCCGCTGTCCATGATGGGCCAACAGAGAAACCTGAGGGGTATACGATAATAAGTTTCTCTTGTCACGTGTTTGCGGAAAACCAACTACGAACGATTTTCTCATAGAAAATAATGGTACAGTGAGTTCTGTTTTTGCTTCTATTTTAGCTCAGAGAATGGATCGACTGAAGGGAGAGTGGATTCTAAAGAGGAAATAAGGACACATAATTTGGTTGACATGGAATGCAGAAATGTTGTCAGTGCCACATGCTGACCGCTCACTATCGGCTATTTCGGCAACTCCTGCCAGTAACTATAATTCTTTTTTTGTAATTACCTGACATTGTCAGAAGGTGAGGATCTCTATATCAATGTAAAAAGGCTTCCTAAACAGAAGTTTTATTGCCCAGATCGCAATTGATACATATCCTCATTACTAGTTCCAGCAAAGTTATATTGCCGCCTTCAGATCATTGGACAATTGAATTATAAATCCTGTAAGTGTGGCACATTGCCATCTGCCCATTGTAAACAAGGAGGTAAACTCATACAAAAGAGACCTCCGTGCAACACAAAGAACTCTAAAATAAATGCCATAACTGTATCAACAAAGGACAGAGGTGTCAAATACATCGGCTGAGCACATCCAGTGCTGTCAGATGTGTTATGTTGATAACCGGCTCCGTATTTGCTAAAAACTTGTCGCCTCTCGGACTCGCCTCACGATTATATTCTGATGGGGCATATTCCTAATCAAAATAACATGGAGTAGTGTGTCCGCACCCAGTAAAGTCAGGATTCATCAACGGAACTTCCTTTTCGGGTGTTCTACTGTATCTGCACTTTAAAAGGAGAACCATGTGATAAACAGTGAGGACCAGGAGGTACTGTCCCTTAAATCAAAGTTAGCTGTAGTCACGACTGCGCACTTGGCTTACTAATGTTAAGAACGTGCGCACTATAGCAATACGCATTAGGATACGGCCTTGAAGTTAATTGCTTGCGATCTGCAGCGAGGATAGAGTGCAGACGTAAGCAGTGCTGCGAGAGCAAAAAGCTAGTTCATTCACAGAGGCGAGGCAAGGCCCCTCTGCTGTGACGTACTCTCTGCGCAATCATAACGCGGCAGCCCTGTCTTAAGCGGATCACGTGTGTTCACGGTGGAACACACACACACACACACACACACACACACACACACACACACACACACACACACACACACGGTGACGGGAGAGGCACGGAGGGGGGCGATACTACATGTATACTATATCATCTTCGTAATATTTGTAAATGGCTTTTGTCTTCTTTTCTCTGTAGATACAGCGATACTGAGTCTGATCGTAATGTGTTCACTGTGTAGGCCAAATGTGAGAGTAAAAAATAATATATATATATATATATATATATATATATATATATATATATATAGTAGAAGAAGAATGGGTAGCTTTGAGGGATGCAGTAGCGAAGGCAGCAGAGGATCAAGTAGGTAAAAAGACGAGGGCTAGTAGAAATCGTTGGGTAACAGAAGAAATATTGAATTTAATTGATGAAAGGAGAAAATATAAAAATGCAGTAAATGAAGCAGGCAAAAAGGAGTACAAACGTCTCAAAAATGAGATCAACAGGAAGTGCAAAATGGCTAAGCAGCGATGGCTAGAGGACAAATGTAAGGATGTAGAGGCTTATCTCACTAGGGGTAAGATAGATACTGCCTACAGGAAAATTAGAGAGACCTTTGGAGATAAGAGAACCACTTGTATGAACATCAAGAGCTCAGATGGAAACCCAGTTCTAAGCAAAGAAGGGAAAGCAGAAGAGTAGAAGGAGTATATAGAGGGTCTATACAAGGGCGATGCACTTGAGGACAATATTATGGAAATGGAAGAGGATGTAGATGAAGATGAAATGGGAGATATGATACTGCGTGAAGAGTTTGACAGAGCCCTGAAAGACCTGAGTCGAAACAAGGCCCCCGGAGTAGACAACATTCCATTGGAACTACTGACAGCCTTGGGAGAGCCAGTCCTGACAAAACTCTACCATCTGGTGAGCAAGATGTATGAAACAGGCGAAATATCCTCAGACTTCAAGAAGAATATAATAATTCCAATCCCAAAGAAAGCAGGTGTTGACAGATGTGAAAATTACCGAACAATCAGTTTAATAAGTCACAGCTGCAAAATACTAACTCGAATTCTTTACAGACGAATGGAAAAACTAGTAGAAGCCGACCTTGGGGAAGATCAGTTTGGATTCCGTAGAAATACAGGAACACGTGAGGCAATACTGACCTTACGACTTATCTTAGAAGCTAGATTAAGGAAAGGCAAACCTACGTTTCTAGCATTTGTAGACTTAGAGAAAGCTTTTGACAATGTTGACTGGAATACTCTCTTTCAAATTCTAAAGTTGGCAGGGGTAAAATACAGGGAGCGAAAGGCTATTTACAATTTGTACAGAAACCAGATGGCAGTTATAAGAGTCGAGGGACATGAAAGGGAAACAGTGGTTGGGAAGGGAGTAAGACAGGGTTGTAGCCTCTCCCCGATGTTATTCAATCTGTATATTGAGCAAGCAGTAAAGGAAACAAAAGAAAAATTCGGAGTAGGTATTAAAATCCATGGAGAAGAAATAAAAATGTTGAGGTTCGCCGATGACATTGTAATTCTGTCAGAGACAGCAAAGGACTTGGAAGAGCAGTTGAATGGAATGGATGGTGTCTTGAAGGGAGGATATAAGATGAACATCAACAAAAGCAAAACGAGGATAATGGAATGTAGTCGAATTAAGTCGGGTGATGTTGAGGGAATTAGATTAGGAAATGAGACACTTAAAGTAGTAAAGGAGTTTTGCTATTTGGGGAGCAAAATAACTGATGATGGTCGAAGTAGAGAGGGTATCAAATGTAGACTGGCAATGGCAAGGAAAGCGTTTCTGAAGAAGAAAAATTTGTTAACATCGAGTATAGATTTAAGTGTCAGGAAGTCATTTCTGAAAGTATTTGTATGGAGTGTAGCCATGTATGGAAGTGAAACATGGACGGTAAATAGTTCGGACAAGAAGAGAATAGAAGCTTTCGAAATGTGGTGCTACAGAAGAATGCTGAAGATTAGATGGGTAGATCACATAACTAATGAGGAAGTATTGAATAGGATTGGGGAGAAGAGAAGTTTGTGGCACAACTTGACTAGAAGAAGGGATCGGTTGGTAGGACATGTTCTGAGACATCAAGGGATCACCAATTTAGTATTGGAGGGCAGCGTGGAGGGTAAAAATCGTAGGGGGACACCAAGAGATGAATACACTAAGCAGATTCAGAAGGATGTAGGTTGCAGTAGGTACTGGGAGATGAAGAAGCTTGCACAGGATAGAGTAGCATGGAGAGCTGCATCAAACCAGTCTCAGGACTGAAGACCACAACAATAATATGAAATGGAAAAAAGAACATATTGACACCGGTGTGTCAGACCCACCATACTTGCTCCGGACACTGCGAGAGGGCTGTACAAGCAATGATCACACGCACGGCACAGCGGACACACCAGGAACCGCGGTGTTGGCCGTCGAATGGCGCTAGCTGCGCAGCATTTGTGCACCGCCGCCGTCAGTGTCAGCCAGTTTGCCGTGGCATACGGAGCTCCATCGCAGTCTTTAACACTGGTAGCATGCCGCGACAGCGTGGACGTGAACCGTATGTGCAGTTGACGGACTTTGAGCGAGGGCGTATAGTGGGCATGCGGGAGGCCGGGTGGACGTACCGCCGAATTGCTCAACACGTGGGGGCGTGAGGTCTCCACAGTACATCGATGTTGTCGCAAATGGTCGGCGGAAGGTGCACGTGCCCGTCGACCTGGGACCGGACCGCAGCGACGCACGGATGCACGTCAAGACCGTAGGATCCTACGCAGTGCCGTAGGGGACCGCACCGCTACTTCCCAGCAAATTAGGGACACTGTTGCTCCTGGGGTATCGGCGAGGACCAATCGCAACCGTCTCCATGAAGCTGGGCTACGGTCCCGCACACCGTTAGGCCGTCTTCCGCTCACGCCCCAACATCGTGCAGCCCGCCTCCAGTGGTGTCGCGACAGGCGTGAATGGAGGGACGAATGGAGACGTGTCGTCTTCAGCGATGAGAGTCGCTTCTGCCTTGGTGCCAATGATGGTCGTATGCGTGTTTGGCGCCGTGCAGGTGAGCGCCACAATCAGGACTGCATACGACCGAGGCACACAGGGCCAACACCCGGCATCATGGTGTGGGGAGCGATCTCCTACACTGGCCGTACACCACTGGTGATCGTCGAGGGGACACTGAATAGTGCACGGTACATCCAAACGTCATCGAACCCATCGTTCTCCCATTCCTAGACCGGCAAGGGAACATGCTGTTCCAACAGGACAATGCACGTCCGCATGTATCCCGTGCCACCCAACGTGCTCTAGAAGGTGTAAGTCAACTACCCTGGCCAGCAAGATCTCCGGATCTGTCCCCCATTGAGCATGTTTGGGACTGGATGAAGCGTCGTCTCACGCGGTCTGCACGTCCAGCACGAACGCTGGTCCAACTGAGGCGCCAGGTGGAAATGGCATGGCAAGCCGTTCCACAGGACTACATCCAGCATCTCTACGATCGTCTCCATGGGAGAATAGCAGCCTGCATTGCTGCGAAAGGTGGATATACACTGTACTAGTGCCGACATTGTGCATGCTCTGTTGCCTGTGTCTATGTGCCTGTGGTTCTGTCAGTGTGATCATGTGATGTATCTGACCCCAGGAATGTGTCAATAAAGTTTCCCCTTCCTGGGACAATGAATTCACGGTGTTCTTATTTCAATTTCCAGGAGTATATATATATATATATATATATATATATATATATATATATATATATATATATATATATATGTGTGTGTGTGTGTGTGTGTGTGTGTGTGTGTGTGTGTGTGTGTTAGTTGCGTTAACTTAATTCTACTAATACTGACGTGGTCCATAGCACAGTGGCATTACTGCTATTGTACAATGTTGGACATTACATACAGTTTCGAACGATGCCTCTTTGGGATGTCGTTATCTGCTAATCCCTAACGTTAAATAAAGATTCCTGGATTCAGTCTACAAAAGCTTCTGTAAAAATTTTGATTCATTTAATTTTTATTCAAGTGGAAATTGTGTTAATGATGATCTTACAAAATAAGTCATAAGGTATCCAGAACTTATTGAGAGAAAAGAAAACAGAATAATAAAACACACGAGTATAATATCCCTGAACTAATGTAACGATGTAAACATTAACAGTACGAGGTGTGGCTAGAAAAAAACCGGACTAGTACTGGTGAAACAATAAAACGAATGCAATAAGGCTGAACGTCGCGTGGCCTGTCACGTGTCTCTCGCTCCGCCTACTGCTCGAGTTTCATCTGCCTCCTGCACTCAGTCTGCCCGTGGCGTCTGTTTTAAGTAGTTGACGTTTTGTCTGTGCGTCGGAAAATGTTGAGTGTATAGAAAGAACAGCGTGTTAACATCAAATTTTGTTTCAAGCTAGGAAAATCTGCAAGTGAAACGTTTGTAATGTTACAACAAGTGTACGGCGATGATTGTTTATCGTGAACACAAGTGTTTGAGTGGTTTAAACGATTTAAAGATGGCCGCGAAGACACCAGTGATGACACTCGCACTGGCAGACCATTGTCAGCAAAAACTGATGCAAACATTGAAAAAATCGGTAAACTTGTTCGACAAGACAACAAGTCAACTCCTGTTAACTCAGACACTGCTCTGATTGTTAAACGGCGTCTTGTCGAACAAGTTTACCGATTTTTTCAATGTTTGCATCAGTTTTTGCTGACAATGGTCTGCCAGTGCGAGTGTCATCACTGGTGTCTTCGCGGCCATCTTTAAATCGTTTAAACCACTCAAACACTTGTGTTCGCGATAAACAATCATCGCCGTACACTTGTTGTAACATTACAAACGTTTCACTTACAGATTTTCCTAGTTTGAAACAAAATTTGATGTTAACACGCTGTTCTTTCTATACACTCAACATTTTCCGACGCACAGACAAAACGTCAACTACTTAAAACAGACGCCACGGGCAGACTGAGTGCAGGAGGCAAATGAAACTCGAGCAGTAGGCGGAGCGAGAGTCACGTGACAGGCCACGCGACTTTCAGCCTTATTGCATTCGTTTTATTGTTTCACCAGTACTAGTCCGGTTTTTTTCTAGCCACACCTCGTATAATATAATAATAAATGTGCAATATAAAAATTTACTTCACTTTTCAGATCTAAGCTGAACGAAAAGGGAAGATGTCGATAAGTGCTCAGGCTGCATCCTTTACTTGCAAATAATGTGAATATTCAATTGACCAAAAAGTGTCGCTGTGAAAGACAACATATCTCAAACCAAAATATTTATGCGTTAAACAATTATTCCGTTGTCGACCCTAGAAGAAGCCGAAAACAATTACGTGATAAATAATGACTAACTGAAACCCTCAGCTGCCGACAGGTGTTGTTGATATACCTCGAAGTGGACAGCTGAAAATGTGTGCCCCGACCGCCACTCGAACACAGGATCTCCTGCTTACATGACAGACGCTCTATCCATCTGAGCCACCGAGGACACAGATGAATAGCGCGACTGCAGGGACTTAACCCTTGCACGCTTCCCGTGAGACTCACATTCCCAACTGTCCACAATTCTACATATATAATTTACCTTATAGACATTTGCCCATTCACTAATTACTCGCGCACGCTTTGGCGATTCCAACTATTCATCTGTGTCCTCGGTGGCTCAGATGTATAGAGCGTCTGCCATGTAAGCAGGAGATCCTGGGTTCGAGTCGCGGTCGGGGCACACATTTTCAGCTGTCCACATCGAGGTATATCAACAACACCTGTCGGCAGATGAGGGTTTCAGTTAGTCATCATTTATTCCAGGGAAAAGCTTCAGGTCAACAACAGTAATCTGTTCTGTCGAGAACAGTTACTGTCTTCATATATACAATTACGTGAGTCACTTTCGGTTAAAAACTAAAATACAATCCAGGTGCAAACAGTTATTTTCATCTATTTAATAAACTGCGTTGAACTAGCAACTAAGAAAGAATGACAGCAAATACTTACGCTATAATTTATAATGTACTCAGATGAGGAAACCCTGCATTGCCGTCCTGGACAAGGTCCTAGTTGAGGTCCTCTGCTGTTGCTTGAGTGTGATCTGCTATGAATTTTCACGGGTGTGCCTGTGTCGTGGTGATGACTGTCCAGTGCTTATGCAGTATGGTGTTGTATTTGTGTTGTTACGGATGAAGGGAAGGGAGAAAGGGAAACCCGATGTCAACGCAGAGCTTACTCCTCTCGAGTAGTACGAAGGCTGCCGCCAAGTTTAACATCCCCTCCTCACCCGACGAACGGATCACCGTCAGCAGTGTCGCATGCGCTCGTTCTGAGAAACACGATAAGAGGCTTGAAATTCGTCAACGCCATTGGTGCGAAGTCTGGGTGTCGAGACATTTGCACCACTACTTCTCCTCTTGCCGACCAAATACTGGTGTTGAAAATGTGGGATTGGAACCACCCCCTCAGAGTCGAGTGGCGCTGACCGAGCGTGCCTTAGGGACTGTGGTTCAGGGACGAATGTCAGAAAAGTACAGATCATCGCTTGTAAAAGAACCACAGAATATCAATAAATCTTACCCGACAACGTAATACAGACACACCCAGTTAGTAATAACACACTTGTTAGTGGAACAACACAAAATTTTAACGATATTGAAAAGAAGGCGCCCATACTCTATCTGATCAAAAATAACAGACTCCTATATATTAGGAAATCGATCACAAGATGAGGACCCGCCAATATGAAAAGAAGTGGAGTATTGTGTTGCCAATTGAGACACAATATCACCACCCCTCAGAAGATCTCAATGACTTCGCACGTGGACTAGTCATTAGATGTGACCGGAAGAAAAAGTCCATCAGGAACAGTTAAACCAGTCTAAAGCTGCCCACGTCTACTGTTGATGATGTGTTTGTAAAGCGGAAACGTGAAGGAACATATATAGTTAAACAAAGACCAGGCAGTCCTCATCTGTTGACGGAAAGGGACAGTAGGGCATTGCGGAAACAGTCGGAAGGAATTACACTTGAGTTTCAAAGTGGTATTAACAGTTCAGATAGCACAGTGAATATGCGTAGAGAATTACAAAGCATTGGGCACAATGATCGAGCAGCTCCACCTCCAGAGAAGCCAAATATTTCTGTAGTCAGTGCTAAGCAAAGCTTGAGGGGGGTGAGAAGATTGACGGCACTGTACAGTGGATGATTGGAAACGAGGGATTTGGCTCGATGAATCGTGCTAAACCTGTGGCAATGTGATGGTAGGGTTTGGGCTCGGTGAACGACTAGAGCACGGAGGATTTGGTGTTACGATATAGGGGTGTTTTTAGTTGTTAGGTTGTGGTCCCCTTAATGTGCTAAAAAAAGAAAGCTAAATGCGGAAGTATATGAATACATTTTACTACATTGTATACTGCGTGCTGGAGAAGAACAGTTCGGAAACGATGATTGATTGTATCAGTGTGGTAATACACCCTGTCTCATAAAGCAGCATCTGTGAGACAGTCATTTGTTGCCTATAACATCTCTGTAGTCATTTCTGTATTCAGTGCTAAACGACACAGGTGGTGGTGTGGAGGAAGATGTTCCTGGACAGTGGATGATGGGAAGCGAGTGTCAGTCCGCTCCAGGAGTTTGGCTAATGCTGGAACTGGTCGTAGATGATGATGATGATGATGGTACCAATATGACAGTGCACCCTGGCATGAAGGAGCATCTTTGAGGTAATGGCTTGCACCAACTTGGAGAAACTAAACCTCTAAAAAAAAAAACTTACTTAAATATATTCCAGATGAAAAGTTAATATTTTCAAAGAGGGCATTTGCCTGTGCTAAAATTGGTGACCCCCTAACCTCACCCCTTCCACCTCCCACACTCCGTGGTGAATTAGCTTTTTATTTTTAAATGGTAACTTTTTTACAGTGGATTCGATTTCTATGCCAAAATATACCTCAGGTTTATTCGAAACAGTCTTTACAACTCGTGGTAGATGGGTCTGTAATTGGCGCGAGAGTTACGGCGGTTGGTGTGGAGAACACACCAGAACGAGTCATCCTGTTCGTGAGATTCGAAGGGACTCACAGAAATCAACCCCGAAGGCAACAGAAAATTAAGTTAAGTTACAAGTTTATTATTTGCCAGACTTCTACATGTCTAAACGAAAAAGTTTTTCTGTGCAATCAAATTACTAAAACTGAATTAAATTTTTAACATTAATATCAACTGTTTTAGAACAAAATACTTCACACATTTATGTAAACTGTAATTAGAACCCAATTTATCGGTTCTTCATTGCAAACATCGGAAAATTGAACTTCGTCGATTACAGTTCCATTACCACGAATGGCAAAACATGTTTTGGGTCAACCGCAAGCATTTTTTGGGGTAGAACACAAATAAAAAGTTGACTCCCGTTTGGAGGGGGGGGGGGGGGGTAGTCACTTTCAGCACAGACCGATGTCCCCATTGAGAATATTAACTTTTCATCTGGCACATTTTTACACACGACGCGTACTGTTTTTTCGAGATATTTAATTGTTCCGAGCTAAGACTGAGAACTACATATGCAATGTAATGCTGCTTGTGAAGAAATCATCAGTGTGCAGATATAATAGTTGCGTTTATCCTGCCAGGTAAAATAAAACGTATAAATATGGACATTGGGAAACATATCTGGAGGCAACATACCATACCATGCCTGCTTTGTGACTGTAAACATACTTCAGACACTATCATGCGTTCTTTTGATCATGGACGTGCTGCGCCGTTATGTTTGATTTTTACGGTAGCAATCTTTTAAAATATTCTCTTAATTACAAAACGAAATATATTCAAGCGAGTTTCTAATGAGATTTTTAATGAAATTTTATTTTCAAAATGCTTCTTGCTCCTCCACGACGTACGCAGGCACTTGAACAATTGTCTCTGGCAATGAGTTCCGCAGTGCTTTCATTCTGAGCTGCCTCTGCCCTCGACAGTGTTGTAGAAATTTCATCACGAGAGAGCCAGCCGCAGACCAGAATTAATCTGTCGGAGAAAGCGCGACTGAGAACCAGGCACAATGTTGGCGAGAACAAATGCTTTGTACAATAACGGCATTACGTTTCGTGTAGGCTCTCGCTCGCTTAAGTAAAACAAAGAGGACCACAAATTCTGCAATCTGACAACCCTAAAAGTTAAGTCCTAACCTTAGACGATTAATATAATTGGCGCTCAGTATTGAGAATTACCCAAACTTCCGATGTCTCAGTCCTGGAAAAATGCTGAGCGTACTGTCAAGAAAAGAAGCACTCTTCCGTAATTGTAAATGTATTGATTCGTTACTTGAAAGTGGTGGACGACACTAAAGTGTTCTCCCTTCTAGTTTCGGAGCGCTGGTGTCGGTCAGGTGAGGCACTGAGTACACTTGCTAGCAGTAATGTTTATTAATCAATATTCCCATAAACATTCCTGTAGCTGTACCGATTTCGATAGCATATTTTACAGGGCCCTATAAAGAAAATTAATATAAAACTGTATGATAAGTAAACATATTACGCCGATAAACTACAGAAGTACACTATGTGATCCAAAGTATCCGGAAACCTGGCTGAAAATGACTTAAAAGTACGTTACGCTATCCATCGGTAATGCTGGAATTCAATATGGTGTTGGCCCACCCTTAGCCTTGATGACAGCTTCCACTCTCGCAGGCATACGTTCAATCAGGTGCTGGATGGTTTCATGGAGAATGGCAGCCCATTCTTCACGGAGTGCTTTGAGGAGAGGTATCGATGTCGATCGGTGAAGCCTGGCACGAAGTCGGCGTTCCAAAACATCCCAAAGGTATTCTATAGGATTCAGATCAGGACTATGTGCAGGCCAGTCCATTACAGGGAGGTTACTGTCGTGTAACCACTGCGCCAAAGGCCGTGTATTATGAATAGGTGCTCGATCGTGTTGAAAGATTCAATCGCTATCCTCGAATTGCTCTTCAACAGTGAGAGCAAGAACGTGGTTAAAACATCAGTGTGGGCTTGTGCTGTGATAGTGCCACGCAAAACAATAAGGGGTGCAAGCCCCCTCCATGAAAAATACCACACCACACCGCACCACACCATAACACCACCACCTCCGAGTTCTACTGTTGGCACTACACACGCTGGCAGATGACGTTCACCGGGCATTCACCATACCCACAACCTGCCATCGGGTCGCCACATTGTGTGCCGTAATTCGTCACTCCACACAACGTTTTTCCATTGTTCAATCATCCAAAGTTTGCGCTCCTTACGAGGTGTCGTTTGGCATATACCGGCATGAAGATGTGTGGTTTATGAGCAGCTGCTCGACCATGAAATCAAAGTTTTCTTACCTCCTGCCTAACTGTCATAGCACTTGTAGTGAATCCCGATGCAGTTTGGAATCACCGGCCGCTGGAGCCGAGCGGTTCTTGGCGCTTCAGTCCGGAACTGCGCGACTGCAGGTTGGGCATGGATGTGTGTGATGTCCTTAGGCTAGTTAGTTCTAAGTTCCAGGCGACTGATCGACTGATGACCTCAGATGTTAAGTCCCATAGTGCTCAGAGCTATTTGGACTTTTTTTGAGCGCCCCATTTCTGCTCTCTCACGATGCCTAATGACTACTGAGGTCGCTGATATGGAGTACTTGGCAGTAGGTGGCAGCACAATGCACCTAATATGAAAAGCGTATGATTTTGGAGGTGTCCGGATATTTTTGATCACATAGTGTATGTTTTAAGAGTGGTACCATGGGTTATGTCTTGGCCTAAGAATGTGTCGTAAAATTCGTAGCGTCGTCATACAGGTGAGGCTCTAACGATAAGACTGACTAAACCTAGCCTTTACGAGTTGTATTTGTGTAAGTTTTGGGTGTAGTAAACTTTATATTCTGCAAAAGTTGCTGCAATTCTTCATTGCATCTAGAGAAAGACATCAGTCACGAAACCACCAAAGGTGCTATAATGTATGTTTATTTGTCGATAGCCAGCTTCGGTCAAGCGATCGCCTTCAAATCAAGGATATCATTACCCACATAAAAGGAATGTATTGTAGCGATCGCCCCTCGGACCAGATTTTGGGCGCGAAAGTTGTGCAGGTGAGGTTGTGACTCTACTGGTGCACGAGGCCGACGTCAAGTGCTGGAGTGGATGACTAACAGACGCCCTACGGCGTCAGTGAGACAGCAGTATCTGGAGTGACGTATGTTTACTGCGACCGTGTACAGAATTAAGTCTTCTGAGCTGCAGTCGGTGCCCAAGCGCCAAGCACGCGTCACGAAGTAGTGCAGACTTGATAGGCACATCATGTGCAAGCCGCATGTACGACGGAAAGCACACGCCCACTTAAAGGCGATTCACTCATTGCTTAACCACAAATCAACGCACCACCACACACTGGCGTCGCGTTATATCTGGCACTGATAGACCAGTGCTAGAATACGCGTCCGCAGTGTGGGAAATGCAGTCGATTGCCACATACATCGTCTCCAAGGCGTGCAAGGTTGAGCCCTGTGACTAGACTTGCACCTTTGGAGAGACTGCCCAACCAGAGTCCTGCATGAAGAAATGGGAATTCCCGTGATTAGGGCCCGTGGTCTAGGGGTAGCGTCTTTGATTCATAATCAAAACGTCTTCGGTCCCGGGTTCGATCCCCGCCACTGCCTAAATTTTGATAAATAATCAGCATTGGCGGCCGAAGACTTCCGGCATAAGAAGTCAGCCTCATTCTGCCAACGGCCTTGTCAAAGAGGGCGAAGGAGCGGATAGAGGTTCAGGGCACTCTCTTGTCCTAGGGGTGGGAAATTGCCCCTAAAGGCGGAAGAATCAGCAATGCAGAAGGCAATGGAAACCACTGCATTAAAGACACGTAACGTGTATCCACAGGACATGTGGCCTGTATTTGAAGAAGTGTCATTATGATATCTCCATTGGCAAAATATACCGGAATAGTCCCCCATTCGGATCTCCGGGAGGGGGCTGCCAAGGGGGAGGTTACCATGAGAAAAAGATTGAATAATCAACGAAAGGATAACGTTCTACGAGTCGGGGCGTGGAATGTCAGAAGCTTGAACGTGGTAGGGAAACTAGAAAATCTGAAAAGGGAAATGCAAAGGCTCAATCTAGATATAGTAGGAGTCAGTGAAGTGAAGTGGAAGGAAGACAAGGATTTCTGGTCAGATGAGTATCGGGTAATATCAACAGCAGCAGATAATGGTATAACAGGTGTAGGATTCGTTATGAATAGGAAGGTACGGCTGAGGGTGTGTTACTGTGAACAGTTCAGTGACCGGGTTGTTCTAATCAAAATCGACAGCAGACCAACACCGACAACGATAGTTCAGGTATACATGCCGACATC
This sequence comes from Schistocerca americana, assembly GCF_021461395.2. NCBI lineage: Eukaryota > Metazoa > Arthropoda > Insecta > Orthoptera > Acrididae > Schistocerca > Schistocerca americana. Next base: position 305,876,087 of record NC_060120.1, on the reverse strand, counting down.
GCAAGCTAAAGATGAACAGATAGAGAAAATGTATGAGGATATTGAAAGAGTAATGCAGTATGTAAAGGGGGACGAAAATCTAATAGTCATGGGCGACTGGAATGCAGTTGTAGGGGAAGGAGTAGAAGAAAAGGTTACAGGAAAATATGGGCTTGGGACAAGAAATGAAAGAGGAGAAAGACTAATTGAGTTCTGTAACAAGTTTCAGCTACTAATAGCGAATACCCTGTTCAAGAATCACAAGAGGAGGAGGTATACTTGGAAAAGGGCGGGAGATACGGGAAGATTTCAATTAGATTACATCATGGTCAGACAGAGATTCCGAAATCAGATACTGCATTGTAAGGCGTACCCAGGAGCAGATATAGACTCAGATCACAATATGGGAGTGATGAAGAGTAGGCTGAAGTTCCTGACATTAGTCAGGAAGAATCAATACGCAAGGAAGTGGGATACGGAAGTACTAAGAAATGATAAGATACGTTTGAAGTTCTCTAACGCTATAGATACAGCAATAAGGAATAGCGCAGTAGGCAGTACAGTTGAAGAGGAATGGACATCTCTAAAAAGGGCCATCACAGAAGTTGGGAAGGAAAACATAGGTACAAAGAAAGTAGCTGCGAAGAAACCACGGGTAACAGAAGAAATACTTCAGTTGATTGATGAAAGGAGGAAGTACAAACATGTTCCGGGAAAATCAGGAATACAGAAATACAAGTCGCTGAGGAATGAAATAAATAGGAAGTGCAGGGAAGCTAAGACGAAATGGCTGCAGGAAAAATGTGAAGACATCGAAAAAATATGATTGTCGGAAGGACAGACTCAGCATACAGGAAAGTCAAAACAACCTTTGGTGACATTAAAAGCAACGGTGGTAACATTAAGAGTGCAACGGGAATTCCACTGTTAAATGCAGAGGAGAGAGCAGATAGGTGGAAAGAATACATTGAAAGCCTCTATGACGGTGAATATCTGTCTGATGAGATAGAAGAAGAAACAGGAGTCGATTTAGAAGAGATAGGGGATCCAGTATTAGAATCGGAATTTAAAAGAGCTTTGGAGGACTTACGGTCAAATAAGGCAGAAGGGATAGATAACATTCCATCAGAATTTCTAATATCATTGGGGGAAGTGGCAACAAAACGACTATTCACGTTGGTGTGTAGAATATATGAGTCTGGCGATATACCATCTGACTTTCGGAAAAGCATCATCCACACAATTCCGAAGACGACAAGAGCTGACAAGTGCGAGAATTATCGCACAATCAGCTTAACAGCTCATGCATCGAAGCTGCTTACAAGAATAATATACAGAAGAATGGAAAAGAAAATTGAGAATGCGCTAGGTGACGATCAGTTTGGCTTTAGGAAAAGTAAAGGGACGAGAGAGGCAATTCTGACGTTACGGCTAATAATGGAAGCAAGGCTAAAGAAAAATCAAGACACTTTCATAGGATTTGTCGACCTGGAAAAAGCGTTCGACAACATAAAATAGTGCAAGCTGTTCGAGATTCTGAAAAAAGTGGGGGTAAGCTATAGGGAGAGACGGGTCATATACAATATGTACAACAACCAAGGGGGAATAATAAGAGTGGACGATCAAGAACGAAGTGCTCGTATTAAGAGGGGTGTAAGACAAGGCTGTAGCCTTTCGCCCCTACTCTTCAATCTGTACATCGAGGAAGCAATGATGGAAATAAAAGAAAGGTTCAGGAGTGGAATTAAAATACAAGGTGAAAGGATATCAATGATACGATTCGCTGATGACATTGCTATTCTGAGTGAAAGTGAAGAAGAATTAAATGATCTGCTGAACGGAATGAACAGTCTAATGAGTACACAGTATGGTTTGAGAGTAAATCGGAGAAAGACGAAGGTAATGAGAAGTAGTAGAAATGAGAACAGCGAGAAACTTAACATCAGGATTGATGGTCACGAAGTCAATGAAGTTAAGGAATGCTGCTACCATGGCAGTAAAATAACCAATGACGGACGGAGCAAGGAGGACATCAAAAGCAGACTCGCTATGGGAAAAAAGGCATTTCTGGCCAAGAGAAGTCTACTAATATCAAATACCGGCCTTAATTTGAGGAAGAAATTTCTGAGGATGTACGTTTGGAGTACAGCATTGTATGGTAGTGAAACATGGACTGTGGGGAAACCGGAACAGAAGAGAATCGAAGCATTTGAGATGTGGTGCTATAGACGAATGTTGAAAATTAGGTGGACTGATAAGGTAAGGAATGAGGAGGTTCTACGCAGAATCGGAGAGGAAAGGAATATGTGGAAAACACTGATAAGGAGAAGGGACAGGATGATAGGACATCTGCTAAGACATGAGGGAATGACTTCCATGGTACTAGAGGGAGCTGTAGAGGCCAAAAACTGTAGAGGAAGACAGAGATTGGAATACGTCAAGCAAATAATTGAGGACGTAGGTTGCAAGTGCTACTCTGAGATGAAGAGGTTAGCACAGGAAAGGAATTCGTGGCGGGCCGCATCAAACCAGTCAGTAGACTGATGACCAATAAATAAATAAATAAATAAATAAATAGACTGCCCAACGGTTCTATGAGATGTCGCAGCGGTCTGAAAATAGGCTAATTTCGAGTCAGGAGTTTCAAAACGACGTGTCACGCGCTCACGACACAGGAAGAGCAGGAACAGTTTCAAAAACTTAATAGTGCTCAAACAATACAGTCAGGACTGTCATTTAGGAAAACAGGTAGTAGCCTTCTCAGAGTCGTGACGTCACTGCCAGGCTCCTACGGCAGCGTGCTGGGGTGGTGGCGGCGAGGAGACGCCACTCGCCCAGACGTTCCGCTATGACCTAATGTGGTTTCCACGTCGGCGTTCTCGCAGATAGACGTGCGCTTAACCTTCAATTGGGGATGTGGGGTGTTCACAGCACCCCAGGTGTAAAAGTTCACTGGTATTTAGTGAAATATGTTGGTCACACTGTTGAGCGCCTTTTTACCTTTGTTCAAAGGGATGCGCATTGTTGGGAAACCATTGTTAATGTTTTTAAAAGTACGCAACACTGTACACAACAAGGTTTTAAATGATGGGGTGCTGATAACACCCCACCTACCTAGTTGTGCGACTTCCTGTGTTGAGCAGTGTACATCATGATGTCACATGAGGAGGAGCAAAAACGTCTTAGAAGGCTGTTGGAGGAAGTTTTTAATGAAGATGAAGACTGTGAGAGTTCAGAGTTTGAAGATTCGGATGACAATGAAGAACAATGTGATGAAAGTGATCATGCAACTGCAAGTGATCAATCTGATAAGGATGCTAGTTCAGATACAGCTTCCCTCCTTTCCAGTAACACCAGAGAGGTTTATGCTTGGTAAGTATAAAGTAACTAAATGGATGACTACACCTAAGCTTAATAATATCAGAATAAGGAAGCAAAATATGGTAACTCTGCTTCCTGGTGCCAAACTAATTGCTAAAGACTACAAGACTGCTGTAGAATTCTTTGATGTGTTCATAAATGAGCAAATAATTCGCCCAATAGTAGAGTGCACCAACCTTTATATTGATCGCATTGAGGCCTTCTACAAGAACAAAAATGGATGTCAGAAAACAGATGTAATAGAAATACGATCTTTCATTCGGCTACTTATAATTGCTGGTTCTTATAGAGCAGCTAAAATGAATTTACTTTTTTCACAGGGACTAGGAGTAGAAATATTTCACACTATGTCACTGGGCAGATTTTTGTTCCTCATGAGGTGTTTGAGATTTGATAATATTCATGATAGGGGGCAACGTAAGGAACTGGATAAAATGGCTGCAATACTGGAAGTATTCACCTTGCTCAACGAAAACTGCAGAAATGCATACAGCCTGGGAAGTTACACCACAATTGATGAACAACTGGTTCCCTTCAGAGGTAAACGCCCCTGTTTTGTGTGTATTCCTAGCAAACCTGCTAAATATGGAATAAAAATACAGACATTATGTGATGCAAGGATTTTGTATACATCTCAAATGGAAGTACATGCGGGAAAACAGCCTGAAGGACCTTTCCAAGTTTCTAATACAGGTAAAGATGTCGTTTTGAGACTTACTGAGGGGATACAAGGAAATGGAAGAAATATAACAACAGATAACTGGTACACTAGTATCTTGCTTGCTGAAGAATTACTGAAAAAGCGCTAACACTTGTTGGCACAATGAGAAAAAAATAAGCCTCAGCTTCCTACTGAAATGATTGTCATAAATGGGAGAGAAACTGCAAGTACAATTTTTGCTAAGGGGACATCACTTGCCTTTCATATGTACCTAAAAAAAGGTAAAAATGTTATACTGCTGTCAACAATGCATCCATGACCTTCTACAACCTTACAAAAGGTGGAGCTGACACAGTTGACATGTTGTGTGCAACAAACACCATAGCAAGAAGAAGAAACCATGGCCATTAGACGTGTTCTTTCAAATGGTAGATTTTGCTTGCATTAATGCTCGAGCTATAATGAAGAGCAAAATCCCCAGTTTTGCTATGGAAAGAAGGCAATTTATAAGACAGGTGGAGCAGGAGCTTGTGCATCCTCAGGTTTTAAAAAGAGCTTCAAAGTCGGCTGTACCAAGATCCATCCAGCTGAAGGATTTATTCCAGCAGTTCAAAGTAATAAACACACATCAGGAAGATGAACAGTTTGTCCAAGAAATGCTGACAAAAACACCAAGTTCTTCTGATTCAAGTGTAACCAATTTGTGTGTTTAAATCATATGAAAAAACATTTGCAGTAAATGTATCAATTTAGAATATTCTTCCAGTGATGATGAAAATGTTCAGTGTTCAAATGTGATTTTTCTCTAGACTTTAGACATGAATGATTGTTTTAAGTTATTAATGTCTGTTGCTTTGGCTGTTAACATCTCTCTAATTTTAAAATGGTTATAGCTTTCCTTATTTGATTTGAAAAATGGTATGTATACAAAACAAAATACAAAATGGTATGTATACAAAACCATTTCACACATGCTATTGGTTTATCAGTTACGGATAATTATTCGAGTATCTAAGTGATTAAAATTGTACTTAAATGAAATAATAAGACTAAATGCAATGTTTATTCTATAATAAACAATTTAAAAAATCGAAACCTCAGTATCATATTTCTGTAGGGTGCTGTGAACACCCCACGAGTCTACTTACGTTATAAATGCTCACTTCCCCAGTTAAAGGTTAAGCGGATGTCATGAAGACGAAAGCCCAGATCGGCGACACAGGGTACAACCAGTAAGGCGGTGCTATGCTCCGCCAGACGGCGGTCATCCGGTGTAACGCCCAACAGGTTTTAGGCGAAAGCTTGCAGTCACTCGGTACGGCCTCTCACCGCGGGAAGCTGCAGGTTCGCTCACATCATCTTCAGCCATTTTTGTGGCAGCCATGCAGCCTGCAATGGCAGCTTTCAGTGGCTAAGTTCCACTACAGTTGGCTGGCTGTGTTCTCGGACACGAAGTCTTTTTATGTAGCAGGCAGCACATCACCATTCACCAGTCGGGTTGATCGGTAATTAGCGAAACTGTCATTCAGTCGGAATCAGTAATAGAGACGGAACAGTCAGACACTAACAATGAGGCTTTGGACACGGTCGTATTTAAAGCAGTCATTTTCTCCCATTATTCGGAGGCGTCGGTGGACGTGTCCCCACTGTGGTGTCTCAGTTATTGCCCGTTCCACTTTTCTTCACATCTTCCGCCCGTACTAGGATTCAGTGGAACGGCAGAGCATGGAGGTTACATGTTAATAGCTCTGTAGTTCAAGGCTCGCCAAGTAACGCTGTCGGTGCTGTCATGCTGCGCAGTTCGTGCTTCTTGATTACAGCTCGCCTGGACGTGCCAAGTGTATAAAGAGCGACGACGCTCTACCCTCAGCAACTCAGAACTCCTGGCGTGCCCCAGATACCGATTGTGACACATGGTATGAGCCAGAACTGTCTCTCTGCCGTCGTTGCCAAGTAATAACTTTAAAATTTATTGCGCACCCAGGAATCGAATTTGCTATGCAGCAGTCTCCCTCCTTCCAGAAACTAGTCCTGGATTTTGGTTTGGTGGACCCAGAATAACTGCAGGCACGTAGATTGCATTGACACTAGTTCATACCGTGCAACCCCGCTTAATATTTCTTTGCTGGGTTCTGCACTCTAATACGGCCGAGATTCAACTCATTGCATATGCTATCATTCAGTTACAAATGTTGATACAATTTAGTTCCTATATCTTAGTTGTGGCGTCAGGCCATTCGACGGGGATATGGTGCAAACGTAGAGACCCGGAGGATTGGCAGGTTTAAGCCTCAAGCTTAGGTAGGGCACACAAGTTGCTATAAGTAACACGGCTATGTTAGTAGTAGAAAAACTTTAGTGAAATGACAGATGTGTCCGAACATCAGTTTCGTATTAAAACGCTCCTTTTCTGATGCAATTAGGTTGTCTCTTGAGTGTAGAATTCAGAGTAGCATTAAGAAAGGTTAGATTTTGGATGGGTAAGATATTCCAACTTCTTCTGTCCAATTTAACATTGGTGTTGGTAATTTGATACTAGTTATAGTTAGCCCCAAGTCGTGCCATTCTGATACCACTGTTCTGAAACTCCATTGTTGCCCCTGGGTTTCCCATCTACATTAACAGCAAATGATTACAGTCTGCGATGTGAAGACTAAGTAACTCCAGTAGATAACGCTTTTCTGAAAATGTTCGCATCGAGCTCACAGCTGAACCAAGCACGATAGCGCTTCTGTGCAGATCCTTCTAGTCGGACAAATGGTGGAGATTGCTGTTCCGGAGCCTCACAACTCCTTCAGTGTCATAAGGGCACGTGCATCTCCTCGACCCGAGATCACGAACACTTCCTCAGACTGTAGTTTCTCTCACTTACTCATGGCTTCCCGTTCATCGATCATGGATGGACGGTGTAAACTGATAATTAGCGTTTCTACTGACTGCCGGGAATCCTTGCTTTCTGTCTTTATCTCTACAGTTGCCATGTGATGGAAGAGAGATAGATTCTCATGTGTTACCTACGCTGAAGAGCCAAAAAACTGATACATCTGCCTAATATCGTGTAGGTCCCCCTTCCCCCGCGAGCACGCAGAAGTGCCGCAACACGACGTGGCGTGGACTCGACTAAAGTCTGAAGTAATGCTGGAGGGAATTGACCATTAATCCTGCAGGCTGTCCATAAATCCGTAAGAGTACGAGGGGGTGGAGATCTCTTCTGAACAGCATGCTGGAAGGCATCCCAGATATGCTTGACAATGTTCACGTCTGGGAAGTTTGGTGGCTAGCGGAAGTGTTTAACCCCAGAAGAGTTTTCCTGGAGCCACTATGTAGCACTTCTGGACGTGTGGGTGTCGCATTGTCCTGCTGGAATTTCCGAAGTCCATCAGAATGACATGAATGGATGTAGGTGGTCAGACAGGATGCTTACGTACGTGTCACCTATCCGAGTCGTATTTAGACGTATCAGGGGTCCCGCATCACTCCACCTGCAATTGCCTGCAAACGCCCCACACCATTACAGAGCCTCCACCAGCCTGAACAGTCCCCTGCAGGGTCGATGGATTCATGAGGTTGCCTCCATACCTGCACACGTCCATCCTCTTGTTGACAGGAACAGACGTGTGGCGTAAAGCTTCGTGTCGTGCAGTCATGAAGGGTACACGAGTGGTCCTCTGGCTCCGAAGCCCATACCGATGATATTTCGTTGAATGGTTCGCACGCTAACACTCGTTGATGGGCCAGTGTTGAAATCTGCAGTAATTTATGGAAGGGTTGCATTTGTGTCACGTTGGAAAATTATCTTAAGGCGTTGTTGGTCCCGTTCCTGCAGGATCTTTTTCCAGCCGCACCGATGTCGGAGATTTGATGTTTCACCACTTTCCTGATATTCACTGTACACTCGTGAAATGGTCGTACGGGAAAATCCCCACTTCATCGCTACCTCGGACATACTGTGTCCAATCGCTCTTGCGCCGATTAAAACACCACGTTCAAACTCACTTAAATCTTGTTAATCCGCCATTATAGCAGCAGTAACCGATCTAACAACTGAACCAGACAACTTTATAGCAACTAGTTTAGGGGCATTCATTATCATTGTGTCTTATACGGAGAAACATAAGTTTCGCGACACACCCGACATGTATTCGCGAGAAACGGTGGACTGGGGGAACTCGGCAGCCATTACAGTCACGACGACATCGTGGTGAGAGACCCCTTAAATGATGCTGTGCTGGGGTGAGAAAGGGTCATGTTGGATGGCCATTCAGAGCTTCACATTTTCGTCGGTGGTCGGCGAAATTTTGCTGTCGCCTCATGTGCTAAGCTTTAGAGGTGCAGCCGGTGCATACTTGATTTTCTAGGAGGAGAGAACGGTATGAATATCAATGGTTCAGATGAAACGCCAGTACTAAGCAAATAAGGGAAAACTGAAAGGTAGAAGGAATATATACAGGGGGGGGGGGGGTCGATAGGTCGATATCGGGGAAACAAACTTGAGGAGGTATCTTTGCTATTTAGTTCACGTTAAAATCCATATCGGTTCGATCAACTTGCACAACGTATTGGTTGGAATTGTATTTGAACTTACAGTAAAAATATTTGGAACAACCATCCTGAAAGGGTATCTTATGACAGACGTTCATATGCAAAGACGAGATGGCAAAGGACGATGCTGATATTACCGGGTTGTTGATTAACCCGACTGGCTGTGCATGGAGCGGAATAGTTGCGCATGAGATGAGTGCACAGGTACGCATTAGTTGCTTTGACAGCTGTTAACCCGGCGGCCACGTGATCGCGTGTCGCTGGTTCTGGAGGCCACTGTGATCCACACTTGCCTTCTGTAGCGCTGTTGCGCTGCTGTCTCGGGGCCAGTGAGATATACGGTTTCTGCATCGAAGTAGTGACGTCACACTAGTCGGCCTGTCCGCCACACTTAGCAAACGCTGGGCTCCGTGCAGAGCCCACGGGAAATCAAGTCTATTGAAAAGGTAGCCACTAAAGGTCTTAATTGTGTCGTGTGCTATCGAGAACGTGCATGCATTTAAACACGCAGTCATGAATTACGAAACGCGTCTGAAATAGTTACTCGCTCCCCGCCGGAGATAGCTGCTGGTACTCAGACCTGCAGTGTCACGTGCTTGTGACGTACGCGCCACAACCCTTCTTCGCGAGGGCCTCGTGTTGTGAGGAGTGTTTGGACTTGATGTAGTCGCCGACTTCCGTAATGTGAGAAGCACGAGTAATAAATTTTCTTTTTGATACGGCACTGACGACAACTTGCAAAAATTCACCTATCGAACAAACCAGAGTGATCAAGGTGAAAGAAATCCGGTAAGTAAAATTAAAGTTTGTCATCGTTGTGGGCATTGGAGACGAAGGGCAAGTATGGGGCAAATATCGGCTGTATCCTTTTGAGAAAAACACCTCGCCTTAAATACTTTTGAAAATCTCTAGAAATCCGATTTTTTATCTGTGCTTGGAAATTTTAACGCCGAACTTTCAGAATGCTAGTCCTGTGTGATCCTAAAGTTGTGCGCTAGGGTAGTATGCAGAACAGTCTCCGTCCGGGTATGCGGATATCTAAGGGTTTCTTAAGCAAGAAGTCCTCAAGCGCTATTTTTCTCCATCCTTAGCTTGTGCTCCATTTTAAGTTACCACTATGTTAAGAGACACGGTCGAAGCGGTTGAAGACACGTTTGTACTCAGGTCTTGAAGATGGTCAAAAAATGGCTCTGAGCACTATGGGCTTAACATCTGAGGTCATCAGCCCCCTAGAACTTAGAACTACTTCAACCTAACTAACCTAAGGACATCACACACATCCATGCCCGAGGCAGGATTCGAACCTGCGACCGTAGCGGTCACGCGGTTCCAGACTGAAGTGCCTAGAACCGCACGGCCACACCGGCCGGCGAAGATGGTCATCATAGAATTTAATTACCTGGTGGAAAATGTTACCCGTAACTTGAAAACATTTTAAAAATTTTAAAAACTTCCCTGAATCAGTGCTACTACAATGTCGCAACTCCTTAAACGCTGTTACCTTCCTTCGTCTCAGAGCGGGGTGCACAAAATCTTTGTAGTACTCAGTACGTACAATTACAAGAGAAACTCATTCGTCATGCTTGTCACTGAAACAAAAACGGATTGAAATTTAGAGCAGGTTAGATAGATAATCACTGCACCAACAAGTTTGTGGGGTGGTAATCCAAATGTGTTGCGGACATCTGATCAATGAAATTATGTCTGAACGAAAAATTCGCGCCTGAACGACCGTATCGTCGTGCTATCAAGCGTTGCTCTCCAGTATATTACACAGGCGCGGATCAAAGGTTCGGCTTTGATGGGGTGGGGTGGGGGTTTACATCAGTGCGCAGAACATCGGTTTAACATAGCTTTCAAGATTGCAGTTCATAAATATTGCATAAGTTGGTATTATTGTGGTTTGTTTGGTGCAGCAACAATGAAAATTGCGTCAGAAGTAGTTGGGAGCTTGAGGAAAAGGCACGTGATTTTTCGCTGTATACTCAAACATAAAATTGGCAAGATACAGAAATGGACACTACGGGGGTCTCTGGTACTGTGACTGTTGAAAACCAGAGGCCGCACGCACATAAAGATCGAAACTTTACGCGGCAAAAACCCGTCAGGAGGCTACAGTGCGTTAAGTGAAGTTCGTGGTGAGTTTATAGTGGACCGTAGTATAGTTCCACGTTGGGTTGATAGTTTTCTTGACTGTAAAATAGGTATATACGAAAATCAAAGACCCGGAAGGCCAAGAACATCAACAGATGAACCAAGTGTGAAACTTGTGACAGATGCTCTTGAAGAAGATCGCAGTGCGTCGTGTGAGGAACACTCTGAAGCCACGGCAATTCCCCCCCAAAATCAGTATTACATATCCTGACAAATGATTTAAAGAAGAGGAAAAATTTCTGCGAGATGGGTGTTGAGTTGCCAGACGTGCGGTATTTCCCGGGACGCACTGTGTTTCCTGCCAAATTTTAAATGTCCACCGGGACAGTCTGTCCCGTATTTCAACCATGTTCGATTATTATTATTGCGAAATCTTTCGCGCTACAGCTTGTAAATACCTTTTATGTACGCGCGTACCGCATGTAGGTACGACTAGATGGGCTATCAGTCTGACAGTGCCGTGCGGGGACGATAATCACCGATTCCCACCAAAGCGCGCCGCGTCTCTATTTGTCTTGTTTATTGACCGTCTCACTTTCATTCTACGATTTTGTATTCAGCATTTTTGTTTGTTTGCTGACTCGTTTAAATGCTATGTCAACGCATGTTAACACTTCTGGAAGGATTTTTTAATTCCATTCTTGATTGTCATTCTAGTTTAAAACTTCGTTCATTGTTTTGCGAGAACTGCTGAATGTTGAACGCGTTACGCTTGTAAATTATTTCTAAAACTGTAGACAGGATAAATGATTTAAGTGACCGTGACCCAGATAATTCGTCTAGAAATGGAGTAATACCTTCCCAAAAAAAGGCTTACTAAGTATAATCCGAACTCGGAAAATAGTTATTCCTGGTTAAGACAAGTAAAAGGAAACTCCTACAAGACGCAGTGATTATCTAACCTGCTCTAAATTTCAATCCGTTTTTGTTTCAGTGACAAGCATGACGATTGAGTTTCTGTCGCCTGTGCAATAAAGATTTCTCGTGTGCTCATGGAGGCATTGTTGATGTAAAACATGCATGTACTAAATGTCACATGACTGCAAGAGCAACGAAGCATGAAGTACTTTACCTAATATTTCTCGAAGCCTGCCTCGGAGACGGAAAAGATTACTGCTGGAGAACTCGCATCTGTTTATCGCACGTTAAAACATCCTGTTAGACACAATAGTGTGGATCTGCAGTGAAACAAAAATAGTTCAAAGTTTTAATTGCAGAAGAACAAAAGCGGAAGCTAGTGCATGCGAAGTATTGGCCAAAGGATCTGTTAAAAATGTTTTGAAGAAAAATCTATACTTCTCTATAGCGACAGGTACAAATAATAAAAAAAACCAGAACATTTCCAATTTCCTTATGATTTTATTATTATGATACTTGGGTTTAAACCGTCTACTGGAATTTGTAGAATGAAATAATCTTGCAAACCAAGTTACAAAGTAATTAAGACATATTGGAGAAGATTGTCTTCATTTAAAGTTTCGGCTTTCGCCGCTGACAACACTGATGTAAACTTTAATAGAAACCATTCCATCTATATACTTATTTTAGCCGAAAATGATAAAGTTGTCAAAGTAGGTTTCCCGGTCAATATTCTTCACAATGCAGCAAAATAAAGTCCTGATAAACTTGAAGTGGATGTAGAAAGATTGATACTGAAAATTTGCAGTCACTTCAGTATATCTGCGAAACGAAGGACGGACTTGAAACTCCATGTTGAAGCGAATGAGATGCAACGGGATTGTGTGTCACTTGTGTCATACATCTGTCCGCGAGATTTTCACAGCCCTAAACATCCCTAGGTCCACTGTTTCCGATGTGATAATGAAGTGGAAACGTGAAGGGACACGTACGTACAGGCTGGCCTCGTCTGTTGACTGACAGAGACCGCTGACAGTTGAAGAGGATCGTAGTGTGCAATAGGCAGACATCTATACAGAGCATCACACGAAATTCCAAACTACATCAGGATCCACTGCAAGTACTATAACACTTGGGCAGGAGGTGAGAAAACCTGGATTTCGTGGTCGAGCGGCTACTCTTAAGCCACACATCTCGCCGGTAAATGCCAAATGACGCCTCGCTTGGCGTAAGGAACGTAAACATTTGACGATTGAACAGTGGAAAAGCGTTGTGTCGAGTGACGAATTACGGTACACAATATGGCGATCCGATGGCAGGGTGTGGGTATGGCGAATGCCCGGTGAGCGTCATCTGCCAGCGTGTGTAGTGCCAACAGTAAAATCCGGAGGTAGTGGTGTTATGGTGTGGTCGTGTTTTTTATGAAGGGGGCTTGCACCCCTTATTGTTTGGCGTGGCACTATCACAGCACAGGCCCACACTGATGTTTTAAGCACGTTCTTGCTTCCCACTGTTGAAGAGCTATTCGGGGATAGCGAGTATAAGACGATCGAACACCTGTTCGTAATGTACGGCCTGTGGCGGAGTGGTTACAAGACAGTAACATATCTGTAATGGACCGGCCTGCACAGAGTCCAGACCTGAATGCTGTAGAACACATTTGGGATGTTTTGGAAACGCCGACTTCGTGCCAGGCCTCACCGACCGACATCGATACCTCTCCTCAGTGCAGCACTCCGTGAAGAATGGGCTGCCATTCCCAAAGAAACCTTCCAGCACCTGATTGAACGTATGCCTGCTAGAGTGGAAGCTGTCATCAAGGCTAAGGGTGGGCCAACACCGTACTGAATTCCATCGTTACCGATGGAGGGCGCGACGAACTTGTAAGTCACTTTCAGCCAGGTGTCCGGATACTTTTGATCACATAGTGCAAATTAGTAAGTGGATGCCGTGTTTTTGAAATACCTTGCCATTTTCGAGACTTCGTATTCATGCTACTTTATTTGCTGAAATTACGAAATGGATACATATAATAATATAAAAGCTTCAATTTATTTTCTGTTTTGCGGGTCGTCATGACACCGCACTTTCCTCAACGTCCCGCCGCCCCATCCCCTTCGCACTCCGGTACTTAGGTAACATTGAGCGCTTCGTTGTTTGCTGAGTACTCGTGACTCGACGGACGGGCTTACTGCTGTGTACGTCTTTCGAACGGGTCGTGTTTTGCTTTATAAGAGCAAAGAACGCTTTCTTGTTGTAGGCTAATACTTTTTGGAACCTGCGTGTAAAGGACTTCAGTTACTAATTTGAGCGATAGTTGGCAAACGCACGGAAGGACCTGAAAGAACTGCTTTCAGGTACTTTATCCCAGTTGTCGTGCTGTACTAGCATATTCGTTCCTGAGAATTGAACCATGTAAATATCTTTCGATAACATTTATTGTTGTCAGTTTATCATTTCATATCTTAATTTGGATATCCTTCGCTGCCTTCACGCTGCGAATATTGGATGGCACTCACTAAAACTACTTTCAAAATATCTTCTGGCAGTTTCCGAGCAGAGGCTGTGGAATGACTGTCTTTGTTCAGGAGATATAAAACGCCCTGTTAAAAACACACGTGGCTCTGTGAGGCTCTTCTCAATGCAGGTCTACTGTTTAAAAAATGTCGTAACTTGAAGATGAACACCGCCCTGTGCAAAGTATGAGAGCTGTTGCTAACATAGATATAATGTGATGCGCGCTGGCGAAATGACTCTATATCATTTGTGACCAGTCGTTCACGAGAGTCAGTGCATCTTTCGAAATTCTATGAGAATCAGTCGGGAACAATTTAATAGGCAAGGGGACAATAAAATATCCTTAGGGAGACTGTATACTAATATACAAAGGGAAGCCTTATTAGCAAAAAGCTCGAAACGTTCATGAACGATTTGCTTCAATTTTTAATTGGTACCATAAGAAACATTCGCACGGACGTAACTACATGCTGGTTGATTCAGTTGGCCATACCAATGACGTTTAATCCAACGCGTAATGTTATATCTGGCCTTTAAAAACTACGCGCGAGATTCTGATATTCTCTCGCTCGCTACGCCCCAGCAATTACTCCTACGGAAAAATCAGTAGGACGTTTTTGTACGACGGACGTTCAGTAAGTAATGTAACACATTTCCTGGCCAATTTCGGTCTTAAAAATGCGAAATTTGTTGTGGGACATCGTGGAATATTCGCGCAGCCACAATACTTGCACGAACTTCCGATAGGTGGCAGCGCTATACGTAGCCTTCAAAATGGCGTCTGTAAGGAGGTGTGTTTTAAATAGTTTCTGGTGGAAAACCGGAGCATCACCGATATTCAGAGGCACTTGCTGAACATCCACGGAGAACTGGCAATGAACAAAACGACTGTTGAGTCGTTGGGTGAGGCATCTGTCATCGCAACAAGATCGCGCAAACCTGTCCGATCTGCCTTGAGCCCGCCGACCGCACACTGCTGTTACTGCTGCAAAATGTTAGTCACCACAAAAATGCAAACGAACGTCACCTCCATGACACCCCTAGGCCTCACATGTCTTCGCACCCGAGAGGAGATCGCAAAACTTCATTTGACTATTCTTCCTCATCCACCCTACAAGATGGATCTCGGACTTTCATTTAGGCCCAGTGAAAAGGTGCACTCCGCATGGAGGAGTACGTAGATGATGGGAAGGTTATTCATACATCAAGACGTTGGTTCCACGTTGACCAGGTAGAGTGGTACCATGCAGGCATACAGGCTCCCCCAGTAAGGTGGCATAAGATCGCCGCATTGAACGGAGATTGTATTGAAAAATAGGGTTTCGTAGCCAAAAGAGTGGGGAATAATGTAGTATATCAGAATCCTGAATAAAAACAACCTACTTTCAAAGGAGAAAAATATTTCCATTACTTATTGAACGCCACCTGTAGAAAATTTAATTGTAGTTAAATTTTGTACTGGAATATGTTTTCACTGGAGGCCACGATTTGAGTTATTCAAGAAAAACGTACAGAAGTGACATTCAAACGCACCTCGACCCCCACGCTCATCCCTCACAAGTCAGGATTTCTAGTATGTTGTGGCACTCCCTCCTGCCGCTGTACAAAAACTTTCCGACTACACAAACTATTACCGATATTCGATCGATTTTGTTCTCTGTTGACTGGGTTATTATGCCACCACTATAATCGCTTTTAACATTATTAATTTAAAGGTGCCCGTGAGGGTAATGAAAGATGAAAGGCATCTGTAAATGTTACACTAAAATTAATTACGTTGACATTTTGAACCAGACTTAACCCTTACAAGCACAGTAGTTTCGTAGTCAGAAAGCCTGACGAACAACGCGGTGTAATTGATTACTTTAAAATTCACGAAATTTCCACCATACTGCAGTAGCTGACAAATCCACCATCGCCCGGGTATTCGTTTTGCTAATATTCTATCTGAAGCGGAAAAACTAACAATAAACTGTGTTTTTGGTGTAATATCATGAAAATTTTATTTCCGTGTATTCGTGTAAACACCTTTGAAATTATGAAACATTCGTGCAAAGAAAGATGTATAATGTACAAACGTATAACGAATGTAGGCGCATTGTAGTCACAAAACGAAAATCGAGTGATAACATGTTATGTTGCAGATACTAAAAGCATAACGGTAAAGACCTGGTGTTGCGGGTGATGTGTTGTATGCTGTCAGAACTCGAATTCAGTGAAACGTAACCCAATACAGAGAGACGTTCTCCTTTGTGAGAGCACAGCTGTAATGAGCTCGTTATTTGCAACAAGCCAAACAATAAGAATCCTATCACAGTCAAAGCAATCATAGCGTCGCTAGTTTGCAAAATGATTCCCATGTTAAATTGGATTATTAGATAGACATCCAATAGAAACTTTAACAACGTGTAGTGCTTCGTACACTGTTGGTCACGAGGACTACCAGAAAATTTTCAAATGAGAAGAAATAAGTCATAACTGCTATATTACTTACGTGAAATTAAAAGACTGCTTTCAGTTTAAAATTTGAATTCTAGAATGGCTGAGCTGTAAGGTTACAACGTTATCTTAGACTTCCAGTGCGTGAATAAAGTTGTGTGTGAGCCATTTGCTATGAAATATACAGGGGTAACTGCTTCCCCAGTAACATAACCCAAAAGAACATGTGCCCTCACTGTACTGGTTTACGTGATCAAAAATTAATGGAAGCAAATGAGAAGAGACCTACGAATAAATAAAACACACACACACACACACACACACACACACACACACACACACACACACACACACCTGATTCTCTTAAGAGACTGGGACAATAGGAATCATCATAAGATTTACCATCTAGCTTAATCAGTACACAGTTTGAAAATGCTGAACCATACTACAATCACAACCCTAGGGTGCATATACACCACTGCAAGATTTAAAAGGTGAATAATTTTTTTTGTCTATACTGGTTACCTTGTCAGATGAGAAAAGTTTGCAACAGAGATATTAAATGTGAAATTTGTTGGCGGTGATCATGTTCTGAAACTAAAAGAGACCTAGATAAAATTAGATTTTATGTCTTCATTTTTGTGGCCATGAACTCCGTAGGTGGTGTATCACCACATAAGGTATTTAAAAATTCGACGTTGCAATTGCTAAAACTTTGTATTTACTCTAAACGTACGGGTTTTATTCATTTAACAATCATCAGTGGTCTAGAATTAAACACATTTGCAGTTTTGGTTTTGGTTCTATATGTAAAAAACTGTTATTTCCCGAACTGCTAATGTGTGAATTTTTGCTACTGCATTTTCTTCTGATTTTGGGGCGTCTCAGGAAGTATCGTTTATTAGCATGGGAGTTAATAGTATAGTATAGAATAGAGCCTTTTGCGTGGGGTGGGGGTGGGGGGGGGGGGTGTTTAAAGACCAGCACAAAGCGACGAACACCGAACACAAAGTAGGGAAGAGGAGAGTGGGGTAGTTGACATGAAGAATGTGGGGGACTTTAAGGGGTAAGTAATAACGAAATAGAGAGAAGTAGATGTAGTAGAGAGAGAGAGAGAGAGAGAGAGAGAGAGAGAGAGACTGGAAGGGAAAGAGAGGGGGGACCGTTTCTTGTGTGTTTGCTTAGGCGGTGTGCTCAATGGTTTGTATATTGTTTGGTTTCAAATGTTTATTTGGTCGTTAATATGTTTGTTGTGTTAGTGCTCTCTCTTTATGGTAAATTCCTTCAAATGTAAAGAGATGCTCAACATTTTCTGTTGTAATTTGGCCTGTGCGATCCTGGTTAGGATGGTCCACGTACGTCGAGGAACTTCCCCTGTGCTTCCATAGCTTACACCGTGTGCCAGAGATCTGATTCCACGTATTTATACTGGGATACTACAGTATAACTGTAAATAAGTTTCCAGCTTGTTGACAGTCTTACTTCACAATCTCTCCGATTATTAATTACATTTTATGAATTTTTCCCTTCCCTAAACGAAGACTTATTCATTTCCTACATCCTTCATATTTGAAAGCAATGTATGAATGAATGAAAGATTCGCTTAGACAAAAGTAACCAGTAGCACTGTCGTAAATTCATTGTATCATCCCAGTACTGAATGAAAGTATGTGTATTTCGTTACTGGGTAGCTCAAGACATGTGCTTGTCCTTAGGTAAAACAAAGTAATACCATAGTTTGCAATGCGGACGGAAGCGTGAAGCGGGAGCGGTCGGTGTTGCTGGGTTGGGCGGAGGACAATATAGGGGGAGCGATCGGTAATGCTGACGGACGACATCCTGCGGATAACGCTTGCAGCTTTCGCCAGCTTAACGGTGCGGCGAGTGATGCGAGGCTATATCAAACAGTAAGTCGTACAGTTCGTTGCACTGTGTCGCTCAGTTCTGTTTTCCTTAAAAAGCCTTTTCTCTTAAAGTACAATCGTGTAGTCGGGTTAGCGTTTGAGAATATTAAATTTTTCATTTGCGTGACCATAATGTTCGTCATTGTTGATACTGCTTCCTCTGTAAACACTAAATGTAGAAGGTGCGTTAAGTGACCACTCTAAGGAAAATGGAATTTTTACCAGACCATGGTTACTGTCGGAAGCCTGCCACATACGCGCGTTTTGAATTGTATTGCAAGGTATCACAACACACATTTTAAGTAAAATATAAAATAGTATAATAGGAACAGTATGCATTTGTCTAAAATCGTACAAAGGACACTTCTCCCCATCTAAAGGATTAATGAGGCCTCTGCCATCACGGCAGCATTCCATCCATGTTTGCTATATTGATTTACGGACTTACTTTCTAGGCATCTTGACGCCCTAGGATTTGCAAAAGTACCTAGCGGCTGCAGCAGCACGCCGTTTCCAGTTAGATTTTTGTATTGGGCCAAATACACTGAAGATCCAAAGAAACTGGTACATCTGCCTACTAACGCATAGGCCCCACGCGAGCACGCAGAAGTGGCGCAACACGACTTGGCAAGGACTCGACCAATTTCTGAAGTAGTGCTGGAGGAAATTGTCACCATGAAACCTGCAGGGCCGTCCATAAATCCGTAAGAGTACGACGGGGTAGAGATCTCATCTGAACAGCACGTTACAAGGCATCCCAGATAAAATCAATAATGCTCACGTTTGGTGAGTTTGGTGGCGATCGGAAGTGTTTAAACTCAGAATAGTGTCCCTGGAACCAGAATGTAGCAATTAGGCACGTGTGGAGTGTCGCATTGTCCCGCTGGAATTGCCCAAGTCAGTCGGAATGCACAATGGACATGAATGGATGTATGTAATCAGACAGGATGGTTACGTACGGTTCACCTGTCAGTCGCATCGAGACGAACTATGGGTCCCATATCACTCCAATTGCACACGTCCTACACCATTACGGAGTTTTCACCAGCTTGAACAGTCTCCTGCTCCGCCCGTCCACTCGATACAATTTGAAACGAGACTCGTCCGACCAGGCAACATGTTTCCAGTCATCAACAGTTCAATGTCGGTGTTGGCGGCCCAGGCGAGGCGTAATGCGTTGTATCTTGCAGTCATCAAAGGTACGCGAGTGGGCCTTCGGCTTCGAAAGCCCATATCGATGATGTTTCGGTTAATGGTTAGCTCTGAAATCTGCAGCAATTTGCGGAAGGCTTGCACTTCCGTCACGTTGAACGATTCTCATCCGTCATCGTTGGTCCGTTCTTGTAGGATCTTTTTCCGGCCGCAGCGATTTCGGAGATTTGATGTTTATCAGAGTCCTGATATTTACAGTACACTCATGAATGGTCGTACGGGAAAATCCCCACTTCATCGCTGCTTCGGAGATGCTGTGTCCCATCGGTCGTGCGCCGACTGTAACACAACGTTTAAACTCACTTAAATCTTGATAACCTGCCATTGTAGCAACAGTAACCGATCTAGCAACTCTTGTCTTATATAGGCATTGCCGATCACAGTGCCGTATTCTGCCAGTTTACATACACTGTGATCAAAAGTATCCGGACACCTGGCTGAAAATGACTTAAAAGTTCGTGGCGCCCTCCATCGGTAATGGTGGAATTCAATATGGTGTTGGCCCACCCTTAGCCTTGATGATAGCATCCACTCTCGCAGGCATACGTTTAATCGGGTACTGGAAGGTTTCTTGGGAATGGCAGCCCATTCTTCACGGAGTGCTGCACTCAGGAGAGGTATCGATGTCGGTCTGTGAGACCTGGCACGAAGGCGGCTATCCAAAACATCACAAAGCTGTTCTGTAGGATTCAGGTCAGGATCTGTGCAGACCAGTCCATTACAGGGTGTTATTGTCATGTAACCACTCGGCCACAGGCTTTGCATTTTGAACAGGTGCTCGATCGTGTTGAAAGATTCAATCGCCATCCCCGAATTGTTTTTAAACCGTGGGAAGCAAGATGGTGCCTAAAACATCAGCGTACGCCTGTGCTGTGGTAGTTCCACGCGAAACGACGAGTGCAAGCCCCCTCCATGAAAAATCACACCATAACACGACCACCTCCGAATTTTACTGTTGGCACTACACACGCTGGCAGATGACCGAGCATTCGCCATACCCACATCCTGCCATCGGATCGCCACATTGTGTACCGTAATTCGTCACTCCATACAATGTTTTTCCATTGTTAAATTGTCCAGTGTTTACGCTCTTCACACCAAGCAAGGCCTTGTTTGGCATTTACCGGCGTGATGTGTGGCTTATGAGCAGCCGCTCGACCACGAAATCAAAGTTTCCTCACCTACCGCCTAACTGTCGCAGTATTTGAGCAGTGAATCCCGATGCAGTTTGGAATTCCTGTGTGATGGTCTAGATGGATGTCTGCCTATTCCACATTTTTAATGAAAAGAGGAAGTTTCAAAGTTTTTGGCGGGCGGCGACGGGCGGACGGTGATAGTTTCAAGAAGCAGCCGGTAGAGTTCGCGCGGCAAAAGGGCCGTCATTCCGTTTCACTGTCAGTTGCGAGAGAGATGGCGACTGTGGAGCAGGTGGTTTTCTGCGTTCTTGTTCGCGAAAAGTGAGTCGCAGATTGCAGTGCAGCGGGCATTTCGTACGGAATTCGGTACTCAATCACCAACTCGCAAAAGCATTAGCCATGGGTTTAAGCAATTTAGCAGACTGGGAGTGTGTATTACTTTGTTTTACCTGGGGACAAGCACATGTCTTGAGCTACCCAGTAACGAAATATACATACTTTCATTCAGTACTTGGACGATACAATGAAAAAAGCACATACCTACAGCGGGTATGGGAGGATGATACCCGACGGATTCAAGAATATTTTGTGCGCATTCCCACTAAGTCTACCAATAGAGCCAGTCAAGGACTTTGGAATACCCCAACCAACTGTTAGGAAAGTTCTGAGAGGGCGTTTGCTGTACAAGCTCTACCGATTACAACTTGTGCAGTCTCTCAACCACAATGACAAAGAGCAGCATCTCGCATTTTGTCGTTATACGAGGTGCATTCAAGTTCTAAGGCCTCCGATTTTTTTTTTTTCTAATTAACCACTCACCCGAAATCGATGAAACTGGCGTTACTTCTTGACGTAATCGCCCTGCAGACGTACACATTTTACACAATGCTGACGCCATGATTCCATGGCAGCGGCGAAGGCTTCTTTAGGAGTCTGTTTTGACCACTGGAAAATCGCTGAGGCAATAGCAGCACGGCTGGTGAATGTGCGGCCACGGAGAGTGTCTTTCATTGTTGGAAAAAGCCAAAAGTCGCTAGTAGCCAGGTCAGGTGAGTAGGGAGCATGAGGAATCACTTCAAAGTTGTTATCACGAAGAAACTGTTGCGTAACGTTAGCTCGATGTGCGGGTGCACACGCGCAGCCCTTCCCGAACGTTTTGGTTGCAGTGCAGGAAGGAATTTGTTCTTCAAAACATTTTAGTAGGATGCACCTGTTACCGTAGTGCCCTTCGGAACGCAATGGGTAAGGATTCGCCCTCGCTGTCCCAGAACTTGGACACTATCATTTTTTCAGCACTGGCGGTTACCCGAAATTTGTTTGGTGGCGGTGAATCTGTGTGCTTCCATTTAGCTGACTGGCGCTTTGTTTCTGGATTGAAAAATGGCATCCATGTCTCATCCATTGTCACAACCGACGAAAAGAAAGTCCCATTCATGCTGTCGTTGCGCGTCAACATTGCTTGGCAACATGCCACACAGGCAGCCATGTGGTCGCCCGTCAGCATTCGTGGCACCCACCTGGTTGACACTTTTCGCATTTTCAGGTCGTCATGCAGGATTGTGTGCACAGAACCCACAGAAATGCCAACTCTGGAGGCGATCTGTTCAACAGTCATTCGACGATCCCCCAAAACAATTCTCTCCACTTTCTTGATCATGTCGTCAGACCAGCTTGTGCGAGCCCGAGGTTGTTTCGGTTTGTTGTCACACGATGTTCTGCCTTCATTAAACTGTCGCACCCACGAACGCACTTTCGACACATCCATAACTCCATCACCACATGTCTCCTTCAACTGTCGATGAATTTCAATTGGTTTCACACCACGCAAATTCAGAAAACGAATGATTGCACGCTGTTCAAGTAAGGAAAACGTCGCCATTTTAAGTATTTAAAACAGTTCTCATTCGCGCCGCTGGCGGTAAAATTCCATCTGCCGTATGGTTCTGCCATCTCTGGAACGTATTGACAATGAACGCGGCCTCATTTTAAAACAATGTGCATGTTTCTATCTCTTTCCAGTATGCACCTCGTATGCTAGCAAAGACGGAGGAAGACGCATTTCTATAGCGTGTAATTTTTAGCGATGATGTGGCGTTCCACCTTAGTAGAAAAGTCAACAGACACAATGTTAGCATATGGGCTTTTGAGAACCCACATTCACCATTGCAACAGGGAAGAGACTCACCGAAGATCAACGTGTTCTGTGCCGTATCTCCTACAAAGGTTTGCGGACCATTTTTCTTTGCGGAAACAACTGTAACGGGAATCACGTATCTGGAGATGTTGGAAGAATGGCTGTTCTGTTAAGTTATGGAAGATTACCAGGAATTCATTTTCCAGCAGGATGGAGCTACGCCCCATTGGCACCGTCATGTATGAGGCTTTTTGAATGACTTCCTTCTTCAGCGCTGGATTGGTTGCAATGGACTTAAGGACCTGGCTCTGCACTTCTGGCCACATTCTTATGGATGGCTGCGCGACCGCATTGAACACCGCAGGTGGGGTAGCTGTTGGCACGCGAAGATATTCGGCGAACAGGTTGGCGAGCCCGTTCCCCCGACTTAAATGGTTCAAATGGCTCTGAGCACTATGGCACTTAACTTCTAAGGTCATCAGTCCCCTAGAACACACATCCAGGCCTGAGGCAGGATTCGAACCTGCGACCGTAGCGGTCGCGCGGTTCCAGACTGTAGCGCCTAGAACCGCTCGGCCACCCCCGACTTAAATCCATGGAGTACGTGTGGGATGCGTTGAGCAGACGTATTGCAGCACGCCTACATGCGCCAACAACTATTCAGCAGTTTGCAACCGCGCTGATGGATGAATGGAACTTCCTACCATTAGAACAGCTAACCAAACTTGTGGCCGGCATAGGAGCACGTTGCAAACCACGCATTGCCGTCCGTAGTGATCAGACCTCCTATTAAGAACGATGTTCCGCCTTTTCTTGCTGACTGCGGTATAAATTTTGTATAATTTTTGCAATGTACGGCTTTATGGCGACGACCAAATTCCAACAATGAAAGAAAGTGTCTAGTTATCATGAGGTCGCTAATTCGATTCTCAGTGGTAGTAACGTTTTTTGTTTTTAAACTTATATATTTATTAACAAAAGGAAATGTTTATCAATAATTATTAAATCAGTGTTTTCAAAAAAAATAACACTTCTTACTAATTACGTGAAAGTAAATTAGAATTCGATAGAGACATAACTGCATCGTTGTTAAGTGAAATATATACATCGACAATACTGTTCAATCTCTGGATCTAAAAGGGTGTTTTACTTTCTGATGTTTCGCGATTTTAATTCACTGTGAATACAGGCATTTTCATTCGATCAGTAGTAAAAAATAAAAGGTAATTTTTATTAAAAACTATTAATTCAGTATTTGTAAACTAATATTTTCATTTGGTAATAAATCTGGAATCTAAATAAAAGAATACTATTTGCTAAAGCCAGAATTGAAATAACGAACTCTCAGTTACAGACGTCATATGTTACCCACTCAACTACTGGGATTGGCACTTAACCGCGCTTTGGAGTATTTTTGAGAACTGCTTCGTACTGTTTCGCGAAATTCATGTCCGAGCACTAACCTTTAAGTATGAAGGAAATCGAAGAAATCCCGGCAGTAGGATTCTCTTGTGAGATAAACTGGAAGGATCCTGAGCAAACTATAGTCCGCTCACAAACGGATATGTTACAAAACCGTCGTTCGACCGATACTTGAATATTACTCGCCAGTCTGGGGCCAGTACCACGTAGAATTGAATCAGATTTGTTTAGTTTGCGGGAAATCGTTACGGAGATGCTCGTCCAGTTCCAGTGGCAGAAACAACAACGGAGGCATTGAGATTCAGTGGCACGCAAAATACCCTCCGCCATACGTCATGCAGTAGCTTTCATAGTATAGATGTCGATGCAGATCTGGATAAATGCATAATAATACCCATAACAAAGAGAGAGAACACAATAATATCCAATTGCGAGATTAGGGATGGCCATCTGGAGCATATCACATAGTGCACTATCTGATCAAAAGCATTCGGACACCGATTAGTGGACATCAATGTGGAGTATGTCCACCCTTTGCCTTTATGACGGCTTGAACTCTGCCGGGGATAATTTCAGCGAGGTGCTTGAATGTTTGTGGAAATATGGCAGCCCATTCTTCGTCAAGAGCCAAAACCAGAGTAGGTGCTGTCTTGAACGCTGGGATCTGGGGCGACGTCGAAAGATGTTTCATTTGGTTTAGGTCGGGACTCATTCAGTGAACATTGTTGTCCCAAAACCATTGCCTCAGAGATGCTGCTTTATACAGGGTGCATTGCCATGCTGATACAGTCGTCGACTGCAGCCTGCTCCCCTACTATACTAGGTAAGGTTAATACTTGGGCAGCATCCACGTCCCGTCTGAGATACACGCTATGCAAACATTTAGAAAGCGTTTTCACCCTTGCACTTGAGATTTACTCTAGAAAGAGAGAGATGAGATACACAAACTCGACCTCGAGGGGAGCGTTTGCATCAGGAGGGGCGTACTGTACACATTATACAATGCTGTGAAATGTGTTCATATCCTTGTACATTTAATATTTTCTTAAGCACAATAAGGGGATCACACCATTCCGTAACACCACTTCATCCGTACTTCACTGCTGGCTCTGCACTTGTTGGCTGCCCATACAAGAGATCTTCCTGGTTCTGGTGTAGCTGAGGTTGTTGCTTCGCGCTTCCACCCCATCATCACATCACCAACAGTCGACTTGGGCGACTTCAGAAGGGTTGAAATGTCGCTGATAAATTTGTTACTCACGTGACATCCAATGCGTAATCTACGTCGGAAGCCACTGAGCTCTCTTGGCTGACACATCCTGCTGTCGCTGCTTCTCTGCTGTCAGGATTATAAGACCCGCCTACTTTTATACTGACCTGTCCGCCTCTCGTAAAATTTAGTGATCAATTCTGCGTTATATAGAACTTTCCGGATAGTTTTGATCAGAATTTGGATAGTCACTTTTTGCTCGGCAGTTGCACAGAGAGAACAGAAAAACAGTTCGCTGATATTGATGTGAACTACCGCCTGTTACACGCTGTACCGCGGCTTGCATATTAATTAGATGTAGATATAGAGTGAACTTTTCCGAGTGCCGGGAGGAGTTGACACCTCTCTGTGCCGTCCAGGTGACGACAGTGAAGGTAACGAGCGGACGCGAGGGTAGTGGCAGCTGGCATTGGGGCCGAGTTGTGAGCTACGTAAGAGGCTGTTACCCGTAACGAGGGTCCCCAGCCATTCACTTACGCAACGCTCTCAAAGGGAGGCCTAATCCATAAAGCAGCGGTCATTACACCCCGCTAAATCCAGCTCACAACCAAAGGGCAGGCTCTACACTACTTCTCCACTGTCACTGCTCGGAAATTACGCCAGAGAGAACGGAGATAAAAAAAAAAATAGCACGGTAAGTGATTCGCATTCATCCGAATAAAAATCCAGTGTAGTGTTGGAGAAACTAGAGAATTTCAAGAAATTTATAACTCTGTTCCGGGAGGTCAAAAGGAATGGAATTCACGTCCCAGATATTTAAGTGCAGCCTACTTGCTTGGGACATCGTATACAACAGCCATGCAGCCGTAGAAGTCCAGCGTGCCTGCGTCCATACACGTCATCTACTGCACCTCTAATGAAAATAGTTGTATGTGAATGCTCAACTGCGTCCGCTCTTTACTATGGGGTAACGTATTTTAGCATAAAAAGAATTAAAGCATTGTTCATGGATGTTGCTTGCTGTGCAGTTTTTCTCAAGAAAACTATAAAATAATACTCCTACAATTATTCTTAAGATTATTATCGCGAAAGAAGGTGGCTCAATTCCTATTTGAAACAAGGATCACGAGGAACAATAACAAATTGTTGGGCAGCGTGTATGTTGGAACATTTCTCACACTTTCACCTATGGGCACCTGTAATGCAAGTATTTTATAATTCCATTTTTAAATGATGGAATACACATTTTATGTGCTGCAGTCGTTTTCTGAAATTACAAAAATTACTCTGGAAAATTACGGGTTTTCCAAATGTGAAAACATGGGTATGTATCAAGGAATAAATATGCTATTGGAATTTAAAAGCGTGGTAAGCAAGTAAATTTGGTACGTGTTGCATTTAATTGTTTATCTGTTACAAACTCTTCCATCTTGTGTGCGAGATGCATCATAAAGAAGTAATAATTCGAAACTTCCTGGCAGATTAAAACTGTGTGCCCGACCGAGACTCGGAACTCGGGACCTTTGCCTTTCGCGGGCAAGTGCTCTACCAACTGAGCTACCCAAGCACGACTCACGCCCGGTACTCACAGCTTCACTTCTGCCAGTACCTCGTCTCCTACCTTCGGTCGGGCACACAGTTTTAATCTGCCAGGAAGTTTCATATCAGCGCACACTCCGCTGCAGAGTGAAAATCTCATTCTGGAAGTAATAATTCCATTTCCAAAGAAAGGCTATGCTGACAGGTATAAATATTACCGAGCTATCAGTTTAATAAGTCATGGTTGCAAAATACTAACACGAGTTCTTTATAGAAGAATGGAAAAACTGATAAAAACTGACTTCGGGGAAGATAAATTTGGATTCCAGAGAAATGTAGGAACACTAGGTTCCTACGACTTATCTTAGAAGATAGGTTAAGGAAACGTAAAACGACGTTTATAGCCTTTGTAGACTTATGAAAAAGTTTTTACAATGTTGACTAGAATACTCTCATTGAAATTATAAAGGTAGCATGCAGCATACATAAAATAGAGGGAGTGACAGGCTATTCACTACTTGCACAGTAACCAGACGGCAGTTATCAAGAGTCGAAGGGCCTGAAAGGGCAGCAGTGGTTGAGAAGGGAGTGAGACAGGGTTGTAGCCTATCACCAGTGTTGTTCAATCTGTACATTTAGCAAGCGATAAAGAAAACAAAAGAAATATTTGGAGTAGGAATTATTCTTGGGAGAAGAAATAAAAACTTTACTTTGAGGGTTGCCGATGCCACTGTAATTCTGTCAGACAGCAGAGGACTTGGAAGAACGGATGGATGGAATGGACTTGAAAGGAGGATGTAAGATGAACATCAGCAAAAGCAAAACAAGGATAATGGAATGTAGTAGACTTAAACCAGGCGATGCTGAGGGAATAAGATTGGAAAAAGGCACTTAAAGTAATAGATGCATTTTGCTGTTTGGGCAGCAGAATAAGATATGGCAGAAATAGAAAGGATGCAAAATGTAGACTGGCAATGGCAAGAAAAGCGTTTCTGAATAAGAGAAATTTGTTAACATCGAATATAGACCGAAGTGTCAGGAAGTCTTTTCTGAAAATACTTGTATGGATTGTCGCCATATGGAATTGAAACATGGACGATAAACAATTTAGACAAGAGGAGAATAGAAGTTTTTGAAATGTGGTGCTAAAGGACAATGCTGAGGATTAGATGGGTAGATCACGTAACTAATGAGGAGGTACTGAATAGAATTGGGGAGGCAAGAAATTTGTGACACAACTTGACTAGAAGAAGGGATCAGCTGGTAGGACACAGTCTGATATGTCAGTGGATCACTTAACAACTGATCACTTAACAACTGATCATTTAACAACTGATCATTTAACAACTGATCATTTAACAACTGATCATTTAACAACTGATCATTTAACAAC
The DNA here is from genome assembly GCF_021461395.2 of Schistocerca americana. Classification (NCBI taxonomy): domain Eukaryota; kingdom Metazoa; phylum Arthropoda; class Insecta; order Orthoptera; family Acrididae; genus Schistocerca; species Schistocerca americana. The sequence continues at coordinate 305,847,606 of NC_060120.1, read as the reverse complement.
TGATCATTTAACAACTGATCATTTAACAACTGATCATTTAACAACTGATCATTTAACAACTGATCATTTAACAACTGATCATTTAACAACTGAGAACAGCGGCGTTTACCTAGAGTTGTCAGTACTACAAGACAAGCAGCACTGCGTGAAATTACCGCAGAAACCAATGTAGGACACGCGTCGAACGTATTCGTTAGGACAGTGCGGCGAATTTTGGCGTTAATGGGCTATGGCAGCAGAAGACTGACGCGAATGCCTTTACTAACAGCATGAAATCGCGCAGCAGACGAGCGACGCGAATGCCTTTGCTAACAGCACGACATCGCTTGCAGCTCGTCTCCTGGACTCGTGACCATATCGAATGGATCCTGTACAACTGGAAAACCTTTGTCTGGTCATGTAGGGAGAACTGACGGTAGGGTTAGAGTGTGCCTCAGACCCTGCGAAGCCAAAGACCCAAGTAGTCAACAAGGCACTGTACAATCTGGCGGTGGCTCCATAATGGTGTGGGCTGTGTTTACGTGGGATGGACTGGGTCCTCTAGTCCAGCTGAACTGCTCATTGACTCGAAATGGTTATGATCGGGTACTTCGAGACCACTACCAGCCATTCATGGACTTTGTTTTCAAACGACGATAGAATTTTTTATGGATGAGATTGCGCCATGAGAATGTGCCATTGCTTTGAAGAACATTACCGACAGTTCGTGTAAATGAGTTGGTCACCGAGACCGCCGACATGAATCCCATCGAACATTTGTGGGACATAATCGAGAAAAATTATGCACCTGCAACACTTTCACATTTATAGGCTACTATAGAGGCAGCATGGCTCAGTATTTCTGCAGGGACTTCCGACGACTTGGTGAGTTCTTGACACGGTAGAGTCGCTGCACCACGCCAGGTAAGAGGAGACTCTACATGATTTTGGGAGGTAGCCCATGACGTGTCACCTGAGCGCATAGTGGGTTAAAAAAAATGGTTCAAATGGATGAACCATGGACCTTGCCGTTGGTGGGGAGGCTTGCGTGCCTCAGCGATACAGATAGCCGTACCGTAGGTGCAACCACGACGGAGGGGTATCTGTTGAGAGGCCAGACAAACGTGTGGTTCCTGAAGAGGGGCAGCTGCCTTTTCAGTAGTTGCAGGGGCAACAGTCTGGATGATTGACTGATCTGGCCTTGTAACAATAACCAAAACGGTCTTGCTGTGCTGGTACTGCGAACGGCTAAAAGCAAGGGGAAACTACAGCCGTAATTTTTCCCGAGGGCATGCAGCTTTACTGTATGATTAAATGATGATGGCGTCCTCTTGGGTAAAATATTCCGGAGGTAAAATAGTCCCCCATTCGGATCTCCGGGCGGGGACTACTCAAGAGGATGTCGTTATCAGGAGAAAGAAAACTGGCGTTCTGCGGATCGGAGCGTGGAATGTCAGATCCCTTAATCGGGCAGGTAGGTTAGAAAATTTAAAAAGGGAAATGGATAGGTTGAAGTTAGATATAGTGGGAATTAGTGAAGTTCGGTGGCAGGAGGAACAAGACTTCTGGTCGGGTGACTACAGGGTTATAAACACAAAATCAAATAGGGGTAATGCAGGAGTAGGTTTAATAATGAATAGGAAAATAGGAATGCGGGTAAGCTACTACAAACAGCATAGTGAACGCATTATTGTGGCCAAGGTAGATACGAAGCCCACACCTACTACAGTAGTACAAGCTTATATGCCAACTAGCTCTGCAGATGACGATGAAATTGAAGAAATGTATGATGAAATAAAAGAAATTATTCAGATTGTGAAGGGAGACGAAAATTTAATAGTCATGGGTGACTGGAATTCGAGTGTAGGAAAAGGGAGAGAAGGAAACATAGTAGGTGAATATGGATTGGGGCTAAGAAATGAAAGAGGAAGCCGCCTGGTAGAATTTTGCACAGAGCACAACATAATCATAGCTAACACTTGGTTTAAGAATCACGAAAGAAGGTTGTATACATGGAAGAACCCTGGAGATGCTAAAAGGTATCAGATAGATTATATAATGGTAAGACAGAGATTTAGGAACCAGGTTTTAAATTGTAAGACATTTCCAGGGGCAGATGTGGACTCTGACCACAATCTGTTGGTTATGACCTGTAGATTAAAACTGAAGAAACTGCAAAAAGGTGGGAATTTAAGGAGATAGGACCTGGATAAACTGAAAGAACCAGAGGTTGTAGAGAGTTTCAGGGAGAGCATAAGGGAACAATTGACAGGAATGGGGGAAAGAAATACAGTAGAAGAAGAATGGGTAGCTTTGAGGGATGAAGTAGCGAAGGCAGCAGAGGATCAAGTAGGTAAAAAGACGAGGGCTAGTACAAATCCTTGGGTAACATAAGAAATATTGAATTTAATTGATGAAAGGAGAAAATATAAAAATGCAGTAAATGAAGCAGACAAAAAGGAATACAAACGTCTCAAAAATGAGATCAACAGGAAGTGCAAAATGGCTAAGCAGGGATGGCTAGAGGACAAATGTAAGGATGTAGAGGCTTATCTCACTAGGGGTAAGATAGATACTGCCTACAGGAAAATTAAAGAGCCCTTTGGAGCTAAGAGAAAGACTTGTATGAATATCAAGAGCTCAGATGGAAACCCAGTTCTAAGCAAAGAAGGGAAAGCAGAAAGGTGGAAGGAGTATATAGAGGGTCTATACAAGGGCGATGTACTTGAGGACAATATTATGGAAATGGAAGAGGATGTAGATGAAGATGAAATGGGAGATATGATACTGCGTGAAGAGTTTGACAGAGCACTGAAAGACCTGAGTCGAAACAAGGCCACCGGAGTAGACAACATTCCATTCGAACTACTGACGGCCTTGGGAGAGCCAGTCCTGACAAAACTCTACCATCTGGTGAGCAAGATGTATGAAACAGGCGAAATACCCTCAGACTTCAAGAAGAATATAATAATTCCAATCCCAAAGAAAGCAGGTGTTGACGGATGTGAAAGCCACCGAACTATCAGTTTAATAAGTCACAGCTGCAAAATACTAACACGAATTCTTTACAGACGAATGGAAAAACTAGTAGAAGCCAACCTCGGGGAAGATCAGTTTGGATTCCGTAGAAACACTGGAACACGTGAGGCAATACTGACCTTACGACTTAGCTTAGAAGAAAGATTAAGGAAAGGCAAACCTACGTTTCTAGCATTTGTAGACTTAGAGAAAGCTTTTGGCAATGTTGACTGGAATACTCTCTTTCAAATTCTAAAGGTGGCAGGGGAAAATACAGGGAGCGAAAGGCTATTTACAATTTGTACAGAAACCAGATGGCAGTTATAAGAGTCGAGGGGTATGAAAGGGAAGCAGTGGTTGGGAAGGGAGTAAGACAGGGTTGTAGCCTCTCCCCGATGTTGTTCAATCTGTATATTGAGCAAGGAGTAAAGGAAACAAAAGAAAAATTCGGAGTAGGTATTAAAATTCATGGAGAAGAAATAAAAACTTTGAGGTTCGCCGATGACATTGTAATTCTGTCAGAGACAGCAAAGGACTTGGAAGAGCAGTTCAATGGAATGGACAGTGTCTTGAAAGGAGGATATAAGATGAACATCAACAAAAGCAAAACAAGGATAATGGAATGTAGTCAAATTAAATCGGGTGATGCTGAGGGAATTAGATTAGGAAATGAGAGACTTAAAGTAGTAAAGGAGTTTTGCTATTTAGGGAGTAAAATAACTGATGATGGTTGAAGTAGAGAGGATATAAAATGTAGGCTGGCAATGGCAAGGAAAGCGTTTCTGAAGAAGAGAAATTTGTTAACATCGAGTATAGATTTAAGTGTCAGGAAGTCATTTCTGAAAGTATTTGTATGGAGTGTAGCCATGTATGGAAGTGAAACATGGACGATAAATAGTCTGGACAAGAAGAGAATAGAAGCTTTCGAAATGTGGTGCTACAGAAGAATGCTGAAGATTAGATGGGTAGATCACATAACTAATGAGGAAGTATTGAATAGGATTGGGGAGAAGAGAAGTTTGTGGCACAACTTGACCAGAAGAAGGGATCGGTTGGTAGGACATGTTCTGAGGCATCAAGGGATCACCAATTTAGTATTGGAGGGCAGCGTGGAGGGTAAAAATCGTAGAGGGAGACCAAGGGATGAATACACTAAGCAGATTCGGAAGGATGTAGGTTGCAGTAGGTACTGGGAGATGAAAAAGCTTGCACAGGGTAGAGTAGCATGGAGAGCTGCATCAAACCAGTCTCAGGACTGAAGACCACAACAGCAACATGGCTCTGAGCACTATGGGACTTAACATCTGTGGTCATCAGTCCCATAGAACTTAGTTCTACTTAAACCTAACTAACCTAAGGACATCACACACATCCATGCCCGAGGCTGGATTCGAACCTGCGACCGTAGCAGCCGCGCGGTTCCGGACTGCATAGTGGGTGGACTAGGTGTATACAAGTATATACATTTGTTTCACCAGTTGTAACCTCTACCACGCTGTGTTAAGTGTTAATGCTAAAATGTGAAAAACATGAAATTATTGGTATTAAGCTTTTATCTTTTGGAAATGAGTTTCGAGACCGAAACATTATCCCCTCAGAAAACTTCGTGCTAGTCCTCCGGGGGTAATTGGCTGCTGGCTGGTTTTACGGGGTCAGCATTGTTATATGCGTTGAGGAAATGTTAGTGGTAGCTGGTGGCCAGACGCCCTTCATGACGCAAACGCTCCCCTCGGGGTCGAGTTTGTGTATCTCATCTATCTGCTTCTAGAGTAAATCTCAAGTGCAAGGGTGAAAACGCTTTCTAAATGTTTGCATAGCGTGTATCTCAGACGGGACGTGGATGCTGCCCAAGTATTAACCTTACCTAGTTTTAAACAGGAAACAAAGCGGTCTTTCGAAGTGTTGTTATGCATATAGAGAAACGAGAAGAAATAGAATCGGCAAATTGTATTGTCATTTCATGAAAAAAATTAGAATGTATCAAGCAGTGACTAGAATTTGGCTTGAATGAAGTAACTTCTGTTTCAGAAAAAAAAAATAAAGGAACAATGGACAATTTAGGATTGTAACTAGTGAAATATGCGCGTCTCATATCAATGTAGTAACAACAGCTACGTGCCTTGACAGTATCCAAACACCGACGTTAATAGTAAAATTGCTTCATACTTCTGGAGTAGTTGCGGGCTTAAATCATGCCTATCATCTAGAAATATGTACACACCTTCCAAAGGTTCTCGTGGTACACAAAGAGGAGCAATTAAGAATCTGTTCCGTTTCGCCAACTGTGAACACGATCTAGAGAGAGAGATCTCGGCTGAAGTTAAGTTGCTATAAGGACGTGCTGAGAACTAATGCCTCCTGTATATGAAAACTCTTAAAGCTTTTTAAATAAAACAAACGTTATAGACATTGAACATCTTTATTCTTCATGTCTACATATGTACTGCCTTCTGCCACTAGAGGGCTCCGAATTGTAGCGCGTAACATGTTAGTGTTCAGCATAACTATGTCTGTGTATGAGAGACAGCGTGCTGCAATGAGTCTGTTTCGAAATGTTCGCCCACACATGGAGCACCATGTCCTTCAGCATGACAATACCAGACACACAGGAGCTCTGTTACATCTGCAGCAATCCGACGCCCTGGTTCCCCTGTAATCGATGATCATCATCCGTACTTGGCCTCATCCGATTTTCATCTGTTTCCAAAACTTACAGAACGCCTTCGAGGGCATCACTTTTACAGTGATGAAACGTTGCCAGCAGAGATGAGGTTGTGGCTCCGTCAACGAAACCAAACATTTTATAGCGACTATATCAACACAAACTGGTTCCTCGTTCGGAGATGTGTGTTCGTCTCCAGGATGACTATGTTGAGAAATAAATATGTAGACATGAAGAATAGCGATGTAGAATGTTAATAACGTTCGTTTTTTGTAAAAAGCTTTAAAAAGTTTCACACAAATTCGGAGGCACTACTTTCCAGCACGTCTTCGTACAACCTGTAAATAACTACCTAGTCAGCTACTGTTTGCACCAAGTGCAGACTATCTCCCAACAGTCATCGTAAAAGTACAGTAGGATCTGAATGCCTGTGACTTCTCTCTCATGGTAAATGGGCCAGTGCCGAGCTTAAATACAAACAACTCCAGTAACCTCAAGTTCTGTTGAGAATTCAAGCTGAAAATGGCAGTAAAGTCTATTTTCAACTAATTTAGATTCTCGGCTGAGTTGTGGGTGAGAGGTCACCGTATGGTGTTGAGCTACATTTATGACGCACTGAGTTGGTCACATATTGCTTATATATCTTTCATATAAAACAGTGCTCCTCATTTGCTATCATTTTATGTCCGTATTTTCTCAGCGGTACATTTCCAATTTGGAAAATTTTTTCTCTCTTCGACGGCCGCTATCATGGTCTAATCTCATCAATTTTTTTTCCAGCCTGTGTTGTGTGTGTGTTTCGTCAAGTCTGGAAACCGTGAAGACTCGTCGTGACTCATTTCTAGGTAGCTCGAGTGGTAAGAGCAATACTGACAAGAGTCAAGAATCGAGTTCCGGTTCGGCACACAGCTTAAATTTTCCAGAAACTTTCACACCTCTGTAGAGTGAAAGTCTCGTTTCGTAAACAAGACCTGTAATTTCGGTTAACAGAATCAAAAATACATTGCGTCTAAACGTCCAAATTTTGGCAGCTACACACAAAATTCACGATGCGCACCGTTTGCTCGGTATCTCATAACGCAAACCTACCTTCGAGCTTACGATCAAGACGTTAGTGAACCTGCAGATAACTGAACAATATTACAATCATTGCTCTTTATAGTAGACGTATTAACTGCTAACCTTTTCTAACTCACGTAGGTATGCATTCCTGCCTACTTACGGTAGTAATGTGTGGCAAATCTGAGGTGCTGGCAGTACCCTGACCCACTTAACTGTCTTTGAACTTAGGCTGATTATCTAATAGAGCCTATTTATTATAGTGATGGATCGCTCGCTCAGCGTTCGGCGCCCCGTTGTACCCCCGGGTAGGGCTGCCACTGATGCTATTATGGTACCGTAAACAAAATCCAGCTCCCTTACCGCACGCCCGCGGCTATACCGTCGCGTTCTTAAGTGAGTCAGTTAAGTGAAACAAGAGTGGGAGTCCGGCATGGCTTCCTACACGCGGAGGCAAGGTGCTGACGCCAGCATGTTAAGTCAATTTAGTGAAGCAGGCAGCGGCTGTTGAACGAACTCAACCCACTGTTGTAACGACCCATGAATCACAGCTTCGTCAGAAAGTCTTCCGTTTGATTTTGTTTCATTAATAGCAAGTTCCTTTCCCAGGTACCTCGCTGGTGAACTAATTTAGTGAAACCATCACGAGAAACGCAAACATGGTCTTGCAACTTCCTCCTGACTCAGCTTTCAATTTCACCTTTTGTACGGTTGTATTGTAATGGTTAAGCATTAAATTTACAGAAATAAGATTAACACCTGGAAAAGTGGACTATAACAAAAAAAGTAAAGTGTTTTGGGTGGAGTGATTTATCTTTTAAGGGGACATGGACGACAAGATAGGACGATGGAAGATTAGAGGCCTAGGTGAGATTTGTGTATGTATGAAGTTTGATTATTAGCTGGATAGAAAAAGTTGAGAGTAGGGAACTACGAAACACAGGATGGAAGAATAAGGCAAATAATGAAAATAATTTGATCAAAGATGTTGATGATAGGTCATTGCCTGTTGCCAATCGAGGCGGATCAATTATATGAATGTGTAGGTTTGTTCCTTCGGACACGTCTGATGTCCGAAAGAACTGACACCACGCATTTATTTAGTTAAATAGAAAGGCTGGGAGCCACACAATGTATATACTTACAAGGGAACCTCCCCATCGCACCCCCCTCAGATTTGGTTATAAGTTGGCACAGTGGATAGGCCTTGAAAAACTGAGCACAGATCAATCGAGAAAACAGGAAGAAGTTGTGTGGAACTATGAAAAAAATAAGCAAAATATACATACTGAGTAGTCCATGGCAAGATAGGCAACTTTAACGAGAGTATGAGCTCAGGAGTGCCGTGGTCCCGTGGTTAGCGTGAGCAGCTGCGAAGCGAGAGGTCCTTGGTTCAAGTCTTCCCTCGAGAGAAAAGTTTAATTTTTTATTTTCAGACAATTATTATCTGACAAACTCTTATGTTTTCATCACTTTTTGAGAGTGATTATCACATACACAAGAAAACCTAAATCAGGCAAGGTAGAAGAATCTTTTTACCCATTCGCCAAGTGTGCAAGCTAGGTGGGTCGACAACATATTCCTGTCATGTGATGCACATGCCGTCACCGGTGTCGTATAGAATATATCAGACGTGTTTTCCTGTGGAGGAATCGGTTGACCTATGACCTTGCGATCAATTTTTTCGGTTTCCATTGGAGAGGCACGTCCTTTCGTCTACTAATCGCACGGTTTTGCGGTGCGGTCGCAAAACACAGACACTAAACTTATTACAGTGAATAGAGACGTCAATGAACGAACGGACAGATCATAACTTCGCGAAAATAAAAAAAATTAAAATTTTCGCTTGTGAGAAGACTTGAACCAAGGACCCCTCGTTCCGCAGCTGTTCACTCTAACCACGGGACCACGGCGTTCCTGTACAAACATGGTCCTCAATTTTGCCTATCTTGCTCATGGACTACTCAGTTTGTATATTTTGCATATTTTTTTCATAGTTCCACACAACTTCTTCCTGTTTTCTCGATTGATCTGTGTTCAGTTTTTCAAGGCCTATCCACTGTGCCAACTTATAACTAAATCTGAGGGGGGTGCGATGGGGAGGTTCCCTTGTTAGTATGAACGACATCGGTCGCATCACAGTTGACAAGCAGACGAGTAACTGTTTCTTCCTCCTTTCTCTGATTCTTAATTTAAACGATACAGTACGCCTATTAGCAAGTGTTTTGATTACTCTGTCGTAGATGCGCTGCAGATTTTTTAAAAAACTAAAATAAAAAGGCTTCAGTAAGACGCGTTTCCCCTTGTTTCTAATAATGTAATATTGTAAACGGTTTCTGTATATCATTCTTCTGAATAATTGTATCAACAATAGAATTAAAACCGGTTTTGTTTAGAAAGTTTTTTCCTTCAGTTACGTGCGACATTTATTACTTTTTTTCATACTTGATGGTGATATGATTTTCCTTGAAATGTCAGGTGGGATTGAAATTTAAAACTTGGTAGCATTTCACTACTTGTTTTCTCACGGATTTTATGGGAACACTTCATGGTCTTGAATTACATCTGCTGCTTATGGGCACTTTATTTGTAAATCGTAAAACTTTATATACTTTACTCGACAAACACAAAAAACGCATTTGTTACTAACCAAAAACTTATTACTTTGAATTTCCTATACTTCGTTGTAAATGTTGTAGACCACGATTCAGCGTCGTTTGAAGGGCTTTACTTCATATTCCTGGCAGGGGGAGGTAGAGAGGAAACGAAGACAATTTCTTGCAAAATAAAACGGAACTATTTCAGAAACTGCCTATTGATCGCCCTTATCTCAGATGATGGGTATTTCCTTGGTAATACTACCACTTTATACGGGGTACTTACTACAAATAATGTTCTTACATGAGAGAGTATAGTCTCTATGGCATTTGCATATATTACTTTGCAAGTAACTCGTGTAAAAGCTATCGTGAATTGAAATTGGGAAGCTAGAGGAACATGTTAGAACCCAGATCCATGTTGCATTTCCAGGGGATGGAGAAATAGCGGCGAACGGTGAAATAATGTTGAGAATCAACTATAAATGATTCTGGATAAATTAGCTTCTAGTTATTGTCCATTACATGTTCTGGCTTTCTTGAAACTGCTATCGAATTGGTGCGTATCAGTTTGTCGGGGCAGGAAGCGAATTTGATTTATTAAGATCGTTTTTGTTTACCCTCGGTGGGGATTAGGGATGAGCGCGGACACGCGGGTATTTCGTTCAAATCTGTTAACTAACATCGGCGGACACTCTTCTAAGGTGGAAAAAAAAGTTCAGCGTTTGAAGTGCCACCGACAGCGAGACCAGTAGAGATGGAACACAAGCCTGAGTTGGGGGCGAGGAGGGGGTCAACGAGAGAAAACCGAACGTGCACTTTCAAAGGAACCATCGCTATATTCGCGATTTAGTGTCATCACGGACAACCTAAAGTATGTTCGCTCGGCGGGTGTATTAGAACTGACGGCATCCGGAAAACGCAACCATTAGCTCTCTTACATGATGAGTGTGTGTATCTATTGTTTTACCATACTTTTTCATAGAACTCTCATCCATTTAATTTAAGATCGCCGAAACTAGAGCGTCGCTTTGACTGTCGACCGCGAAAGATAAACACGAACATTTTCAGTGTAAACAATTGAAGAGTAAAAGGTGCTTTGTGATTTAAAAAGATCCCTGCAGGAATGTGCGAAGCGGTTTGCACTTGTCGGGCTACTGTGGGGCTTCGCGCGATGGCGGTAGCTGTACTCTATAGCAAGAATCATCGCCGCCTTATGGTCGCATTCTAAAGGCTTCCCACAACTGTTTTGTTTCGTATTTTCTTCCTCCGCTCATTGTGCTCAGCAGCTAAATCAAAGTTCCTTCTGACGTAGGAGTGAGACGTGTATTGCGGCCTGGTGGGCAACACGTCCCTCTGACGTTTCCTGTTGTAACACCTAGCGGTGGGTAGCAGCGCGTTGCGGGTGTTCTGCAACTAACAGCGTAGAAAAAGTCGAGACCGATATAATTACAAAGATATTGATTGCTTCCTGGACGTTCATTTGCCTCCTCCATCCGGAGACGAAGACGGCAATAGATCAGCCAGTTTTGTTTCACAGTCTCAACTGAAACGAGGTAATAACACAGACTAACATATACAGTCGCGACACTCACTGCTGTGAAACGTGTTACGTTTTGACTGTTGGAACGACACTAGCGCCTATAGCGGCGAGAAATACAGCCAAAGATAGTTTATTTTTAATTGTTTTTCTACTTAATTAACGAAATAATTGTATTTTTTGCGTTAAAACCATTAATAAATTTTCAAGAGACATGGATTAAATGTAAAAGCAGCCATATTTCACTGATAGTGACATAAGATAAAGCTTATTCATGATAAAGTAGTTTCGAATGTGTGTGTATCTGCTTCATACGCCGCTGAAAGCAAGATAATATAAACACACATTTCTTGCATGAGAAGCATCGGTCTGTTTCGAAGATCCTTGTTGAAGGAATTCCGCAAGGTTCGGTCGTTTCGCCATTACTGTTTAATTATTATGTGTAAATGACCTTCCAACAAACCCCATCATCGTCTACAATCTTTACGCTGACGACACGGCCTTTTTTATATGCGATAGGAACATAGATCAACTGCTTACACGAGCGCAACGACAAAGCAGCGCCATTGAGGCATAAGTGTCTACTAATAGGTCACCATCAACCCGACAAAAACGGCAGTAGTATTCTTTACAAAAAAAGGGGCTGCCTATTCTATGATTCCAGGTCAAAGTTCTTCGTCAGCCTATTCCGTGGTTGTCCTCAACGAAATATTTGTGGGTCATACCCGACAGGTCGCTTAAGTCCACACCCCATTCGAAGGAATGAAAGTACGCCTTCAAGATGATAAACACTCTCATTCCTGTCTTTGTCAGTAAGGGTCTAAATACCTAAACGAATCTTGCCTTATACCATTTACAGTACCGGTGTCTGCAGTGGTCGCTAGGGATACCGCGCTGGACCAGGACCAGGGAAATTTATGCTCTCCTTGGGGAGCCATATCTCCAAGAGAAGATTGAGGGATGCTCAAGGAAGATTTTTTCGGAAAAATCGCCAGGAAGATTATTTTTAAATAGATTTATTTTACGTTTATTTTTGATGGATTTGGATGTTACGGTAGTAATCTCGCTACAACCGCCTTTTGGTCACCTTTTCAAGACAGATAACTTTAGAGTTATCTTTAGAGATTCTAACCCTCTAATCTCCATACGTTCACACACATGTATGGGGAAGGAAAAAGTTTTGCGTCCGATGTAGAGGTAATGGCATACGGTGAAGGCTATTTTACAGGATTTCCAGAATCGTTTTTAAAGATAAAATCTAGTCACCTTAAAGATGTTGAATAAAGTGCGTATGTTTAAAAGGGGAATACATCGAAATATGGTTGTATTTTCAATCTGAAAAACACTTTCATTGCCAGCCCGAAACATTTTCGCCTTACGAAAATGTGTAACTAACGCTCATTCTGTGAACGAAGTTACAAATATGCATATTTGTTATTCCAGTAGACTAGCTGCGTTATGAAATGCCGAAACTATATGGCGGATATTTTGTTCTAGTAGGTGCTGGTAATAGAAAGAATGGAACATTCCAAATTGGAAAGGGTTCGGTAATTCAGAATTCCGGGGTTCGCGATCCATGGAGTGTACATAGTGAACAGCGTTACATCACTTCCCGTCATCCGTAGCTGGCTGGCCGACCACACCTGTATAATAGCTGCGACCGGCAAAGAACGCGCAAGGACGTCCGTGCTAACAGACCGTCGGCACTGCGTCATCTAATGAACACATTGAACGAGGGACGTGAAGGAGAGATTTAAAGTAAATAAGTGCAGCATCATACGACTTTGGCACATTATAGCAAAGGATCCGTAAGAGACCCCGTACCATCACGGCACTAAAACCAATTCCTCGTTTAGGTACGTGGACGCATTCTTTCGATCCGAAAAAAAACCGGAAATATGTGGCTTTGTCCGATGAATAGTGAATGGTGTTGCGAACGGATGGTGGGTTAATCCGCATTTTACTTCAGCTGTGGCGCAGATGTCATGGTGCTTTACATCGCAGCCCAGCAAAAGACTGCGTAACATAGCGATAAGTCAGAGTTGGTAAGGAGCGAGTATCACAACATAGCTGGATTCCTATGGTGAAATTCTGAAGGCGACATTCTTAGCGGCGACGGTGCCGTAGCGCAGTACTGAGGCGCTGGATGTAAAGTCCAGTTATCTTTCTTTACTAATAACGTAAGTTATCTGACGATGGCCTAAGAAGCCGAAAGGCGATTCATAACGGTCTATTAAATAAAAATTATTGTGGTATATTAATACTGTGTATTAAAGTTATTAATCTCTATTGTCCCCCAAGAACCGACAAATATTACAAAAACATCTTTCTGTACATTTTCTTTTGCTCTGATTTGCTAGTCGAATGTTGAAATCAATTTCATAAGGGTTTACACATTTTTTAAAAAAATAGTTTAACTTTGCGATTGAGGACCACTGGACGCTTGATAGCGCTGTAGAGGGTGTAGAACGGGTACCAGATGGTCAATCTCTCTCTTCTCTAATTCCTTCCTCTTATTGGAAGTTGTTGAGGTGAAGGTTGTTGTCCCTTGGGGACATTTCCTTCGCTGTGACTGAGTGTGTTGGGATGTGCTATATTTTTGTTGTTCTGTTGTGCTGAGAGGTGTGTGTTCCTTTTGCTATACTCAGGAGAGTATTCATTTAGGTCGCTTGTATCTGTCGTTTGCTTGGTCGTATTGACCTAATGTGTTTATAAGCTGATTGTGTGAGGTTCCGGCTGTGGCATAAGACTGCTCTGCCAGGTGTCGGAACCGTGTTTGGAGTGTTTCAATGTCCGCAGCAGCATGCAGATATGCTGTGGGAAAGCGTGGGGGTACGTGTAGGGCCCGACGGAGGGCTCTGTTTTGAATTTTTTGTAGGCGGTCTATTGTCGATCTGGCTGCATAGTCCCATACTGGGCATGCGTATTCCAGTATCGGCCTAATAAGGCTGCTATAGACCGCTACTCCAGTGCTGGGGTCGAGTGAACTGTGTTCATTCAGTATGGGGTAGAGGACTTGCATCCTGCCAAGGGCTTTTCTGCGGAGTTCCTCGATGTGGCACTTCCAAGTTAGTCGCTTGTCCAGCGTCACACCGAGGCATCTCGCAGTGTTTCTCCAGGGGAGATTTCGCCCTGGTAGCTGCAGCAGTTGGATGGGTCGTCTTAGGGGGCGGTGTTTTCCGAGACGTCTTGTGATCATCAAAGCCTGTGTCTTTTCGGTGTTCAATGAGATGCGCCATTTCTTGGCCCATGTGTCTGTAAACGTCTCGTGACCAGGTTCCTGTTGGTGGAGCAGGAGAAGAATGCGGTTTCGTCTGCGTATTGCGCTGTTTGGACGTGCTGCGTGGCAGGGATGTCGGCATTACAGAGGTTGTGCAGGGTAGGACCCAGTACGGACCCTCGCGGCACTCCGGCGCGTATTCTTCTCCTGCTCGACTGTGATCTATCGATCTTAACGGAAAATGTCCTACCGGTTAGATAGCTATGTATAAGTTTTACTATCTTCCCTGGGAAGCCTTGGGTGTAGATTTTATACAAGATTCCGGTGTGCCAGACTGAGTCAAAAGCTTTGGCAACGTCTAATAAGACAATCCCGCAGTAGCCCTTTCGGTTGAAGCTTTCTGTAGCTGCTCCAACTTCCCTCATTATTTGTTTGGGGGGGGGGGGGCGAGGCGGGGGCGGAGTGTTGTTGCTGGAATCCGAATTGAAATTTTGGCATGATTTGCTCTCTTCTGAGGTGATCTTCAATCGAAGTGAGTTTCTGTTGCTGATATAAGATGGAAGTGAAGTGGTTTCATATACTAGTCGGCTATGTGCAGTCAGCGCAGCGAGATGGGTCTACGTGGCCTCATGAGAGAATGGCAGATTAGAAGTGTCGTGTTGGGATGTACCCATGTCCACACCATCAGTGAAGTTGCCTTACGTTTCGGGGTATATAAACGGACTAATATATATAATGTATGTCTCATAGGACCAAACTGCTGAGGTCATCGGTCCCTAAGCTTACATACTTCTTAATGTAACTTTAACTTACGCTAAGGACGACACACACACACACACACACACACACACACACACACACACACACACACACACACACACGAGGGGGAACTCGAACCTTCGACGGGGGAAGACGCCCTAGACCACTCGGCTAACCCGCGTGGCTGACGGACTCTCCAACGTATTTCCTATGAGAGGTAAAACTCCTTAATAACGCGTAAAAACAGCGGTCGTAAGATGATCATAACCGACAGGGGACAGTGTTAAGTCTTGTGAATGGCAATCGGTTTCAAACCCAATAGGAATTCCTGCTGATAGCGAATGCAGGTTCCTCTCAACCTGGTGTCGAGCGAAAATTGCGAAGAGAACTGGATGCTGCAGACATCTGGAACGAGGTACCTCGCGAAAGTGTCACAGCGGAACTTTCAGTTGCACATCTCCAATGGACCAAACAACACACAAACTAATTTAATGTGGTTCGACGTGTCGCGATTCTGCCTGTTTTCGGATGATGCAAGGTGCCTCGTGCACTGACAGCCTATTGAGGCGTTAAACCCGCAATGTGTGGAGGGTATAGTTCAGGCCGGAGGTGGTCCTGTAATACTTTGCTTGTGTTTCTCGTGCTATGGCATTGGCTCTCTTATTCGAGTTACCGTGAACATTAACCAGGACGTTTAGACATTATCTGGGCCGAAGTGTTGCCCTTTCTTCTACGTTTGCAAGAGGAGTGTTGTGGACACTCCCTTCCTCCAAAATGACAACAGCTATGTTAACGTGGGAGCACACATACGTTCCTTGTTTTGCACCTTTACTGTCCCGCTAAATCACTGGAGATTAATCCTATAGAAAATGTCTTGAAGTGTTTGGAACAGCCGTTGTAATAGAGGGTGGTGTCAATTTGACAGGTATTGATTGGAACAGTCATGGTATCGAAGCTGGTGCCACAGACAGGAATTAATATGACATAACTTTGAATGCCTTGTCCAAAAATTACTTCGAGGAGATAATTTACGGAACCGACTCGAGAAGGTAACGTCTTAGACCTCCTTGCAACAAACCGACCTGAACTTAATGAATTAGTTAACTTAGAGTAAGGTATCACTATCAAAGGCTGTTACAGCGATTTTGGCTACGGGTGGCACATTGAATGTTATACAAATTGCAGAGTATCTGAGTACTCAGAATCAAATAATCAGTGCTGAGGACGAAGATGTTGAGCACAAATGGAAAAAATTCAAAAGCGTCATTCAATGCACCTTAGACAAGTATGTTCCGAGCAAGATCAGGGATGGGAAAGATCCACCGTGGTTTAATGGCTCGTCTAGAAAACAGTTATGTAAACAGAGAGCTTCAGGTCAGATTAAAGAGAAGTCAAAACCTAGTTGACAAACAAAAGCCAAACTAAGTGATAATGAGCGTAAGGAGAGCAATGAGAGAAGCATTCAGTGATTTTGAAGGTAAAATTTTGTTAACTGTTCCAGGTAAAAACCCTAAGAGGTTTTGGTCTTAGGTAAAACCAGTAAGTGGTTCGAAATCCTCTGCTCATTCGTGTAAACGTCTATGTAGGAAGGGAAAAGGATGCGTGGGAAATAGAGACGGCTAGCTGCACAGGGCATTATGCTAATGCAATGGCTGAAATTAAAATTGTTTGTCGGACCGGGGCTCGAACTCTGACTTATCGCTACTCGTGAGCGATTGCCCTAACTGTTTCGGCCATCCAGACACGGACCCTGACCAACTCAGATTTCGAACTTACCGTATGCTGCAATGCAGCCTCTCTCGTATGTTAAACGCTCAACTCTCAAATCTTGATTTCCGTGGGAGTTCGGGCGATATTTGTGCATTCGCACTGAAACAAACGTCGAGGAGACGACCCCTCATTCTCAGAATTGTGTTTGAGTGGTGTCCGTTCTGTCGGGCATGTGCTCAGTCCACCGCTCTCCCAGTCGTTTTGGCAATTTTCTAGACTGTGGAGCCACTACTTCTGAATCAAGTAGCTCCTCAGTTGGCATGTGAAGAGGTTGAGTGCTCCCTGTTCCAGCCCTCCACTAAGGAAAATTCCTTGGCAGTACCGGAAATTGGACTCGTCCTCCGCAAGACAGCCATATCTGCCGCCCACCCAGCTACGGCGGCCGATAAAAATATAAAAAACGCCGCATAATATGGTAGCTCTAAGAGACCTAATCATTAATGAGTGGCTTCAGCTGTACTACGTATATATTGCTGAACGAAAATATTATAGCAATTTACTTACTAGCTTGTTGGTCCATCTTTGGAATGCAATACGTCACCGTATCATGTATCCGACAGTGTTGGTAAGTTTGTGCAGGTATGTGGCACCAAATGTCTACGCGCAAGTCAGGAAATTTCCGTAAATAACGGGCCGCTGATTTTTGTACGCTATGATGGCACCTAAAAGCGGCGACCCAGTTGAGTTCCATCGGATATTCAGATCAGGTGAATTTGGTGGTAAAGTTCACTATCACTCTCCGCAAACCTTTACAGCACATTTCTGACTCTAAGGCACGACAGTTACTCTGCCGAAAGATGACATCGCCGTCGGGGAATGCATCAAGCATGAAGGGGTGCAGAGTCCGCAGCTGTCGGCGTGTCTTCGATTACTACCATAAATCCTACGCAAGCACAGCAGAATGTCTCTTATAGCATAATATTGCTCTCAGCGGCCTGCGTTCGTGGCACGGCAGACGACCACCAACCTGGTGCAGCAAGAAACGTGATTCGTCCGCTCAGGTGACACGTTTCTGTAGATCTACAATGCAGTCCCGGTGATCCTGTGCTCGTTGCAATCGTAACTGACGATGTCGTTAGGTCAACACATGAACACGTAGGGGTCGTCTGCTGCGGAGCCCAATGTTCAACAATGTGCGCTAAGTGGTGTGCTCCGGAACATATGACCATGCACCAACACTGTGCTTTTTCATTTCACCAGAGATGCTAAAGATCGCCATCTACCCTACTTTATGGAATAGACAAGCTTCCGAACCCCACGTTCTGTGAGGAGGCGTGGACGTCCAACCATTTAGCGACTAGTGATAGTTTCACTGCCCTTCTACCACTTTTCATAGATGCTCACGAATGTAAGCTTCGCCGTTTCCTAGATACTCGTTCACAGGCTCCGTATAATAATCTGCCTTATAAAAGTCGCTTTTGTCAGTGGATTTCCTCATTTGCGGCCCGCATCGTCGCTAAAATGATTTCTCATTCGTCTCTGCTCTGCTTACATACTTTTGTTACCGTGTCACGTGCCTGCAACGCCAGCAGGCGACATACAACCTCGCTGTGGGCAATGGTCATAATGTTTTGGCTCATACGTTTACGTATAAAGAAGAGTGTCCGTTTGTTTGTAATTAATACACATCTACAATTTTATTGAAATCTTGATGAAATTTTGCACACTTCACCTTCAACATAAGAGGAAAATCACTGTTTACATAAAATTTAATGTAATACATAAAGAGGAAAGGTCGTTACCAAAAATCTCCAAACGTTCTTGGACGATTTACTTCAGATTTCTACTCTGTGACGTAATGATTATTTAGGCGGACACCGGCTGTATATTTTTTGAATATATACAGTACATAAATATGTATAAAATATACACGAAGGAGAAACGTTATTACAAAATATCTCGAAAAAGTACGTTATACTTTACCGATATATTACTTTAATTTGTAGTCTAAAAAGGAATCAAAGCATAATCTATGATGTAATTATTACTAAACTTTTGGTTTCAAATTTGTGTATATTTGCAAAAGTCAGTACCGGAAGCCCAGAACCTGATTTTATGAGTGCCGCAGGTGAAAACATAATTCTTCACATTGCGTTGACACCCCATTGATTCAAACATGCACTTCGATTTAAAGTGATAGCGGTTTCCCATGCGGCTTGCATTCGTTGTGGTTGTCAACAAAGCTCAGGCCCAATCACTTTGTGTGGCAGATATTAAATATCCCGGGCAACGTTAGGCGGTGCTGCTAGTAAGACGTCCTGAAGAAAGTTATGGATACTGTTCCCTACCGAATTGAGGCTATTCTCTAGGCTAGAGGCGGCGTTATTTTCTGTTTGTGAAGACATCGTGGGGTGACTAATTTTGCATTCGGTGTGCTAATAAAAGCAGTGGCGTTAAGCAGTATTAGTACGGGGTGGAGATCACTTCTGAACAGCACGTTGCAAGGCATTCCAGGTATGCTCAATAATGTTAATGTCTGATGAGTTTGGTGGCCAGCGGAAGTGTTTAAACTCAGAACACTGTTCCTGGAGCCACTCTGTAGCAGTTATGTACGTGTGGGATGTCGCGTTGTCCTGCTGGAATTGTACAAGTACGTCGGAATGCACGATGGACATGAATGGATGCAGGCCATCAGACAGGGTCCTTACGTTCATGTTACCTGTCTATCGTATCTAAACGTATCAGGGGTCCCATATCACTCTGCAACTGTACATGCTCCACATCATTACAGAACCTCCACCAGCTTGAACAGTCCCCTCCTGACATACAGGGTCCATGGATTCATGAGGTTGTCTCCATATCCGTACACGTCCATACGCTCGATACAATTTGAAACGAGACTCTTCCTACCAGGCAACAAGTTTCCAGTCATCAGCAGTGTAATGCCGGTGTTGAGGGGCCCAGGCGAGGCGTAAAGCTGTGTGTCGTGTAGTCATAAAGGGCACATGAGTGAGCCTTCGGCTCCGAAACCCATATCGATGATGTTTAGTTGAATGGTTCGCACGCTGACACTTGTTGATGACCCGGCACTGAAATCTGCAGCAATTTGCGGGAGGGTTGCACTTCCGTCACGCTGAACGATTATCTTCAGTTGTCGTTGGTCCCGTTCTTGCAGGATCTTTTTCCGGCCGCAGCGATGTCTGAGATTTGATATTTTACCGGATTCCTGATATTCACGGTTCACTCGTGAAGTGGTTGTACGGGAAAATCCCCACTTCATTGCTACCTTGGAGATGCTGTGTCCCATCGCTCGTGCACCGACGACTATAGCACTACGTTCAAACTCACTAACCTGCCAGTGTAGTAGCAGTTACCGATCCAAAAACTGCACCAGATACTTGTTGTCTTAAAGCGTTGCCGACCGCAGCACCGTTTTCTGCCTGTAATTAAATACGCATGCCTATACCAGTCTCTTATATATATTAGGAAAATTGTGAAAGTCCGCAGCTCGTGGTCGTGCGGTAGCGTTCTCGGGTTCGATTCTCGGCGGGGTCAGGGATTTTCTCTGCCTCGTGATGACTGGGTGTTGTGTGCTGTCCTTAGGTTAGTTAGGTTTAAGTAGTTCTAAGTTCTAGGGGACTGATGACCATAGATGTTAAGTCCCATAGTGCTCAGAGCCATTTGAACCATTTTTTTTATTTTTATTTTTTTATTTTATTTTATTTTATTTTATTTTTTTTTTTTTGAAAATTGTGAAAGCGTTCAGACAGCACTTAGGGTGGAAAAAATCAATTGTAACCAGCAAGGCGCCTCGTCTTAATCGTAAACAAACTTCGTTACGAAGCAAAGAAATTTGCGCTAGTGTGCAACCAAATTTCCACGAACTACGGAATCTGAGAAGTACGTACTAACGTGTGCAGTGTTCTGTGAACAGTCTGGCTGGGAAACTAAGCAGGCGCGGCACTGGTGACACTGACGTTTGTATATTGTGTATCCTTCAGTCTCGATCTTAGTCAGCGTCAGCTCGGAGATGTCCGGTTTAGTTCAGACGGAAATAGCGCCGCGTGCTTGCGTCACAAGCGGCAGTTCAGGTGTACTCGCGAGGAGCGCAGGGGCAGTGCATTGTGAGAACTGCGCCCTCCGCGCTTCGCGTTTCTCCGATGAAACTCATAAACTGTTTATCATCTGCATCGCGTTCAGACCACAGTCTCAGAACAGCAGTGAAACTGGTCAGTGTAAAGCACGACATAACATCCGGTTTCACTAGTTAGGTAAGCAGTTTTTCTGATGTTGGTTATTGTGGGATGCTGTTACTGGCGACTTTTGTTCAGAAACGCGGTATGGGGACGTAGTAATGATATGAAATAAAAGCTGTGCTTGCATTAGTATTCAGTCCAGCTCTTCATTGTGTAAGCTGTCACTGGATTTAGATACGTTGACACAAAACTAAAAGTATTTTTGTGCAAGAAAGCAGTTACGTGTTTTTGTAGCGGAAAAAGACATAAGAGGCAGTAATGAAAGTTAACTAACAAAAATCACGTACGCCAGTGGAAACTTTGGTGTAATGCAGAAAACGAACCTTTGAAAATATGAAACAGTCTTTGCGTTGTCAAAAGTATATCTCCTTTCATAATATTTTTAAGGCATAGCTCACGGCAGTGCTTTGCGACAAGAATGCAGACAGGCACATATGCGATAGTTTTTAAGTAATTCTGTTTTATTTAATTTTACGCTAAAGGTCTTTGCTGCTGCTTCAAAGCCCACCCAGCTGAATGTTACCCCCTTTCGATGTCCTTGACTGACAGCAGAGAGAGATGTGAGCTTATAAAAAAATTCTCAAACTTCAGTTTCAGGAAATATAGCGATGCCGGGAGCTCCTGTGGAACGCCTGGCCTTGGCTTTCCTCAACACAGCTTCTTTGCTCGTGGCCCCTCCCCCCCCCCCCCCCCCAACCGCCCGATTCAATATCACACACAATTATATGACAGAATACATTTTGGTGAGATTTGAAGTAAAGTGGTGTTTTTCATGAAACTGCGCATTACCATTAACGCGTGGTAAACTTTGCACCTGTTGCCAGATTTATGCAGCCTGGCTAGAGTTCCATATCAGCCGGTGTGAAATACGTATCTCAAAAAGAACGAGAGGTATATGTGCAACGGAAAAAACGCCTCTTTGATGATGTCCAGAAGCAAATAACGACATAGCGCTAATCCGGCTAATGATGTGATTATGCACCGTCACATGTGGAAAGGCTGTGACTTAAACACGGCATCTGCCATATTTCTCCTGTGAGTAACCATATCCAAGTCTCAACTGTTTTCGGCTCTCGCCTACGGTGTACGATATTTCGCTTTCATCCTCAAACGCGTAGTAGGTGGCTTAAAAATACGATATTCCTGTTGATAACTTCCTGTGTTTCATTTTATATTTACTATTTGTATACGTTTTTGAACATTCTGGACTTCAAAACAGTTTCTGATGGTACTTAACGATAATAGTACGAAGCCCTACGTTTCCATTACTGACCGAGCATTCCTGTTCGCACATTGCAGCCGATATCTTCCACGGAAGAAACACAGTACTTCATCATTGTGTAACAACAAAGTTTTTGTTGGTGTTGATAATCATAAGGTGCAACGACAGTCAACACATTTAAAGTTCAAAGGGTTTTATTTCTTGGTCACTAGCTGAGACGCGCTGATTGGTGTGGGAATTGTGTGTGTGTGTGTGTGTGTGTGTGTGTGTGTGTGTGTGTGTGTGTGTGCTGCACTGTATTGCAGCCAGTACAGTCACAGTCTGTTATTTTCTCTTTCAGTACATTTTTATTTCAATAATTATCCTCAAAAGTAATATTTTTGATTTGTACCAACGGCCTCTTCTGTGATGATATTCCTGATTACTTATATGTAGTTTTCTCTGTTATAGGACCGCACTAACACGTGTTAGAACATTAAGTTAATCTCTGCATGTTCTTTTGTAATCTGTTCTTACTCCTACAACACTCCACGAATTTAATCACCGCATCGTATGCGTACTTTTGTGAAAGCTGCTGAATTTTTCTGATACTGAAGGTTACGTCTACAGGGCGGTTATAATTATACTTTCGCTACTTCAGCCAGTGTATACGGAAAATTATTTACCTTGTGGGTACTCATCTGAATAGGGATGATATTCAGACAGTGCGCCGCAGGGTTTGCATTGTTAGTTTGTTAGTTTTATGACTTGGGTTAGTCGTTGGTACTGTTGTGGTGACGCAGAGTTGAAATAAAACTTCTGTGTGTATTACAGTTGCTGTCAGTCGACATGGGTCTGGACATGATGAGCAGGGCTTTACTCGTAAAGCTGTTTCATTCGCGGGTATCAACGAGGAGTCTTCTTTCCGCATTGGGGCTGAAGGACATGATTTGGTAGTTCGAAGTAACTAGCGATTTGGGAATTGCTACTGGGAGAGGCTAATGCGCTACAAGCTCTTGGCGAAGTTGCTGTTGCTATGGCTGAGAATGCTGGACGCAATGTACAATCTTCAAACAGTGCACGGGCTGTGTGACGACAGCAGAACATTCCATGGTATACCGTTCGAAAAAATGTTGTTGTTGTTGTGGTCTTCAGTCCAACAACAACAATATTTTTTCGAACGGTATATTTCGAAAAAATGTACGTATACAAAATTTTAGATTGTTTAGAGGACAAAATAATTGTTCATGCGACAAGAATGTCAGAAGCGCACCATTCCCCCACTACGGGCCCACGAAAATTTTGACACTAGCGATGTTCGAAGTGGGGTATGATAAATATTGTTTTAGATATATTGCTAAAAATATTGTCGGTTTACATTAATTCATAACCTGCATCTGCGTGCTAATTATTGTTTTAGACGCTCGAAACAATCAGGTGTTTCACAAATTATGGCTACATCTACTACCAAACGGATACTCGCCTCTTTTCGATTGTCTGTCGGTGTCTCGTACACCAAACACTTCATCTCTCTCCCCCCCCTCTCTCTCCCCCCCCCCCTCTCTCTCTCCCCCCCCCTCTCTCTCTCTCTCTCCCCCCTCTCTCTCTCTCCCCCCTCTCTCTCTCTCCCCCCCTCTCTCTCTCCCCCCCCCTCTCTCTCTCTCCCCCCCCCTCTCTCTCTCTCCCCCCTCACTCTCTCTCTCCCCCCTCACTCTCTCCCCCCCCTCTCTCTCGCCCCCCCCCCCACACAAGCATAAAAAGAAATCCACAGGAATGAGATTGCAAAAAAAAGAAACAAACAATTGGGAAAACATCTAAATGTTCTGATACCAACGGCAAAGTGCGGTAATTGTTTCTTGATCAGCATTCTAGTAAACGGAACACGCGTCCGGAAGTTTGGGATGTTTACAGTGTTTAGTAGATATCAATGGCAGAATTCCACGACCTGAGAAAGTCATCAGCTGATAGATCTTGGATCTTCCGATACTTAAATAGGCGTCTCGTGTAGGACTGATTTTAGATTCTTGGCCATGTTTTGTGTGCTGGTGCTGCGATTGTCATTTCTCTGCAGCACAGGTTCCTCAAACAAAAAGCTTCTCACACTAAGAGGGCTACCGTTCTCCCATCGGTGCATATAAGGGGTCCTGTTCCACAAAGATGACAATTAATACATGATTTAGTAACCTCCTCCCCGGAAATCGTTATTCATAGAGGCTGCTGCTTGCTCAAATGCTGCCGGCCGGAGTGGCCGAGCGGTTCTAGGCGCTACAATCTGAAATCGCGCGACCGCAGCGGTCGCAGGTTCGAATCCTGCCTCAGGCATGGATGTGTGTGATGTCCTTAGGTTAGTTAGGTTTAAGTAGTTCATAAGTTCTAGAGGACTAATGACCTCAGAAGTTAAGTTCCATAGTGGTCAGAGCCATTTTTGCTCAAATGCTGGGTCGTGCCTCCACATAAACTCCGTTAGAATGTAATCAGCTGTTAATATCCTGAATCATCATCAGAAACTTCCATGTAAACGTAACGTAACATAAATACTAATAACGCAACAGTTTATCCAGGGACGCGGACACTGCTAGCAGTAATGAAAACATATTCTTCGTAGCGATAAGATGTGATTGTATTGTAAATGAGATTCCTGTGTCAACGTGTTACATACGAAGCAGTCAAAGCAACTGTGAACAATACGTAAGGGAAGGAAACTCTACACCTCTAACATTCGTCTCAAGTAACGTGTTTCTTTGTATATATATCCTCTAATAACTACAAATTTTTATATGTAATTTTTATACTCTTTATTTACACAGTTAGCACTCGATTCAATAACACACGAAAAAAAAGTTCTTCCCCCAATTAGCGAAGAACAAAACTTGATTTTCACAGACACTGTGCGGCACCTCTGTTGGTTGGCACTTTTCATTGAAAATACAAGAAACACGCAAGCATTTTTTAACAAACTAGTTTTTTCTTCTTTGTATCATTTTCTCCACTCTGTCAAGATTTCAAACTTGAAATGTATTACCGAGCAAGGTGGCGGAATGGTTAGTACACGGGACTCGCATTCGGGAGAACGACGGTTCAAATCCGGGTCCGGCATTCTGAATAGGTTTTCCGTGATTTCCCTAAACCGCTTCAGGCTAATTCTGGGATTGTTCCTTTGAAAGGGCACGGCCGATTTCCTTCCCCCTTCTTCCCTAACCTGAGCTTGTGCTCCGTCTGTAATGACCTCGTTGTCGACGGAACGTTAAACACGAATCTCCTCCTCCTCGAGACGATCAAAGTACCCTAAATCTCTGATGTTACATCCATGTTCCCAAACCTGTGGAGTATGACCCTATACGTTTTCACGACATCAGTATTAACAAGACATATTAAACTAATCATCCTTACTGCGCTTGAGCAGCTCCCTACGCCCTGCCCTCAGAGTATTTCATCTGGATACCACCGCCACATCCTCCGACAAACACTCCAGTTTCACTCTCCGTCATAGGTTCGTTTGTTTGATCTCATACTCGTGTGGCGTCTGCATTCATACTGCGCCCAACCTCGTCCCAGTCGCAGCAAAATCCTGGTCCTTCAACGCAAACTTCACACCACCATTTCCAGTACTATCGCAGTCCTTCGTCACTTAGCGGCAGGGTAGCGCTGTGGTCAGTACCCTGGACTAGCACTCGGGAGGACGACGGTTCAAACCAGCGTCCGGCCATCATGATTTAGGTTTCCGTGGTTTCCCTAAATTACTTAAGGCAAATGCCGAAATGGTTCCTTCAAAAGGGCACGGCTGCTTTCCTACTAATACCTTACCTATTACGAGCTTTTGCTCCGTGTCTAATGACCTCGTTGCCGACGGGACGTTACACTAATCTCCTCCTCCTCAAAATCTCCTGCTTAATATACGTATACAATCTTCTTTTACAGCTTCCGTTTTCAACATATATATGGTCGAAGGGCAGAAAGTAACTGCTGCCATCCCTCCACGGCCAGGCCATGAAATACGATAACGAAAATAAATAAAATACAGATTATAGCTTAAAAGGAAGATTGGGTGCTCAAATGGCACACGCTGCAGTTGCTTAGGAAAATAGCCTTGCATACAGAAATTGCGGGGATTGTGTGCCAAAACATGTTGTTTCCATCTTGCGAAGAGAAGGGGGAGGGGTTAATCTTTCTGTACGGAACCTGGACTTACAGTAACGGACATAGTCTAATATGTCATAAGTGTAATATGTCATAACATTCGTATAATCGTCGGTTGTAAGTACGTCTGCCTATGCTATCCGGACAGGCTAGCCGAGAGCTGCTTATTGAAGCCGTACATGCACGAGGGTGGAGCGTGATTTGTGGCAGACGAATACAGATGGCTGGCTGACACGTGCGGAAGGCATATGATTCTTTCGGATCCGTTTCTCTGGCTAGTCTGGAATGTTCCTATTCCCTCGAAAATCGTTTTCTCCTCCGCTCGCCATACATCAACGTCCACAACACATATTGTTTCCCCGATAATGAGGTGAATGCACGGCGCCTCAGCCGTGAGTAATCTTTGAAAGACTTATTCATGCGTGCGGAGCTATGATAGAGGACACGATCGATGTTGTGCGCTCGCGTTATACGGCGGCCGCCAGTGTAAACACTCTTCCTGTGATCATAACCTGTGCTCGTAGCGGAAAGACATGTGCACACGATGTTCTTCGCGGGCCGCTTCCTGGAAGAGATGCGTGTGTGCTTTGTGTAGCAGTGTGTGTGTGTGTGTGTTTTGTCGGGCTAACATGTCTAGCAATGGGTGTGACGGTGAGACATTAGGAATGCCTGGGGTAATATAACCCAAAATTGTAGGAAATACTGTGGTGGTGGTGGTGGTGGTGGTGGCGGCACACACATACCACCACTAGGGAAGGACTCGGAATGGGAATGTCATGGTAACTGAAATTAATGGAAAATTTTGTACATTTGTGCTTATCTCATAAATAAGATACTGCGTCATTTGCAGCTGATTTTTTTTTTTTAATGTCGACCCAACATTTTTCGCATATTCTCAATAGACAAAAGTGTTGTGGAAACTGCGCGAGAATTGCATGCTTGAACATACAGGGTGTTTCAAAAATGACCGGTATATTTGAAACGGTAATAAAAACTAAACGAGCAGCGATAGAAATACACAGTTTGTTGCAATATGCTTGGAACAACAGTACATTTTCAGGCAGACAAACTTTCGAAATTACAGTAGTTACAATTGTCAACAACAGATGACGCTGCGGTCTGGGAAACTCTATAGTACGATATTTTCCACATATCCACCATGCGTAGCAATAATATGGCGTAGTCTCTGAATGAAATTACCCGAAACCTTTGACAACGTGTCTGGCGGAATGGCTTTACATGCAGATGAGATGTACTGCTTCAGCTGTTCAATTGTTTCTGGATTCTGGCGGTACCCTGGTCTTTCAAGTGTCCCCACAGAAAGAAGTCACAGGGGTTCATGTCTGGCGAATAGGGAGGCCAATCCACGCCGCCTCCTGTGTGTTTCGGATAGCCCAAAGCAATCACACGATCATCGAAATATTCATTCAGGAAATTAAAGACGTCGGCCGTGCGATGTGGCCGGGCACCATCTTGCATAAACCACGAGGTGTTCGCAGTGTCGTCTAAGGCAGTTTGTACCGCCACAAATTCACGAAGAATGTCCAGATAGCGTGATGCAGTAATCGTTTCGGATCTGAAAAATGGGCCAATGATTCCTTTGGAAGAAATGGCGGCCCAGACCAGTACTTTTTGAGGATGCAGGGACGATGGGACTGCAACATGGGGCTTTTCGGTTCCCCATATGCGCCAGTTCTGTTTATTGACGAAGCCGTCCAGGTAAAAATAAGCTTCGTCAGTAAACCAAATGCTGCCCACATGCATATCGCCGTCATCAATCCTGTGCACTATATCGTTAGCGAATGTCTCTCGTGCAGCAATGGTAGCGGCGCTGAGGGGTTGCCGCGTTTGAATTTTGTATGGATAGAGGTGTAAACTCTGGCGCATGAGACGATACGTGGACGTTGGCGTCATTTGGACCGCAGCTGCAACACGGCGAACGGAAACCCGAGGCCGCTGTTGGATCACTTGCTGCACTAGCTGCGCGTTGCCCTCTGTGGTTGCCGTATGCGGTCGCCCTACCTTTCCAGCATGTTCATCCGTCACGTTCCCAGTCCGTTGAAATTTTTTGAACTGATCCTTTATTGTATCGCTTTTCGGTCCTTTGGTTACATTAAACCTCCGTTGAAAACTTCGTCTTGTTGCAACAACACTGTGTTCTAGGCGGTGGAATTCCAACACCAGAAAAATCCTCTGTTCTAAGGAATAAACCATGTTGTCCACAGCACACTTGCTCGTTGTGAACAGCACACGCGTACAGAATGGCGCACCCACAGACTGCGTTGTCGTCTATATCTTTCACATCACTTGCAGCGCCATCTGTTGTTGAAAATTGTAACTACTGTAATTTCGAAAGTTTGTCCGCCTGAAAATGTACTGTTGTCCCAAGCATATTGCAACAAACGGTGTATTTCTATCGCTGCTCGTTTAGTTTTTATTGCCGTTTCAAATATACCGGTCATTTTTGAAACACCCTGTAAATGCAGATGCTCGCCAAGCCTGCAGGTTGCGCTGTTGCATTTGACCGCGAGCGGCACATGTGCAATGCCCTCAATACGTTGAAAGTGTCGGTCTTGGTCAGAAAAGTATTATGTATAGCGCATTGTGTCGGAGCCAAATGATGTCGAATGTGGGCTAATTGCTGGTGCTCGTATGGTGGGTGGTTCTGTATCTAAGGTAGCCGAATTGTTTGATGTTGCAAGAGGCACCGTACAGGGAAAGCGGAAAAACATCATCCGCCAGGTTACAACGCGGACGAAAGTGTGTGGTGAATAATCGTAATGAACTTTCATTGAAGAAGATAATGACGAAAATAGGGGGACGAAGCTGCCAAGGTCACTGCAAAATTGAATTTCGCACTTGCGAATCCATCAGCATCCAACCAACATGAAGGGAGCTCCGTGCGTAGGGCATTGCTGGGCGAGCAAGATAAATCCCATATCAGGAAAACGTTGTGTAGATGTCGTAAAACCTGGACTATGGAACAATGGAAGAATGCTATTTGGAAGGATGAGTGTTCTTTCAAATTGTTCTCAACTTCTGACAGAGCCGGCCGCGGTGGTCTAGCGGTTCTAAGCGCTCAGTCCGGAACCGCGGGACTGCTACGGTCGCAGGTTCGAATCCTGCCTCGGGCATGGATGTGTGTGATGTCCTTAGGTTAGTTAGGTTTAAGTAGTTCTAAGTTCTAGGGGACTGATGACCTCAGATGTTAAGTCCCATAGTGCTCAGAGCCATTTGAACCATTTTCTGACAGAGTTCTACGTCCCGAAGTGTGAAACTTGCTGCGGGTCCGGTGTTGAGTTGGACAGCCGTATCGTTGTATTCCATGGATTCTACAGTTACTCTCCAAGACCTTATCACTGCTAAAGATTATGTGATCATTTCGGATGATCACCTCCACGCCATGGTGCAATGTTTGTTCCCCAATGGTAAAACTGCATTCCAAGACGATAGGGCCCTTGTTCACACAGTTCACATCATCCATTACTGGTTTTGTGAGCACGAGGATGAATTGTCGCATCTTCCTTGGCATTCAGTCATCATATTCAAAATTGTTGAGCCTTTGTGATCTGCTTTCGTGATCGCTATCCAGCCCCCCGCCCCTCCCCCTCCCAAAATCATTACCTATTTGGAGGAAGTGTCCCTTGACAACCATGCAGGACCTTCTTTTATCCAACCTGAGTCTGATGGAATCCGTTTTGAATACGAACATCTACCTTGCGTTAATTTGGTTTTTCATAATTTTTTCCATCCCCTGTATATAATATACCCAGAATTATTTAATTATTCCTTTTTTGATAGGAGATGATTAGTGATAGCTCATTTATACTATACAGCTGTTTGCAAATATGCCGCTCTTCATGCTGTGCAGACCTCGTCATCCCTACATTCATTTCAACCTGTGTACTATAGTCATCACTTAGTCTCTCTCTACAGTTTTGATCCCCAATCACCCTTTCCTTCCATTACGAAGTTGGCAATCCCCTGATGCCTCAGGTTGTGTACTGAAAATCCCTTATTTTAATGTTGTACCTTAAATTTCTTTTTCCTGAATTGGATTCAGTACCCACTAATTTATTATTCGATCAGCCCATGTAATTTTCTAAATTCTTCTGTAGTACCACATTTCAAAAGCATCTCTCTCCACCACTGCGCAACACATTTAGACGATCACCTTTTTGAATCCCCGTAATTGTCTACCACTGCGATGTGAAAGTTCGAAGTCTGGCTCAAAGCTGCATACAATCTTTCTCTGTAATGGTGCAGAGGTATGGCGCTCTGCGACGTCACCCACGTTCTGGGCGACGCTTCAAACAGCTATTTGTTCCCCTGAGACCCCCCCCCCCCCCTTCCCCAGTTCGGCAACACTCTCCATACCACCCACGCACTTTGATGAGCACGTTAAGAACCTACATATCAAAGACTGACACCCATTCAGTTGAGTGGCGCCCCGCTGCTGCTATAGCACCTAAGATCAGGCAACCCCTTGGATATCCCTTAGGCGGGGTTGCCTGCTCTGTGCAAAATTCTACCAGCCGACTTGCTCTTTAATTTCTCCCACTCCCCAGTCTGTTTTCTATTTTTTTTCCTTGTTTCCTTCTTCCTACTATCGAATTCGTCACCCATCAGAATTAAATTTTCACCTCCCTTAATTATCTGAAATAGTATCCTTTTTGAAATAGTATCTTTATCTCATCCTGCATCCTCTGAATCTCATCATCTGTGGAGGTACTTGGCGCAAACGTACACGATTGTGATGGTTGGCATTGTGTCTATCGTGGCTATAATAATGTGTGTATTGTGCTGTTCGCAGTAGCATTGATAACGCTGTACTGTCTCCACCAAAAATCCTGTACTTTGTGTCACCACAGTTCACTAATTCCCACTAAATTTCAATCCGACCTATGTACTTCCTTTTTTAAATTCTCAAATCTACGAGGGCTTTCTGGAAAGTAATGCCCCCGAAATTTTTATGCGAAAACTTTTTTAAAATAGAACAATCGTTATTAATATTCTATATCTTTATTCTTCATGTCTAGATATTTATTTCTCGACGTAGTCTCACTAGCCACGAACACATTCCTCTCAACGAGAAACATGTTCCTTAATACCGTCACTATAGAATGTTTGACTTTGTTGACGGAGCCACAACTTCATATTTACTGGTAACGCTTCAAGTTATCAAACATGTTCTTGTAGTTTTGGAAACGGATGACTATCGGATGGGTCCAAATCGGGAATGTATGGAGGATGATCGATCACAGTGAGCCCAAGGCGACGGGTTGTTGCAGATGCAGCAGCGCTCGTGTGCAGTCTGGCATTTTCACTCTGAAGGAGAGGGTGCCCCATACGTGGACTAACTCTTCCAGTGCACAACTCGTCTACAGCACGCTGTTCCTCATACACTGATCTAGTTGCGTTACACAATGCCGTGTTACACGCTACAATTCGGATCCCTCTAGTGGCAGAGGACTGCAAATATACACACATACAAACAAGATGATTAAAGCTGTAGAATGCTAACAACGTTTTCCTCATTTAAAAAAGCTATATAAAAGTTTTTTCATTAATTCGGAGGAGTTACTTTTCAGCTCGCCCACGTAGTTACCCGATTAATGGAACCAGCATTGCACACTCCGATCCACAGAATGTCAGTCTAGTATTGCTGATTGTGACACTTGCTGAATAGTCTCTGTCGAATAGGGGACTGTTTTACCTCAGGAATATTTCACCAAAGAGGATGCCATCATCTTTAAGCCATAAATTAGAGTTGCATGCCCCTCGGGGAAAAAAATCACGACTGTGCTTTTCCTTTGCTTTCATCCGTTCGCAGTACCAGTACAGAAAGGCCATGTTAGCTAATGTTAAAAGACCAGATCACTGAGTGTGTTACCCGTGCAACGTGTTATTGTGCCCTCTCTATAGACAGCCCTCCGTAGTGGCTGCACCTACGGCACTGCTATCAGTATCGTTGAGGGACACAAGCAACCCCACCGTGGCAAGGTCCATAGTTCACGAAGGTCTGTATTGGTTATATACAGTGAAATGTCTGAATGTGACTTACCAATTGTAAATCTGTACTATGTACATCTAAACGCATGGTTCATGAAAAGGAAATAAAAATGAATATCAGTCTAAAAAGACCAAAGCCATATATTTGTAAATAGATAATTTAAATGAACTCCCAAGAATCGTACAGATATCCTATCGAGCTGTGTATAATTAAATAATTTTCTTTATACTGCAGACAACTGAAGATGCTTAGTAGAAAAGGCGAAACGTGTTTGGTATAATATTCAGTTGCAATGGACAGATTTTTCGCTTTTCAATATGATAAAGCACATTTGAAGTAGCAACAAAGTACTGTTACTACATGCACCCATTTGTTTAAGTACAGGTTGGTGCAGGTAGAAGTAGCCCGTGTAAGTATAAAGGTAACGCAGTGAAATTACAGAAACGAATAACGCAGTGAAATTACAGAAACGAAGAAATGAAATGGACTTGCAATTTATTTACAGTGAAATCTACATTTATAGAAGATATTGGAAGTTCCACCTGCAACATGGGTACACAGTTCCGCACGTTTAAGCATATACACCGGTCGTAAAGTTCGGATATCGATGGCGGCAACTTCACGGCTGATGTTGTCTTTAAATTCCTATATTATGTGTGGGTTTGTTTCGTAGACTTTGCTCTTGAAGTGTCCCCACAGGAAAAAATAACATGTTGTTAGATCCGGCCGCCGAACATGGTGGTCCTAAATTTTTGCCGACAGTTCGTTCCTAAGTGAAGACGTCATGGGTTCGTTCCAAGGATACCTTAGACTCGTGGTATGTTGCCCTATGTAGCAGGAAGAAGCAGTATTGTTTTTCATATTCAGTTGAGTTGACCACAGAATGTATCAAAAATTTCCATGTAACCAACCGTGTTGAGGGTAGTGTCCAAAAATGTCTGTCCAATATTGCGCGTTCCTGTCCACCGCACCAAAAGCAGATTTTTCCCTTCATGGAGCGGCCGTTGACACAGTGTTACGGTTCTCTTTTGCCCAGTATCTTGTGTTCTGTGAATTCACGTGACCGGAAAGATGAAACCATACTTCATTAATCATGATTTAATGGAATGGGTTTAACAAACTGTCGTTAATTTTAATAAAAAGCGAAGTAATCTGCGCATTTCTGACAGTCATTCTACGATAATCGCTGCGCACAACCGTCACGCGATATGCCTTCAAAATGAAGACTTTACAATAACCTCTGGCAGCACCTCCTACTTATATGCGCCTGTTGGGCCAATTTACGAGCGGACTTCTATGGACACCGAGTAAGTCTTAGACGAATGTCAGCAGTAACTTTTGGTTTTTCGAACTGAAGGAATTCCTTGTCGCTTTACATTTTGCACAGATCCGTATGTGCGCCAGTTTTTATACAAACATATTATTGCTCTCTTTGCTGGTAGTCTATCCAATGCTTGACTCAGAAAGTTTGCGAGTTCTATTAATCGAACCTGTTTTCATATATGCTTCCACAATTTCAATTCTTTCTTCAATCGAGAAAATTATTTTGCAGACTACAAAGAGAAACGTGTAACTTCACTCATGGAAATACACTGAAATCAGGATTGTGATATCCAGACAGCGCGATTCTCGTACCAACCTCATGAAATTCTCGTATTTTAGTAAAAATT
This sequence comes from Schistocerca americana, assembly GCF_021461395.2. Lineage (NCBI taxonomy): Eukaryota > Metazoa > Arthropoda > Insecta > Orthoptera > Acrididae > Schistocerca > Schistocerca americana. Next base: position 305,813,785 of record NC_060120.1, on the reverse strand, counting down.
CTCGTACGTTTTGAAAATTTTTAAAACCTTATTTACAAATGAATAAAACTATGAACAAGAATTTGTAATTATGAAACAAATTCGATGTCTACATCTTCTTCTTCCTGTTTCGTTTTATAGGGTGTGTCCGACGTCATTTTCTCGTACATTTCGTGTGTTGGCTCAAAAGTTAAACATGTTCCGTTGTTTCCTGGTCGTTCTTTAATGCATTCAGAGGCAAGAAGTTCTCCATTCAGTGTACTAGTTTGGAGTCTGTTCCTAATTTTGGTTTTCATGAGGTTTACCTGAAGTTGAACATGAAACTTCAATAACCTGACAAGTATGAAATCATATTATTAACTAGTTATTAGCTTCATTGCTTTACATACCTTAGAAAAAACTCTTTCGCAGTCTGCATTTGAATGAGGTAAACTCAAAATTGAGAGAGCGAAAGCGCTCTATTCCTTAAATTCTTCAGATTCGTTATTTAATATATTCCACATTTTATCCGGTGACTGTTCCTTTTGTAGTGAGCCTGGGAGACAAGCCAAAACCAGAGGGAGACGCCTCCACTGGTCTTCTGTAGTTTGTGCTAAATCGAGATCTGAGGGAGGAATTATACGTGGCAACAGTTCCATTAAAGGCATGAGTGAAGGTGGTGTATCTCGGAAACTTTGTGACAGGGCATTTGTAGGTTTGAGTGCCGCTAGTTTGGACAGCACTTTATCTTCCATATCATACCGTAATTTGATCTGGCACGAAGCTGTCTGTAATATTTGAGAATTAATAGCACTCATTAGGTATGCCACACATAAACACACAAATGTATAGAAAACAATAAAACACAAATTATATATGATTTCAGGCAAACGAGGTGTACTCACCACAAGAAATTTCCTGCATCGATGATAAGAATCCTTGATAAGATGTGGGTGACTCTTTATCTCTGGTGTGCCAACGTTCTTCAGAATTTTCACACCCAAATACAGTTGTGAATCTTCCAGATGATGAGCTGCATTGGGTCAACATCACTGAGATTTTTTCCCATGACATAAGTGCGTTTCATGAAATACAGAAATATTTCTGTATAGAGAGCTCTAATCTTGCCATGAAGGTCAACAGTTACTACTGCTCTAGACTGGAAATACTTGTTGAAAGTAGTAAATTTGGGTAGAATCCACTCTAAGAACACATAATACATTTTTGCAAAGGCGTCATGCAAACAGTTAAAAACTTGTTCAGCACTTAGAACTCGCTCAGAAAGCCATTTTTGGTTAAAAAAGAGCATTAGAGCACCCCAGTTTTCCAGCACTGTCCTAACAACCGCGATCATTGACAGCCAACGTGTCTGTGATGGATGTAGTAATTTGTGTGGTTCCAAGTGTAAAAATACCTGGAATAAAACATAATGTTTAGCCTATTTCCACACGATCGGACGTAAAATAAAGTCTATGAGATAAAAAATGCTACAATACCTGAAATTCCTTGAACTCTGCCTGCCTCTTCGCACTGAGTTTGAAAAAAACCATAAATATTCCTCGCGAGGTCCTCACAAGCTCTTGGAAGGTTCTTGCACGCCTCGCTTGCGCATATATGCACCGAATGACAAACACACTTCATTAGAAAAATTCCCGGGCAGCTATCTCGGAATCTGCTTGCTACACAATTATGAACTCCCATCATAGTATTGCAACCATCTGCTCCAAAGCCAATAATCTTGGCAAATGGAATGTTATGCTGTTGAAACGTTTTTAGTACACCATTGTAGAGATTTTCTGCAGTAGAAAATTTCTCAACATTTAAATCTCCATCTTCATAAACTTTATATAGCTCCCAAAACTTACTTTCAATACAGCCTGTAAAAGGAGAAGTGATACAAAGTGGTAACTTAACAGAAAAATTTATTTTAGAATTAATTTGGTTATTATTTCAAAACTAGCTCTTATTATTACTCACCTGAATCTTTGTCATAAAAGCGGATCGCCACGCAGGAATTTTTTCACAGTTCCGATATCGGTGGACTCGTCCGTCATTATGCTAAATTTGGCGTGTTGTAGTTTTTTCGCCAACACTTCTTTGTGTGACGTCCGACATTAGAAACAATGGTACGTGCTTTGTGCCGTTTAAGAGTCATTGCCCTTGCAATATCCGAGTCTGGAAAAATATCTTTTGACAAACCGGATAAATGGTCAGCAGCTAAAAATGCCACATTGTTCTGCTAAGAATGCTGATAATTTGGTTTCAGCTTTAGCAACCTTCCTCTTAACTGGATGTGCGTTTGTGACAAATTGAGCAACTGAAGGCTGTCGCACGGTAGCAAACTGCACCATGTTTAGGTGCTTCTTACTTCTGGGATGGTTTTTAATATTCTGGATTTCGGAAACCATGCTGGTATTGCAATATCTGCATCGTGCCCTGAGCGGATCACTATCGCGCACCAGCCAATTACGTAAACCTGGCATATGTAGCCACTCATCACGAAATTTTTGTTGTCGATGGACAGGCCGTTCTGTCTTCGAGATTTCACCTCTTTTTAGACGTTTTTTCTCCGGCGTGCACGAAAGTTTCGTGCTTGTGTTTTCATATTCACTGTCACTTCCCATTTCTTCACTCACAGTAACACAGTAACCCGAAACACTTACAAAAAGAAACTACATAGTAAATGAATTCAGCTAAACGTACTCGTAATGACTATACGCGAAATACGCATTGTTAAGAGTATCGTTTGTTGAAGACGAAACAATACCGTCTGATGAAATGTCTTTCGTTTGTACTTAACAATTCCACAGTATTGTAGGTTAATTAGGTCTACTGTTAATTGCTTTCCAACAATATTCGATTAAAGTTCCATTTAGTGCTTTGAGATTCGTTGGCCGCTCTATTTCTGAAACTTAACATTCGAACTAAGTGAAATATGTCATGCAAAGCAAAGTGATTCGTTATTGTTAGCCTATTTAATTTATTTTCCAGGGCCAGGCTTTGAACTAAGCCTCATTCTCGACTTTAATCGTTTTGTCATGTCGGTAGTTTGGCGCTCTCTCTCCTGCCTGAAATTTGTTGATTGACAGAGATTACATGGATTCGTAACAGTTTCTAATAATTTTTAAAATATAGCAGATGAATTGATTATTTTCCAAACAAATGTGTATAATGTATATTTGGTAAAAAATTTGGACCCGCCTCCATAGCCACACTGCTTGGTGTGGTGTCACGAGCCCGCAACTACTAAGGTTATAGTTCCCCCGTGGGCATGTATGTTTCTGTGATGTCTGTAGACTAAGTTAGGATAGGATAGGGTAGAGTAAGTCGTCTATAACGACTCCAGTTATCGATCGGATTAAACGCTAAAAAAAAAGTTTTAGGCAAAATTCTCGTACATATCACAACCTTGACTGAAGTGCTGACAGAAGAACGCTAACAATCGATTATTGCAGAAAACTGTCCATTGTTGTAGCTATTTACTCTGTTTGAAAGCAGAAATATTGCAATTCAAAGGGGAGGCGGGTTACCTTTCATTGCGACAACCTGGGCCGTGGAGGGTAAAAAATGTAGAGTAAGACGTTGGAATACACAAACAAATGGTGGAGGAGGTACAGTGTTATGAGGTTGGCACGGGAGAAGAATTCGTGGCGGGCCGCTTCTAATCAATTGGAGGACTGGTGACTCAAAAAAGCTGTTGCCGACAATCAAATGACAGAACGCGAAGTTTAGTCAAATAGAACGATTAGAATCTTCCGATTGAAGATTGTCATCAGGTATAAAATTATTTACATCAGCCTGTATGAATTATGCCATGGAGACTGGTGTAAATAATTTTATGATGCTTAATAATAGATTGAACGAAAGTGGTAGTGAGGAAGGTAGAGGTCTCTCATATCCCGTATACTAGTGATCCCAACCGATTTACCCAGTCATTTTAAGCGATTTAAACTCCCAGTGTACCTTTGGCGATAACAATAAACGAGACCCGAGGTCAGAGAGAGGGGGACGAGGAGATGGTCAGAGGTAGGGTGAGGGAGGAGGTGGAGAGAGAGATAGGGAGAGGGAGGAGGACAAGTATTCCGCAATTGCGAAGCATTGGAAATCGGGGAGGGGGGGGGGGTGTTTGCTAGTTTTGAATAATAGTTCGCATAACCATATTAGGCAGGCGCACAGCGATACAGCCGTGAAGTCTAAGTGTAAACTGGGCAAAGTGCAACCACTGTTTGCGGGTTTTATCACTATGCTAGATGCATAACCAATAAAGGCGATTTCAAGTGTTTTCGACGACTGCACAGTAACTGGAGGATCTAGAAACCCTGCTACCAAAGAATATACCCTTCTGTAGATTCTTATGCGTCGAATGCTATGTGCACCATGACAACCGTCGTTAAAAGCTAGAACCGGACTTGCTGGACAGGACAAAAAGAAAAACATAGTCTTGCGCAGCGCTGTGATTGGCAGTATAACCGCAAGTAACTGTTAACGCTAAAGCAAGATAATCGCGTTGGACCTAGCGACGCCAGTTTCTGATTGATCTGTAATTATTTTCTCGTATGAAAAACACATTAAATTTCTGCTAGTTGCATACCGTGTTGTGACCAAAATAACGATGATAGCTCTGTAGGTTGCACGAAATGGTGTCACTGGCCTTATTCGCGTCACGGATTGCCACCACTGTTCTAGGTAAACTAAAAATGCAACAGAACTTTATATCCTCTGAAAATAAGTCATTGCATAACGTCATGTACTCCGCTAAAGCTTCTGCATCCTCCCAGCTAGTACGGTTTTACAATATACACTGTGATCAAAAGTATCCGGACACCTCACTGAAAATGACTTAAAAGTTCGTCGCGCCCTCCGTCGATAATGCTGGAATTCAGTATGGTGTTGGCCGTTGATGACAGGTATACTTTCAGTCAGGTGCTGGAAGGTTTCCTGGGAATTGCAGCCCATTCTTCACGGAGTGCTGCACTGAGGAGAGGCATCGATGTCGGTCGGTGAGGCCTGGCTCGTAGTCGACGGTCCAAAACATCCCAAAGGTGTGTTCTATAGGATTTAGGTCAGGACCCTGTGCAGACCAGTCCATCACAGATACGTTAATGTCGTATAACCACTCCGCCTAAGGTCATGCTTCATGAACAGGTGCTCGATCGTGTTGAAAGATACAGTCGCCATCCCCGAATTGCTCTCCAACAGTGGGAAACAAGAAGGTGCTTAAAACATCGGTATAGGCCTGTGCTGTGGTAGTGCCACGCAAAACAGCAAGGGGTACAAGGCACTTCCATGGAAAACACGACCTCACTATAACATCACCGCCTCTGAATTTTACTGTTGGCGTTACACACGCTGGCAGATGACGTTCACCGGGCACTCGCCATAGCTACACCCGGCCATCGGATCGCCATATTGTGTATCGTGATTCGTCACTCGACACGTTTTTCCACTGTTCAATAGTCCAATGTTTACGCTCCTTGCACCAAGCGAGGCGTCGTTTGGCATTTATCGGCGTGATGTGTGGCTTACGAGCAGCCGCTCGACCATGAAATCAAAGTATTCTCACTTCCCGCCTAACTGTCATAGTACTTGCAGTGGATCCTGATGCAGTTTGGAATTCCTGTGTGATGGTGTGGATAGATGTCTGCCTATTACACACTGCGACTCTCTTCAACTGTCGGCGGTCTCTTGTCAGTCAACAGACGAGATCGGCCCGTACGCTTTTGGACTGTGCTTGTCCCTTCACGTTTCCACTTCACTATCACATCAGAAACAGTGGACCTAGGGATGTTTAGCAGTGTGGAAATCTCGCGTACAGACGTATGACACAAATGACACGCAATCACCACATTCGATGTCCGTGAGTTCCGCGAAGCACCCCATCCTGCTCTCAAGATGTCTAATGATTACTGAGGTCGCTGATATAGAATATCTGGCAGTAGATAGCAGCACAATTGACCTAATATGAAAAACATGTGTGTCCATATACGTTTCATCACTTGTGTATCATGAAATAACAAGTGCACATTGCGAAAAAAGCAAAATAGTAATATCGTACAGGGGTCGCGGAAAAATTAGACTTATATTAATTTATATAGGTTGGGGCAAATAAGTGGTCCGGACGAGTGGATACGATTGGACGTGAATTCGTGGCAACATTAGCGGGGGAGGAAAAGACAGTTGGTTCCAACAGGATGGATAAGTGCCCATACAGGCAGCCGAAATTTAAAGCACAACCTTCATGCCTGACAGAGCTGTTAGCAGAGGCCAGTCTGCAGCACAACATTTCGGATGTGAATGCAGCAATCCCAGCATCTGCCTTCAGCAACTTGCTGACTAGAGCCGCAAAGTGGCAAGAAATGGTCACTTTTACCGTCTGCTATAGTAAAAGGTTAGTACTGTCTTTTCTTTGCTCTGCTGTGTTTCTTTGTATCCTTGAACTCTGTTCTCCGGATCAATTTTAGTTGCCCCATCCTATAGTTAGTCCCGCCATTGGCTGGTGGCAGTTGATATTGCTATGCCGCTGAAATATTTCACCTCCTTCACAGCTTTCACCAGTACAATTTTGAGTGTGAACGAAAAATTTAATTTTAACTATGATTAATTCATCTCGCACCACCATAGGTTGCGACGCGCTGAAAGTGTGTCCGAATTTTAGCTGCCGCACAGCGACAGACGGGCAACCTTTTAATTAAAAACCGCCCGTGTAGGCTGCTTGTTTCATCGTGACTGTGTAAGATAATCATCCAATCAAAGTGCTTTGCAATTACTGAGTGATTATCTTATTAAAACCTCTACTAGAAGCTGAACAAGAACTTAACTGTTAGGTGTTCCTTCGTTCTTGTGATAGTCATTAGGCTGTAGACGCAATTTGAGCTACTATTGTTCTCCTCATAAACCATAAATACCAAGCAATAATAACCAGAGTTATTAATCGTATTTATAAGAAACCTGCTATATTATTTTATTAGGGCTTCGGCGCCGCCGCACTATAGAGCTGTCCCGTTATACAATGAAAATAGAATTAACACAATAAATTGACAACAGTTATGTCAGAGTATGTTGGGATGAAATTGCATATTTCTACTGTGCCGTAACTAAGTACACATGAAATATTGGTAGTACGTCAGCAGACATAGCCAAATTTAAAAGTGTATAACTTAATGTATAGTTTTCATAAATCAAGGGAAGTATCGCAAAAAATGGTAATCATCTGTGTTAAAAAATTGATCCTGTCAAAACAAAATTTGGAGATTTTCCAGAGCTGTTATTACTCGGGGGGGGGGGGGGGGGGGGGCATAATGCGTGCGCTGAACAGAGATTTTTCGCCGTACTGCGCATGACGTCAGCGTCGAGAAACTCCGCTCAGTTCGCGCGCGCTTTATTATGTGTTGAAGCAAGTAAGTTTTGTGTTGTTGCTGTTTGTTATCGTGTTGAATCGAGTTTATTCTTTCTGCGACACTTTAACAATGCCGAATTGTGCCGTGGCTGTGTGTGAAAACTATAATCAGAAGACTAAAGGGAGTAGTATTTCCTATCATAAGTTTCCGACAGATCCTGAAACATGTGATCGGTGTGTTCAGCTCTGTGGATGAAGTGATAGTATTAACATTAAAAATGCTACTATTTGTAGCGTACATTTTAAAGAAGACGATTATTTACGCGATCTCCAAGCTGAATTAATGAAACTTCCGCCAAAGAAGATCTTAAAGCCGACTGCAGTTCCTTCATTGTATCTCATTAAAGCCACGTCTGCTGCTGCTGCTGCTTCGTCTTCTGTCCAAGAAAGAAATGACAGAAGGAAACCGAGCAAGGTGGCGCAGTGGTTAGCACACTGGACTCGCATTCGGGAGGTCGACGGTTCACCCTCCGGCCATCCTGATTTAGGTTTTCCGTGATTTCCCTAAATCGTTTCAGGCGAATGCCGAGATGGTTCCTTTGAAAGGGCACGGCCGATTTCCTTCCCAATCCTTCCCTAACCCGAGCTTGCGCTCCGTCTCTAATGACCTCGTTGTCGGCGGGACGTTAAACACTAACCACCACCACCACCACAGAAGGAAAGATCGTGAAACACGTAAACGTGCTCTTAACAGACTAGCTTCACTGTCACCAAAGAAAAAAAAAAGTGGATCAAAGCACAGAAACTGAAAAAGGCCGCATCGAGTATGAAATGAAGAGGCTTCATAAGGAATTATCGCTACAGACAGAAAAAAATAAGCGTTTGATAGCTGAAAACAACACGCTGAGAACGAGAAACAAATTACTGGCTCATGCATTAAGCAGACAGAGAAAGCTATGCCAAAGCCATCAGTATCAACGAAGTACAAAAGTGACAACTAAAGTACACAAAGTTTTAAAAAAGTGTTTACGAACGCACAAATTGAATGTCTTCTGAAATCAAAGAAGAGCACCCATTGGACCCAGGAGGATATAAGCAAAGCCTTGCTTCTGCGCTCTCTGTCCAGAAAAACTTATATTTATTTAAGAAATATGATATCTACGTTAAAACGATGGATATCCAGTTCTTTTCGTTGTGTTCCCGGAATTTTGACTGATGTATTGTACTTAATGAATAAGCAAGCAACAAACTCAAGTCAAGCAGAGAAGCTGTGTGTGTTGAGCTTTGACGAAATGAGTGTGGACAGTCGCATATGCTACGACCAAGAAACTGACACCATATACGGACCACATAGCCAGGTACAGGTTGTTATGACACGTGTTCTGTGTGGAACCTGGAAGCAGCCCGTATATTATAACTTTGATACTACGATGAATCGGGATTTACTGACCAGTGACGTCAGAGAGACGCAGAAAGTGGGATTTGTCGTAGTTGGTATAGTGTCTGGTTTGGGGGTAAAAATGGGAAAGTGTGGAAGGAATTACACATCGACTACACAAACACGTGCTTCACCAACCCAGATGATGAAACGAAGCGTGTTTGGGTATTTGCTGATGTACCACATATGGTGAAACTTCTCAGAAACCACTTTTTAGATGATGGTTTCTCATTAAGTGACGGAAGAACGATAACAAAGCGCATAATCGAGCAGCTATTGTCGAAAGATAATGGAAAACTGAAACTGTGCCCTAAGCTTACTGCTCATCATCTGACAGTTTGTGGAAGAGATCGACAGCGCGTTTATCTTGCTTGCCAACTCTTTTCCAACACTGTATCAGAAGCAATTTCTTTTGTAATGCCTGAAGAAAAAGACACGGCAGAATTCTTCAAATTGGTGAACGACACTTTTGATGTTATGAATTCGAGGGTACCTGTCGGCAAACGACCAATTTCAAGTGCTTTTGGATTGTGTAAGGAGACGCAGGAAGAAGTTCTTCCCAGATTCTACTCCGTCTGTGAAAAAATGAGTGGGGAATCATAAAACTTTACTTCCTTTCCAAAAGGGATTACTCACCTCGATTCGGTCACTGCTGGGTTGTTTTTCGGATTTAAAACATGGCTACGGTTTGAAGTATGTATTGACCTCAAGGTTCAACTAAGACTGCCTTGAAAACTTATTTTCCCAGGTAAGAGCAATTGGCAGAGTCTATGATCATCCCTTACCAGTGGAATTTAAAAGCCGTTTGCGTATTTTTGTTATGAGAAAAAGTATTGCTGACATTCAGTTACGCAGTTCTTGTCCAGTCTCAGCGGAAAGTGATACAAATTATTTGACTTCCAACCTGTTTACAGGACTTGTGCCGGGCATTGAAGAAGCGTTGTCAATGACAGAAGGTGATCAACAAATGAGGGACATTACACTACATGACTTAATTGTTCCACCTTTGATAGAAGATTCAGAGTGTTCTCTAGAAGGTCTCCGCTACATCGCTGGATATATTGCCTCCAGGTGCGTCTCCATTGACAATCACTTGGTCATCCTAGTGGTAAGACACTCGAAGTGTCGAAAGACCATGCAAGTTCTGGGTGGATTGAGAAACTGTCTCGTGGTGGCTTAATCATCCCTTCAGATGAGTGGTTTGATCTTATTAAGCAGTTAGAGGTGCTTTTTTTTTTAATTTACATGGCAGCAGTCTGTGTAAAGACGGCAATGTGATCAGAAACCTGACGAGACTTTTAATTGGGAAGTTTCCAACTATTCCTCAAGAGGTCATCGCAGTGCACGCTAAAACCAGAACCTTCATCCGGATAAGGCACTTCAACACATCTGCAAAGGCACAGAGGGCCAAACAGCAGCAGCAGAAAGCAACAAACAGGTGAAGAGCTTCTGCAGTCCGCTCCAGATCTGATTAAGGTATTTAAATTATTCTTAAAATTTTTGAATGTAAGTTCATTAAACCGGGCTTCTGTATCATTATGTGTAGTAATGTCTCAACTAACTAGACGTATGGTTGCTGCTTAATACCTACATGAAAAAGATGGTACACACTGCTGCCGACTGTGATGCACAAAATGTGTTTAGTAAACTGAAAGCTCTTGTAATTGTTGCGTTTCCAGTACTATTAAAAATTGTGAAATATATAAAAAGGGACTGAAGCATACCAGATTGTTGTTATCTAACAAAAAATATTGAGTAATAGAATATAAATTGAGGGGGAGCCACAAATCCGTAGTTTTACTTTTGTCATTACCAGAGAGACAATATAAGAGTTTCACAGCCGTAGCAGGTATTAACATTCAGTCCCTGTATTGGTAAGCTTCAATCGAATCCATAACTCATTATATTGCCCTTCACTTTTCGTAAATTAAGGTTAGTTTAAGCGCAATAGTGCCGTATGCGAATGTCTCGCGCTGCTGACGCTTCTCGACAGTGACGTCACACGGAAGCGCCCGATCGCTGCCGAACACATTGGCCCAACCTTCTATGTAGCAACCTTGGTTATTACTGTTGTCTACAATATAATATACCTCGCTCGCTTCACATTCATTTTTCTGTGTTGGGGCTTACGTGTTTTCGCGTCGAAAATGTGACAGCCACTTGTTTCGTCTTTTCTATCAAACATGGTCTTCTCCAAAAATATGATCCTTCTAATTTTTAATGTGGCGTTGATCAAACGCAAGAAATAGTGGTCGGTTTGGATCATTTGCGTGAATAATTAGTAACTTCAAAATATCACCTTTGGAAAGGCGTCTCATAATATTTTCATTGGTCTTATGACAGTATCCAGACGTACTATAAGAAATCAGCACGCCTTGATATGTCTGAAACAGTGTCAACGTACATATGTAGTTCCTTGTCTGAGATTCGTTTGGTGAAGGAGTACGCAGCAGACAGCTTGCATTGAGTACATAAGCCCTCTATCATGAAACATGGTAAATTGTTGGCGAGAATTCCACATTCGCTCACATTCTTATAGTTCTTAACTTCGGATGTATTGTCGCTAATATTACGATAGCGCGTGTCGTTTTATGACCAAAGAATGTAGCCAGCTTTCTGTCACATTGTAATAATTGTTCTATTGCAGTTTCACCCACTATCAAGGAACAAAATATTTTAATATCATTCAAACATTTAGCTTCTAAGGTTAATTTATCTTTTACAAGGTTCGTAACTCTTTCGCTTGAAGTATTACCCAAATAGCGGGACAGTGTGCTCATAGAAGGAAACTACAAGATATTTTTTCTAGCGTACCTGTATGCTTTGGGTGATACTGATCCCAACACAACATTACGTTTCATAGTGTCTCCTGTGCTCTGCTGCTTTTAATTATATGTGACAAAGTTTGTGACAAGTTGTTATAAGACCACAACACACGTGTGGTTTCATTGAGTTTCTTTTTAAAACGTCAAAGGTTAACCCACCCTCTCCACAGTTTCACTCACAATTTATTTTGTTCTGTTTTGATCACCTTTTAGTCTAAAATGTAGCACTGGCTGTGAATGGAAGAACGGCAATTATTATTGACCTGATATTCGTGCAGGGAGACAACTCAACGCATTGATCATGGATTTGCTCAGTGCTTTCATATACTCGTTTCTTGTATGTCACATTCAATGAATGTTTGGTAATGGGCCTACGTTCTTGTTTGACTTGTTCGACTTAATAAGCTGGTTAAAAAGCTAAAACCGTGGGAACGACAACGACCTGCAATTCCTAATTTTTAATCCGCTTCCCTGAATTGAAGACTGCACATACCACATATGATCTAATGTTGAAATTGGATGTGAAACGTGCTCTTGATATTGCTTTAGGCCATGTTCGCTGAGATTACGTTGGCTGGGAAATTCGTGAAATGAAACCCGTTTCACTTTGCTACTTCGGCTCGTGCAAAAAGGCACCGAGCAATACACCATTGCTGTCGGAAACGTGAAACCCGTAATGACGCATTACAGTGTTAATGTAATGTATGGCAAGATCATAAGAAATAACTTACTGGAGCAGATGTACCGATGGGGTGGAAAATTAGAAAGAGCATGTGAAACATGAGATGTACATCGGATTTACACAAAGTCTGTAATCGTTTCTTATAGTAAATTACTAAGGTTATAGACCTCTTTGTAATGAAATAGATCTACGGTAATTCCTGTATCACACCTCAATACTATAAATAATATAGTAAAATAACCTAGACAGAGAAACCCCAAAGCACTATGTTTAATCAGTTTGTACTGTTGTTTCTGATATTAGTTCAGTGCGGATTTACTACACGCTACTCAGAGACGTTCGCTGTATTGCATGCAAGCCGAGCTAAGTGGGGAGGCTGGTAGAATACTAGCGGGCGATAGTATGGCTCTTTTGAACTCATTGATTCCACATTGTCATGGCAGACGCGGGAGCCCGAAACACTAGCAGAACGATGAACCACAGTCTCGGGAGCCCACGTGCTGATAGGCACTTCTCCTCGTTACACGAAGCGTAGCATCTCATAAACAACCTACTTTCGAATGCGATTTGTGAATGAGAATCGTGCTGCTTAGTCTTTTCTTATATACAGAATGTATATGGTGTTTCTCCTACCTACTTTGTACGAATGCCCATGAATGCTAATCATTTGCACATCCAAGCGTTTGGCACGCTTCATGTAAATTTCATATGTGCTGCATCCTGCCGTCATGGTGTTAGAATTATAATGACCAGCACTGTATCAGTGCTACGGCATTATGCGGCCTTACAGGGAGGGCCAGTATGCACGTATGGTACCACTCTACTGGTCGACGTCGGAGTCATCGCCTTTCTGAGTTAGTAACCTCCGCATCATCCTCGTGCTGCTTCTCGCGGAGTGCTTCCTTTATTTGGGCAAACAGATGGAAGCCGGAAGGTGGGAGATGCAGGCTGTAGGGTGGATGAGGAAGAACAGTCCAATGAAGTTTCGTGAACTGCTGTCGGGTGCGCAGACTTGTCTGAGGCCTTGCGTTGTTGTGAAGTATTTCGTTTGCTTTTTTGTGGCGATGAACACGCTGAAATTGTTTTTTCAATTTCCTGAGGTTGACACAATACACTTTAGAGTTCATCGTTGTACCTTGAGGAAGGACATCAAACGGAGTAACCCTTTCAGAGTCACAGAAGACCGTCACCCTGACTTTAGCGGCTGAGAGTGCGGCTTTAAACTTTTTCCTCGGAGGAGAGGTGGTGTGACGCCGCTCCATGGATTGCCGTTTCGTTTACGGTTCAAATGGCTCTGAGCACTATGGGACTTAACTTCTGAGGTCATCAGTCCCCTAGAACTTAGAACTACTTAAGCCTAACGAACCTAAGGACATCACACACATCCAAGCCCGAGGCAGGATTCGAATCTTCGACCGTAGCGGTCGCGCGGTTCCAGATTGTAGCGCCTAGAACCGCTCGGCTTAGTTTACGGTTCGAAGTGATGAATCCATGTCTCATAGCCTGTGTGGAGGTTCGACAAAAGAACTGTCACTATCAGCTTCGTAATGCGCAGGCAATTCCGCAGATGGCTCTTCGTTGCTCTTTATGGTCTTGTGCTAGGCGGCGAAGTAAATCAAAGGACACACACTTTTAAGTAGCCCAACTGGTGGAAGTGTGTGTCAGTGCTACAGACATGACGTCCATTTGTGTAGCAACGTGTCGATCACTTACAATGAGAGTCCGCACGTTCAAGTATTGCAGCAGTCACAGCTGTGTGCGGCCGGCTGGTAAGTCTGAGATCAAACAGGTTTGCGCGACCTTCTTATGATGAGACACCTCGCCCAACGACTCACCGTGCTTTTGTTCACTGCCAGGCCTTCGTGTACATTCTGCAAGCACCCACGAATATTTACGGCGCTCTGGTGTTCCGCCGAAAGAAACTCAGACGGCTCTCCGCTTGGAACGCAACTTAAGTTACAGACGCCGTTTTGTAGGCTACATATAGCGCCGCCAGAAATTCCGCATTTTTTCAACCGAAACTGGCCGAGAAAAAAGGTGTTGCGTTACTTATTGAAAGCCTCTCGTATAAATACGACCGTTGGTTGACGTGCTTCCTGATCAATAACCTTTAGTGAACAACTGAGAGATTTCGGTGTCTGCGCAAACGCCGCAAGTCTAAGCGACTGAGTTTTATCCTTTGCCTTTGACAGCTTATAGACTGACAAGGCCGTGCTTACATCGGCTGGCTAATAAAACAGAAAGGAAAATGTGCTGTGCTAATTACAGTGTGGCACGCGTGCGGCGTCCTGGCGCTTCCGTCAGAACCCTGTGTGTCGACGCCGCCTTTGCTTCGCCCCCGTCTCCTCACCCAGCGCAATTTCGCTGTGTCGCAGTCCCTTGTGCGTATTTTTAACGCTACTCACAGTCCCTTGCAACCGCTTCTTTAAAGGGGAGGTGGCGCCAGCTCTCTGTGAACTAAGCACCTTTCCCGGGGAGAAACTTTTGTACTGCCAAAGCAGAATTCGTATTGCTGAAAGTAGATTGAGGCAATACCCGCCAGCAACATTTGTAACAAAACGAATTGCGGACACGTGATAGGTAACATTGCTGTGCTGTAGGTGCGGCAATATACAACGGCTATCCGGAAAGTAAGGAAAGACCGGTCACGAGATGGAAACCACAGAAAAAAGCCCATGAAACTTTGGACAGTGTCCCTAGTATGTCCGTAGACAGCATCACGTCGCCGTTCTCACTTCTGACCGCAGATGTTAGGACAGTAGTGACTTCTGCCAAGTATGGGTGCTGCAGGGAGATTTCATGCAACTTAACATAACGTGACTGTCACACAGTTCCTTCATCACAATACGCTATTTTCTTATGTTAAAAATATGCTTCGTATTGTTGTTACTCTGATCGACATTTAAATGGCATTTACGGTCCATATTCTCACAAAATGTTTTTATGTAATTAAAGCTTAAAAGTCATTAAATATGATCGGAAACGCTCTGTTATTGGTTGATGTTTCGGTGATGCCACAGGCTAGGAGTGAGACGAAGCTATTCTTGTGTTTTAGGAGCATTAGCCGAGTTTACGAGGTTTTTACGTACTTTTACTGCAAACAGTTCAGCTATTTAGTGATTGAAAACTCAATTACAACTTCTGAACAATAATAGAAAGGAATTTTATGAACGCTGGTAGTGGAAGCCTTGCGAAAGTTGGTGCGTTTATGCTCCACCTATTTAGAGCTATGATATGTGCAACGTAGGACATTCTCTTCCCTGCTCCCTGCATCGTTAAACTCGCTCAGTACTAAGGAACTGTATAACTTTTGCAAATGGGTCTGTACAATATAACTGCATTGTTGACTGTCAGTCGACCCAAAGCACAACAAAATTGTCCTTGGCAAAACTTACTGCTGATTTCCCGTGTAGAAGGCACTCAGCAGAGATACTGTATCCGTCAGGCAACGGATAGTGCGTTCGAGTGCAGTGAAAGAGGTCACATGTTAAGAGTTTTACACGAAATACGAAAGCAAGAACTGTTTATAGCAATTGTTTAGATTGTGGGATTTATTATACGCTATGTGATCAAAAGTATCCGGACACCCAAAAAAACGTAAGTTTTTCATATTAGCAGAATGGGGCGCTCCGCGGAACTCGCAGACTTCGAACATGCTCCGGTGATTGGGTGTCACTTGTGTCATTCGTCTGTACGCGAGATTTCCACATTCCTAAACATCCCTAGGTCCACTGTTTCCGATATGATAGTGAAGTGGAAACGTGAAGGGACACGCACAGCACAAAAGCGTACAGGCCGACCTCGTCTGTTGACTGAGAGACCTCCGACAGTTAAAGAGACTCATGATGTGTAATAGGCAGACATCTATCCAGACCATCACACAGGAATTCCAAACTGCATCAGGATCCACTGCAAGTACTATGACAGTTAGGCGGGAGGTGAGAAAACGCAGATTTCATGGTCGAGCGGCTGCTCATAAGCCACACATTACGCTGGTAAATGCCAAACGACGCCTCGCTCGGTGTAACGAGCGTAAACATAGGAAGATTGAACAATTGAAAAACGTTGTGTGGAGTGACGAATTACGGTACACAGTGTGGCGATCCGATGGCAGTGTGTGGGTATGACGAATGCTCGGTGAAACTCACCTGCCAGCGTGTGTAATGCCAACAGTAAAATTCGAAGGTGGTGCTGTTATGGTGTGGTCGTGTTTTTCATGGAGGGGGCTTGCACCCCTTGTTTTGCATGGCATTATCACAGCACAGGCCTACATTGAGGTTTTAAGCATCTTCTTCCTTCCCACTGTTGAAGAGCTATTAGAGGGTGGCGATTGTATCTTTCAACACGACTGAGCACCTGTTCATAATGCACGGCCTGTGGTTACACTACAATAACATTTCTGTAATGGACTGCCCTGCACAGAGTCCTGACGTGAATACTATAGAACACCTTTGGGATGTTTTGGAACGCAGACTCCGAGCCAGGTCTCACCTCTCTTCAGTGCAGCACTCCGTGAAGAATGGGCTGCCATTCCCCAGGAAACCTTCGAGCACCTTACTGAAAGTACGCCTGCGAGAGTGGAAGCTTTCATTAAGGCTAAGGGTGAACCAACACCATATTGAAAACTAGCATTACCGATGGGGGGCGTCACGAACTTGTAAGTCATTTTCAGCCAGGTGTCCGGATACAGTATATGTAGATTCACATTAGTCTTGAGAAACGGACAACAAAGAGTAAATGCATTTACTTGGCGAACAAACAAATCACGTTTTTCAAAAGCATTGCTAGTAGTGAAGATATCACCATACTTCCACAGTACAACTAGGCGTAGGACGATGATGGTGTACGGAGAGATGTACAACATGCAGGTAACACAAACGTAAGGGCTGTTACGTTTATGAGTGTTAAGTTAGCCTCTGAAGCTGACTTACTCCATCTTTATGTAATTTGATGAAACCGGAAAAGTTTAAACAATGCGGATGCTATCTAGAAAGTACGAAGGTAAAAAGTGTGTGGTCACATTAACTAGGAAATATCTTTTCGAACGTGATTTGTATCGAAAAAGATTGCAAATGTAAGCTCATGTAAACAACAAGGAAAACACAATAATATTCTGTTCCTGATCGGTGTAGTGAAGTTTTGTAGTTGTGATTTGGTTTTCATATGAGAGCACTGTCGAGTCGTTTTACAAATAAGTTTAAATGTTATTTCGGGTTAGATTCGAACCAGCTATATATGGACATGTCGTATAAAATTCGACGGTTTACCGCTCTAACAACTGAGCTAACGAATATTTATAGTTAGGTAAAAAGAAAATTTTCACCTTGAGTTTAATTTCGCTGAATGACGCTATCTTTCGTTGTAACAGTGGGAGAGCATATCTCGGAGATAAGTTAATGTTAACAGTGCAACACATTTTTAATTAAGTTTACTTGTGCATCGACGTAGTGGCAATTTGCCAGTACAGTGCAAGAATACTGAAATTAGAGGAAAAATAGTGTGTTACGAGCATAAAATGACATAATGAATCAAGACAATTTCTAGAAAACAAATACGCTATTCTCGGCCGCACACTGCAGGAGCCATGAGGACAGTGTACGGTCACCCACCATACAGCCCGGACTTGGCTCCTCCTGATTATCATCCTGCTCAAAAGAGCCGCTGGCCATGAAGACACCATTTTCTCTCAGACAACGAGCTGCAGTCCAGCGTAGCAAATAGTCGGAAAGCACAGGAGGCTGCCTTCTATGACAAGGGATTGAAGAGAAGAACGCAGCATGTCATTCTCAATGGAGATAAGTCTTCCGAAGTAAGAGTGATTTCAGGTGTGCCGCAGGGGAGTGTCGTGGGACCGTTGCTATTCACAATATACATAAATGACCTTGTGGATGACATCGGAAGTTCACTGAAGCTTTTTGCGGATGATGCTGTGGTATATCGAGAGGTTGTAACAATGGAAAAATGTACTGAAATGCAGGTGGATCTGCAGCGAATTGACGCATAGTGCAGGGAATGGCAATTGAATCTCAATGTAGACAAGTGTAATGTGCTGCGAATACATAGAAAGTAAGATCCCTTATCATTTAGCTACAATATAGCAGGTAAGCAACTGGAAGCAGTTAATTCCATAAATTATCTGGGAGCAGGCATTAGGAGTGATTTAAAATCGAATGACCCTATAAAATTAATCGTCTGTAAAGTAGATGCCAGACTGAGATTCATTGGAAGAATCCTAAGGAAATGCAATCCGTAAACAAAGTAAGTAGGTTACAGTACGCTTGTTCGCCCACTGCTTGAATACTGCTCAGCAGTGTGGGATCCGTACCAGATAGGGTTGATAGAAGAGAGAGAGAAGATCCAACGGAGAGCAGCGCGCTTCGTTACAGGATCATTTAGTAATCGCGAAAGCGTTACGGAGATGATAAACTCCAGTGGAAGACTCTGCAGGAGAGACGCTCAGTAGCTCGGTACGGGCTTCTGTTGAAGCTTCGAGAACATGCCTTCACCGAGGAGTCAAGCAGTATATTGCTCCCTCCTACGTATATCTCGCGAAGAGACCATGAGGATAAAAGCAGAGAGATAGAGCCCACACAGAAGCATACCGACAATCCTTCTTTCCACGAACAATACGAGACTGGAATAGGAGGGAGAACCGATAGAGGTACTCAAGGTACCCTCCGCCACACACTGTCAGGTGGCTTCCGGAGTATGGATGTAGATGTAGATGTAGAAAGATGGTAGAAAGCTGCGACAGATGCCCAAGATGGAGCGGCGTCTACATAGAAACGTAGCTGGAAGGCGTAGCTAACTGTTGCAAATAGAACAGTTTTGATTTTTGCTGTGGTTTCCTTTTCGCGACGGATCCTTCCTACTTTCCGAATAGCTCTCGTACTTCCGAATCAGAGTTGTGCGAATGCAAACTGTTGAACGTGATGCACTTCTCCTGATACTCCAACTTACACTTAATAATTTAATACAAGAGAGAAAGAGAAATCGAGCTTAAGGATGTGTTAAATTAAGCGAGCTGCTTCGAAAAGTTTTAATTCGTGAACTTGTAGCGTTTCTCCAATTAAAAAATGTTACATAAAAAAAGAGTATTTCCTGCTGTGACGCACTACTTCTTATTTGTGGGCGGTTGCATATGGAGGGCTTCGTTGAATGAACCGACGAGGTAAATTCTAACAAATTGCTTTTGATTCTTACCTAAATTACCTCAGAATATGTTATAAAGATGTTTCTACTGAATTTCTTCTCCCTAGGCTGCGGCTTCTGTCGTGCGATTTAAAACAGTCAAATTTGGAGTGGCTTTTGTGAATGCTACTGCGACACTACAGTAATGTCTCAATACATGAGGTGACAACTTATTTATTAATCCAAAATTACATCACCGTATCATCGCGGAATATGATAATACTTCGAGCATTACAGTATTCACAAAAGACTGCACAGTATGTTTCCTTATTTCTTCACTTCAAGCGAACATTGCGTTACAAAAAACATTTTCTTAAGTAAAATGAAAGTCATGATAAGCTTGACAGCCTTACTGTTTCCATATAGCTCGCGCATGGCGTTCTTTCATGATAGGTCAGAAATGTCCGTCAACTTTCGTACCATCAAATCAATTCTTCCGTTAACTCCAGCAAGCCCTTTTTTAATAACTGAAATTGTGGTTATATAGTTGTCGTTATGGGTAATATCTTCAGAATTGTCAGATTGGTTTCTTATTTAGTTAAACCTTAAATGTTAGTTCTGGACGTTAAGCTTCTTGGCACCAAATTAAGACTTTCCTACGATATGTTGTCGTTCATGGACAATTTCGACCACTCGCGGGCTATATTGCATGATAATCAGTCACTTGAGGAATGGTAACCTGTCTTTTCTACCGGTCTGCATCGTCACAACAGCGTGTGCAGTTCTCCGCACTATGATAAATCATAGCCCGCAAAATGACATAAACGCCACTGCCGTGCTGTATATCCACATTTTGAACAACATTGCATCTCGAAACAGGATTTTGAATACCGCGTAAATTAAACTGGTTACTTATGAGAGATTACATATAAGTTAGGAGATTCGTGATGAGCCTTCAGGTGGCAATATTTTTCTTCGTCCTTGATTGTTATCAAATATTTTTAGTATAAATTCCAACTTCTGTGTGTAATACGTCGAGTGAATTCGAATAAGTTGACTAGGAATCCGGTCCTTTTTTATGCCACCTGAGAACCACGTCGAGATAACTGTTTCTTAATTCAACGTTCTCCAAAACTTTCATTTTCTCATAACGAACTCTCTTCTTATCTCATCTGGCCATCTGACTCATATTATTTTTCTTTTTATATTCCTGAAAACCTCGAATTTCTTGACTTTTAGTCTGAATTTGTCTGTGTTAAGCAAGGTCTTCTGTTCAGTTCACATTTCTTCTAAGTCCTTTTTTTATCTTGGCTCCACACTAGTTTCTTCATCAGTTTTCTTGTTCAGGAAGGAAAAAGGAATTTTCTTTATTAATCTGTCTTCTTTTTTTATAGAGAGTAAGACGTCTTTTCCAGATCTCGTCTATTATTTTAGGGCAAAATGAGTAATTTCCTTATTTGGTCTGAAAACCCATTTGGATCTTTATTCTAGATTGGGCGTAATATTTTTCGCAAAATTCTTCTCTGTCGGCTCAGATCTGCTAATGCTATTTTTCATCCATATAGAAGTAGTGTTCCTGATCCGTAGAGGACTTGGAGTGCTAAAATCTTTACTCTGATGTCTTAGTTTAAAATCTTCAGAAAAAAAATCATTCTACAAATTTCTCTCTGTGGTCTTTCATTTTTCAGTTCTGATTTCAGTTGCTTCCATTCAATTTTCATGCTTATATTTTCACCCATATGTTTAAAGTACACGGTTTTGTTGTTGTCGCCATAGTTGGTTTTTAAAATTCGTCGTGAATTACGTTGAGTGATCTGTATTCCGTCTTTCCAAACGACATTTGTAGACCTGCCTTTTTCGCCGTTTCCTTCAGACGTCCTTTCACTGAAACACCGCCACAGTAATAATGTTAAATCAGTTGGCCACAGGAACGAAGGATTAAATACCTGTCATCTAAACACAAGGTCTCATTTCTCTAGTATCCTAACAGTGCATATTCATAAATACAAAAACATTGGGACATTTCTTCCCTGTTGCTGCCGTCCATCTCTAGAACTGGCAACCCAGAAGAGACCAGTAATGCTCCGTATATTAGCTGTAAACTCGCCGGCGAGTCCTGTGATGTCAACTCTCCGTCGCCTTGTCAGGGTAGTGCATCAAAGAGTTTTCCATATTGTGTTAAACATGGAGGGATTCAAATATGAATGAGTAAACTCTATGAATGAACCATGTTAACTATGAGGATGAATCATACCTCTGTCGGTAGTGCTAAATTCGTCCGCCTCTGTAGCTGAATGTCCGGCTCGTCTCTGTGCCATTCAGACGATCCGGTACAACCAGGGAGTTTTCCTTGGTAAGGGGACTCGTGTGGGATGTATTCGGTCTCGTGAGACCGCAGGAGCTAATCGACCGATCAGTAATAGTTCTAAGGTCAAGAAACCCGACAACAACCGGGAGAGCGGAGTGCTGATGACGTGACCCTCCATACCACATCCAATTAACGCCCTTGACAGAGGATGACACGGCGGTCGGTCTGGTCTGAAGGCACTTGTAGCGCCAAAACGTGGAAATTTGCCTTAACTTTTTACACTGAAGAGCCAAAGAAATTGGTACACCTGCCTAATATCGTGTGGGGACCCGGCGAGCACGCAGAAGTGCCGCAACACGACGTGGCATGGACTTGACTGTCAGAAGTAGTGCTGGAGGGAACTGGTACCATGAATCCAGCAGTGATTATGGAAATCTGTAAGAGTACGAGGGGGTGGAGATCTCTTCTGAACAGCATCCCAGATATGTTCAATTATGTTAATGTCTGGGGAGTTTGGTGGCCAGCCGAAGTGTTTAAACTCAGAATAGCGTTCCTAGAGCCACTCTGTAGCAATTCTGGACGTGTGGGGTGTCGCATTGACCTGCTGGAATTGCCAAAGTCCGTCGGAATGCACAATGGACATGAATGGATGCAGATGATGAGACAGGATGCTAACGTACATGTCACCGGTCAGTCGTATCTAGACGTATCAGACTCCAACTGCACAAGTCCTATACCGTTACAGAGCCTTCACCGGCTTGAATAGTCCCCTACTGACATGAGGGTCCATGCATTCATGAGGTTGTCTCCATACCCTTTCACGTCCATCCGCTCGATACAATTTGAAACGAGATTCGTCTGACGAGGCAACATGTTTCCAGTCCGATGTCGTTGTTATCAGGCCCAGGCTAGGCGTAAAGCTTTTTGTCTTGCATTCGTCAAGGGTACACTAATGGGCCTTCGGCTCTGAAAGCCCGTATCGATGATGTTTCCTTGAATGGTTCGCACGCTGACAGTTATTAATGGCCTGGCACTGAAATCAACTGCAATTTGCGGAAGGGTTGCACTTCTGTCGCGCAGAACGATTCTCTTCAGGCGTCGTTGGTCCCGTTCTTGCAATATCTTTTTCTGGCCGCAGCGATGTCGGATATCTGATGTTTTGCCGGATTCCTGATACTGACGCTAAACTCGTGAAATGCTCGATCATGAAAATCGCCACTTCATTGTTACCTCGGAGATACTGTGTCCCATCACTCGTGCGCCATCTGTAACACCACGTTCAAACTCACTTAAATCTTGATAACCTGCCATTGCAGCAGCCATAAGCGATCTAACAAATGCGCCACACAGTCGTCGTCTTAGGTAGGCATTGCCGACTGCAACGCCGTATTCTGCCTGTTTATATATCTCTCTGTTTTGAATACACATGCCTATACCAGTTTCTTTGGAGCGTCAATGTATGTTCCCGTTTAATCGCACTCCTACGTTACCGATGTAACATCGTATTTTGCGATCGCGCCCCCAGTTCTAGGACATTTTCGTTCTTTACGTGTCGTTTTGGTTTCGTACTCAAAAGTTAGAAGTGAACGTTTGACAGCATTCAACGAAGGACGGGAAGAATTTGTACAGTCTACGACAGTGCACACTGCGATCGTCAGGAACGATACTCGATGGTGTTTATTTACGTACTTTATCCACTTTCACTTGGTTATGTAGTCACTAATTTCCTGTGTTACTCTAAGCTACGAATCACCAACAAGCGTTGCAGGTAACTATGCCAATGTTATTTATGAACTCAATGTTTATGGCGGCAATTCGAAGAGCTTTTGTGCGTCCAGTGTCCTAATTTCTCGGTTTGCACAGATAACAATCACGTAATTAGCTCCAGGTTTTCACAGGTTTATGAATATAGAACGTTGGACATAAATGGGCAAAATAAACGGATTGAAAACGTAACAACGTATAGCTCGGCTAAATGCAGCACGTTCACAAACTGTGGTGTTCAGCGGAAAGTGAGGAAGTGCTTCCCGAAAAACTACTAGTGACATGGCGTGTTTGTCAACATTTCAGGACAGTATCTGCCATTTTAATTTCATAATTATTTGCGCGTTAATATTTATGATGAAAAATTGAAAGGATCACTGAATGAAATGATTTTTCTAATTTTAAAATTTTTTATTAACTTTCAAAAAAAACAAGGTGCTCCGTCAGAGTATTCTCAAAGTGTTCTGTCAGAAGAGTTTGCAAACATCTGGCCTAGAGCGATAATGGCACATTTTCGAACTAGGGTTTTTTCGTGCCTAGTACAATCAGTAGTGCTGAACAAATAGAACAGGGCGTTTCCGTGACAGTTAAAACTACTTTCACGGACTTAACGGAAAGGAAATTCATCAATTGGATGTAGAGAGTAACGGTCCGGAAACCACTGAGCCGAGTGTTACAAGGGAAAAATGAGAATTTCACATCTTTTGCTAGCGATTATAAAAACCCAAGCAGACATACTTTTGTTGGGTTGTTTTTTGGGGGAAGAGACCAAACTGCGGATTAGGGAAGGACGGGGAAGGAAGTCGGCCGTCCCCTTTCAAAGGAACCACCCCGGCATTTAACTGGAGCGATTTAGGGAAATCACGGGAAACCTAAATCAGGATGGTCGGACGCGGGATTGAACCGTCGTCCTCACGAATGCGAGTCCAGTATGCTAACCACTGCGCCACCTCGCTTCGTTTTTTTTATGGACGAGTTGAATTCACAGCAGCCGTTCTCTGTGGCCTCGTCTATCTTCTGTGAAGGGGTAACATCGTAGCACAAAGGCCTGTCGTACCCAGATGATCTACTACGGAAATCTAACAGTGTTTACAGGTGGTAAAAGTCATTGCAAAGCGATTCCTGTTAAGTGCGGCATTCTCCTACGTGGACCGTTAAACGTCGTCACAAAGAGCTTAACGACGTGGTCACGAAAAGACTTCCCTGTTTTACACACTTATTATGGGACATCTGACGAAGGTGTTCACAAGCAAGGTGTGCAAAGCGACCTGGGGCACCATAATGTTGCAACCATATACATCCATGACGGGATGTCGGTACAATGTGTCAGAAACACTGGTGCACTGAACCAGTGAGGAAACAGATACTGGCCTGTTAACCAATCGTTGCTAGTAGCCGCTTAAAAGTTTACTGCAAATTTGCCAGCGATCCATACGACGATACTGCGGGGCTCAGCTCACGTATGCCTGCTGCTGCTGCTGCTGCTGCTACTAAGACGGCTTGCTGAAAAGCAGTGCCTCTGAATTTTTTTATATGAAAATTCCTAAAGCTTTTCAATAACTTCTTTATTCTTTATGTCCGCGTATTTATTTTTGAACAAAGTCATCCTGGCGAAGTACACATTTCTCTCAAGGAAACACCAGTTTGTTGCTACCGTTACTGTAGAATGTTTGACTTCGTTGACGGAGCCACAACCTAACCTATGCTTGCATAGCTTCATTACTATCAAAGTGTAGTTCTCGGAGGTGTCCTTTACACCAGGAGCTCTGTCACACACATTGAGTGTCCGCAGCTCGTGGAGATCATCATCATCCTCATCCTCATTCGTGACAGTGGCTAGATTGGACTGTGTAAAAAAAATTGGGGCTTTGTAAGGGCGCTATTGACCGCGCAGTTGAGTGCTCCACAAACCAAACACACGTTGAGGTTAACACCACTGTTTTCTTCATTGCGTCGCACATTACTGATGTTCATGGCCATCTCACCGTACACAGTTTCATTCTTCTATGGATGTTGTTGGTACATTTTATGCGGTTAGAAACTAGATTACAGTAGAGAGGATGAGATTTTCACTCTGCAGCGGAGTGTGCGCTGATATGAAACTTTCTGGCAGATTAAAACTGTGTGCCGGAACGAGACTCGAACTCGGGGACCTTTGCCTTTCGCGGGCAAGTGCTCTACCAACCGAGTTACCCAAGCACGACTCACGCCCGTCCTCGCAGCTTTACTTCTGCCAGTATCTGGTCTCCTACTTTCCAAACTTAACAGAAGCTCTCCTGCGTATTAGATTACAGTACCCTGTTCTCACGTACCAACATATGTAGTTAGGTTATACACCGCCATGTCACGCGGTACAGTTCGGAGCCCTCTGGCGGGAGAGGGTTGCAACTAGCGTCAGCGAAGCGGTAAGTCGACCGAGTAATATGCATGATACGTAATTACTCAACCGACATTGAGAACAGAATAAAAAATTCGGAGGCATTTCGTTTTAGCACACCCTCGTATTGAGTGTTGTGTCCCTTGTGGAAAAGACATTGCCCGAGAAAAGTAAACTACAGATCTGCTATACTCACACCAGGAAAAGGCTTAGAAACATGTAGGTGTTCCAGTTGTAGTCGACGCTATAGCGTTAACTGTCGACATTCACACTCTTATCTCACTAATAATGGGACGGCTGATATTTACCGCATCAACTGCAGCATCTATAACCCTCTAA
Source organism: Schistocerca americana (assembly GCF_021461395.2). NCBI lineage: Eukaryota > Metazoa > Arthropoda > Insecta > Orthoptera > Acrididae > Schistocerca > Schistocerca americana. The sequence continues at coordinate 305,787,627 of NC_060120.1, read as the reverse complement.
AGCTGTGTTCGTTTTCAAGGGTGTGACTTAAATTTCGTCCTGTGGGCTTACGTGGTTTGCAAATATTGTCTCGCACATAGTGCGTTGTAATATTAAAATACTGCCTTTCTATACGTGATAGGCGAGCCTGAAAATAGGGTTGCGCCCTGCTTGGACCATAGAAAGGGACATAATAGACCATTAATACCGACGCTCTCTGTCAGTAAGTAATTGGCCTTTTTCTCGAACTTGCATTTGCATTTGCAGTTCTCAGAATCTGCAGACCTTTAGTACACAAATGTGCGCTGAAAAAAGAAAGATGGTTGTGGGTGTACGGTTGGTGGATTCTTTTCATTGGGCAGTGCGCTGTCCACGGAGCAGCTGACTGGAAAAATCGGCGGCCGCGACCCACCCCTTTGAAGTGAGCCGCGCTACACCGCGCCGCTGCAGACCGGTGGGTCGCGGGTTTTGACGACTCTGCGCACGGGAAGCACAGGCCAGCAGCAGTCGGGACGCGGCTGTTCCTCTCAGGGGACCACTTCAGATTCTACTGCAGCCACTCACTTCCCCGCCGCATTTATTTAAACACTTCCTGTTCAAGTAAACTTGACTCGCTTTGACTGAGACACCACAAGCGGCAGTCAAGAAGCGTTAAGTGTAAACTTTCCTTCCTTCAGGAGACTAACACTTTACCTGCAAAAACGTGTGTTGTGTCTGAAGTTGAATACATTTAAAGATGTATATTCAGTTAGTTGACGATGAATATTTTATTTTGGCCAGAAGTTCACACGAAGTTTGAATGCTTGCGATAACATACTAGACTTCTTTGCAGCAATCGTGACCAAATAGAGAGCGTCATGACTGATACAGGAATCAGTGATCACATGGTCGTTGCAGTCAGAATGAATACCTTAACATTCAAATTCACCAAAAATAAACGCAAAATATATTTACAAAAGCAGATAAAAAGTTGCTTTGCGCCTTCCAAACTATGTAAGCGTCGACCAGATGTGGTGCAAATTCAAAGAAATATTGTTTCCCTAACTGAGACTTTATTACAAGGTAATTAACAATAGGCGGAAACGATCCCCCACGGTACACAAAACAAGATCTGAAAGAATACGAAATATCCAAGATAGACCGGCGACGTTTCACAAAATTTCGAAGCTTTTAAAAGCTCACATAACAGAACTGTCAAGTGTGTCTGGTCGTATGTAAAGTATGTCATCGGCAAGACAAAGTACTTTTCTGTGCGATAGCAGTACTAATGTTACCGATGACATCTCCACTAAAGCGGAGTTCACTAAACAAGGTTGTCCGAAATTCCTTCACCAAAGACGATGCAGTAAATGTCCCAGAATTCGAATCAAGAGCAGCTGCCAAATGAGAAAGTGGGAAGTAAGCTTCGGTACACAATCGGGACCGCAAATTTTATCTGAGTATGCTGATGTAACAGTTTATTAGCAATCATATCCAACTGCTCGCTCGACGGAAGATCCGTAACCAAAGGATGGAAATTTGAGCCGGTCTTGCCAATGCACAAAGAGGAAATAGAAGTTATACACTTATAGACCTATATCATGGAGATACATTTACAGTAGGGTTTTTGGAACATATACTGTTTTAGAACATTATCAAACATAACTGGCTCTTTGTTCACATGTGAGTGCTGTCGACAGGGATCCCAAATTGATTCCATACCCCGTCAGTCCAAAATGTTTAGAGACTGTATTAATAAAAGTAGAGAAAATTTGGTATGGTTATTTTAATGCTTCAGTTCTATATAGCCTCTCCCCATACAGAACGTTTACATTACACGTTAAAATAAAAAATTCCTACTTAGAGATGATGATCAACTCGCGCGTCACATTGGCTTGAATGTCGGTCATGTCAATGCATTGACCGACTCTTCATGTGAATTGCTGCACATTGTCGTATTGCGGTGGGTTTGCATTGATAACACCAAAACTCATCATAATTGGTCATTTTTTCTGGAAGAAAATTGCTCGTGTTTTGCATTTCAATCCAGTGGCGCCGAGGCATTCACGCGTCATAGTTTCCGTTCACGCGTCGTTGTTTCCGTTCATGAGTCATGGTGTGCAGAACAAACTTTGCACACACTTTTCTTCAAAACATTTTGGAGAATGTCTCGAACACTTGATTCAGAGATGTTCAGTTTGTCGCTCCATTGTGGTTTGTGACCCAACTTTCGACTACAACGGCGGCACGTCCACTACTTAACACGGTCTGCTCGCAAGTGACTCGTCGAATAAATATCTATTTACAGTTGTTAGTTCAGACTGCCACCTGTTTTACTGCACTGACGTCGCTTACAGCCCGGGAAAAAATTCCGTCTCGGAATTTGTTGGGCGCACGGTGCATTTCCTTATTTCAAGATGTCTGTCGACACGTTCAAGAACAAGTGACTTCTAATCAAATTGCCTGCCTGTGGAGTATCATTTCAGGTGTGCCACTGGGTTTGTGATTTCCTTTCATGCAGTTGACAGTTCACAGTAATTGACGGGAGGCCACCTCGTGGAACGGAAGTGGTATCTGAGGTTCACGAAGATGGTGTTATTCGCCCTCTACTGTTTCTAATGCATATAAACAATTTAAAAGGACAATCTGAGAAGTCATCTAGGATTGTTTGCCGATAATGATGGCGTTTACCGCCTATTTCAAATGGTTCTGAGCACTAAGAGACTTAACATCTGAGGTCATCAGTCCCCTAGAACTTAGAACTACTTAAACCTAACTAACCTAAGGACATCACACACATCCATGCCCGAGGCAGGATTCGAACCTGCGACCGTAGCAGTCGCGCGGTTCTGGACTGAAGTGCCTAGAACCGCTCGGCCACCGCGGCCGGCTTTACCGCCTAGTAAAGTCATCAGAAGATCGAAACCATTACTACATGATTTTTACACTATATTTGTGCGGGTGGAGGGGGGGGGGGGGGGTTACAAGCAGAGAGCTGTCATTGAGTTTCTTTTGGCGGAAAACCAGAGCATCGCAGATACTCGTAGGCTCTTGGAAAATGCCTACGGAGACTTGGCAGTGAACAAAAGCAAGGCGAGTCGTTGGGCGAAGCGCCTGTCATCATCCCAACAAGGTCGCGCAAACCTGTGCGATCTCCCGCGTGCCGACTGGCCGCAAATAGCAGCAGTATTGGCACGTGTGCGATCATAAACAAAAATCTTGCTGGTCAACTGGATGTCTTTGTTGGTAGTGTATTATGCTACCTTCATAAAATTGAACCGGCTTCATTATCTGCAGCGCCACAGAAATGCAAACGAATATCTCCTTGTCCATGACAACGCAAGGCCTCACAAAAGTCTGCGCACCTGAGAGCTCACAAGAATCATTGGACTGTTTTTCCTCATCCACCCTACAGCCCGGATCTTGCACCTTTCGAGTTTTACCTGTTTGGCCCAATAAAGGATGCAATCCGCCGGAAGCAGCTTGTGGATGATGGGGAGGTTATTGATGCATCAAGACGTCGGCTTCGACGTCGACCCGGGCGCTGATCACCGCGCAGTTGAGCGCCCCACAAACCAATAATAATAATAATAATAATAATAATACCCGTGGAGGCCCGGGAAAAGAATAGGCCTCCGGTATGTTATGCCAGTCGTAAAAGGCGACGAAAAGAACAAACCACTAATAGGGCTAACCCCCTTTTAGTGTGATTAGTTGGTTCAGGGCAGAGCTAATGAAGCCTCGGACAAGCGCTGCCATGGTCGGGGACGACGCTTGAACCCTATGCCCGTCCACAATGGTAACGACACTGCTTGCCACACGGAAAATGATTTAAATCCAAATAGAGGTGTTTTGCAGGATATGCTTCCTGCGACCACTCTAGAAGGAAAACAAAGACAGAAGATGAGATGCTCAGATGAAGTTAACAGACAACTCATGCTCTGTTATTACCAAGCAACAAACTTAGGAACAAACACAACTGGATACAGATCACAAGTATACACAACATTTATTACCAGATACCCATAATTAAAAATTTTAACAGAACAACGACTAGCTGATCAGATCCGTGTAATAATCAAAAATAACATGATACCCCAGTCAGAATTAGAAAACATCAAACAAGTGCAACAAATACTAGAACAAAATAATGTGCAATCAGAAGAAGAAGGAAATACAGTAATGGACTCAAACATCCCAGAGCAAACAAAGAACAACACGCATCAATTAAACCATCAGAGGAAAACGAAATCTTAAGACAGCCACCACATGTTCACACATGTTATATATAGAAGAAAAATTTCAGCTGACATATACAGGGCGTTTCAAAAAGAAAGAGCAGATTTCAAACATTTATTTCTCAAAAACTACAAATGATAGAAACACAATTCAAACGTTTCTTGTCAGAGAAAGGTTCAAAGTTTTTCAATGGTCCGCGCAGAAGTTCCATGCAAATCCGCAGTGGCGCTGGCGTTTGTTTGTAGGAAAATGGCGACGACACCACAGGAACGATCATTTTGTGTGCTGCAATTTGCAAAGTTAGAGTCCATTGTTGGTGTGCAACGTGCATTCCGCCGTCAATTCAACAAACAGCCGCCTCGTCATAAGCAAATTTATGAGTGGCATCACAGATTCGTAGAAGATGGTTGCATCTGCAAGCGAAAAAGCACGGGTCGTCCACGCACATCGGATGAAAATGTCGAGCGTGTCCGTGCAGCTTACGAAAGGAGCCCTAGAAAATCCACGACACGGGCAAGTCACGAACTAAACATGTCTAAAACAACGGTATGGCGCGTTCTGAGTAAGCGTCTGCACATGAAGCCGTACAAACTGCAGTTATTGCAAGCATTGCGTCCTGACGACCACAACAAAAGGTTCGAATTTTCAACTGCAATTCTACAGGACATGGAAGAGGACAATTTTGCCGAACGATTAATTTTTTCAGATGAATCAACGTTTCACATTTCTGGTAAAGTTAATCGGCATAACGTACGAATTTGGGCGAGTGAAACTCCGAGGGACGTTATTCAACATGAAAGAGACTCACCAAAGGTTAACGTCTTTTGTGCAATTTCGGTAAACAAAGTTTATGGACCTTTCTTTTTCATGGAGAAAACTATCACAGGAACCATTTACCTGGACATGTTAGAAAACTGGCTATTTCCTCAACTTCAGGAAGATTCAAATCACTTCATCTTCATGCAAGATGGCGCCCCACCACACTTCTCTGAACCTGTACGACGGTACCTAAATAACACCATTCCAGGACGGTGGATTGGAAGAGCAGGAGCACAAGATCAATGTCATCGTCTGTGGCCTCCCAGGTCACCAGACCTTACTCCCTGCGATTTTTATTTGTGGGGGTACATAAAGGACTGTGTTTATGTCCCACCTATGCCCGCTACTCTTCAAGAGGTACGACATCGAATTGTTGCGGCCGTGAATTCGGTAACTAAAGACCAGTTGCGTCGTGTGTGGCAAGAAATGAGATACCGGTTTGATATTTGTCGTGTAACAAATGGTGCTCATATTGAGGTACAGTTTTGATATTTGTTGTGTAACATTTGGTACTCATATTGAGTGAAGGACCGTTGGAATTGTGTTTCTATCATTTGTAGTTTTTGAGAAATAAATGTTTGAAATCTGCTCTTTCTTTTTGAAACGCCCTGTATATAGAATACAAAGACACAAATGCAGACATTAGACCATTCTTGCATAGACCACCAAATAACCCACGAGTCGAAACAACAACAACAACTATCAACACAATCATACACAACAAAATAAATGAAAATGCAACTATGGAAGAGTTACAACTACTGATTTATATAGGAGCACTCACTACACTAAATATACACACTAGGCAGAGATCAGAACCAACCAACACACAGAAGAAGCCGACAAAACCAGCATGGCAACACAGGCTACAGATCAGAATAGAAAAACTGAGAAAAGACATCAGACAACTAACACAATTTATAAGAAATGAAATATCAGACAAAAACGAAAAAGGTTAGGTAAAATCTCACAACAAGAAGCGATAGTGAAAAGAAGCAGAAATTACAAGCATTGGCCAAACGACTTAGAAGATACAAAAAAAGTGAAAATAGAAGGAAACAAAACCAAACATTCAACACAAACCAAAAGAAATTTTACCAGACAATAGATAACACACACATTAAAATAGACAATCCACCAATTATAACAGACATGGAACACTTCTGGAGCAACATATGGTCAAACCCGGTACAACATAACAGGCATGCACGGTGGATACAAGCAGAAACAGACACATGCAAGATGATACACAAATGCCTGAAGTGATAATTTTGCAACATGAAGTCACCCAAGCAATTAATTCTACTCGCAATTGGAAAGCTCCTGGAAAAGATAAAATAGCAAATTTCTGGCTAAAGAAGTTCACCTCAACACATTCACATCTAACTAAATTATTTAACAGTACATTGCAGACCCATACACATTCCCTGATACACTTACACGTGGAATAACTTATCTGAAACCTAAAGATCAAGCAGACACAGCAAACCCAACTAGATATCGCCCCATAACATGCCTACCAACAATATACAAAATATTAACTTCAGTCATTACACATACAAACACAGAACAAAATTATAAATGAAGAACAAAAAGACTGTTGCAAAGGAGCACGAGGATGTAAAGAGCAACTGATAATAGATGCAGAGGTGACATACCAAGCTAAAACTAAACAAAGGTCGCTACACTACGCATACATTGATTACCAAAAAGCTTTTGATAGTGTACCCCACTCGCGGTTACTACAAATATTGGAAATATACAAAGTAAATCCTAAATTGATACAGTTCCTAAACATAGTAATGAAAAATTGGTAAACCACACTTAATATCCAAACAAATTCAAATACTATCACATCACGTCCAATACAGATTAAGCGTGGAATATACCAAGGAGACTCATTAAGTCCTTTCCTCTGAACCCACTATCCAACATGCTAACTAATACAAATTATGGATACAATATTACTGGAACAAACCAACACAAAATCACACATTTGCTATATATGGATGATCTAAAATTACTGGCAGCAACAAATCAACAACTCAACCAATTACTAAAGATAACAGAAGTATTCAGCAATGATATAAATATGGCTTTTGGAACAGACAAATATAAGAAAAATAGCATAGTCAAGGGAAAACACACTAAACAAGATTATTACATATTGGATAACCACAGCGACTGCATAGAAGCGGTGGAAAAAACAGATGCCTATAAATATCTAGGATACAGACAAAAAATAGGAATAGATAATACAAATATTAAAGAACTGAAAGGAAATATAGACAAAGACTAACAAAAATACTGAAAACAGAATTGACAGCAAGAAACAAGACAAAAGCTATAAATACTTATGCTATACCAATATTGACCTACTCATTTGGAGTAGTGAAATGGAGTAACACAGACCTAGAAGCACTCAATACACTTACACGATCACAATGCCACAAATATAGAATACATCACATACATTCAGCAACAGAAAGATTCACATTAAGCAGAAAGGAAGGAGGAAGGGGATTTATCGACATAAAAAACCTACATTATGGACAGGTAGACAATTTAAGAAAATTCTTTATAGAACGAGCAGAAACTAGCAAAATACACAAAGCAATCACTCATATAAAGACATCGGCTACACTACTACAATTTCATAACCACCTCTACAACCCTTTAGATCACATAACAGCAACAGATACGAAGAAAGTAAATTCGAAAGAGAAAACACTACATGGCAAGCACCCGTATCATCTAACACAGCCACACATCGATCAAGACGCATCCAACACATGGCTAAGAAAAGGCAAGATATACAGTGAGACGGAAGGATTCATGATTGCAATACAGGATCAAACAATAAACACCAGATATTACAGTAAGCATATTATTAAAGATTCCAAAACCACAACAGATAAATGCAGACTTTGCAAACAACAAATAGAAACAGTAGATCACATCACAAGCGGATGTACAATACTAGCAAATACAGAATACCCCAGATGACATGACAATGTAGCAAAAATAATACATCAACAACTTGCCATACAACATAAACTAATAAAACAACACGTCCCCACATACAAGTAAGCACCACAAAATGTACTGGAGAATGATGAATACAAATTATACTGGGACAGAACCATTATAACAGATAAAACACCACCACATAACAAACCTGACATCATACTCACCAATAAAAAGAAGAAATTAACACAACTAATCGAAATATCCATACCCAATACAACAAATATACCGAAGAAAACAGGAGAAAAAATTGAAAAATACATCCAACTGGCTGAGGAAGTCAAGGACATGTGGCATCAGGATAAAGTTATACCAATTATACTATCAACTACAGGAGTCATACCACACAATATCCACCAGTACATCAACGCAATACAGCTACATCCAAACTTATATATACAACTACAGAAATCTGTAATTATTGATACTTGTTCAATTACCCGAAAGTTCCTAAATGCAATGTAACACATACCGTACAGTTAAAAGGAAGTCACGCTTGATCAAGATCCGCGCCACTTTCCATTTTTAACCAGACATAACGTCTGAGAAAGAAAAGAAATAATAATAATAACCATAATAATACTGATAGTCGTCATCAGCATCATCTACGTCGACCATTAGAGAGGTACGGTGTGGGCATAGAGACCTCCAAGTAACGTTGAGTAAGGCCGTCGCATTGAACGGAGATTATGTTGAAAAGTAGGGTTTTGCAGCCAGAAGGGTGGAGAATAATATGGTGTATTGGAATCCTAAATAAAACCAACCTGCTTTCAGAAAAAGTGTTGCATTACTTATTGAACGCACCTCGTATATGGTGCGAAAAGTAACCATTGACACACAACAATAAAGTGTGTACGGTTCTCGACAAGAGTTTAAGGAAAAGTCAGTTAAATCTCGGCTACACGATTAATTACAGAAATTTAAATGGGGTCGGTTCGACTAAATATCTCGCGATAACAAGTACAATAAATTTACCCGTCTTCTTTTTTAGTATCGCTGCAGGGAAATGAATCCTTGCTAGATAGGATTGATGGGGGACGTAGCAGGGATTCAATGAAGGGCACGGATATGATAAGTTGTTTGAGGTGGCATTCATGAAAGCACTGGTAGTTTCTGTTGCGGCGAAATATTTCACGAAGTTTGTCTCGAACTTGCTCCTCCGAATGCGAAAATGTTTCCTCCCATCTACGTAGGGGAAAATTACTATCATAATAAAATAAATCGGAGCTCGCACGAGAGTATTTAGGTGTTCATTTGTGTTATTCGTGAGTGGAACGGTTGAGAAATAGTCTGAAAGGTGTTCAGAGTATGAGCCCTCTGCTGAGTAGTCATGTAAACAGTCAGCGTTGATATTCCAAACAACCGGTATTCTGCTGGGGATGAATTCGTAGCGAACCTGATAGTGATAGTGAAATTTTAAACAGTTCCTGGTAAACGGAGCTTTTCAAGTTTCTTGAGAGATGCTGCAGGAGCAGAAAACAGAGATTCCATAGCAGTGAAACTTATCAATTGCCGAACTATGCGGATGGGGGTATTCATGGTGACCATTGCCCGTTTGACATCCCCTGCAGCTAATGCGTCCATATGGTACCTGCGTGTTTGTAAGTCATCCACCCACTTTCCGCCAGGTCGCTTTCTTAGTCTTTCATTTCCTCCTGGAATGCAACATGCCTCAGAAGCGAAAGAATCGGGCATCTAATTGCTGACCCCTCTCTACTCAAATCCATCTACCCAGAATATTCTGAATTGATTCAGTTACTCATAATGGAGTCCCATGAAACCTTTTCGTTCCTCAAACATTGCTTCTGATTAATCATGCCAATAATTTAATGAGTACAGCCGTGCTCCACTTGAGCCGTTATTGTTGTTCGTCGTAATACGCCAAAGTGCTACAAAAGGATGAACATGTATCTTGGTTGCGATACCATCGTGTCTGCCGGTTCAACTCTTACTGTATTGTATTTGTAGTGAGCTACAATGTGTTAAGACTATCATGATATGTTGTTAGTACGTCATTATAATTAATTTTAATCATCGGGTATGCTACGTATGTAATAAGATACTGGACGCTTATGTACACAAAAAACCAATACAGTTAAAGAAAATCCATTTCTGTGGACCGACGATGTGGCTCAGTGGTAAAAAAATTCGACTCAGACCAGAGAGACTTCGGGGTTCAAATCCCCACGGTCCCATCCAGATTTTGGATTTGCCAGTGTTACAGTGTACTTAACGTGTTGTATGTTTCATTGAAAACTAATAAGCAGATGTGAGCTATAGGTGACGCAGCATTGATACGTGTAATAATTTTTTTTGATTTGATCACAAAATGTATTCAACTTTCCATCCGTGTGGACCAGTATAAGCCGAAATGAAGTTAATGGACACGGGTTAAACTAGACCGCGATTTAGATGGTCAATGATACACCACCATAAATGTTTTTTTACTTTCATAATTTGTTTTCGTCATATGCGACTTTTTTGGTTTCGTTTCGTGCATGTCTCTTTCTGCTCTTTTGATATTGCTCTGCTTTGTACTGTCTTTCACGTTAAATATTCTCATGAAAGAGCTACAAGCATTTGTTTTGTACATTGTTGTCCAGTAGGATGGGGTCGTATTTTTAGAAAAGATTGCGCTCTGTTTTTCCAAAACAGTGAGTCTCATTTCATTTTCATTTTGGTGCATATACAGACGCAGCTCTGTTGTTGAAAATAGGCAGTTTCAGGTCAGGATTGAAAGCGGAAATGCAATTATGATGAGCTGCTTTCAGTTCGTGGAAACCGACCGTTGCTGCATAGCCTGCCAACAGACAATACAAGCGCGGAAACTAAATTAACTCTCTTTACAGAACATATCCTTTCAAGAAACATTCATTTGCCCCCGTGCGCAAACACATACACAGTGTGTAATTAAATCAGACGTCAGAACTGCGCTGATTGTGCCGTTAATTGTGGGGAGAAATTGAATGGTAATTAGCTTTCATGAAAACTCACAGTAGTTACTTCTCGTCCATGCGACACACATTTCTCCTTGCACACAAGGTAAGCAATTAACTTCACGTAATACGTGAAGTTCACTAGTTTTGGGACTCTTAATTCCTTTATGGCCTGAAAAGTATGGAATAAGCAATTAATACGCGGTGATGCTTTTATAAAGCGCAACGTCTTAGAATATATCTTACCATACAGTCGTGTATCCGTGTATTGAGTGTGCAGTCAAAAATTTACATCTACGTTGACCTTTTGATTATCTCATATTTTTAACCAATACAAGCTTCGAAAGGTTTCATCTCGGCTTAGTAATGTTTGGAGAATTATACGCAGTAACTTTCTCCATTGCACGCTGTGGACAAAGGGCGATACGTCGCAGCAAGCAAACTTTTTTTAATGTTCTACCTTTCTTGGTTTGCAAGTACTGTGGTATTGCCTTCGGAGGCTACAAGTTATGTCACTTGACAAGGTTAAATTTAATGACCCTCGATTATAAGCCTTCTAAAAAGGAAAGATTTCGATTTAATTTGATTGTCACACTGGTATCAGTGCTTGTATGAACAGTCAGTCCAGAAAGCTTAGTCTGGATTAGTAATGAATGGAGAAAAGTTAAGACAGGGCTTTTAGTGCTTAAAGTGTTTTAGATTGCCTCCCTTTTCTTAGGTACAACGCACAGCACCATGTAAAACAATCAGAAATGTCCCTCTTTGGGATGTTGTTTTAATTCGCTTCAAATGTGGGTTACGTCGCCAAAGCATTGTCCCATCATGTGAATTTCTGCACTTTGTCGTTCTGTGTTAGGTCTCTATTGACAGCACACCCGTCTCTCTACCCGTGATGATCTTTTTCCAGAAAAGGATTGTCAGCGTTTTACACTTACCCAGTCGCGGCAGGCGTCCAGGCATCATTGTCTTTGTTTTGGAGTCAAGGGGTGCGGAACAAACTTTGCTCACACTTTTCTCTCCTTCAGAAGATACTGGAAAATATATTAACATTTGATTTAGAGATATTGCTCCATTGCCATTTTTGGCAGATCAACGTGACATAACTACGGCCTCACATCTATATTGCCTGCTTACAACTGGTCGAATACGCATCTGTTGTTTACTGCTGTTGTTAGTTAACGCTGCCACCGTAGTTACTTCCTTGCACTCCATGAATAAAATACGTCTCGGCACTAGACATCATGAACGGAGCGAAGGCGAGTCGTATGTTCGGGTTGCATACGTTACAAATCAAGGCGTCGTTGTTGCATCAGTGCTAATGAGTTTCCTTGGTCCGCTCTGTAGTTAGTGAGTACGGCGAATCTGAGAACTGCGGCGCTGCTGTCACTTCATACCCGTGGAGTTGTTCTCTCTTACTGAAGCATGCAGGAGTGTAAGGTTAGTCGTGACTTACTGACATTACGGAACATGAGTATCCGAACTGCTGTTGTAAAGTACCACTGACAAGACGAAATGACCGATTGTTGGGCTCAGTTGGACGTTCAACGAAGCTGTATTTTTTCGAGACTGTGGAGAGTTTAAGACGAAATTTTATTGATGCAAAGTACAGAATGGCAAATGTGTTCCATGAGGGGAGGAGTGACATCTGGAACAAGTTTCACTCTTCATACGACAAACGTACAAATTTTCTTCCAATGCAGCGTCCGAGATAAAACTGCGTTTACGAAATAACAGTTATGCAGCTTATGATTCATTTTTGTAATTTATTTTAGCAGTTAATCACCATTCAGAGATTGCACTTCATCCTTGTCATATCTTCCGGCACTGTCGTTACATACTCGTAATACCTCGACAATGTATATGGATAGAGGTGTATATGGATAGATATTAAACATTAAAATAAATTTGTTCACTGCTAACCGATCAGTCTTTTTTTTATTTTTTTTATAAATAATAGGCAATGTCCTGACTGACTGACACATCATCGCCTAGCCCAAACCGCTAAGGATAGAACTTGAAATTTGGAGAGGGTATGGATCTTGTACTGTAGACATCGTTTAACCCGTTACTGCCCGAAACTCTATCGGATCATTTTTTGCAAACTTTTATACATAAATACGTTACATTGAGTGATTAATTGAATAAAAAGTTGTTTTGAAATTTTTCAGTTTATTAGAACAAAAACTACAGGCCGTCCCATTTTTGGGACATTGGCCAAATGCGCTATCCAAATTCACAACCTTATTCTCCATGCATAATACTGTAAGAAACAACACAAATAATAAATAATGAATGTTTTAATATTATTGAATGTCTATTCAGTATGAAATGAAGCAAAACACTTGTCGTGTACACCAACATTGCACTTATTACCATGTTTTTTCTTGCAGTAAGCACATCTCTTCTGTGTTTTACTCTCTTCTGTGTTTTACTTGTCACAATGAAATGATTTCCCGGATCTAGTTGTACATCTGTGCTCACCCGTCCTCCCATCAATTTGCTTCCTTGTGGTATTTTGCGTTTTGTTACTGATCCTGTTTTCTTTGATAGGTAAAACAACACTGTTCTGTCGGACATCCAAAAGTGAGAGCTTCTCTTTAAAGTACCGTCTACATCCTGTACAACAGTCTCATTGTTCAATACATTTTTGTCAATGTCTTCATCTGTTATTACATCTGCATCGGGTGGAATAATCGCCAATTCTGCGTCATCATCTTCATCGTCACTCTCTTGATGGTTCGCTATTTCTGCTAGAATTTCTTCAAGTGTAAGTCCACGCGGCATGTTTGTATCCTGTTGGAATCGTAAAATTCGAATAGAACATGGAAAAAAGCAGATATAAAGAACGTAAAATGCAGTTGTTCTCTGTATAATACGTGTATTCAAGAATAGGGCACATCAACAATTAATGATAGTGTAACATGCCATTGTCCCATTATTGGGACGCATAAAATATATCGATAGGCGAACGGTCTACCCGACGGGAGGCCCTAGCCACACGACATTTCCATTTCCATTGCACTTACTTGAAAAAATCTGAAGTATACTTAATCTTACATGGACATCCATATGTTCTTAACAAACACGCCTAGACAACTAAATCACAGCTCATTGTCGTCCAGGAACTACCCAAGTGCGAGAACAAAAAAATCGGCAAGTTTATAATTTTCCTGACGTGAAGTACTTAGAAACAAGTTATTTATTTAACATTTACAGGCATTATAGCAGTTTCAGTGTTTCTGGAAATTCAGCCCCTGAGCGCTTGCAATAGGGGTGAAAATTTTTAAGAAAATATTTCGTTACATTAAAGAAATTTTAAAGCTACATTTATGAAAAATGGTATTTCACTTCTCGGTTAGATATAAGGAAATATTTGTTATGGGATGAAAGTTGCTATGGAAATATCTCCATAAGAACTCAAAAGGCATGATTAACAAAAATTATGGCCTCCAGTAACCAGAATCGCTTTTCGGCCAGAAGTACATTCGGAAAAGACCGTGCCTGTGTGGCCTTAATTAGCGTAGATGATGTTGCAATTTCTGAAGAACATAAAAATTCGAATAAATGAACAAAAATTCTTTGCGGGCCATACAGTGTACGCGAGCGAAGCAGTGGGCACTAAGCTAGTATTGGTATACAAATTGCTTTTATCATTTAGGCAGGTCGGAAATTTTGTGAAATTCTACTTGCTCTCGAGAATAGCTATAAAGCCGACATCGTCATTGTGTGAAATAAATGACTAGTAATTTACAGTTTAATGGTGGACATTTCTTTCAATACGGTTGTGTATTCACCAGGAACACAACGAGTCTGTTGTTATACTTGCGAACTCGTGTACAGGCTCTTCTTTCTGAGCGAGTCGAGTCCAATTGTAGCCGACACAACAGGCGCGGGTGACGAGTAGGTTTGCCGCGGAGGCTCACGAGTCGATTTCCGAGCGTAAGGAGACGGCGAATACGGGGGTGACACTACAGGACTCGCTGGCGAGTTTAAAGCGAGTATAAGGAGCTCATTTCTGGTCTGTATTCGGAACTTTTTGGACGGACTGTTGTTTACCTTTGGTCCTGTTTACAAGTAAGCTACGAGACGATAAACTATCACTAAAATAACTGTTACATGATTACTCAAGCACTTATTGATTTTTGTAGCCACTATTCAGATTTAATGTGTTAATAATTCAAACAGTATTAAACTTAGTTTGTAGACAACACTTCGTTTTTACATAAGGAAACTCATTCGGCTACTGTGTTCATCATAAAAGACACATATGACAGGGGGTGACTGTATGCGAAGATACTACAGTCCTGTGTCCGCTGACGTGTAATTGTAGCTAAAACGATTGCTTCTGTGTAGATTTCAGAGATTACTTATACGTTGAGCATGCTTAATAATGGAAATTAGCCCTCCATGGCTTGACGTGCATCATGTATCTCCATGAATTATTGACTTGTGGCTAAAGGCAGACTTATTTCCGTACCTTACTGAAGGCCTTTACCTTTTGCTTGCTTGCTTCCATTGCTAAATCTTGTATTTTAAACAGGTTTCCTATAGCTGAAGTTGTTTGGAGAGTAGCGACGTGTTTGTATTGAGCTATAACAAAAAACACCAAACCTAAACATTCATTCCGTAAAATAGCTGAACTATAAACCAGGACGGTTTTGGGAGACCAGAAGTCATTAGTAACCCAGAAAATATATGTTTAAGAAAGTGTTTGCGCACTTCATTCGTGTTTAGTAACTAATGTTGTATAATCATACATTTGTTGTTGTTGTTGTTGTTGTTGTCTTCAGTCCGAATACTGGTTTGATGCAGCTCTGTGTTGTTTTATCCTGTAAAATCCTTTGCATCTCCGAATAACAACTGCAACCTACATCCTTGTTTATCTCCCTTTATGATTTTTATACACCCCAATTCCCTCAAATCCTAAATTGGTAATCCCATGATGTCTCAAAATGTATCATCTACGCAGATACCTTTGTTTAGTCCAGTTGTGCCACACACTACTTTTCTCCCCAATTCCTAGTGTCTCCTAACTGGTTAAGTGATCTACTCATCTCATCTTCAGCATTCGTCTGTAGCACCATATTTCCTTTCAAAAGCTTCTTTTCCTGTCTGAACTGTTTTTTCGATTATTCACTTTACTACAGAACCACACCCCAGCCAAATACTTTCAGAAAAGACTTCCTAGCACTGAAAATTATACATTTTGTCAGTGCTAACAAATTCCTGTTTTTCAGATATGCTTTACTTCGCATAGCCAGATATCCTCTCTACTTCGGCCATCATCAGTTACTTTGCCAGAATAGCAAAACTCATGTATTGCTTTGTCTCGTTTCTAATCTAATTCCTTCAGTATCATCTAATTTTTCGACTATTTCTCATTAGTCTTGTTTTACTTAGTTAATGTTCACGTTATATCCTCCTCTATAGATACTATCCATTCTGTCCAATTGCTCTTCCATGTCTTTTGCTGCTTGATAGAATTACAACGCCACCAGCAAACTTCAATTTTTATTTACTGCTTACTCATTGTACAGATTGGATGGCATCGGGGATAGGTTATAACGCTGTCTCACTCCCTTCTCAACCACTTCTTCCCATTCACGCCCCACGACCCTTATAAATGTCGCCTGGTGTTTGTTAAAGTTGTAAGTGGGCTTTTGCTCCCTTTATTTTACCCCTGCTGCCTTCGGAATTTCAAGTAGGGTATTTCAGTCAACATTGTCAAAAGCTTTCTGTACGTCTACAAGTCCTATAAACGTAGATTCGCATTTCCTTAACCTACCTCCTAAGAGAAGTCAAAGGGTTAATATTACCTCGTGTGTTCCTACATTTCTTTAGGATCCAAACTGATTTCCTCGGGCCGGTTCTCGTTAATTTTTGCAACCATGATTTAGTGAACTTATATTTCAGTAATTTCATATGTCAGTAACTGCTTCCTTTGGAATTCTTCCTTTGTAATTGGAATTATTACATTCTTTTTGAAGTCGGGAGGGGGGGGGGGTGGGGGTGTATTTCGCTTCTCTCATACAGCTTGCACTCCAAGTGGAGTAGTTTTGTCATGTCTAGCTCTCCCAAGGTAGTTCTGACGGAATGTTGGCTATTCCAGGGGCCTTGTTTCGACAATGGACTTTCAATGCTCAGTCAAATTCTTCTCACAGTATCATATTTCCTATCTCATCTTCACCTACGTCCTTTTCCTGTTTCTGTAATAACGCCTCGACGTTCATTTCCCTTGTACAGCTCCTCTATACACTTCTTTCACCTTTCCCTTCTTTTCTTGGTTCTGGATTTCCATCTGAACTCTTTAAAAGCTGCTTTTCTCTATCCTAGTATCGGGTGTCTCTCCTGTGAGTCGTCAGGCGCATTTTCTCTAGTGTTTCGGTAGACGTTTGCAGTTCCTTTTTTTGCAACGTGTAGCTGGAGCCAGTCAAAACAAACACTGCTCATCGCGTCTTTCGTGCGTCGCCCAGCATGTAGATTTGTTTCCCATTACGAACAAAATTATTCTTAAAGTGGAATATTACGTGACCATTCGATGGCGCGATCCCAAATTCGTCTGGTGTGTTGTTCGTTTATCTGATATGTATTAACAGGACAGTAAAAGACAAAGAATAACCACTGCTCCAGTGGCTAGTGAGCAACGCTTCTGCACGACAGTAGCAGCCAGCGCGGGCCAGGGCGGTGGAGTCGCTGCTGCGGTATCGATATTCTAGGTGTTTTACTGTTCCTGGCAATAAATATCGATGAAACGAATAACGCAAGAGCCTATTATGGAAGTGCCCTATCGAACAGTCACCTAAAATTCCACTTTAATCATCATCTTGTTTGTAACTGGAAATAAACCACGCTTTCCATCGATACTGGGCGCCCAAAAAAGTTGATGAGAAGCATTTGTTTAGGCTGACCCAGCTACACGCTGCAAAAAAGGAAACATCAGAGAAGACTCGCCTGACGAGTAATGATTACTACTAGGACTTGTCTTGTACAGGGTGGAGCAAATACAAGTGGCTCTGAGAACAGTTCCAGGATACAAAGAAACACAGCAGAGGAAAGAAAATACATTTCTGACCTGACTATAGCAGATGTTGAAAGTGACTCTCGGCACTTTCGGGTCCTGGTAAGCAGGTTGCTGAAGGCGGATCGTAAGTTTTAATAAGACTTTGTGAAAGGAGGAGATAAAATTACTAGTTTCTGCATGTTCGGAGACGGCTGTTGTTCCGCAACTGGCAGTCAACGTGTTGATGAAATGCGGCTATTCATGGATATACATTCGTTAAAATAAATGTTGCATATCTCCGAAACTTTAAAATTGAACGCTGTCGAACAGAAATACGTCTTGATATCAGTAGATTGGTTTGTTTGTAATGTAATTCTAAAGGAAACCTTTCATCTTTCTACTGTGAGGGAGCAGTATGTGCAGGCTATCGCAACCGTGTCACGTGCACACATTGCTGTACATTATTTGTGTGTTATTACGAGAGTTGACGTTGCTTCAGGATGGTTACAATCAGATGCTGCGTGTAGTCACTCAAATGGAGCAAGGAATGAGACAGGTAGACGTCGCAGCGAGTTTCGCTGATAGTGTGAGGTCTCTAGAATCTGGAACAAGTTTCCACCGACAGGATCAGTGAGGATTATCATAATAAATGGACGCAAAAGAAAAAAAAAATGTTGTTTAGGCCGTGTATCTGCGTACAAGACCAAGCAGAAACCCGCAACACCAGGCTACACATCTGCGGCGGTAGTTCCGAACAGCTACAACATTGCAGATGTCTAACACAAACGATACGAAATAGGCTCCACGAGCAGGGATTACGTACCAGAAGACCTCTCAAGGCCCCTCCTCTAAATCGTGTTCTAAGAGGTGCTAGTGTAGCATAGGCACGAAACCACCATTTGTAATTAGTAAGCAGTGGGAAACATCGCACTTTTCTAATGACCCCGATCGTCTCCACCCTAACAACACTAACATTCGTGTGTTGAGGCAGTTTCCAGAACCCCCCCTGCGGGTCCAGGGTAAGAATAGGCCCGAGGTATTCCTGCCTGTCGTAAGAGGCGTCTAAAAGGAGTTTCAACCGTTTCGGCCTTCTATGTGATGGTCCCCCTTGGGGTTTGACCTCCATTTTTCAAAATTCTACAGAAGTACGAGCCTTTTGGGGAAGGACACCTTACATGGTGTACCACTGGTCCTAAGTGCACTAAGACCTTGGCACTCAGCATTGCACCGGCGTTGTAACCATACCCACTATTCCTCAAATTGGGCCTAAACGCCTGATGGGTTGTCCAAGTTACGCCCATAGTGCATCTCCATCTGCACCAGCGATCATGATGGACTTTCCATGGCACCAGAAATCCAGCACGGTAGCCAGCCCGTTGTGGTGGGGTCGTCATGTACCCTCTAGGTTGTAGCCCCCTGACAACACAGGGATCGTACTGCCGATACCTGAGCTGCACCCTCCCCACGTTGGCCAAGGAGTAGATGCCCGTCTCCTTGGGGCATCAGGACTCCCGGCAATGGTCATCCTGCCAGGTGGCCCTTGCTGCGGCTGGGTGGCGCCCGTGGGGAGAGCCCCTGGTCGGAGTGGGTGGTATCGGGGCAGACGTTTCGCAGATGAAACGTCAACACGTATCAGGTCGCTCTGCGGCCGAGTCTTTCAAAAGAAAAGGTACCGTTTCTAGTTCTGGTTCTCCTGCCCTTTCCCCCTTGGCCACTCCGTGGGAGGAGGGACAGGCCCGCCGGCTTGCGGCGAAGTACTTCCCCCGCTATTTGGTCTGTTCTCGAACCGATGGGGGGACGTTCGCCACCTCCAAGCCCATGTTCTTTGTTCAGCACGTTGAGGACGTCTTCGGGGAAATCGAGGCTCTCAGCAAGATGCAATCAGGGTCCGTTCTTATCAAGACCACTTCTGCCACACAGTCGGCGGCACTCCAGGCGTGCGACCGCCTAGGGGACATCCCAGTATCCATTGTCCCACATCTGGCACTAAATAGGACGCAGGGGGTTATTGTTCAATCTGATGAGGAGCTCAGGGCCAACCTGGAGCGCCGCGGCGTGCATTTCGCCCGGCGAGTCCAGCGCGGCCCCAAAGACCGTCGCATCGACACCGGGGCCTTTATCCTCGCCTTCGAGGGGGACGTTCTCCCGGAGAAGGTAAAGGTGATGTGCTACCGGTGCGACGTGCGACCTTACGTCATGCCTCCTATGCGCTGTTTTAGATGTTTGCGCTTTGGGCACATATCGTCCCGGTGTGAGGCTGAGCCCCTTTGTGGCGATTGTGGACGTCCTCTTCGTGAGGAACATACTTGCACCCCACCACCTCGGTGCATTAATTGTCCTGGCGTCCACTCGCCTAGATCCTCAGACTGCCCCGCCTATCAGAAGGAGAAGAAGATACAAGAAATCAAAACTTTGGATCGGCTCTCTTATTCTGAGGCCAGGAAGAAGTATGACCGCCTTCATCCCGTGTCACTGACCACTTCGTTTTCTTCAGTTGTGTCCACTCCTTCCGCGGTATCCTCACCCCTATCCTGTCCCCCCTCCGCCTCCTCTGCCCATCAGGGGGCTCTGCCTCCGCCTCCCAAATCCCTCCCTTCCAAATCCTCCTCCCCCGTGGCCCCCACCCCCTCTGCCCCAGGGGCCACCCTTCCTCCTCCTCCTCCTCCCCCCACGCCACCTGAGAAGCGATCCTCTTCTCAGGCGTCCATCGGGGAAACGTTCCGGACCCCAGCTTCCGAGGTCCGGCGTTCCAAAACGGACTCCGCGCGTGAGGACCTTCTTCGGGTCCAGCCCACCATCCCTGTGCCTCCTCGGCCTTCCAAGAAAGCCTCCAAGAAGAAGTCTCTATCCCCCTCTCCACCCCAGCGCGTTTCGTCTGACGCTTCATCCGTGAGTCGCTGCTCCCGGCCGTCCTCAGTTTCGCCGGGACGCTCTGCTGCCAGGCGCTCCGCCGGCCTTTCGTCGGCAAATGATGCGGCCCCTCCTACACAATCAGGGACAGCGGCCGCAGCTGGCGACGAGTCGATGGAACCGGATCCGCCTCCCGTCGGTTGTAGCGTTGTTCCCTCGCAACCTGGCCCTCTGCGGCCATCGAGGTGACCAGCTCTTCCCCGTCTCGTTCCCCCAACTTTTTGACTAGCAATGGCGTTGTTTCATTGGAACATAAGAGGTATTCGATCTAATCGGGAGGAATTACAACTGCTCCTCCGCCTGCACTGTCCGCTCGTCCTTGGTCTCCAGGAAACCAAGTTGCGCCCGACTGACCGTATTGCCTTTTCCCACTATACCTCGGAGCGGTATGACCTCACCCCTGTGGACGGTATCCCAGCTCATGGTGGGGTCATGTTGCTCGTTCGGGACGATGTCTATTACCATCCCATCCCATTGACCACCCCACTCCAAGCAATAGCTATCCGCATTACTCTTTCTGCTTTTACTTTTTCAGTTTGTACCATCTACACTCCACCGTCATCTGCTGTTAGTCAGGCTGACATGATCCACCTGATCGTTCAGCTTCCCCTGCCGTTCTTATTGTTTGGCGACTTCAATGCCCATCATCCCCTTTGGGGCTCTCCTGCATCCTGTCAAAGAGGCTCACTCTTGGCGGATGTCTTCAACCATCTCAATCTTGTCTGCCTCAATACCGGCGCCCCGACTTTCCTCTCGGACTCTACTCATACCTACTCCCACTTGGACCTCTCGATCTGTTCTACCACTCTTGCCCGTCGGTTCGAGTGGTATGTCCTTTCTGACACCTATTCGAGCGACCACTTCCCCTGTGTCGTTCGTCTCCTGCACCACACCCCATCCCCACGTCCTTCGAGCTGGAACATACTGAAAGCTGACTGGGGACTTTACTCCTCCCTGGCGACCTTTCCGGACCACGATTTTCCCAGTTGTGAAAGTCAGGTCGAATACCTCACGGCTGTTATTATCAATGCTGCCGAACGTTCCATACCTCGTACTACTTCTTCTTCACGTCGCGTTTCCGTCCCCTGGTGGAACGAGGCTTGTAGGGACGCCATCCGTGCTCGACGACGTGCTTTACGCACCTTTCGCCGCCATCCTACGTTGGCGAATTGTATTGAATACAAACGACTCCGAGCGCAATGCCGTAGAGTCATCAAAGACAGCAAAAAAGCTTGTTGGGCCTCTTTCACGAGCTCCTTTACCAGTTTTACTCCCTCTTCCGTCGTTTGGGGTAGCCTGCGCCGGCTGTCGGGCATTAAGGCCCACTCCTCGGTACCTGGCCTGACCTCAGGTAATGAGGTCCTTGTTGATCCTGTGGCTGTCTCCAACGCCTTTGGCCGCTTTTTCGCGGAGGTTTCAAGCTCCGCCCATTACCATCCTGCCTTCCTTCCCAGGAAAGAGGCAGACGAGGCTCGGCGACCTTCCTTCCACTCGCTGAATCTGGAAACTTACAATGCCCCCTTTACTATGCGGGAACTCGAACGTGCGCTTGCACTGTCCCGGTCCTCTGCTCCGGGGCCAGATGCCATTCACGTTCAGATGCTGGCACACCTTTCTCTGGCGGGCAAAAGCTTCCTTCTTCGTACCTACAATCGCGTCTGGACCGAAGGTCAAGTCCCCATGCGTTGGCGTGACGCCGTTGTTGTTCCTATACCCAAACCCGGGAAGGGTAGACACCTTCCTTCTAGTTACCGCCCCATTTCTCTTACAAGTTGTGTCTGTAAGGTGATGGAGCGCATGGTTAATGCTCGGTTAGTTTGGATTCTTGAATCTCGACGACTACTTACTAATATCCAATGCGGCTTTCGTCGCCGCCGCTCCGCTGTTGACCACCTTGTGACCTTGTCGACATTCATCATGAACAACTTTTTGCGAAGGCGCCAAACGGTAGCCGTGTTCTTCGACTTGGAGAAGGCTTATGATACCTGTTGGAGAGGAGGTATCCTCCGCACTATGCACAAGTGGGGCCTACGCGGTCGTCTGCCCCTTTTTATTGATTCCTTTTTAACGGATCGAAAGTTTAGGGTACGTGTGGGTTCCGTATTGTCCGACGTCTTCCTCCAGGAGAACGGAGTGCCTCAGGGCTCCGTCTTGAGTGTAGCCCTTTTTGCCATCGCGATCAATCCAATTATGGATTGCATTCCACCTAATGTCTCAGGCTCTCTCGTTGTCGATGACTTCGCGATCTACTGCAGTGCCCAGAGAACATGCCTCCTGGAGCGCTGCCTTCAGCGTTGTCTAGACAGCCTCTACTCATGGAGCGTGGCAAATGGCTTCCGGTTCTCTGAAGAGAAGACGGTTTGTATCAACTTTTGGCGATATAAAGCGTTCCTTCCGCCATCCTTACATCTCGGTCCCGTTGTTCTCCCATTCGTGGACACAACTAAGTTTCTAGGGCTCACATTGGACAGGAAACTGTGTTGGTCTCCACATGTCTCTTATTTGGCGGCCCGTTGTACATGTTCCCTTAATGTCCTCAGAGTTCTTAGCGGTTCATCTTGGGGAGCGGATCGCACTGTCCTGCTTCGCTTGTATCGGTCCATAGTCCGATCGAAGCTGGATTATGGGAGCTTCGTCTACTCGTCCGCTCGGCCATCCCTCTTACGCCGGCTCAACTCCATCCACCATCGGGGAATACGTCTTGCGACCGGAGCCTTCTACACTAGTCCTGTCGAGAGTCTTTATGCTGAAGCTGCCGAGTTACCATTGACCTACCGGCGCGACGTACTGCTGTGTCGGTATGCCTGCCGGCTGTTGTCTATGCCCGAACACCCCTCTTAAAAGTCCTTCTTCGCCGATTCTGTCGACCGTCAGTACGGGTTGTATGTGTCTGTCCTGCTGCCCCCCCGGAGTCCGCTTCCGTAGCCTGCTTCGACAATTGGATTTTGCCCTCCCTACCACCTTCAGAGAGGGTGAGAGCCCGACACCACCTTGGCTCCAGGCTCCGGTTCATATTTATCTCGACCTCAGCTCACTCCCGAAGGAGGGTACTCCGGCTGCAGTGTATTGCTCACGGTTTGTCGAACTTCGTGCTCGACTTGCCGGTCACACCTTTATTTACACCGATGGCTCCAAAACTGACGATGGTGTCGGCTGTGCCTTTGTCGTCGGGGCCGCCACCTTTAAATACCGGCTCCTCGACCAATGTTCCAGCTTTACGGCCGAGCTTTTTGCTCTCCATCAGGCCGTTCAGTATGCCCGCCGCCACCGCCACTCATCGTATGTACTCTGCACTGACTCACTCAGTGCTCTTCAGAGCCTTGGGGCTCCCTATCCGGTCCATCCCTTGATTCAACGGATACAGCAGTCCCTCCATTCTTTCGCTGATAATGGCGGTTCTGTCAGCTTTCTGTGGGTTCCCGGACATGTAGGAGTGCCTGGGAATGAGGCTGCGGATGCTGCAGCCAAGGCTGCAGTCCTCCAGCCTCGGCCAGCCTCCCATTGTGTCCCGTCATCTGACGTTTGTGGGGATGTATGTAAGAGGCTTGTGTCCTTCTGGTGGGATGCTTGGTCATCCCTCCAAGGAAACAAGCTTCGGGCAGTAAAACCGCTCCCAACTGCTTGGACAGCTTCCTCCCGATCATCTCGGCGCGAGGAGGTCCTTCTGACCAGGTTGCGGATTGGGCATTGCCGGTTTAGCCACCGCTACCTGCTCTCCGGTGACCCAGCCCCGCAGTGCCCTTGTGGTCAGGCATTAACGGTGCGCCATGTTTTATTGTCGTGTCCCCGTTTTAGTCAATTTCTTGTTGTCCTGTCCCTGCCATCTACCTTACCGGATGTTTTAGCTGATGACGCTCGAGCAGCTGCTCGTATTCTGACCAAAGACATTTAACCTTTTTACTTATTTAATCTGCATCTTTGTCAGGTCCTTCTGGTGTCCCCCCATCCCCTTGAGTTGTAGCAGATTCCATGTGCTCTAACACCAGTGACTGGGCGCTAGTGACCTCAGCAGTTGAGCGCCCTTAAACCCTACCAAAAAAAAAAAAAAAAAAAAAAGTTTCCAGAACAAGATTTTCACTCTACAGTGGAGTGGGCGCTGATACGTAACTTCCTGGCAGATTGACTGTGTGCTGGACCGAGACTCGAACTCGGGACCTTTGCCTTCCGCGGGCAAGTGCTCCACTGACTGGGATACCGAAGCATGACTCACGATCTGTCCTCACAGCTGTATTACCGTCAGTATCTCATCTCCTGCCTTCCAAATTTCACGGAAGCTCTCCAGCGAAAGACTTTCACTTTCGGAAGAAAAGATATTGCGTAGACATGGCTTAGCCACAGCCTGAGGGATGTTTAGTGGAGTGTGCGCTTATATGAAGTTTCGAAGGTAGGAAGTGAAGTACTGGCGGAAGTAAAGCTGTGAGGGTGGGTCGTGAGTCGTGTTTGGGTAGCTCAGTTGGTAGAAAGGCGAAGTTCCCGAGTTACGGTCTGTCCATCACACGGTTTGTCTGCTAGGAAGTTTGACCACAAAGGCTCAATAATGTTGATCTTGTGATCGTGGCGGCCAGGGGAGATGAGAAGATTCAATGTACCATCATCATTTGGGGAACAAACATTGTACCGTGGCATGGTTCTGATCAGCCAAAGTGGGCAAACAATCCTCGGGAGTAATGCAGCGTTGCAGAGTAACAATAGGATCCGCGGAATACCATAATATGGCTGCCCGAATCATCACGGAACCCTCTCCATGTTTCACTTTTGGGACGTAAACTTGGCCAGAAGTTGGAAATACTTCGAAAAAAGACTCATCAGACCAAATTACATTATTCCATTGTCCAGTTTTTATGGCTGTGGGCACAAAGTTTTCCTGTTACGGGTATTTTCATCACTGATGAGTGTTTTGGCATTCCAGCTCGACCTGCAGTTCCGCGCTTACGAAGCTCCCAGTGCAGTATTCAGTTCTGCAGCGACTCTGCAGCTGTTGTCTCATTTTTCGTCACAATCCTCTTCAGTGACAGTCCGTCACGATCACTCAACACTCACTTTCGTTGGAGTTGTGACTTAATGGGTGATGCTTTTCTGCTTTCCCTGTATGCGATATAAATCTTCGATATGGTGCCTCGTGAAAAGGCAAATACTTCGGCTACATCGATCACGGAAGTACCAACCAACAATGTTCCCAAGTTGGAATTCACTTAGGTGGGGCATAATGCACTCACAACTAAACAGAACGCTGTTCTGACAGAGACTGACACTAGCAACGTATTGAGGACATTGCACAGGTGCCGTCGATGGTCAAGTACAACAGTTCAATCTGCAGGCTTGGGTAGCATCTGCTATTATATTCAAGCATGTTTTTCTCGCTGAGTTTCTTTTTTTCCCCCTGTATATCATCACTGCAGTCCCTCTAATGTTCATAGACTCCGGTAGTATGGAGGTGATGAGTCGCGTCCATTGTAGGTTGTAAAGGTATATATTTCTTACTGACTGGTTTTACTACTCGAAGAATTTTGCTTATGTGATCAGGAACTCTAGAAACGAACGGTAGCCTTACAGATTAAGTGGTTCATTATTCTTTTACCACTACTTCGTATGAAGAGTCCATCCAAGGAAAAACACTCGTAGTCATTTGGCATGAAAATTCAGCTCCAATTCAAAGCTGTTATGTCGCTGAGACGGAAGGCACGCGAAGACACAATGTGTTGAGCACCGCTTGCTTCTGAGCCAGGCTAGTTGTCCGAAGTGGTGTTTCGACTTCGCTCTCTGTCCCGAAGGTAAAATTAATTTTGGGGTGAATATCATTTAAGAAACTGCGGTTGTGACTATGCTCTTCACCTCTCTTATTTGCGGGTGACCAGGCAATATTATCTAAGTGAAAAGGATATGCAACACTTACTGAAAAAGCTTAAAGAGTGTGATAAACCTTTTGCATTTCCTTCGTTTTTCTTTAAAGGCAAAGAGAGAAGATGAAGCGGTAGCTCATCATAGAGCCTATGCCTACCGTCATGTATTTTTGACTTTCAGTTGTTAAGACAGAGGATTTTTTCTGGTACCAGTAGATGCAGGTGTTGACAGATGTGAAAATTACCGAACTATCAGTTTAATAAGTCACAGCTGCAAAATACTAACGCGAATTCTTTACAGACGAATGGAAAAACAGGTAGAAGCGGACCTCGGGGAAGATCAGTTTGGATTCCGTAGAAATGTTGGAACACGTGAGGCAATACTAACCTTACGACTTATCTTAGAAGAAAGATTAAGAAAAGGCAAACCTACGTTTCTAGCATTTGTAGACTTAGAGAAAGCTTTTGGCAATGTTGACTGGAATACTCTCTTTCAAATTCTAAAGGTGGCAGGGGTAAAATACAGGTAGCGAAAGGCTATTTACAATTTGTACAGAAACCAGATGGCAGTTATAACAGTCGAGGGGCATGAAAGGGAAGCAGTGGTTGGGAAAGGAGTGAGACAGGGTTGTAGCCTGTCCCCGATGTTATTCAATCTGTATATTGAGCAAGCGGCAAAGGAAACAAAAGATAAATTCGGAGTAGGTATTAAAATTCATGGAGAGGAAGTAAAAACTTTGAGGTTCGCTGATGACATTGTAATTCTGTCAGAGACGGCAAAGGACTTGGAAGAGCAGTTGAACGGAATGAACAGTGTCTTGAAAGGAGGATATAAGATGAACATCAACAAAAGCAAAACAAAGATAATGGAATGTAGTCAAATTAAATCGGGTGATGCTGAGGGAATTAGATTAGGAAATGAGAGACTTAAAGTAGTAAAGGAGTTTTGCTATTTAGGGAGTAAAATAACTGATGATGGTCGAAGTAGAGAGGATATAAAATGTAGACTGGCAATGGCAAGGAAAGCGTTTCTGAAGAAGAGAAATTTGTTAACATCGAGTATAGATTTAAGTGTGAGGAAGTCGTTTCTGAAAGTATTTGTATGGAGTGTAGCCATGTATGGAAGTGAAACATGGACGATAACTAGTTTGGACAAGAAGAGAATAGAAGCTTTCGAAATGTGGTGCTACAGAAGAATGCTGAAGGTAAGGTGGGTAGATCACGTAACTAATGAGGAGGTATTGAATAGGATTGGGGAGAAGAGAAGTTTGTGGCACAACTTGACTAGAAGAAGGGATCGGTTGGTAGGAAATGTTTTGAGGTATCAAGGGATCACAAATTTAGCATTGGAGGGCAGCGTGCAGGGTAAAAATCATAGAGGGAGACCAAGAGATGAATACACTAAGCAGATTCAGAAGGATGTAGGTTGCAGTAGGTACTGGGAGATGAAGAAGCTTGCACAGGATAGAGTAGCATGGAGAGATGCATCAAACCAGTGTCAGGACTGAAGACCACAACAACAACAACAACAACAACAACAACCACCAGTAGATGGAAGGAACTCAGCTAGTGGACGAGTGTGAAGCACGCCATTTTTAGCGAGTAATTATAGACCGCCATTTTGGGGTCGCCATGAATAAGTGAGGAGTATGTATTTCATATGTGCACCGTTTAGAAAAATACAGTGCTGTTTTATTAACAGAAAGGTCGCGTGAGTTGTTATTTCAAATAGTACAATAATTACAAGAACTGAAGCCCACCTGTGTACTTTGGAAAATTACGAAGATCCGATAAGCTTAATGGGAACACGGTCAAGACTTCAAAGGTGAACACGGCGACCAAACGTAGCATTATAAAGAATGGTAAGCACAAATCTACAGCGGAGAAAGAAACTACTTCGCCCTGCAAAATAATATGAAGTAATACGATTTCCAGGCATAGCTCAGCTTATTGTGCTTGTCATTCATGCCGAAAAATTAATCTCATTAATTCAATACATTTTAAAAACCCACGCATTTCAACATTTTATTATCATCGATTCCATTATTTTATTATATTATAAGAGTAGTACAGAGAATGGGGTTTGAGAGTAAATCTGGACAAGGAGTAGTGTATGGGACAGGATTTGGTGAAAATTGACACAGAGGAAGGACAAATAAAATCTTGTAGAAGCTACAACTATTGGCAACCATAGTAGACAATTCCGGCATGTGTGAAAAGATTATTAGTTCCAAAATAACAGTTGGGGGCAGAGCTACTAAGGCTAAGATACGAAATGAGGAAGTACTGAGGTGGATGGAGGTAACATGGTCTATAACCAAAACTTGGGAGAATAGAGCGTTTCAGTGGTACGGGCACGTACAGAAAACTCCTAATAGTAGGTGCCCGAGTGAGATTTTAAATTGGCAGCGGCCCTGGAGGAGGAGAGAAAGGCCAACGCTAACACGGGAAAAATACGTAAGCAAGAAATGAAAGACTAGAACGAAAGAGACTGTAGTATCCATGTAGCTCTTCTTTATTTTGTGGCGATATGGCAAATGTCGTCCACATAGCCGAACCGACAGGAAGACTTGTGGCGCTTTCCTTAATGCATGTTCGAAATATTCCGTAAAAATGTCGTTGTTTTCCTCAGCAGCTTACTGTGTCTTTGTCGCTACTGGCAGCTTGAACAGTTTTTCGGATGGCTGTACGTGTCGAAAAAAGAGAGACTAGCTACCCTATGTAAACAGAGCTTCACTCATGCTTCTCCTTAAAAGCTTCCTCGTGAAGGTAATTATTCATACTGTAGAGAGAGGTCAGAAAAGCCCTCGTATCATGAAGAGCCATGTTTCAGTGACCTTCCTTTGGGGGGAGTAATATATCGCTGGTGAGGGATTGTCTTGTGTAAGGTTAGAAGCGCCCGACTAAACTCCGCGACGGCGAGCAGCGGGTGTGAGCGATGTGCTGTTGCACGCTATGCCACGTCCTCGCCTCGGCCAAATGAGATCACGAATTGATTACCAATTAGTGGCCACTGCGGCATCGCGTGGACGCCCGCCTTGCCCGTCAGCTTGTGTGGCTGTGTACACTCTGTTATACAATGCTTGCCAGGCGCCCATTAGATACCTGATACGTGGTTGCGTTCCGGGATCATTTTCTTTGTGGTTTCAAATCTCATGTTTGGTTTATTGAACAAGGCTCACCGCCTCCGCACCTTCGCAGTACAGTTCTGAATACGGCATTCGATTTATCTCTCTTTGAATAACTATGCATTTTCTGTTCCCTTGGAATAATCAAATTGACTTGTAGTCAAGCTTTCTTCGTAGTTCCAAATAGTCAGGTTCTGTGTATATATATTTTTTAACACTTTAAAGAAAATTATAGCATTATCACATTTTCTGAAATTAGCGCAAGTAGTACATAAGAAATAGCGAATGAACTGTGAACTAGAATGACTCGTCTGAAATCCATTCTTCGAGAGTATAATAAAGTTAAAAGAATTACAAAAGAAAATCCGTAAGGTTCGCTAATGGGTCCTTTGCTGTTCTTACGGATCTAACATTTCATTATAGCCAGAAAACAGAAGCATCAACAGATAACTTCCTCATAAATATGACCTTAGTTTTTTTTTTAAAAAAAGGATTGGTCAACTTGGTTCTCTTTAAACTTTACAAGGTAAAAAAAGTTAGCTTTCATCTTGCGAAAAAACTTAGCACTTTCGATAAATAAGTTCCACGGGGAATGAAAAATAGAGTAGTGTGTTCTGTGTTCTTGAGCATGTATATTGATGAAAATATAAACTGAGAAAGCTATACACTAGATATAGTATAAGTGTCAGAACATTAATTTTCAGTTACTTTCCCATAAATATAGTAGACAACATTGATCGCAAATTAATCAGAAAACTAGGATATTGTGTATGTTAATCATATTTCCAGCGTTATCAGTTCCAGTAGTATTTTTATTTCTTTCCTAATTTTTTTCTTTCATTTCCTTAGTTTATAACTAACAGTGTACAATGGAAATTTAACGGTTGTGTAGGCTAAGTGTCATACTGTTGTTTCTTCAGTCCTAAGACATATTTGATGTACCTCTCCATTTCTGAATAGCTAGTGCAACCTACTCCCTTTTGAACCTGCTTACTCTATTCATCACTTGGTGTCCATCTACAATTTTTACCCCGAACACTTCCCTCCAGTATCAAATTGAAAATTCCTTTATCTCTTGGATTGTGATGTGTCAACCGATCCCTTCTTTTAGTCAAGTTGTGCCACAAATTTCTTGTCTCCCCAATTTTATTTCGGTACTTTCACATTAGTGTCGCGATGTACACATACCAATATTCAGCATTTTTCTGTAACACCACATTTCAAAAGCTTATATTCTCTTCTTGTCTGAACTGCTTATTAACCACGTTCCACTTCTATATATAGCTATACTCGAGACAAATGCCTTCAGAAAATATTTCCTAACAGTTAAATTTCTATTCGGAGTTAACAAATTTCTATCTTTTTTGGCCCTGGCAAACTACATCTTTTATCCTCTTTACTTGTGCCAACATTTATTTTACTGCCTAAATAGTAAACCTCACCTAGTCCTGTAGTGTAGAATTTCCTGCCGTAATTCCCTCAGCATCGCCCGATTTAATTCGACCATATAACCTTACCGTTGTTCCTCGATCGTATTCAGTCTGTACATTCAGTTGTCACACTATATAATCATAATTACAGGGTTCGAACCGTAGTCGAACACAGAATTTTTATGTCACACGTCACTTCTTTCACCCCCGGCAATGATTTGCATTTGCGAAAAATGGCAAATAGCTCCGTAGTTCGGAGTTGACGTTAACCCTTTAAGAGAGCAGGCATCCTGTGGTTTTATAGCTATTAGGAATGAAGAGTTGCAGGCCTGCAGTTATAATGCTATCAGTTAATGTTTCTTCCAGTAGAATTTAGATGGTTTTTCTAGTCGATCAGTTATAACGTTTTTCATTTTTTTGTATTGATAAACACAAATTATGGTGGTCATTATTTGTGAAGAGAAAATGACTTTTCGAATTTTTTGGAGCATGCTCGTGATTTGTTCGGAAAATGTTACTTACCTCGACAACTGGTGCAGTAGTCTAGATTTGGTTGATAAACTAACGAGGAAGAATACCGATGCTGTCGGCACAATGCGATGAAACAAAGTCGTTTTCTGACTTCATGAAAAATTAAAAACTGGAGTAGGGCGAATACGTGACGCTGCACAGAAACAAGCAGATGTTGATGAAATACAAGCACATGAGAGACGTCGTAATAGTCAGCACATTCCATGACTATACATTTCAAGAAACAAATTCAAAGAATGGCGTCTTGCAAAAGCCAAGCGTTGTCGTGTATTACAGCAAGTATATGGGAGACGTAGTTATGAACGATTCATAGTTGCAAAGCTACCAAATGGCGTGGGGCAGAGTGGAAAAATATTATCAGGAGATTTTACGCCATTTATTGGACATTGCATTTTTAAATCCTGTACAAAAAAATGTGGTGGTGAAGAACAAGACTGAAATTCATGACCAGAGTATGGAAACAGTTAGACTGGTGACCCTTCTTCTGGAGAAGATACGGCTAACGTCCACGTCCACCACCAAAAGCGACTCGTCTTACATTCACACCGGCACACCGAAAAGAACATCAACAAGGAGACATTGAAGTTGTGTACAGAATGTGAAGCGTTTTAAAATATTTCACACAAAAAACTACCTAATATTAAGTAAAAAATTGATTTCATTCTCTTTTTTAATACATTCTATTCTACACTAAGCCACTTCAGTTTTGGCCCGCAAACGAATATCAAGGAAGAAATATTTTAACGAATGAGCAAACAAAGAACAGCGTTTTTAACGGTGTGAATTTTATGTGGACCAGCAGCAGTTATAAATTGCTTTGTGACATTTTAGATCAAATTCAGTTTAGAGTTTAAAATTTGGATAGCTCTATGTGCAGTCCTGTCATTGGCTACCCTCTTCGTTTTCTCTCTTTTCCTATCCTTATACTGTCCTCCATCTGGTATCTTTTGCGTTCTCTTTTTCTTCTTCTCCCATTCACAATTTCTTCCATAACATCCATAAGCAAACAATCTCTTCTCATCCAGTGTCCAAGCCAATTGTTTTTCCTCTTCCTGATTACCTTTAAAATTTGTCTCTCTTCCCCCACTCTTCTCAACACCTCATTCCCACTCTACTACCCATTTTACCCCTTCCATCCTCCTGCAGATCCTCACATCAAGTGCTTTTATTCTTTCTCTCCCTTCCCTCAGTGTTCGTGTCTCAGCTCCGTATAATGCCACGCTCCATATGAAGCACTTCGCCAATCTCTACCTCAGGTTCCTGTCCATGTCCCCACATAGAAGCCACTTGTTCTTATTAAATGCCTCCTTGACAATTGCTATACGTATTTCCACCTACATCTCATGTCGTCCGAAATACACTCCTGGAAATGGAAAAAAGAACACATTGACACCGGTGTGTCAGACCCACCATACTTGCTCCGGACACTGCGAGAGGGCTGTACAAGCAATGATCACACGCACGGCACAGCGGACACACCAGGAACCGCGGTGTTGGCCGTCGAATGGCGCTAGCTGCGCAGCATTTGTGCACCGCCGCCGTCAGTGTCAGCCAGTTTGCCGTGGCATACGGAGCTCCATCGCAGTCTTTAACACTAGTAGCATGCCGCGACAGCGTGGACGTGAACCGTATGTGCAGTTGACGGACTTTGAGCGAGGGCATATAGTGGGCATGCGGGAAGCCGGGTGGACGTACCGCCGAATTGCTCAACACGTGGGGCGCGAGGTCTCCACAGTACATCGATGTTGTCGCCAGTGGTCGGCGGAAGGTGCACGTGCCCGTCGACCTGGGACCGGACCGCAGCGACGCACGGATGCACGCCAAGACTGTAGGATCCTACGCAGTGCCGTAGGGGACCGCACCGCCACTTCCCAGCAAATTAGGGACACTGTTGCTCCTGGGGTATCGGCGAGGACCATTCACAACTGTCTCCATTAAGCTGGGCTACGGTCCCGCACACCGTTAGGCCGTCTTTCGCTCACGCCCCAACATCGTGCAGCCCGCCTCCAGTGGTGTCGCGACAGGCGTGAATGGAGGGACGAATGGAGACGTGTCGTCTTCAGCGATGAGAGTCGCTTCTGCCTTGGTGCCAATGATGGTCGTATGCGTGTTTGGCGCCGTGCAGGTGAGCGCCACAATCAGGACTGCATACGTCCGAGGCACACAGGGCCAACACCCGGCATCATGGTGTGGGGAGTGATCTCCTACACTGGCCGTACACCACTGGTGATCGTCGAGGGGACACTGAATAGTGCACG
Source organism: Schistocerca americana (assembly GCF_021461395.2). Lineage (NCBI taxonomy): Eukaryota > Metazoa > Arthropoda > Insecta > Orthoptera > Acrididae > Schistocerca > Schistocerca americana. The sequence continues at coordinate 305,753,551 of NC_060120.1, read as the reverse complement.
GTACATCCAAACCGTCATCGAACCCATCGTTCTACCATTCCTAGACCGGCAAGGGAACTTGCTGTTCCAACAGGACAATGCACGTCCGCATGTATCCCGTGCCACCCAACGTGCTCTAGAAGGTGTAAGTCAACTACCCTGGCCAGCAAGATCTCCGGATCTGTCTCCCATTGAGCATGTTTGGGACTGGATGAAGCGTCGTCTCACGCGGTCTGCACGTCCAGCACGAACGCTGGTCCAACTGAGGCGCCAGGTGGAAATGGCATGGCAAGCCTTTCCACAGGACTACATCCAGCATCTCTACGATCGTCTCCATGGGAGAATAGCAGCCTGCATTGCTGCGAATGGTGGATATACACTGTACTAGTGCCGACATTGTGCATGCTCTGTTGCCTGTGTCTATGTGCCTGTGGTTCTGTCAGTGTGATCATGTGATGTATCTGACCCCAGGAATGTGTCAATAAAGTTTCCCCTTCCTGGGACAATGAATTCAGGGTGTTCTTATTTCAATTTCCAGGAGTGTAATACTACTCAGATTTTTGAAAGTACTAACTTGCTGTATCTTCCCGTCACAACTTTATAGTTGTTCTTACTTCTCTTGCACTTACCACCACACATTTTGTGCTTTTCATATTTTCATCCTGTATTCCTCACAGGTCTTATTTAATTCTTTTAACATTGCAGTAATAGTTCTTTCGCTCTCTGCCAATAACACTATGTCAACCGCAAATCTAATACATTCTATCTTCCTACCACGACCCCGCGCTCCTCCATTTTGTTTCTAACATTTCTGAATAATATGGTCCAAACATACGTTAAACAGTATTTGGGAGAGACGGCAGCATTGCCTCACTACCCTTCCAGTTGTTTTTTCCTCTCGACATCTCATTCCCAATCTGTACTCGTATTTTTTGTAGGTATAGGTTTTTAATTACCCTTCTATTCCTCCATTCCTTAGAATGTCCATTAATTTATTCCACTGTACTCTAACAAAGGCTTTCTCCAAGTCAATGAAAACCGTATAAACTCCTTTTCCTCTTTCGGTGTCTCTCTCATTTATAATTTTCATCTTTCCCTCTTCTAAATTCACCTGTTTCTCTGCAATACTTTTCCAGTCTTCAGAGCTGCGTGAGACGTCAATCTTATAGTTCTAAAGTGCTGACATTTCTTGGCAATCCTTCTCCTCTCACTCGGTATCATTACTGCCGAGAGAAAGTCATCCAGCTATTCACCTTTTTTCATATATCTTATTACATAGATATATTAACTCTCTCACGCCACAACTCCCAAGTCTCTTAAATAAGTCTGCTGGTAATACATAAATTCCACTTGCTTTATGAATCTTCATCTCTCTTAAAGCTCTTGCTACTTCTCCTTCCAAGTTGCAGCCTCCGTTGACCTCTTTTATAATTCTCCCCTTCTAATTTAATATCTTTTGGTGTTTGATCAACATCATATGGAACTCTGCATGGTTTATTAGCATAGAGTAAATCCAGCCGGGATGTTTCAACATTTTATAACATGTCTTTACAGAAGGAAACAAAACCGGCGTATCTCTACGCACAAGCGATGTGCTACGTCACGGAGGAAATTACGTCTAAGGTGCGCACTCTCAATCTGCCGTTATTGGAACTACGTAACGATCCAAAGGCGCGCTTCAAATACGTGACGGTGAGCCGGGTCCGATCGAATCCTCACGCCACCTTAGCCAGCGTCCACGGGATGCACCAACCGGCACGTACGCTGGTATTAACACGTCTCATTCTTGAAGCCGCTTAAGCCTCTGACGGGATTACTCGCCATTTCTCTTTCACAGAACTTCGCAAACCGTCAGAGTACAGTCCTTTACAGAGTGAAGAATTTTTCGACCGGAATATTATTTGGTGCTATATAAGAATATACAGCCTACAGTTGCAGGTTAACTTTATCGTTTACCTAGGTTTCAACGTTAGTAATAACGTCTTCTTCAGAATCTGCAACAAGTTAATATTATAACGCGCTAGTAAATTAAGGACAACGACTTTAGTAAACACAAATACTCAAACCCAAGATCAGACCAAGAAATGGTTGTCGGTTCCTTATATAGGTAATGTCTCCTACAAGATAGGGCGCCTGTTGAAAAATTCAGGTTTTAAAATTTCCTGCTCGACGAGTAATAGTTTAAAGCAAAATTTGGTTCATTCCCTTGAGAAAGACTGTGACAAGTCAGCGAAATCAGGCGTATATAAGATTGTTTAATGATTGCCCATGTTATTACATAGGTAAAACAGGCAGAGCTATAGCAGTAAGGTTTAAAGAATATCTTCCAATAAAGGGCGTAGGAACACGGGGTCACCTTTGCGGAACATCTGGTGCAAATGGCTCATACACCTAAACCTTTACATGACATATGAAGTTAAGGGATATAGACTCGACATGTTTGAGGAACTACAAATTTATGCACACCTAATTACAGATAGAGGCAATTTACTGAACGATCAACTGTATCGAAAAAAAAGGGCATACTTCGAAGGCTTCCAGCCTATACTAGGTTTACAGTAATCCATAATGCATGTGACCTCACAGTTTCTGTAATAATAGATCCTTTCCTACAGATGTTCGTACAAGATTTGTTGGTCAGTTTATAAGGCTCTGTAGTAGAATGTAAAACGTAGTCATGCTGGATACTGTAATTAACTTACAATAGTAAAATATAAAATTAATTCATAGCAAAAAGGTTATCTGACGCGTGCGTAATAAAGTGTTTGATTCTATACGCCTCGCGCATGCGCGCCGTCCTCTGTGAGGCAGACAGCGAAGCCCTTGCGGTCCGCAGTCTCTAGTCACACGACGAGGCCCATACAACGGGCTTAGAGTGAATTTGCTACAGCTTGTTTAATAGAAGTGACAAAACCTTATGGTTATGCATCAAGTTTTACAAAGCTGACTTAGGACATGGCCTGTTTTAGGCCAACATTTAAATAATATTTTATGTAAGTACTACACGTTGCATCCTGTAGGATGACCATATCTAATATAATTTACTAGCGCATTATAATATTAACTTGTTGCAGGTTCTGAAGAAAACGTTATTACTAACGTTGAAACCTAGGTAAACGATAAAGTTAACCTGCAACTGTAGGCTGTATATTCTTGTATAAACAATATCAGTTGCTGTCGCTGCATAAAAATGTTAAAAATTACTTGGTGCCATTCGTCAGTGTGAGAGACGGCACTCGTAAACGTCGCATTAGAAAGAAGTTGTGCTGGCCAGTTTCAAGTGTCACTGAGACATGTATAGAAAATACCGTGGCCTGGCACAAGCGGCCGGCTGATTCGCATTGATAGCCAATGGAAATTTTAGTATATTACTTAGAGTATCACTTTCTCTCTCCTCTACACCAAAGCGGCACCTAATTATCACATAGACTACGAAGAAACTGTCATGTGGACATTAGAGTGATAATTACTGTAAGGGGTGTCCCATTTATCTTGACAATCTCAAACGTTTTTCCAGCAGCAAAATCAAAAATCAAGCAAATGCAGTTACGCTACCAGGCGGACATTAACGTACAAGATCGCTTGATTTATATCTTTGTCCGTTACCTATATATGAATAGCAATTCGTCTTTTTTCAATAGCACCATATGTTTTTTATTTGTTAATCCATTTCCTCTCCGCAAGACCTGTTCAAAAACAAGACATAGCGTACCATTCACGTTAACCTGAGGTTATTTAAAACGCCGTTCAGATACTCTGGGTAACGTAACCCGTGTACTTGCTGGAGTAGACAGGAAACAAAAGGAAAATGTATGCCGGACATTCAGGCAGCCCCCTTCAGTTTAAGGTTTACATGAATAATTGGCTCTGATCACTATGGGACTTAACATCTGAGGTCATCAGTCCCCTAGAACTTAGAACTACTTTAACCCAACTAACCTAAGGACATCACACACATCCATGCCCGAGGCAGGATTCGAACCTGCGACCGTAGCGGTCTCGCGGTTCTAGACTGGAGCGCCTATAACCGCTCGGCCACTCCGGCCGGCTACATGAATAATTGGGCTGAAAGAAAATGGGGTAGGAAATGGATAGGAGGGAAATAATAGTTTGCAGCCGCACAGGACACTGGCACAAATTTCCAACTCTCGCCATTACATTGCCGCAGATTTGACTCGAACCTGGATGCTTCGTTTCTCTAGAAACGTTGCCTTAACAGCCTCGATCATATGGACACGCTTTCCGCAGCCCCAAATTCCTAACATCCCGCTCGCCGCACTGTAACGGCCTCGGTCTTTTAACCCCTACTCATAGATTCCTGATTCCCGTAAGGGTTCGTACGTTGGTTGTGCATCCGCACTGAAACTTTTCATCAAACAGACGACGCACCCATAGACTTACAGATATGAGTGGTGTATGTTCTGTCGGACATGTCCGACAGAACGACCACCACCCATGCAAGCTTAATGTTTGTGTGAATACAATGTACACCAACGAAGACAATGTGAACACGCTGCTCATCTATGGAGAATATAAATCAGCAGAACAGTGATTGTGTTTCCATTTCTTTATTGTCAGCTTCAGCAAGTGTAGGTAATCGTGCTGGTTAATATCACCCTTGTAGGTAAACATCATTTACTTTACACACTTTTTTATTTTGCTTCTGGACAAAAAGTTATTGGGTGGGTCAAGGTAAATGGAACACCATGTGCGAGAGTCATTAAAAAGCTATGGTAGCCCGTGTGTGTGTGTGTGTGTGTGTGTGTGTGTGTGTGTGTGTGTGTGTGTGTGTGTGTGTTTTAACTTTGACTACCCAAGTCTTTGATGTGGTACTAATTTTTGAATCTACCCCCTAATTTCCTGTTGGTTTCGTTGTCTTGCGACCGCTACCAGAAGCAGAAAGGTAGTACTTCAGAATGACATCTGATATCGAGCTGCATATAAAACAGAGGTACGTCGTCAAATTCCTCACTGCTGTACAAATTGCGCCAACTGTAGTCCATTGACGCGCACCAGATGTTTATAGGGACGACACAGAAGACGTGAGTAACGTGAGGCGGTGCGTTTCAGTAGCGGTGAAAAGGATGTGCAAAACAAATAATGACCCACTCGGCCCTAGTCTAGTGCCAGCCTCATTGTATCGATCAATTCATCCTTGATGATCGGCATATTACTACTGAGAATTTGAGTGCAAAACTGGATGTTGTCAGTAATGCCTTAGACGAGACTTTGCGCAACGTAACTCGTCCCAAAGTGTGTGTGTGTGTGTGTGTGTGTGTGTGTGTGTGTGTGTGTCCTCGGACTCTTACACAAGACCAAAAAGCGTCAAACGGAAATTTGTCTGGAGCTGATGGACCAATATGAGGCTGTAAGTGACGATTTCGTGAACACCATATTCAACGAAGATAAGTAGTATCATTACTAGCTGGAATACAAAACACGTTCTGTGTAGTGAATCCTCGTACAAAGTAGTTAGAAAGGCAAGATCGTGTTCTTCAGAATATCTTGGAACCTAAATCATTTACATCTACAACCGTACTCCGCAAGCCACCACGTGGTGCATGGAGGAGGGCACACCCTACCACTACTAGTTACTTCCTTTCCTGTTCCACTCGCAAAAAGAGCGAGGGAAAAGACTGTCTGTATACAATTGTATAAACAGTATGTTACAGTTCAAGCTAAAATTTGTGAAAAGGAACTACTTTATAAAATATTTTATATTTGATATTATCGATAAGTACTAGTTCTGAATGTATAGCTAAAATTAGTTTTTTAGAAACATTTGAAATTACGAGTTATTTGCAAAGTTAACATTTCTATTACAAATTACGCAATCCTGTACTGTTCACTATGTTTATTTCTAGATTCATTTATGAAATAATAATCGAAATTAATAATGTACGAAAACTAGTAGGAATTAATATGTTAAGAAGAATTGTAAACCCTTTGGAATACTGTTATTTCCGCAGAATGTGTAGTCGTAAGCTTGGCTCTGATGTGATCGGACGTGTTTTTCTACAGTAGGTGCAAACAGTTTAATTTCGGCTTTGTTAATGTGAAAAATTAAAATACTGTGTGATATACTAAAATGTGAGGAAATCAGTGCAACATAAATTTACGTAAAAAAAATTCTGCAACAAGTCTTCGAATTTATTTAGTTCAAATCAACCGTGAGGACCTGATGTTTGATTTTCAGCTTCAAGAATCAGACCCCTAGACAAGAACAATTGGAGCCATCTGAACGTGACAAACTAAGTAAATCAGAAAGTTTATTGTAACCTTCGCTCCTCTCAAATCTTCATAAAAAAAACTTTGTTCATTAATTACTTGGTTCGAGCGTTGTTTAAAGCGGACAGTAGATTGGAGGAGGGGGAGATAGCAACCTTACGCGAAATGTGCATTTGCGGCAATAGTTCTGCAGTCTGCTTCAAATACTGGCGCTCTAAATTTTCTCAATAGCTTTCCTTTAAAAGAACATTGCCTTCCCTCCAGAGTTTGCTATTTGAGTTCGGAAGCGTCACCGTAATACTTGTGTGTTGATAGAAACCTGTCGGTAACAATCTAGCAGCCCGCCTGCGAATTGTTTCGATGTCTTCCTTGAAGGTCGGAGGGCTAAAAGATGCCATTGACTGGGCTGAAAGCCAAATTTACGAAGTGAGGCCATAAAAGAATACAAACTTCCACTTGCAACTATATAACGCTAGAGCTCAACAGTTCCACGACCACTGAAATCGTGGCTAATTTTGGCTAGATTATCTTAACACATCCGGCATACTGAAGTGTGCGTTTGCACTCTGTAGGTTGAGTGGTTCTGACGACGTGCAGGGAGGTCCGTGGATACGCTACTGACAGACAGAAACGCTTTTATTCAACTTGAGCATTGTGTGGTTGGCTGAGTGAGGCGCACACACACCTGACTCAGTCCGCAGCTCTTGTTCTAGTGGCTAGCGTTGCTGCCTCTGGATCACGGGGTCCCGGGTTCGATTCCCGGTCGGGTTGGGGATTTTCTCTGCCCGGGGACTGGGTGTTCTTGTTGTCCTCATTATTGCATCATCATTCACCATCATCATCATTCACCATCATCATCATTCACCATCATCATCGTCATAATCATTCGTGACAGTGGCTAGACTGGACTGCGAAAAAAAAAAAATTGGACTGTGTAAAAATTGGGAATTTGTACGGGCGCTGGTGACCGCGTAGTTGAGCGCCGCCGCCCCCCCCCCCCCCCCTCCCAAGGCAAACATCATCACACCAGACTCAACTGACCTTGGCCGGCGCTGGCTCACGGACGGCCGCTTCCTCCGACGAGGAGTGCTCACGTAGGCTCCCTGCGATGCTGACGATATGCCGGAGGAAGGCCGACAGCCTCAATAGGCCGTGGTCCTGACGTCAGCGGCTCTGCATTGTTGCGCCGGCGTTGCTCTGGAGAACCTCTCCTTGCGACACAGTCCTGTACGAGTTCACCACGGTGGCATGTGGTGGCTGCTGTGTGTGGAACATGACCCACTGCCTTCCGGCAGAGATACGGCGGCTGGTTTGGACGGCAGGTCTGCGGCACTGAGGCACAAAGTACCGCAAAGAGTGCTGGCGGCTGGCCCAACCCGTACTCGAACTCACAGCTGCTGCTGCTGCTGCTGCTGCAGCGCTGGCCACCAAACTCCCCAGAGTTGTAAACCATCCTAAGTATGCTCAGTGATGTTCTTGTCTGGCTAGCGTAAGTGTTTAAACTCAGAAGAGCCACTCTGTTGCAATTCTGGATGTGTGGGATATCGCATTGTCCTGCTGGAATCGCCCAAATCCGTCGGAATGCACAATGGGCATGAAGGGATGCAGGTGATCAGTTGTCTCGTCGGCTGGCATGGCCCTGTAGTTGTGGCTGCGGGACCCACAGAGTGTCTGCCTCACAAGTCAGGCCTATTTATAAGGACCTGGTGTCCATTTGTTACGTCAGAACCAGGCAAGAAGCCATGTAGCCTTTGTCTTGTCACGGTGTGGTGACACTGACCCGCCGCTACGGCTATTACAGCCACACGGTGCAGTTTTCCGCAGAGTGCTGCTGACCCGTGTCTGTCCTGCGTACATGTTACTCTCACCCACATGTCGCCACAATGTAGCTACCAGCCCATGACTACTATTGCGATACTTCACGGCGGCTTTGTTACCACTTCTTATTACACTGAAGCTCCAAATAAATTGGTACCGGCATGCATATTCAAATACAGATATGTAAACATGCAGAATACGGCGCTGCGGTCGACAACGCCTTATGCAAGTGTCTAGAGCTGCTGTTAGATCGGTTTCTGCTGCTATAATGGCAGATTAAGATTTGAGTGAATTTGAACGTAGTGTTATAGTCGGCGCACGAGCGATGGGACACAGCATGTACGAAGTCGCAATGAAGTGAGGATGTTCCCGTACGACCATTTCACGAGTGTACCGTGAATCCAGTAAAACGTCACATCTCAGACATTGTAGCAGCCAGACAAAAAATTGTGCAAGAACGGGACCAACGACGACTAAGGAGAATCGTTCAACGTGACCAGAAGTGCAACCCTTCCGCAAATTGCTACAGATTTCAGTGCTGGGCCATTAACAAGTATCAGCGTGCGAACCGTTCAACGAAACATCATCGATATGGGCATTAGGAGCCGAAGGCCCACTCGGGTACCCTTGATGACTGCACGACACAAAGCTTTATGCCTCGCCTGGGCCCGTCAACGCTGACATTGGACTGCTGATGACTGGAAACATGTTGCCTTGTCGGACGAGTCTCGTTTCAAATTGTATCGAGCGGGTGGACGTGTACAGGTATGGAGACAACCTCATGAATCCATGGACCCTGTATGTCAGCAGGGGACTGTTCAAGCTGGTGGAGGTTTTGTAATGGTGTGGGGCGTATACAGCTGGAGTGATATGGAACCTTGGTATGTCTAGATGCGACTCTATGGCAGGCGACACATCCGTAAGCATCCTGTGCGATCACTTGCATCGATTCATGCCCATTGTGCATTCCGACGGATTTCGGCGATTCCAGCAGGACAATGCGACATCCCACACATCCAGAATTGCAACAGAGTGGCTCTTCTGAGTTTAAACACTTATGCTGGCCCCCAAACTCCCCAGACAAGAACATTAGTGAGCATACTTAGGATGCGTAACAATGTGCTGTTCAGAAGAGATCTCGACCCCCTCGTACTGTTAAGGATTTATGGACAGCCCTGCAGGATTCACGGTGTTAATTCCCTCCAGCACTACTTCAGACATTAGTCCAGTCCGTGCTCGTCATGTTTCGGCCTTTCTGGGTGTGCGGGGCAGCCCTACACAATATTAGGCAGGCGTACTATTTCTTTGGTTCTTTAGCGTAATTCCACTAAAAAATAGGTAGCAATACTACATTGCCCACTGCACAGAGAAGACTCAGCGCCTCAGGTCTTGTTAAGACCTCATTGTCCACCATAACTACTTCCACCCTTATTGTCCACTAAACTTTCGGTAATTTGTTCTTGTGACACCAATTCCTCCTATGCTTTCTCAGCGAACATATTCCCAAAAATACCCTTACGCATGCTCCGCTACCATTCATAACACGTAGACAGCTGCTCCCGTTTATTCCTCCCATTATAGCGCTCATTGCGGACTGAATTATCCTCGAAATCCTTGATTTTGCGGTACACCTGCTCACCCGGAACGACTTATTGGTGCCTGGTGTTACTGTACTATCCGAATTACGCATTTGTGTTTTTGTACATGGTTCAACTGGTTTGTCTTGTACGACAGATGCTCCTCGTGGCAGCTCTCCACTGGCAAAAAACTTTCTTTCGCTGGAGGTTAACTTTGGCACCATGTTCAGTCAGAACGTTTACTTTCAGGCTCTTCACCTACTTCATGTACGTAGCGCACAGTAAACAGCTCGCGGCGCCCGTCAGCTGCTTGCTCTCCAGGACTGTGACCCAGTACTTGCAATCACATACTCAGAAAAATTTCACTCTGTGACCTTCTCATTTAACGCAAAATTGGCTCGTATCTGACGTGCCCTGTACCTCGTATAAAATTGAGTGATTGACAGATTGCAATGGCTGGGGCGCTTTTGCTGTTACGCAGCCTGCCACTCTTCAAAGGGCTGCTGCGTGTAGCTACAGAACAGGTAACACAGCGAGCACGTGGCGCTCGAGAAAAAACTGTGACCGGTTATCCCCTTCCACTCTGCCCCCCTGGGAAGTTATTTTAGTCAAATTATACTAAAATTTTTTGACGTGAAAGGCTGCTAATCTAGAAATAGTCCAACATGAAAAACGAATAAAGGCTGTAGCAGAAGAGTCGTTAGCTAAACACCTTGGAACACTACCTGTATTATTCTTTCCCTCTTTACTGAGATGCTGTATTTAAAGTTCCATGTATTAGTAAGATTACACACTGCTTATATCATTCCGTAATGCATTGTCTTTCGATGACACCCATTTATTTATTCTCCATTGACCGCTTTATAAAACAATAGAGCAATCAATATTGTGAGGGTGTGCTGAAAAGTAATGCTTGCGAATTTTTTATGTGAAAACTCTAAAAGCTTGACTGAAACGAACTCTGTTGACATTCTACGTCTTTATTATTCATGTTTACGTATTTATTTCTCAACATAGCCCCTCTGGCGACGAACACATTTCTCCCAACAAGAGACCAGTTTGTTGATATCGTCACTGTAGAATGTGTGACATTGTTGGCTGAGTTACAGACTCACCTCACTCACAACCTTGCCTCTGCTTACACCTCTTCATCACGATCTAAGTGCAGTTCGCGGAGAGTTTCGGAAACGGGCAAAAATGGGATGGGGCCAAGTCGGGGCTTTGGAGGATGATCGACGAGAGTGAAGGCATCGGATTGTTGTAGAAGTCGCTGCGCTTGTGTGCCGCCTGGCATTATCATGCTCAAGGAGAGGGATTCCAAATGTGGACGGACTCTTCAGATTTGCGCTTCCAGTTTTTTGTTTTTGTATTGTTGGAGTGACCTGTCCAACTACACAAAAACAACAAAAACACGTACGGCACACAAATAAAAACCAACAGCAGCTCAGGACGAGCTAAATACAGCAGTGGTACGAAAAAGGGGCATATGCCATAATTCTTAACGGAGTATAAATACCTTTCAAATAGGTAGATTATAAGCAAAAATTCAGTTCAGACGATATCGTAACGTCCCGTATGTTTGCAGATGACATGGTGTACTAATTTAGACCTGCGACTGATTTCAGTTGGCAGCCACAGGACACACACAACGTAAAAAAAAGTACGTATGTAATTTAAATAACAACAAAATCCGATGTAACGTATTTCCTAATCTAAACATGATCCGTATGTATGTATTCCAGAAAAAGAAAAGAAAAAGCCCACCGAGGATGCTGCATCTGTGATACAATTTACTTGGGTATTAAGACAAAACAATAATTGTATAACCTAGTGGCAAAAGGCGGACCCGTCTTAATTCATTATTACGAGGGCGTGCTGAAAAGTAAAGTCTCCGAAATTCTTATTTTGTGCTCAATGTCGGTAGAGGCATTACATGTCATGCATATTATTCGACAGACATTCCCGCATCGCTGACGCAAGTTGCAACCCTCTGTCGCCAGAGTCCGAATTGTAGCGTGTAACGTTGCGAGATGTAACGTAGCTGTGTCGGTGCATGAGAGATCCTCAGGAAACTAAAAGCTCGAAATCGAAGAATTCCCCCTCTTCTTTAGCATGGCCGGACCACGCACGAGCGCTTACTCTCATCGATCGCCCTCCATACAGTCCCGACTTGACACCAACCGATTTTCGTACGTTTCCAAAACTTAAAGAACATCTTCAAGGACTTCAGTTTGATAGTGCTGAAGCGGTGCAAGCAGAGGTGATAAGGTAGCTGCGTCAGGAAAATTAAACACGTTCTAAAGTGATGATATCAACACATTGGTCTCTCGTTCGGAGAAATGTGTAAGTCACCAGAGTGACGGTCGAGGAATAAATATCTAGACATGAATAATAAAGATGGAGAAATTTAATAACGTTTGTTTCATTTAGAAACGTTCAAGCGCTCTCACATCAAAAAAATCTGAAGCATTACTTTTTAGCACGCCCTCGTAGTTTTTGCGAGCGCTAGAACTGAGATCAAAATTCCAGTATAGTATCAGTGAAGTCATAGAACGTTGACAACTGTTGGCTGGATAAAAAAGGAAATAAATGCAAGAGCAAAAATGACTGCGAATCCTGTTCATTTAGGCTTAGTTGTCAAAACGACGATCCCGATGTGTCTGAAAAGGAATTGTCAATCTTCATTACTGGTTATGACTTGACCGCGAAACAGGGTTTTCAATGTGAAAACTAAGGGTTGCAGTGCCAGCAATGAAAAGTCATGTTGATAATAACGAGAAGCAGCAGGAAGACTAAAGGATGAGGGAAAACACAAGGTATAGGGAGCTCATTGTTAAATTGAAACGGGGTTAGGTTGTTCATACAGCGGGATAAAGTTACGGGAAAAGATCACTACTAAACACTTTGATTGTGTAAGAGACGAAATACAATACAGGCTAATGGAAGATCGATAGACCATGTTACAAAGCAGGTTGGACAAAATTCTAAGATGATTTAGGTAGAAGACGTGAAAGAGGTCCTGACCCGACAAATCGTAATGAATGAGTGGATGAGGGTCTGCATAAACGTCTATACAGATACTCCGCTACCCACCGTACGGCGCGTGGTGGATGGCACGTTATACCATCGTTAGTCATTTCCCTTCCTGTTCCATTCACAAACAGAGCGAGGAAAGAGCTCCGTAAGAGCCCTAATTTCTTACATATTATGTTCGTTGTCCTTACGCGAAGCCTACGTTGGTGCCAGTCAAGTTCTACAGTCAGCTTCTAACGCTTCTTCTCTAAATTTTCTCAATAGCGCCGGCCAGAGTGGCCGAGCGGTTCTAGGCGCTACAGTCTGGAGCCGCGCGACCGCTACGGTCGCAGGTTCGAATCCTGCCTTGGGCATGGATGTGTGTGGTGTCTTTAGGTTAGTTAGGTTTAAGTAGTTCTAAGTTCTAGGGGACTGATGACCTCAGATGTCAAGTCCCATAGTGCTGAGAGCCATTTTCTCAATAGCGTTCTTCGAAAAGAACGTCACTCCCACTCAAGGGACTCTAGTTTGAGTTCCCAAAGCATCTCCGTAATACTTGCGTGTTGATCGTAATCATTATAGAAATAAAATTTTGTTTACAACGTAGTTGAATGTGTGATTAGTGTAAGCATTCCGTTCTCGTCAGAGATGATTATTTAACTGATTATCTATTCTCTTCGTGCACTTACCTGAAGTAAAGCAGAGACATGTTAAGATTTATTCATTACCACTGCTATGGGAATGTGGAGGTACAGTTGTACTGTTTTCAGCAACATATCTCACGGAGCGTTTTCATATCTCTATTCTTAATCCGCTGTCCAGCTATAGGATTCGCATCTCGAAACTTCGTGCCAGATGATCCTACAAGGCAATATGCTCCCCCCCCCCCCTAATTTTAATCTAGTTTGAGCTTAAATTGTATGCTTTCCATGGATTCCTGGCCGGACATGTTCTCCTCTTAAGAACCCTATGAAAGCTGCTAAATGCTCTCTGAGAGACCTATATTGCTTTCCTGGTTACTTATATTGCTTATATGAGCTGGAATGCAACTTTGTTTTATGCTTTTGTACTGACCTATTCTGACGTCTTATAAAAATTTTAAGGAAACCCAAGTTTCTTGTGAAAATTATTTCCCTGTTTTTATCAGGACTTCTAGATCCACAATGTTCATTTGATTCCAAGTGATGAATGTGTGCTGAATTTTTGTTCCAAGTTACACATATTTTCGTATTTGCTTCGTTTTATGACTGACATAGTCACTTGCTCATCATGTATGAAGTAATCCTACAACCGAGAAATTATTTTTAATTTAAAGATACTTCGGATTAACAAAGTATGAATAATAATTACTAAGGGACAATGCCATATCACGCTTCTATCCATATTCCCTGTCACACCACAGAAAGCGGATCATCTATACATTATGGACTGAATCCGTAGACACGGAGGAACTACTTTCAGACGTTGCAGGCAGCTCTGGTGGCCCATGTAGCTTAGCTACATTACTGCGGGTAATCTCACTGTCGTAAAGCATGTAGTTTGCCGCTTTGTGTCCTCTCAACCTGAAGTAACCCGATAAAGTCTACGAAGCACTTTGCCGGAACGAAGGTCATAGGTTGTCATCGTGCTATTGAAACAGGATTCAAGAACTTTAGAAACAGTTCTTGTGTCTTGAATATGAGTTGCTTTAAGTGGGTTATACAAAAGCGTAATTTTGTTTGCAGACTGTAACTCTAGAGCACAATCGACACATTTCACCTTGACGTTTCTGACACAGAGTGTACGATCAAAATTGAAATAAAAAAGTTTTTTTTCCGCTTTAGTTGCATTCTCTTACATTACAACTGTGAAGTTGGGATGCTTGATTGCAACATAAGTCGTCGTCTTTTCTCCCCACCCCCACCGTCCTCGTTCAGGCCAATATAAGAAAAAACTATTGACAGATTCCACGGACCGTTCAAAAAGCCGTTTCCACTGGTATTCCTATACAGGGACATCAGTTTTGATGTGGAGTACCTTCCTGTGCCAGGCAACGACCACATTCCTCTGTTCGGTCTTTAAATGTAGAACTGAACATATTACACGCAGGAAATATCTATTGTGTGTTGTTATTGGCAATACTTTTCATTTATTTTCAAACATAAAAAAGAAGCAAATCCCGTTGGCGTCGCGTGTATTTTCTCTGATAAGGTGGCAGACAACCACTTCCTACCCCTAGTCTGTATTAAGCGTTATAGAGTATGTTAGTAGCCAAACGATGGTTGTAGTCTGTTACTGAACTGAATACTTCGAACAGTGTTAGGTAGATTCCATTGACATGTTGCAAATGTAGTTTGTCTTCTAGATCTTGGTCGGCAAAATAATTTATAGGATGTCTCTCGTAAGAGTCGTCAGGCGCATTTACTGTGGTGTTCCAGCAGATATTTGCAACTTAGTTATTGCATTGTGTAACCGGAGCCAGCCCAAACAAATAGTGCTCACTAAGTCTTTCATTCGACGAGCAGTGTCAAGACAAAGCGTCGGTTTGTTTATCGTTACAAACAAAAATATTTTTAAAGCGGAATATTACGTGCCCGTTCGATAGAACGATACTAGATTAGACTAGTGCAGTGTTCGATTTATCGATGTGTGTTGACAAGGACACGAAGACAAACCAATACTCTTGCAACGACATCACTCCCCTGACCCGCGCTGTAACTGCTACCGCCAAGCATGCAGCAAGACTGACAACGAGTCACCGCTGGACTGCTGTTGATTATTAGTGTTTCACTGTCTCTGGTAATACAGGATAGGTTACTAATGTTGGAGCGCTCTGTCGAATGGACATGTAAAATTCCGATTTAAAAATAATTTTGTTTGTAATGGGCAACAAACCGACGCTTTCTCTTGTCACTGGGCGTCCCATGGAAGTCGTCACGAGTCGTAATAAAACGAAATTGCAAATATCTGCCGAAACGCGCCTCAGGAGAGACACCTGGTATAAACGTCTACTAGGTTTGACCGCACAGATATGTGATGAGGAAATGATATACATGTAGCTCATGTTCATTGATGGTTTAGCGGTAGTGTGTGAGTGTGTGTGTGTGTGTGTGTGTGTGTGTGTGTGTGTGTGTGGAGGAATTCAGCTCTAAGCAAGTAGGATATGTAGAATAATCGGAACAATTCTCTATTAAATGCACTAAGGTAAGCATCTCATGCGTAAGAAAATGGAATTCCAGATGCAGCGAACGAGCTGGCAGTCGTAGGAGGAGAGATGGGCGACTGACACGCCACTAGCGCGCTCGATGTCAAGCACTTTGGCTGATTGCTGCTTGCTGGGACTGTGTATTTATGTCTACGTCTCTTGCCTGTTCTTTCCCATTCTCTCTTCCTCCAGCGACCCTCCTACGCCTTTCTCATTTTGTAGTAGCTATGCAGTCCATTACGTTAACAGTTTGCGACGTCTAGCAAATTCAGCTATGGTGAAAACTTTTCCCAACCACTAATGTTTAGTCAACTTTTGCTGTTGAATTTTAATTGCCTGAAGAGATATTGGGCTAGTAAACGTGTAAGTGCAATTTTTGGCACTTAGTTTTAACGCCTCGTCGACAGCGAGATCGCTATGGACAGAGAACTATTTTGGTTGGAAAAGGTGGGAGAGTGAATTGACTGTGGCTTTATCGAAGGAATTAGCAAGGGATTTGCCATAGGGAAATCTCAAACCAGAGTTGCCATGGGATTGAACGCGATGTGTTCTGAATTGTTCAATCAATTAAGACTGTGTTGCCGTCCACAGTACGGCTGCTAGTGTGTAATGAAACGGAATTTATTTTATATGTAGACCAAATACTTACCTTTTATGCTAAGTGCTAAGATACCTCACCATAGCTTTTTGTAATCTTCTTTAGTAAAATTTCGGAGTTTTTTCGATGAAAAAGTCAACCAATATATTTTAATACTCTCTTCTTCAGTCGTTAGTTTTAAAACAGCTGACAATTGAAGACTGAACGGCAGCATCTTCGTTTAGTATACGAAATGCTGCAAAAAAAATACCAAATATACAAGGATTTCGTTTGTATGTTTCATGACGGTGGAATAATGCAGAGTATTTTGACCCATTTCCACATGAAGAGCCTTCCAGGATGATAATAATAATGCATTTTGTTTGTTTTTAATACAGCGTAAATTTCAACATGGAAGCATTATGTATGCACTCCTTACCAAAACTTCTCTGAAGTAGGTGTGCGGACTAAGAGGCGGCATTAAAAAAATCTATATTGTTGTTCCTGAGCGAGCGTTCGAGGAAGCGTGGTTGGGCTTTACTTCTTGGCAGCGCTAACGTCTAGCGACCACACGCACACGCACACGCACACGCACGCACACACACACACACACGCACGCACACACACACACACACACACACACACACACACGCACGCACACACACACACACACACACACACACACACACACACACACAATTTTCGCAATTGTACTTTATAATCAATATATCTACAATCAATAATTAAAAATGTTCAGGCAGAAATGTTGTATGCAGTGAATAAAAATTATGTAATTTTAACAGTACACTCGAATTTTTTTGTTTAAATAAAAAACAGTTTATTGTTTTGGTTCCTACACTGACTCAACGACTGTATGAAAGATCTAAAGCAAAACAAAACCAGAGTAATGTATCACGTTAACTAACGTGTAAATTCCAGTAAAACTTCAAAAAAAGTTCAGAGTTCATCGGCATATGTTTTAAAAATAAAGTTCCGCCAATCAAAACCACAAGTACAAATCGCTTTCAAAATAGTCGCAAAATATCTTTGAGTTTTTGTCCAGTTTCACCTAGCGTGAATTATTCAGACTTCACAAGCTAGCTAAATCGCCGAAATATTCGCAAGTATTCGCTGCCGAGACGGGTGGGGGAGAAAAGAACACAGGTCCCCGCTTTCGTACTGTTTCGGACACCACTGAAACGCGCCCTGCTCCAATTCTGACCACAGAACACCAAAAAAGTGCATGGCCCATGTTACGATACGGAAACTTGACAGCAGCGCACCTAGTGTCCTGGCAGCAATCTCCGAATACGAGGAAATAAAGATCGAAAATCCGTATTTTCAATTCGAAATAAGCGAATTAGATAACACATTTTTTTTTCATTTATACCTATACCATGTGGGTGGGCCTCGTAGTCGAGTAGCAAAGTGTGTGCCTGGAATATATTCGTGAAACCTCAAGCAAAAACAAAGATTAACTTCTCATAGCTCGGGTTCAGTCAAGTGAAATTTTGTAAGTGATGTCGTGGTCACCTTTTGACTGTAAAATTATTTATTTTTAGATCCCAGTATTGCAGTTCTCACTATAAAGTAGAAATAATTGCGCCTTAGCAGACGTCGGTGGTTAAAAATTATCTAACATGACATGACGCGACACAGCATCTGGTTTCACTACATTGTGTTCCTGTTTAGGTGTTCTTGTGTTTGTGACCTTCGAATTAAATTGTGAATATTTGACTCGTACCATGCTTTATTTCTGCATGCATCTCTAATATTGAGTGGAGTAAATGATTCCATTTTATTTTTGTTTCTTATAAAACATAAGTTGGTTTTGTAGCATAGTGTTCGGCGGACAGTTGTACCTGTCTACAGATTCGTGTGGGAACTGCTTTTATTTAAGTCCACGTGCGTTTTTCGTACTTTCTCGCATTTAATGGAGAACTCCATGTTAGCAGCTTTTGACAGAATTGGTATTCAACTATGTCACAGGTTGTCACGGATTGATTAGGGCCCGTGTATTTCAGCTTTGAATGGTGTTGCCTCTTGCAACTGGGAATACTTTGTACTCTTATTGTTAGTGAATAAGGCATTCTTCCTTGCCATCGGTAAAACCGAAACCGTAGTTACCCAATTGTGTTAACACGTTGTTACCAGTTGTACAAACATCGTAACAGAAATCAATATACTATAATCATCCTCCCACTCCACGAAAACTTAAAAACAAGTAACACATACTGTCAAGCTTTCGTCGTTAGATCTACTAATGAATTCTGTTCAATTAGAATTCACTTAATGCAGTAGCATTCAGAACGATGGAAGTACGTTCGCACTATACGACACAATCCCATGTATAAATATGCACATCGATGTTATTATTTTTGCTGCATAATAATTGGCACACAACTGCGTACTGTGTCACTAATACTACAACGCATAATCAGTTGCAAGAAGCAACACCACTCAAAGCAGAAATAAATAATAAGCTGCTGACATAGAATTCTTCGTTAAATGTGAGGAAGTATAAAAAACGGATTGGACGTTTGCAAAAATTGAAACGTACCATGAAGTCCAGAAGGCCAGTAATGTTGACGAACGCGATCATTCTGCTGCAGGATAATACAAGCAGTTTCCATACTTTTGGATTCGTGAAGAAAGACTGTTGTCAGTCGTCCATTTGCTTCGGTCGAAGAGGTGCTCGCGTAGCTACAATCATGGTTCCGACGGCAACCGCAAACATCTTTCCTTGAGGGCAATGACCGTTTTGGCTCACAGTGGGATACGTGTACGAGGAAAGTTCAATAAATAATGCAACACACTTTTTCTCGGCCAATTTCGGTTGAAAAAACTCTGAATATGTTGTGGAACTACGTGGAATATTCTCGCTTTAGCCCCTATAGTTTCATGAAGTTCTGACAGATAACGGCGCTGTACGTAACCTTCAGAATGGCGTCTGTAACGAAGGTGCCAACATGGGAGCTATCATGCGTTTCTTTTAGCGGAAAACCAGAACATCGCAGATATTTATAGGCGCTTGCAGAAACTCTACGGAAGCGTGGTAGTGAACAAAAGCACGGCGAGCCGCTGGGTGAGGTGTCTGTCGTCACCGCAACAAGGTCGCGCAATCCTGTCCGATCTCTCACATGTCAGCTGGCCCCATAGAGCTGTGACTACTCCAGTGTTGGAAGTTGCGGACACTCCCACTCGAGGTGATTGACGGATCACAAACAAACCCCTCACTGACAGCTGGTCGTCTCTGTTGGTAGTTCTGACACTCGTCCACCAGTTGGAGAAGTGGAAGTTGTGTGCTCGCTGGGTTCCTCGCTGCTTAATAGAAGACCGTAAAGAACAACGAAAGACCATCTGTGCTGAATAGCTTGTGCGTTACGAGGCTGATCGTGACAATTTTTGGTTGAACATCGTCACAGGTGATGAAACGTGGATTTATCACTCCGAACCGCAAACAAAACGGTAATCCATGGAGCAGCGTCACACCTTCTCTCCTCCGAAGAAAATGTTTAAAGCCAAGCCCTCAGTCGCTAATGTCATGGCGAAGATCTTCTGGAACTAGCAAGGAATTACTCTGTTTGATGTCCTGCCACATGGTGTAACGATCAAATCTAAAGTGTCGTTGTGCAGCCCTCGGGAAACTGAAGAAATGACTTCAGAATATTTGTCTTGACAAAAATGCAGACGAACTTCGCCTCCTCCATGACAGCGCAAGGCCTCACACAAAGTCCGCGCACCCGAGAGGAGCTCACAAAACTTCGTTGTATTGCTCTCCCTCGTCCACTCTACAGCCCGGAGCTCGCACCTTCCATCTGTTTGGCCTAATGAAAGATGCACTCCGCGGGAAACAGTACATGGGTGATAATGTTATCGATGCAAAAAGACGTTGGCTCCGACGTCGACCAGTCAAGAGGCACCAGCGGACATGCAGCCCTCCCAGTAAGCCGGCGTACGGCCGTTGCATTGAACAGAGATTACGTTGAAAAATAGGCTCTTGTAGTCAAGAGTGGGAAATAGTGTTATGTATTGAAGTCCTGAATAAAACCAACCTGCTTTCAGAAAAAAAGTGTTACATTAGTTATTGAAAGCTCCTTTATAACAATTACGGCGATTGCTTTGATAAAAATAAACAATTTACTTACTTTTTCCATTTGACTGTCCCTTACATTTCCTTTGTCGCAGGCGCAATGTCTCGTACGCATTCGGTTTAAATTTCTCTTTTTAAAAGTGTTATTGGTTTTTCTGTAACAATCTTCGACAGATTTTTATTGAATATGTAACTAATTAGTAGTTATTTTGGTCACTCAGTTCTGTCATGGCGTGTACTCATGCCCCTCGACAAAGGCTAAGTGTACCAGGCTTTTTCCAGGTGCCGAGCGAAAGCATAAGCTTACGTGCTTCTGTCCTGCAGCTGTGGGATTTCCCATACTCGTCCGCCAGTCACCGAGTCCGAATACTGTAGTCACCAGCTGGGCATTGGCGAACGCTATAGCCGCTGAGTTCAGCTAGTGCAGCAGGCACGTTCCCACAGCCGTCGCGCACACGGTGGCACAATAGTACTTTGCTGTCCCGTCACAATAAAACGCGCTCGCACAGCAGCATGTGATTTTTAAAGTTCTGGTTTTCAGCATTATAGGGCTGTACCCTCAAATGCCCTCCTTAACTTTATTTTCCTGCCCCCAAATGTCTATCAAAATCTTTCGCTTTTTCCTCCAAAGTTCAGTGTCAGAGGCTTTGAAATGAGTTAACCAAGGAGATGGGTTTCCACTGGTCGTTTTCATGTTGGTTCTGGATGAAATTGACAAATAGAGGAGACTGGCGAACATACAAATTGAGTACAAAATAAAGCTTAACACCATAATAGACTGCCCCCTTCTTCGAGAATGAAGATACAAAAATGACAGTGATAAATCTTCATAAAATTGAAGTGCAAGCTGTCCTGAAGATTGTGTACACTAAGACTCGGATATTGAATGTGTAGATGGATTGGGAAATTGAAAGTCAAGTCGTAGAGAATGTAGACTGCCTCCTGTGTCTGAGGAAGGACATAATAGGTAAGCTACAACAGTCGAACAAGACGTTAATGTACAGATAACTAATACATCAGAAACTACGATACGTTGCAAAGGCAACCTGTATAGAGAAGGAATAACCCATTGAGGAACACCAAAGCGCAACTATGTAGATAGAAATAGACCTGACTGTGTTATGCGGAATGAGAGACTCCTCTTGGACAGGAGACTTTTAAGAAAAGGTATGACCGAGCAAGGTGGCGCAGTGGTTAGCAAACTGGACTCTCATTCGGGGAGACGACGGTTCAAACCCGCCATCCTGATGTAGGTTTTCCGCGATTTCTCTAGTCTCTTTAGGCCAATGCCGAGATGGTTCCTTTGAAAGGGCACGTTCAACTTCCTTCCCCCATTCTTCCTTAATCCGATGGAACCGATGACGTCGCTGTTTGGTCCCCTTCCACAAATAAACCAACCAACCAAACGATATGACCTGGCACCTGGGAACTAGCATCTCAGAAACAGCGATATTGCTCAACTGTTCAGGTATTGCTTTCGTGATCATATGTGGAAAGTGCTTGAAGGACAGTAAGACTACGAGCCGGTGAGAGGGTGCTGGACCTCCACGTCTTGTCACGGAACGTGAAGGTCGGTGGCTTGTCTGTTCTGTACAGCAGGACAGGCGGCAATCTAGGCAGATGTGATGACAGATTGCTATTTTGACGCAGGCACTAGAGTGGCCATCACGAAATTAGACATCACAACAGACGACTCCTACGTGTTTCCATGTTGATCCAACAGCATCGTCACTTAAGTTTGCTGTGTGGATGGGATGAGCTAAATTGGGTCATGTCTGGATACGCCGTCACCCAGGTGAACGGCTACTCGATACACGCACCGCGCCACGCTCACAAGTCGGGTGGAGCAGTATCGTGCTCTTGGGGACATTCATCTGGATTTGTCTGTCTTGTGCTGGTAATCGACGGCACCACAACTGCTTTGAACTTCGTGAACATTATTGCGAACCACTTGCATCTATTCGTGTTTGATCTCTTCCCTGACTACGATGACATTTTCCAGTGGGATGATTGTCTGCTCATAAGGCCAGAATCATACTACAGTGGCTTGAGGAGCATGATGATGAACTTGCCGCCAAACTCGCCTGATCTGAACGCGATGGAACACACCTGGGGTGCTGTCAGGCGTCAGCCCCGCGTCCGCAAACCACCGGCCCACATTTTAAGTCAAGGACGTGATCTGTGTGTAGACACCTGGTGCCACGCGTTTCCTCAAGCCTACTAATAAGGACTTTTCGAATCTATGCCACTCAGAATCGCTGTTGTATTGCGTTCCTAAAGCGGACCAACCTAGTATTAAGTAGGTGGTGAATGGTCATTATCTCATTAATGTTTTGGCTCATCGGTTTAAATCCACATTACGCACAATAATTTACATCGGCTATTGTTGGCGTAGGCGTAATTGATGTTGCTTGCTTTTATGCCACGTTCCGATTTTTTTCTTCAGAATATGCCCATACGTGCTTGTGTTCGTTAGACAACTCTGCAATTTGTATGTCCTCTACTCTGTGTCTGCATTTACGGAGAAATGTAAAGCAATTTTTTCATCAGAAGTGTTACTACGTTCGCTCATGCTCTAATTTATGAATGTGAAATCCTGCGTCATGTAGCGTATACATGTCCATATATTGTTCAACGGTTTCTCACTGAATTGGCCATGAACTCAGTTTATTTCAGATTAATCTGAGATCAGTGTAGTACGTAATATAAAAGAACTCCTGACTACTGCTTCTCGTAAGCGTTCATTTTCTTTGTTTCTTTTTACTGCGGCCAGCATTCCACTTTTTTTATCTCCCGTCCTCGTCATGTCTTCTTAGCTAGCATACCACAGATGACTCACAATTTATTATACGGCACTCTCTTGTCTGCTCAGCTCCCATGACTACTCGTAAGACCTTGGGCACAGTAATACACTACTTTACGTACGTCGTAGCCGCGCAGTTATTGCACATTTTTATTGCTCTGTCCCCTGGTTGATAGGCGGTCGTAGCTGAAGCAGCGCTTATTATATTGGAAATCGTCTTCCTTCTCAACCACACTGTTTTAGCCCAAACTATACACCAGGTATGTTTCATAAGTCTTCAGGCGCATTTTCTATGGCACTTGGTCAGATACTTGTAATTAAGGATTTACAATGAGTAGATGGAGTCAGCCCCAACAATTGCTGCGCATCGCCTGTTTCTTGCGACGATCATTGTGAATGAAGAACGTCGGCTTGTTTATAATTACAATCAGAATGTGTTTTTTTAAGTGGAATTTTATGCGCCTGTATGATAGATCGGTGCAAGATTAGTCTATTGCGATATTAGATCTAACGGAAGTGTTTTCAAAGACAGAAGATTAACCAGTAGTCCGGCAGCGTGAGTGTATCTGCTGTAGGGCGACAGACAAGACAGCGAGACACAAGAATAGATTTTGGCAATACAGACGTGGTGAGCAAATGTGTGCCGATTCTTTGGTGTCTTTGGAGTCTTTGGTGTCTTTGGTTGTTGCAGACAGCATCAGAAGAGAATTGTCAAGAGGAAGCAACGTAACCGCGGTACTAATGCAGCACGGTACAGAATCGCAAGGTATTTTCCGCATCTCTAACATGATAACATCTACTGTATTTTACTACGTCTCGGAATTAAAAATACTGCCAGCTCCAGTGCCCTTTGTCTGTTGTCAAACAGTTTGCCGGCCATTGTGGCCGAGAGGTTCTAAGCGCTTCAGAACCGCGCTGCTGCTACGGTCGCATGTTCAGATCCTGTCTCGGGCATGGATGAGTGTGATGTCCTTAGGTTAGTTAGGTTTAAGTAGTTCTAAGTCTAGGGGACGGATGACCACAGATGTTAAGTACCATAGTGCTCAGAGCCATTTGAACCATTTTTTTGTTAAGTACCGTAGTGCTCAGAGCCATTTGAACCATTTGTCAAACAGTTTACAATTTGTTGCCCTTTCATCTTTGTCCAGATTGCCGCCTCGCGTTTCGTGCGGCGGCCTGCGGCGCGCCGGCTGCCCCGTACCTCCATGCAGCAAAGCAACCCAGTTTCTGCTGGAATTCTGCTTATCCTTTGAGTGTTGCTGTCCCTGTTACTACACACAACATTGCGACAGTTCTAGCGGAAGGGTACATGAAATTTCAGTCGCACAAAGCACGTGCTTGAACTGAATATTTACACATGACAAAAACGAAGTTGCAATTTTCTAGCGTGACATGAGAGAATAGAGATCCGGTGTTCACAAGGAGAAGCACGTAACTTCTTGACTTTTGACTACTCATGAAGATAGTGCAATTTCTTTTCGCCAAGCTGAATAATGTACCATTGGGTTCATGAGACAAAGACCAACACGTTTCCATAAATTCGTCAGCCTCGAATAAAGGCATTAATTTAGTTTTTTTGACAAGAAATTACTGAATATATATCCAGTGAATGTAGGATTTTCGTGCTGTTGTTGCGATCGTTTGAACGTTGTGCCTTGCGAAAGTTTACTCCAGTCTCCGTGACGTAAACGTCACATATAGCCTATTTCGACAACAATTCCCGTGGACAGTGGCATAAACTTAGGGCGACGCGCCAAACAGCTTCTATAGGAGCTCAAAATCCCCCCCACCCCTTTCATTCAATGGAATTTCAGTCCGTAATTTCTTGTCAGAATTACAAAAGAGAGATCACTGAATTTGTTTTATATGTAAGTTATCAATAATTACTTTTTCTAAGTAGCATTAATGTGTCGAAGGTTACAGGTTTCTCACCTAGTCCACCCACAACATACATATGTTGTGCTTTGAGTAGTCCAGAAATTGCTTCATCACTCGCTTCAAAACAGAACGACACAGCAGTAACTGCCTAAGGGCTCCTATATTGCTGTACATATTATTATTGTTGTTGTTATTTATTATTATTGTTATTAGTGGTTTTGGTAAGACACAAAGCATTAACAGCTCGAAAACTTCCAGTTTCTGCCAGCTCAGAAGTAAGAGTGGAGGCGATCAAGTGATTAACGAACGGTTTCGTTCACACATTTTAACTTGGTTGATTTAAAATGGGGTTACAGTGTACAGGTCAAGCAAGTGCTGCAATGGAGAGGAATAATGCAGGGGAAATATGTTTTGTAACAAGTGTCTACCCTTACTGCGGATATCTTAGCCGAAGAGGAGTTGCAGGTAGCTTTTGCAATGCACCACGAATTCCTTCGTCAGTCATTCTAACACACACACACACACACACACACACACACACACACACACACACACACACACACACACACACTAGATATCATTCATCTTTCATCATTTTAAAAATAAAAGTTCCACGGAAAGTCTTTCAGTCTACAGTTTATGTAGGTGCTAAAATTGGTGATAATGTGAGGGAGGGGAGTGTACTAGCTAATATCTAATTGCACTCAGGGGTAATGGTCCTTTCAGATCCCTTTAACCGAATCGGAAGTTAGTAGATTGTGTGTGTGTGTGTGTGTGTGTGTGTGTGTGTGTGTGTGTGTGTCTGTGTACGCACACGCGTGCGTCCTTCCGTCCGTCCGTTCTACTGTGAGCTTGACACAAACTGTTCAACCTCTCAGTTTAATTTAAATTTCTCAGGCATGCGTAGTTCATTTGATTAGAACCTTACGGCTAAATTATTCTTATTTAGCATTCTTCCAGATTATTTTTCGATTGTGAGACATTGCGGCAGTTGCTTGCCGGTATATGTATTTTATGCCTATTTACGTCTACTATTTAAAAAAATGCATTTGGTGACAGCTTCCACGGGTTTCAGTAAAAAGTGATGCCGTATTTCTCAACACTTACATAAGGATATGATAAGCTATGTACAGCTGCAGTCATAAATATAATTGTAAACAGAGAAGTGACAGTCATGTTGTCGTAACTTCAGAGTCGTGGTTGGGAGGTGCACGGTTGAAATCCCCTTCCTGCTGTTCAGATTTAGCTTGTCAGAACCTTCTGTGAAACAATTCAGGTTACTGACAGGATAGTGCCTCTAGAGCAGGCTACAATCGATATCCTACCGCATCATAGTGCTTAGTCTCGTCTATTAGGTCTGAGACTCTGACCTTCCTTCCCATTAAAGTTCATGGATTTGTGTGAGAATTATTCGTAGTGGACGGAGTTCACGTCAAAAACTATAACAGTTGTTATATCACAGTTGTTATATCACTAAGCTTGTCATACAAAGAAGCGGCATTTCTACGTAAAATTAGTGACACAAAATACAATACTGTGAAAAGTAAGTGACAGTAACATACTGCCAGAGGCCAGTGTTCCACTACCCTGAGTGATATCTTCATAGCGAATATGTACGATTCGCGTGATTTGAACTTAAGGCTCTTTTTTCCATGGCTAGACCTTCCCTCACGGTTACATTGTATCGTACGGATTACTTTATACGAGTAAATGTAGAAAATCAGTTACTTGTGATACTGTGCACACCATTTTTATTTAGAGACCTTAACTCTCTTGAGCTCGAAACCAAGTGTGTCAGTTTCTCACGTTGTGGAATTTTAAAAATCTGGACTGGAGATGATCCTAGGTTATAACTGCAACCAGTAAAAGAAATGTCTTGTGCAAGCTCTTCTCATAAAAAGGATCTCATAAAGTAATTATGCCAGTTGAAAGAACGACTTCCTCACAAATTTCAGTACTTTCAGCATACATTGGAAAGCCTGTCTCTTGCCTTAATAATGTCCCCTGAGAGTTCATCGCCTGCCCTGTTTAATCTGATGTTGAAGAGAAAGTGGAGGAGGAGTAAAACAGTAAGGTGAAAGGAAATATATGTATATTTTCGAGTATGCCATTGATCGCTTGGCTAAAACTAATGCGGTGGATCGTCTATTCTATTTAATACGAAACACCAATTAAGTATAGAAGAGCGAGGTGGGAGGAAACTAAGAAGTGATAAGCCGGAATTTCAAAGTTGAACTTCGACTGAAATAACAATGGGACGTTCTTATTTAGAAAATAATATCCTTGAGACAACCAAGGCAAATGAGATATAATGGTATAATTGGTAAAACGAACGATACTTTCCTCAAAAACAAATTGGCTTTCCTCAAAAACAAATCGGCTATGGCATTCGACTCACCTGTAGAATCAGGGAAGATAAATTTTAAAGGCACTCGTTGTAAGATACACAACTGAGAGAAAGTGCTTTGGGGACATTTACAATGATATACAAAATCAGGACGTTAGAAATGAAATTGTTGGAACACGTTCAAATGTAGAACGAAACGTTTGTCCACACAGGTGAGAGAAGTATCAAGTTGATGAGGCAAGTTGTACAGCATCCAGGTTCAGCATTATGGTACCGGACTGTGTATTGAAGAACGCGAGTTTCAGTAAAGGCATGTGTTAAATTATGTAACATGGACTGATGTTGATGGTAACAGTTCAAACATGAAAAAAGGGCCCATGGAAGGACGTTTCAAAATACAGAATGTATCAAAAAGAATCATCCGGTTTAAAAAAATGTCATAACTATTATGTTATTGATGTGCGTGAAAAACGTACTGTTTGAAAGAGGAAACTCGCAGGTTTTGCAAGGTTCCCACTAGGTAGATGCAGCGTGCGCCCACTTCAGTTCTAGTAAAAATGGTCTCGGGACAAGAGAAAGCGTTTTGTTTTCTACGTTTTGCGCAGTGTGGATTACTAATAACTGTTCAGCGTGACTTTTCGTTCTAGGTATGGTGTGGATCCTCCTACAGCACAGAGCATTAGACGATGGCATGAACAATTCCGAGAAACAGGTTGTTTGTGTTAAAGGCAAATCCCCTGGCCGTCACAGAGTGTCTGACACACACGTCGAACGCATCCTCCACAGTTTCACAAGGAGTCCGCAGAAATCCGTTCGCAATGCTGCTTGACAGCTCAACATGCCCCCGATGTCCGTCTGGCGTGTGTTGCGTCGACGTTGACACATGAAACCACACAAAATTCAGCCGCTGCAAGCTCTTCGTGAAGGTGACAAACAACAACGTGTGGTGTTCCGTAATTTCGTCATTCGCAAGATGGAGGATAAGTTTACTTCCACGCTTAGTGTGTAGTGACGAGGCAACATTCCATTTAAATGGAAAGGCGAACCGTCACAATGTGAGAATATGTAGCACGAATGAATGAGGCACGGAACAGCGCATGAAGTCGTACAGCAAGAGAGAGAGAGAGAGAGAGAGAGAGAGAGAGAGAGAGAGAGAGAGAGAGAGAGAGAGAAAATTTAATGTGCTTTTTGCAATTTCGCGGGAAAAGATGTATGGTCCATTTGTCTTTGCCAGAAACACTGTTGCAGGAAGCACATATCTCGATATGCCTGAGAACTTTCTTTTCCCACAATTGGAGACTGATTCGAACGACTTCCCTTACCAACAGAATGGGACACCGCCACACTGGCATTTGGAACTGCAAGAATTTAAAAAAAAAAAAAAAAAAAAAAAAAAAAAAAAAAAAATCAATGTATATGTTTATTAGTTTCTGAAATATAGACGTGCCAAATCGGATTGTTCTTTTTGATACGCCCTGTAATATATATCTGGTACACCAGAGCGCGCAAGATATACCTAAATTTTTAAGGAGCGCGCGTTACACTGTAGTGACCTGACGCCAACAAGCCAGAATTCACAGAGGGGCTCCATCCACAGTATCAAGGGATCGGATCTCGTAAGAGCCGCGTCAGGAGTATCCGTCCTTCACTTCGACTCGTCTCTCCATCAAGGAGCCGATCGGCGGTAGAGCTTTGAAAAACCGATACTAGCCTTCACTGAAAGCTATCTCCCCATTTTCGGTCTTGCACCGAGCGAGGTGGCGCAGTGGTTAGCACACTGGACTCGCATTCGGGAGGACGAAGGTTCAAACGCACGTCCGGCCGTCCTGATGTAGGTTTCTCGTGATTTCCCCAAGTCACTTCAGGAAAATGCCGGGATGGTTCCTATGAGCCGATTTCCTTCCGTCTTCCGACGGGACCGATGACCTCGCTGTTTGTTCCCCTCCTCCAAATCAACCAATTGGTTTTGCTTCACGATAAAAAGCTAGGTTACATTAATACAATATTTAAGAAAGGGGATCGCAAAATTTGTTCAAACTATCGAGGAATTTGTGTTACAAACACATTAATGAGAATTTTTGCGAAAGTAATTAAAAACAAACTGGAAAAAAATTTTAGAACCCAAGAAGAACAATGTGGATTCACGGCTGGGAGATCATGTGTAGACCATATTTTCACATTACGACAGATTTTGGAGAAACAGGGAAAAATAAAAAAAATTAGGATTAATTTTCATAGATCTAGGAAAAGCGCATGATACTGTTCCAAGAAAATTACTTTGGAGAGCACTACATATGGCAAACATAAACCCTTCCTTGATTAAAATAATACAACAGATGTATAAAGATAACATTTGCCAAGTGAAAGTTGGTAATAAACTTTCACAGAAATTTGGAACAAGCAAAGGCCTTTTACAGGGCTGTCCCATGTCACCATCATTATTTAAAATCTATATAGATATTAGCCTTAGAACATGGTCTCGTAAATGTAATAGTATGGGATTAGAAATAAGAGATGGAGTTTACCTACATCATTTATTATTTGCTGATTATCAAGTAGTCGTAGCAAAAGATGGGGAGGATGCTAACTATATGTGCAATCAACTAGCAGTAGCATACAAAACTTGGGGTTTGAAGATTAATTGCCAGAAACAGAATACTTGACTAATGATTCAGATGAGCTATACATTGAAGAAAAGAAAATCAAAAAGATAAACACTTTCTGTTATTTGGGATCCATTTTAGAAATCGAGGGAAAATCAGAATCAGAAATCAATAAAAGAATTAGTAGCGAACGGAGGGTCATTTGGATGCTTAACTCAGTCTTATGGAGCAGGAATGTAATGAGCAGAATTAAAAAATTAATATACAAATCCATATTAGAGAGTGTGGTTCTGTATGGAACGGAGACCTGGACAATTAACATGAAGCACATTAAAAAATTACAAGCTCTAGAGATGGGCTTTTGGAGAAGATCGGCAAGAGTCTCCAGGAAAGAAAAGATAAGGAACACCGAAGTAATAAGGAGAATTGAAATAAAAGAAAGAATATATGACGTAATGGATAGGAAGAAATTACAGTGGTACGGCCATGTACGACGAATGGAGAAAACCAGAATACCAAAATTGATACTGGAGTGGGAACTGGAGGGGAGAAGAAGAAGACGACGACCTATGACCACCTGTCTCCAAAATGTACAGCACACAATGAGGAGAAAGGACGCAGAGGAAGAAGACACACAAGATCGAAACACCTGGAAGAATATTTTGAGAATATAGTTTAAGAACGTTGGTTGTTTGTATTGTAATTTCCAAGTAAGTTATTGTGTTGGAGATAAGCCTCTGTAATGAGGAAAAGCTCAAAATAATAAATATAAAAAATAACATGAAAATTTGTATCAAATGTTTCTTTCATGCTCTTATGTTGAAAAGACCAATATGTTCGAGGTGGGTCTTCGTGTTTTCAGTAGAACACCTAAGTAAACGTCTAGAGTAGGTAATATAGACCATTCTGAAGGTGTGATTTATGTAGAGTCCTCAGTGGTTCGCGAGATATTTCTTTAAAACGAAATTATTAAATCAGTTTATTGCCGATTTCCCTTAATAGCTAGTCTACAAAAGGTGTATTCTTTAATACGCTCAGGAGTAGTCACATCCTCCTTTGTTTGGATTCTTTATTCTGTAAACTGTGCGTTTCAGCCAATCTGAAAAACTATTATGTAGTGGAGAAAGGCTGAGTGATCTTGTGGCTACGCAGTCTCGACACGGCGAACAAAGTGCACAGTGAAGGTTTCACGACATGAACTACCATTTCGACTACTAGTCGTGGAAGGTGTGAGGATCTCTGTGGCATTAAGGGGACTGTCGCCTGAAAACAAGGGGAAATCTTGAGGAAAAAGTCAGGTTTTTAAATAGAGTAGCTCAAAGAACAAGAGGTGTAAGTCCATGTAATACTTACCATCTTTTAACAGATCTTTTGGGATTATTTTTATGTATGAACGTTTTGGTCTTAAATTACTTTCTGAATTTTATATGGTGTTGCAAGTGAAATATAACGTGTTAATTATTGATGTACAGTTTAGGTAAGATACCTCGAAATAAAACCAAAGAAGGAGCTTGATTTTTAAAATTCTTTACGCTATTCTCTTTATGGCAGACTTTTAAATCGATGTTTCTGTCATGAATAATGATTAAAACGTTTAATAATGATTATCAAAAATTCCAGTAATTAACTCAGTTTTTCTTTAACAGATTTCAGTTTTGTCATAAGGTTACTGTACGTTTTAATTAAGTATGTTTTATGACAGTATACAAAATTTCAGCCCTTTATCTTCAACTGTTTTGAACCAGTGTTACCAGAACACCAGAAAAGTGAACTTACGGGAAATTAAAGTTAACTCCTTTTCTTTTTAAACTGCATCACATTCATACATTCCAGGTCAATATTTATCTTTTTTCTGTTGTTCTTCTTCCTCTAGTTCCATTTTCAGTCTAGTTCTTATTATTCTTGCTTCTTCGGTGGCTTCCAGCGGTGATTTCTCTGCTTCGAAGATTCTCCTGCAGTCATCGGCGGTTAAAGCTCTTGCATATTTTGTCCACCAGCCACTCCCATCAGTTCCGTAACATTACCACTGCATCATCATTGAAACAAGGCAGAACATCCAAGACACCTATTTTCAAAATACTTAGTGCTACCACAACTCTTTTTGGTGTCTGATCCCATAGACAGTTGTTAAAATTCTCATTTGAGGTTTTGAGTACTGTCACGTAAATACACCCAAGTAATTCTATGTCAAATGGCACAGAATGCTTGAGGTGAGAACAAAATTAAGTTTTTAACAGAGCAGTCTTCGTGACGTGGGGAGTCGTCATTTGTGCACCCACTTTGTTTCCTCTGATTTGGGCTTTTTTCGGTACAGTTTTCTCTAGGCAAACTTTTTCTTGTTCAGGAAATTACAGAGAATTTTTAGGGCAACATTTAAAGGAAAAAGACTTTTTGACACTTGCTTACGTATTAGCCCCCTTAAAGTACATTGTTGTTATGGGAACGCCAGACAATTACTCCGGTAACAGATTTTGGGGAAATTGTAGCTATAGTGCCGCGTTAACATAGGACTCCTCAACGTGTAGACTCTCAGGCAGTGTGGTTATCTAGATGCCACAGCACATTGAGTACTACCGTAAATGAAGAGGCTAGCGTAGGATAGAATTGCACGGAGAGTTGCTTCATACAATCATCGGACTGAAGACAACAGCAGTAACAACGTGTCGAAGATATTCGAAAACAATTTTTTGTGGGATACTCTCCTTTCATAAATCCGTGAATGGGATTCCTAGTAATAAATCTATAATTTACATTGTGACGTCGTAGTGTACACCGTGGCATATGAAAACTGTGCCATACCGAGATCCATGGCAATGCCGTTACCGATTGAAATGTCCAATCACGAGTTACGCCCCACCTCATCTTCCACTAGTACCTCTCGTATCTTCCGTACCCCAGACCAGATCTCTTGCTTTTTTTGCGGGGATAGCACTCGTGGAGGAAAGAATATTAAGAAATGAAAGATTCATTTTGGAAACAATTCCTTAAAATGTAAGCCATTTCTCCGCAATATCCTATCTTGCAGGAGTGGCATTCCTGCAAGTTAATGTTATCATTTAGTACCGTACTTTAAACGTAAGTTTAAGTACTGTAGTACAGCCAGATTAATCTTTGGAGCTGTCAGCCAATGTTAACCTGCATATTCACATGATGCTGTTGTTCATTTGAAGAGCTAAACCGGCCAGTAAAAAATACTTGGGGCTGTTCTCGAAAACCTGTTATTAAATATTAGTACTGGACGCTATGCATCTTGGCGCCAAATGTGATACGGAATTTCCTACGATTTTTCGTCGTTAAAAGACAACTTAATCCACTCGCTTCACTTTCCCACGCCCCTGGTCCACATCACATGATCATTTGTCACTTGTTGAGTGAGTAACCTGTCTTTCCTACCGGTTTACATCGTTACAACAGCATTATGATAAATCGTAGCCCGCAAAATATCGTAAGCACCGTAATGAGTCATGCCTGCTAGCTCAGCCGGTGCAGGGTATTGCCCGCAAAAGAGAAGGGTCCGCCCATAATTTTAATCTTCCAGTAAGTTTCAAAATAGCTCACACTCCGCTGCGAAGTGAAACATTCATTCTTTTACCTACCCACTTTGCAATACGTCATTTTCAAGGTATTTTCGTCTTTCTAATCCAGCAAAGTATTCCCTTGCTTCATAGAGTATGCATTCAACTTGGCCATATGTCCCGCTACCTCCATACCATTTGGATTGTAGTCATAATTATAGACGTAAAGCAGTAACTCTGATTTTTGGGCGCGTAAGCGATAGTTAGTTTGTTGTTAAGTTGTTAGAGAGTCGGACCTTGGAAATGGAAAGTCAAGTCGTGGACGTCGTGTTGGAAAGACGAATATTGTCGTCAGCTTATAAAATGTGAACTCTAACAGTAACTGTGAGGAAGATGTTTTCAAGTATGTTTTGTATTGTGAAGTGATGTTTTGTGTGTTACGTGATCTTGCAATAAAAACAATTAAAAGGAAGTGTAACTTAAATTCGGAGTGCTGATTATTTTTTTTACATCACTATTGTGCTAACTTTGAAAGGTTTAATCTCCAAGAATGGTTTGAGAAGCGCAACTACAAAACTTTTGAATATAACAGAATAAAACCTAGGCCTCTTTGCATCCGAGCTTGGAATCATGATGACCTAGATTTTCAACGATTGAGCCATGATAATACGAGACCAGCGTGGGAAACACAAAAAGATGAGTGCGTCGTTTTTTGATTATTACTTGAAATGACTTTATTAACTGTGCTCTAATGGCACCTGCCACATAATATGACTGTTGTTGCCCGAAAATGCAGTATTTAGCAGCGTGAGCAACACCACAATCGTTATTAAATGCTGACCTTTGTTGTTGTAGGGTTGTTAGACACTCCATTCCGTTCCCTGAGCCAGTTGTTTGCTTTGCCATTTCTTCTAGTAGCTCCCAACATGCATGTTTCCGTCGCTCTCGAAGCTATAAAAGCTTGAAATTATTATTACAGCCATTGGAAGAAAATTTAAGAACACCACATATCACTTACCTCCATGCTACTCTTAGACTAAATTCTGATGTACTTTCACTTGAAATTTGTTTTTTTACGCCTTGCTCGCTAAAGTTTTGCAAAAAGAAATTCTCTAACTCAAATGGTTTAGGAATTATTAAGTTTCTGAATAATCACCTAATTTTAAAGGGAAAAAATAGTCTAGCTCAAACTGGCTAATCATGGGACCGCGAGTTTTAGTAGAAAAATGAAACATAAGGTATTTAGTATTGTGCATTACAAAAAAAATTGCAAGGTTTATTTTACCCCAGTTTTTGGATTTTTAGTTCTTAAAATGGCACCTCAAAACAGCAGATAACCCATTAATAATAGAAGATATGTGTGCCATAACACTTTCAGAAGGTGTAAGACATCCCGAATCTCTGTTCCCAAAATAAAATCAAGGCGGGATATTCAAAAGGCGTTCGATAAAAAAAAAATCAAGAAAAAATAATTAAATTTAA
Source organism: Schistocerca americana (assembly GCF_021461395.2). Lineage (NCBI taxonomy): Eukaryota > Metazoa > Arthropoda > Insecta > Orthoptera > Acrididae > Schistocerca > Schistocerca americana. The sequence continues at coordinate 305,718,455 of NC_060120.1, read as the reverse complement.
GAACCAAAACACCGAAAACAATGAGTTCAAACAAGTCCTGTGGTGAGCCACTTTTCAGCTATACCATTTTTCGCCTTAAAAAATTAGGTGATCGTCTTTTATGAAAACGCAAAACGTTAATAACTTCTAAACCATTGGAGTTGGGAACTGTTTCTTAAAAAATGTTTCGCTAATGAGGCATAATGAAACAAACTTGATACGAAAGTAAATTAGAAGTATGTTAAAGAGCCTTAATTTTTATCCAGCACTGTATTTATGGTATTTTTAGAAATGGGGAACACTTTCTCTTAACCAAAGAGAAACGTAAGACCGGCAAACAGAAACAGAAATCGATAGAGGCGTTATTCGTTTGTCAGAGGTGGCACTTTCGGAGCGCAACGCGCGGTCGCCAGCGCGCGGCGGTAATAGTGTAAACAAGTCGGCGACGGAGCTGCCTGTTCACCTGCGCGCGGCGCCGTAAACAGCGGCCGTAATGAAAAAGCGGCGCGCGCTGATCAAATTTCGCGCCACAGACTCGCGCCCTCACGGCCGGCTCGCTCGGCAAACTCAATCTCGCCGCCATTAATTCCCGCGGGTCGTCGCTGGGGGTGCAGCCTCACCCCGTGTCACCGCAGCAGGACGCCGACCCCGACCCCGGCTCGTTTCGCTGTCACAGGAAACTGTCACATTTTATTCATTCTTATTGCAAGTGTTATCTCAGCACTGACCGAAAAATCAATTTACGCCCTCTTCCCTTTTTCAATAAAAGAAAGCGTCCTGCCTTCTCAGAAGTGATGCAGTACTGGTCGTAACTACGAAATCATGTAAACGTATGTCCAGAAACAAACACTTCATGAGATGTGGGCAATTTTACTAGTGTCGAGAATGATCAACAGTCAGTGGCGTAGCCTTTCTTCCTGTTGACGTCCATTTCTAATTGGTTGTTTTTAACTTCGTGCACAGTGCTCTATCGATGGGGCCGCACCTCTCATCACCGATTTCGTTCAAATTTATTGTAAATGCAGGACTTCACCAATGACGGAGGTGGGAGCTTCAGATGGCCAGGCGGTAGGGGAAGAAAATGGCCAAGTGGCTAGTAAGACTCGCGCACTGAGGGTTCGGTGCAAATTTAATCTCTATTTGAAAGGCATTTCCTGACTGACTCCATGGCCTTTTTAGGGATACAATAAAAGATCCACACCCTCTCCAAACTGGAAGTTTCTATCCTTAACGGTTTGGGCTAATTTCAAACTTGAAATTTGAAGATTGTATGGATCGTACACTGTAGGCTTCATGTTAACTGAATCTTCTGCCGGTTCTAGGTAGAAGAATATTATAATAAATGCAAAGCGCTTGATTGTTTTTGCTCTACATATTAATTTTATTGTGTTAACCGGTTTTCGGTTGACAAGGCCATCTTTTTGTTTACAAACATTGTAACTTCTTTAGTGACAATACTCAGTAAATGTCTGAAGATGGCCTTGTAAGCCGAAAACCGGTTAACACAATTAAAGTAATACCGTAGAACAAAAGCACGCTAGCCCTTTTCATTTCTTATACCGTAGGCTTCGTTTGAGAAAAGATTTTTCTAAATTCGAACCCTAAGTGGGTGAAATATGGGATGAAGGATTTTTTGAAAAATGTCGATATTAAGGCAATTTTCAAGCTACACCCACAAAATTGGAATTTGGTTTCTCGGTCAGAAATAAAAAAAAGTGTTTCGACGTTTTTGAAATTTAATCCCTAGGGGGTAAAATAGTGGGCGAAAGATTTGGAACTAGAAGTTCTTTCATAATGATAATAAAGTATTTATAAAGCTACATCTATGAACACTGGTATGTGACGTCTCGGGTACAAATAAAAAAAATGTTTCGGCTGTTTTTGGACATCCAGCCGTTAAGGGGTGAAACGTATTTACAAATATTTCATAGCGAAAGCAATTGTAAAGCTAAATATTTCAAGGCTGGTGTTTGGCTTCTCGGTTAGGGATGAAAAAATACGTGTTTCACTGTTTTTGGGAGTAGGGTCAGACTGTCACTGGCTCATCATCGCCCACCCCAAACCAGTAAGGATAGAAACTTAAAAAGTTTGCAGAGGTTGTGGGTCTTACACTGTACCAGAATTCCCACGTGCCTTAAAGCCCTAAAATGGCCTTAATTTTCAAAATCCTTTGTTGGGGCTCCTAAAAAGTCCGCATTTTAGAGTGTAAGGCCCTAAAAATTATATAAAAGCTTTTAAGTTCCATTACTCTTTCTCTCAGTGTACTTGTGCAAGTAATCATTCGTATATGAGACAACAACTAGGAAGGAAAGCAAAAGGTTATCGCTAATACATAATTTGGCTAAGGAAAGAAAGCAGGTGGACACCGTGTGGGGGAAACGGGGGATGTATGGACGGTCGCGGTGACAGCACCAACAATGCCGACATTACACGAAGAACAAGCAACTGCCTTTCCGTAATCAAACTGTAGAGGGCCTGCCTAATTCGAAGGCGAATTGCTGGAATGCATGGCGTTGCATTCCTTCTGCCCTTCCACAATGGTTTTCTTCGTATCGCTACTGCTGTTAGATTTGGACTAGTAAAGAGGGCACGTGTCTTCATCGATTTTCGACAGATCTTATGTGTGATGACAAGAATAAATGTCGTACTGAATCATGCATTGCCTTTCCATTCAGTCCTTTTCATCCGTGCCCTGTGGGCTAGTGCCTTTTTTGGTTCTTTAACGCAGATTTTGTTGACTGCTCCTGCCCTTCAAAGAAAATTTAAAAGTTTCATAATGGGCACGTGTGTTTCTAATCGTCACTTGCTTAGGAGATCAAAGGCGCCCACGAGGATAAGTGGCTATTGTTTGTTGGCAATAGTCACTACTTAGTATGCCAGAGACGCTACGGATTATACGGCAACTATAGGCAAGAAACAATAAGCGCAAACGCTCATGGTGTCTTCGATCTCAGTCTATGCATGTAACCTCAGCGCGGAATCTCCCTTACCCGGCGTTCCCCTATTAACAGTCTTTGTTAAAAGATGAAAGATGTTGAGTCGCTTGTTAGATGTTACCGCCCATAAGTGTCCACAATGGGTAAACGTGTTTCTAATCGTCTTTGGTTAAAAAAAGATGAATTCAAGAATTGGATTACACTATCTGATGACAAATTCAAAGCAAATTGCACTGTGTGCAACAAAGACTTTCCGCTTGGAAAGATGGGAGAATCGTCTTTAAAACTACATATGAGTAGTAAGTACATTTTCCATCGTTTTCCCCACACGTATTTATCTTATTATGGTGACTAATATTTTACAGCAGAATAAGTTTGTGATCAAATAACTAATACAGAACAATCACTCAGATGTGGAATGGGTCGGTGCTCGCCGATTATGAGCATAAGATAATTCCGGATATGAAAGAGGAGAATAACACTTGAATTAGAGACTATAAACATCATGGGTATTTCCGCAGACAAAGAGGGTTTCGAGATATCCCACTCGGCGGCATCGCGCATCGATTGGTTGGTGCTAGCTTGTTCACATTCGCTCGTAAGTGACAAGATTCTTGCAGTTTATGACAGGAACAAAACAAACGGAAAGTAAAATCATTCTTGTTGTTTTTGTTTAAAATACCGATCTGCATAGTTTCTGGTTCGCATAAGTTGTTCTTCCGGCGCTCGTTCCAGGCGATGGTCACCCTGTTGTAAAAAAATATCTGAATATGTATTCTTCCTGGAAGATGCTAGTTTCTTTTCCAGTTTTCTGACAGAAGGACTACATAGAAATATATTTTTCTTTATCTGTTATTGTTATCGTTAATGCGAGAATCTGAAAGAGCTAGCAATCGACCAACGTGCGCAACAGCAAGGGAAATATCTCGAACACTCACAGCAAGAGAGAGACCATAAAAACTGTTTCAATTTTGTTATACGAGCGATTTTTTCTCAAATCCTATAAACCACCATGACTATGGATAGTTATAAGGTTCATTTGCTCTAAACCTTTATAATGCTGGAGCCGCACCTGCATCTATCGTCACGAAGCTTCGCGCAGCCATACAATACACGCAAATGTAACCAGCCATTGTCGGCTATCGCCGCAAATATTCGGACTGCGCACCAGCTATCGCCCCGCTGGCGAAAACTTAGTGGCTTAGCTCGCTAAATATTGTGCTGCGTGGACGGATTAGCGTTGCTCAATTCGACCGTTGTTCTCGGTCTGACTACGCGTTCTGATCAAATGAAAAGTAGTTATTTTACTGCATTCATACTTGCATGAAGTAATTTTTAGCACGCCTATAGAATTAAAGAAACTCGACAAAGGTCTGGAAATTATATTGCGATCATCTTGTATAATTGCAAGATAGAATTACAAAGGCGCTAATGTGACCACCGCTTCTTAGCAAGCAAAATGTACGTAACTTCAACACACATTGCTTCGTCACGATAGACGCAGGTGCGGCCACAGCATTATAATTGCTTTGCCCAGCGGGTATGCGTTAAGAGTGTCGATGCCACACTGAATAACTTGCTACGCCAAAAATTTTGGCCCAAAACAAGCAGTTTCGTAAGTATTATAGTTTCGTCGGGTGCATTTGGATGGCAAAAATTGATAGCAAGTTACTGAGGCAGGAAAACCGTGAAATAGAGCACAAATCGTTTGACTGAAGCAGCACACGCAATATGACCGATCGGCAGCAACCAAGAGCCAAGAGGAATAAAGTGGATTCACGTAACACGAGAACTGCGCCTCTAGCTGATGAAACTGGAAACAGCGACGCAAAAATTTATGTTCGGTGGGGGGGTCGTAAATCTCGTTGCAGTCATTTACGGACTGTAGGAAATAATTTATTAAATTGGAAATTTGTGGTAAGGTCTTATGGGACCAAACCGCTGAGGTCATCGGTCCCTAAGCTTACGCACTACTTACGCTAACTTTAACCTACGCTAAGGAAAAACACGCACACGCGCGCCCGAAGGAGGACTCGAACCTCCGGCGGGGGTGGCGCGGACCGTGACAAGGCGCCCTGACCGCGCGGCTCAATTTATTAATTTAGCAGCACTGTACAGAGGACATTGGGATCGTCGGCTTGAGTCCGATTTGAGAAGTTGCACTATACTATAGAAATTTGATGGAATGATCGGACTGCGTGATCTTTCAGAAAGGGCCTTAATAGTAAATATGTACCCAAATTTAACGTTCCTTCCATGAAATTGCATGTACATACTAAATGAAAATTACATTTTTACTTTTTTAAGTAAAAGACGTATGATGTTAACGATGGCGAAAGAAACAGCTGCTATGAACTTAAAATCACTTTTAACCAAAAAATAAACGAATAAAAACACAAATCTGTAGGTCCTATACGAAAAGAGAGAAACATTAATGAAGCAGTAAAACATGTGACTATCAAGAAGTTTTTAAAAATTCAGTGTTAGATGCTGAAATAATATGGGCATTTAAATGTGACTAATAATTTTTCGTACAAGTCTTGTAAGGATAACAGTAATGTTTTTCAGCAAATGTTTCCAGACAATAACACTGCAAAAACGGTTTTTATATGGGCCGACTAAGTGTGCATATTTGGTCAGCTTTGGGGTAACACCCTCATGTCGGGAGGATCTCTTAAAAATGTCAACCAGTAAGAAAGTACCAAGTAAATTTTGTGCCCATAGATGGCTTGAAAGTATTCTGGCAGTGGAGAGGACCTTACAGACATGGAAGGATGTGTAACATTGTTTCTTGTGTGAAAAAAAGCAGTTTAACAACCCAGGTCCAAAATATGAGACAGTGGAAAAAGCTACCAAAGGGGAATTTGTGGCACAACTTGACTATAAGAAGGGATCGGTTAGTAGGACATGTTCTGAGGCATCAAGGGTTCACCAATATAGTACTGGAGGGCAGCTTGTAGGGTGAAAATCGTAGAGGGAGACAGAGATGAATACACTAGGCAGATTCAGAACGATGTAGGTTGCAGTAGTTACTTGGAGATGAAGCTTGCACAGGATAGAGTATATATATTTTAAAGTGACTCATAATGCCTTTTGATTGGTTTTGCTAAACAAAAAAGTTATGAGCAACTAGTGAATATTTTATTTTATCTTAAATTTGCAGCTTCTTTCTTTACGTTTTCTCTTTAAAACGGATGTGTTCGCAGGCCTTAAAAAAGCCTAATTTTCAGACCATGATAAAGGGTGGGAACCATGTATAGCCATCGTTTAAGAAGGGATTGTCCGAAATTTCACTCCAAGGGAGGTGAAATAGGGGACGAAAGGCTTTTTGGAACTATTTCACTATTAAGGGAATTTTGAAGCTCGAACTAGGAAACTGGTATTTGGTTTCAAAGTCAAAAAATAAAAAATGTGTTTAAACACTTTCGGAAGTTGAACCACTATGGGGATGGAATAGTGAGTGGAAGTTACTTTGAAAATAATTACTTACTAAAGAATTTTCAAGACTACATCTATGGCGATACATATTTGACTTCTCAGATAGAGATTTAAAAAAATACGAGTTCAAGTGTTTTTGGAAATTCGACACCTAAGTAGGTGAAATAGGGGATGACAATTTTTAAGAAAATATTTCGTTACTTTAAAAAATTTCAAAAGAAATGTATGAAAGTTGATATTTCACTTCTCAGTTACATATAAAGAAATATTTATTAGGGGATGAAAGTTACTATGGAAATATCTGCATAAGGACCCAAGAGTCGTGATTAACAAAAATTTTGGACTCCAGTCGCTCCTTGGCCAGAAGTAATTTGGAAAATACCTTGTTTATGGCCTTAATTAGCGTGAAAAACTTAGGTGTTGCAGTTTGTGAACGTAAAAATTCGATTAAATAAAAACAAAAATCACTACAGGCCGTACAGTCTACGCTAGCGATGTTGTTGTTGTTGTTGTTGTTGTTGTTGTTGTTGGGGTCTTCAGTCCTGAGACTGGTTTGGTGCAGCTCTCCATGCTACCCTATCCTGTGCAAGCCTCTTCATCTCCCAGTACCTACTGCAGCCTACATCCTTCTGAATCTGCTTAGTGTATTCATCTCTTGGTCTCCCTTTACGATTTTTACCCTCCACGCTGCCCTCCAATACTAAATTGGTGATCCCTCGATGTCTCAGAACATGTCCTACCAACCGATCCCTTCTTCTAGTCAAGTTGTGCCACAAACTCCTCTTCTCCCCAGTTCTGTTCAATGCTTCCTCATTAGTTATGTGATCTACCCATCTAATCTTCAGCATTCTTCTGTAGCACCACATTTCGAAAGCTTCTATTCTCTTCTTGTCCAAACTAGTTATCGTCCATGTTTCACTTCCATACATGGCTACACTCCATACGCTAGCGATATATATATATATAAAACACACACACACACACACACACACACACACACACACACACACACACACACACACACACACACAGAGAGAGAGAGAGAGAGAGAGAGAGAGAGAGAGAGAGAGAGAGAGAGAGAGAGATGATGCAAATTTGTTTTATGGTAAGGGGAGATAGCTTTTTGCGCGAATGGCGGTATTTTGTTTGTACTGATTGTTTTTATATTTATTATAACATTTGCCTTTTTTTAGGCACAACTTACAATAAATGAGTTTAAGTAAGTACAGCAATATTCGGAAAACGTAAATAAATTGATACGAAAGTTGAGGATGTTGACACCACAGCAGTGCTCCACAGTTCAATCTCATACGAACTAGCACAGCTTCAAAGCACTTACATCTTCAGTTCATAGCGGAAAACTGCGTATTTGAAAATAGGGCAATAACTGATAAAAAGAAGGTAGCTGAAATAGTGTACGTGGCCAAACGGTGACGATGTGTAACTGCTGGAAAAACCGCGTTGGTGGCAGTTGGCAGATTGGAGAAAAGTCCAAACCTGGAGGTGGCGTCCAGGTAGTTCATTCTATATACAGGGTGTCCATAAAGTCCCTTTACAACTTCAAAATTTTACCACAACGGCAGTTGTTGAAATATTTCAACGACATTTCTTTTATTGTAATCAGTGTTCATAAAAGGTTTTTTGACAGTGTTTAATAGACCTCTATATGGTCGCCTTTAGTTGTACGATACACATAAAGACGGTACTCGATTTCTTGCCATGGTCGCTGTCGCATAGCGTCATCAATGGTGGCAATGGCATTACGAATCCTGTGCTTCAAGTCAGCAATGTCCCGAATCTGTGTTTGATACATGATATGTTTTACATACCCCTGTAAAAAAAGTCCAGGGGAGTGATATGTGGCGAACGCGGTGGCCAACGAATTTGCCCATCCCTCCCAATCCATCTGCCTGGAAATGTTTCATTGAGGAACTGACGAACATGCAGTCCCCAATGTGGTGGTGCACCATCTTGCTGGAAAATGATGGTTGTAAGTCAGTCAATTGTGGTGCTACATATTCTGTCAGAAGGCCGAGGTAGTTGTTGACTCGTTGAAGAAAAATGGACCAGTTATTCGCTTGCACATGATACCACACCATACATTCACTTTTGAACTATCCTGGTGAAGCTCCCTAGTCACATGGGGATATTCAGATCCCCATATTCTTACATTGTGTCTGTTTAATGCCCCAGAAACATCAAAGTTGCCTCGTCACTGAAACAAACTCGATTGAGCAATGCTTCATCCTCAGAAAGGCGTTCCATTATGTTGAGTGCAAACTCTGTCCGCTTTGGCATGTCATTGGGCTAAAGTGTCGGTAACAGTTGCACTTTGTAAGCATACAACGATAAGTTGTTGTGGAGGACCTTATGCACAGTTGAACGTGGTAGTTGCAACTGTCTGCCACCAGTGCGGATGAACGAGTGAAGACGTTTAAAACGCGATCGATGTTTTCCTCGGATGTTCTCGGTCGCCCGCTCCTCCCTTTGTCCAACACTGTCCCTATCTCCATAAATTTTTTGTGCTATGCACGTATTGAAGGGCGCAATGATGGATCTCTTCATATTCTTTCTGAAGTTTCATTGAGTCTGAACATGTGATTTTGTCTCAACAAACCAGGACACAATTTGTGCCTTCTCTTATGAAGCTGCCATTTTTATAGAGGTTCAGTTCCTTCCAGCAACAGAGTATCTGAAACACAAACTTTTAGTATACGAGCCGTGTTTTTTAAGTAAGCACCGTTTTGAAATAAAAAAAGACGTGCTAAGATACCTCAATAATTTTATTTTTACGTGAAAGCCTGTACCTTAATCTACGCCCTGCGCCATTACAGTCTTATTCTCTCTTGTTTACGTTGTGTACTGAGTGTTTAAGATGCCTCCGATAATCATGAGTCCCGTCGACTGTGAAGTACGGGCTGTTACACGATTTCTTAGTGCTAAAGGCGTAAAAGCGATCGATATTCATCGTGAGATCTGTGCAGTTTACGAAGAAAACATTGAGTGATGGAATGGTAAGAAAATGGGTGAGAGTATTTAAACATGACCGCACAAATGTGCATGATGAACAACGGAGTGGGCGTCCTTCGGTCGTTAATGAAAGTTTGGTGCAGGAAGGGGACGCTACGGTCGCAGGTTCGAATCCTGCCTCGGGCACGGATGTGGGTGATGTCCTTAGGTTAGTTAGGTTTAAGTAGTTCTAAGTTCTAGGGGACTGATGACCACAGATGTTAAGTCCCATAGTGCTCAGAGCCAGGAAGTGGACAATAAGGTGAGAGAAAACAGACGCTTTACGATTTCCTCCTTGCGGGATGACTTTCCTAATGTTTCTCGTAGTGTTTTGTATTGCATTGTGACCGAGCACTTGAATTACCGAAAATTGTGCACACGTAGGGTACCGGCTCATGTTGACGGATGTGCACAAAACCAAACGTTTAGACAGTGCATTGACTTTCCTTGAGCGGTACCACAACGACGGTGATTATTTCTTATGCCAAACTGTTACGGGCGATGAAACATGGGTGGCCTACGCCACACCAGGATCAAAGCAACAGTCCATGGAAGTTGAGCAAGGGCATCGTTTTGCTGCAAGACAATGCCCGTCCGCATGTGGCGAATCAGACCAAATATCTCATCACAGCTTTTCGATGGGAAAATCTAGATCATCCTACGTACAGCTCCAATCTTGCGCCTAGTGACTACCATTTATTCCTGCACTTGAGGAAACACCTGGGCGGTCAGCGTCTTCAAGACGATGACGAAGTCAAAACAGTGGTGATCCAGTGGTTAACAAGTCAGGCGGCAGACTTCTATGAGGAGGGTATTCAAAAACTGGTACAACGTTATGACAAGTGCCTCAATATTGACGGAAATTATGTAGAAAAGTAGATTAAGGTACATGGCTTTCATGTAAAAATTATTGAGATATCTTAGCACGTCTTTTTTTTAATTTCAAAACGGTACTTACGTAAAAAAAACACGCCTCGTGTATAAAAACTTCAGTAAACGGTGATTAAAATAAAACAAATTTTGTTAAAATATTTCAAAAACTGCCGTTGTAATAAAATTTTTTAAGTTGTAAAAGGACTTTATGGACACCCTGTACTAATTGTCCAGCATGGGGTCTCCAGAGACTGCAGTATCAATTGTGGTTTGACTGGCGGCGCAGGAGCCAATCCTGTACCCTTCTTTCACAGCATTGCCGATCTGTCAGTCGCAGACAGCATGTTTGATAAGTCTGCTAAAAAAGCAAGGAAAATGTTTTTTTCCGAAAAAAAACTCACTCTACCTCGCGACGTAGTCTTCTTGGAAGGATATACACTAGGTTCAACGATCCTCCAGCTTTTTCGCCCCATTTAAAAAATAGGTTCGATAAAACGCTGCAAATACTGTTTGACTGTAATTATCACTTCCTCATTCGATAAAAACGTCTTCCCAGCAAGCCAAGACTTCGAGTTGGGGCCAAGTCTGGTGAATAGGGTAGATGAGAAACTAACCCAAAGTCCAATTCATGCACTTTCGCCATCGTTATCGCTGATGTGTGGGGTGGTACATTACAATGGTGAAAGAGCACTTATTTGCATGCCAACATTAGTCTTTTTTGAGCCAACGCAAGTTTCGAACGATCCAACAATGAAACATAATAGGGGCCAGTTATGATTCTGCCTTTTTCTAAATAATCTGTGAGGATTATTGCTTGGGAATACCAGCAAGCGGTGGCCATCACCTTACCAGCTAACACGAGGGTTGCGTTTTTCGGGGCACTTCCTCCGTACATGGCATTACGGTCTCGGTCAGTTGAGGTGCCTTAGTCTCAGCAAATTCACGTGAAGTTTTAATCGGTGGCCTTGCGTTACCATATCATGGATTTTTTTCCTTTGTGCTTACTTCAGTTAGGACAGTAGGAGCGCGCTTCATCTTCAGTGCTTGTCCGACCATATTTAAATTCATTAAGCCGAAAGTAAATGGTTTTGGGCATCGAGTTCTGTTTTGATTTGTGCGGCAATCCAACCCTTCAAATGAAAATTTATAACAGCGCGAAACTCGGTTTCACTAACAAATTCAGACGGCTCTGTACAATGATATGTAGGCTGTAGATTGTTGAAATTCTTTATACGGTCCTTGGAATAATCATACTTACCAACTATGAAAGCGCAAAAAAAAGTTCCACTCCTTCATGGAAATTTACGAGACTTATCAACCATACTCATATGCAGACCGCTCTGCGGACTGAGTGTGAATCTCCGACACAGTGGCGACTTCTCAAAGACGCAGTTGATCGGATAGTTACCTGGACCGTGAAACGGCGCCCGGCATTCAACGCACATAAAAGCCAAACCGTTACCTTGAGCTGGTGGAACATACCTGTCAACATTCAGTTCATTCAGTTCATGCATGTTCATAGAAACCCAGTGCGTTGGAGCAGACCTGCACGATACCTAGATGTGACGTTGGACTCCCAGCGAATGGGACTTTAGCTCGTTGAGGAGCTGCGGAGGAAGGCACTAAGTCGCCTTAAGTGCCTCTACCCGGTGCTAAATCCTACAGGAACATTTTGGTGCCATCCTGTACAGTTCAGGAGCACTGCTCCAGTTAAATTCTTACAGCACTACAAAGATACAGATATTAGGCTGAGGCGTTGAAAGAAGCTGAAAGAAGCCCCAAAGCCCGATGGATTCCCTATCAGTCTGTACAGAACTTGCGGCTGAGTTAGCGCCACTTTTAATCGTAATAATCTAATATCCGACAAACAAACAAAAAAATTGTGCCCACAAGGCTGAATAAAGCGCCGATCACATTGGTCAACAAGAACGTTAGCAGAAATGACCCACGAAACTAAACTCCAGATTTTTTGGCATCCATTTGTTGTAGGATCTTAGATTATATGAGCTCAAACGTAATGAGAGCCTTTGAACAGAATGACTTCATTCATCATAACCAGGATGTATTCTGAAAACGTTGGTCATACCAACGCCTATTAAAGAAAGTACAATTATACAGGGTATTAAACGAAATATGTGACTGAATTGAGGATTTCTTGGCAGGGAGGACGTGGACGTAGGATGTTATCTTGGATGTAGAGTCATCGACAGATGTGGAAGTAACCTAGTGCATATCCCAGCGAAGTGTGTTGCGGTCCTTACTGTTCATGCTGTATATTAATGACCTTGACAATATTAACCTCAACCATTTTGCAGACGATGCTTTTATCTGTAATGAAATTCTTTCTCAAATCTGTTAAAGACGTAATCCAGTATTTGTGCGGTGCTCTTCTTTCTGGGTTAAAGATTGGCAACGTGCTAGGAATGTGAGTTCGGTTCATTGGTGGGATACTAGGAAAATTTCGCCGGGCGACAAGGTACATAGTCATACAAGAGAGGGTGACACACGGCGAGACTATCATGCAGAGCGGCGCAACATAATTACGAAACTTCCTGGCAGATTAAAACTGTGTGATGGACCGAGACTCAAACGCGGGACCCTAGCCTTTCGCGAGCAAGTGCTCTACCAACTGAGCTATCCAAGCACAACTCACGCACAGTCCTCACAGATTCATTACCGACAGTACCTCGTCTCCTACCTTCCAAACTCCACAGAAGCTCTCCTGCAAAACTTAGAGGACTAGCATTCCCGGAAGGAAGGATACTCCGAAGACATGGCTTAGCCGTGCAAGTTTCGCGGGAGAGATTCTGTAAACTTGGAAGATGAAGTACGGGCGGAAATAAGGCTATGAGGACGGGTCGTGAGTCTTGCTTTGGTAGCTCAGTTGGTAGAACACTTGACTGCGAAAGGCAAGGATCTCAGTCTCGATGCGGCACACAGGTAATCTGTCAGGAAGTTTCAAGTCAGCGCACACACTGTTGCACAGTGAAAATTTCATTGTGGAAACATAGTTACACACAGGCGCTCTATAGGGAGCTCGCAACACGGACTATGTTATACTTCCACCTAACGTCACGCAAATAGTTCCCAAGTGGACGTTAGTGCGCCAAACGCGTATTTGAGCGGACGCACGGCTCCTTTGACACTGTGTATCAAGAGCTAGTTCGACAGTGTCAACATCGTGCCACAAGGCAGCATCCGGACTTACCCACAGTCCCCGCCATGTGGAAATCTGCTGGATATTCTAGCAGTTGTACTAGACATCATCCACTGGATTCAGGGCTTGAGCAGTGTTCAGAGATGGATCAGTGCGTATGAACTTTGACATTGCCAATCATGCTCTTCACATTCAAGTAACGCAAGGTATAGTTCCATTTAATAAATCATTGTAAATTGTTGCTAATCTATTTTACCATAATTTCTGCATAGTTTGTCTAAACCTATTTGACCGTGTGACGAAGGCAAGAGTTGCTGCGTGGAAGCAAGCAAGAAAGAAAGAAAACAAGCAAGCAAACAAGCAGCTACTTTCGGTGGTAGGGGGCTGGTGAATAGAAAGAAATGTTTGTATAATATTGTAAACACTCATGCGACCTGTTCCAGATAGGACTAACAGGGAATAATGAATGAATGTATACGAAGGACTACGCAAATGGTTAGAGGTTTGATTTATAGAAGAGCTTCACTGTGATGCCGGAATGGTGAACACAGATACCTGAAACAGTCAAAGAGAATGGTTTCGAGGTACGTACTATCAAAAGAATTTAATGTAAAGCTAAGAATTTGTGCTACAAAAAGAGTGTGCGTAGCTGCTTTCGGATGTCCAGTGTGAGCTGTAATTATCGTATGGCGGCGAAACTTGGTAGATATGCCAGTGCGTTAATGCGGAACTGATTTACGCTGGCACAAAATTAGTTCAAATTTTGGCCACCTGGTGCAAATATGGTGCTATACGCTGTATGACGGTATGACATCCACGCTGTCATTTGATTAGCCTTGACGTGAGTGAAGTATTAGGCATGGCGTGAGTGATAATTAAATTTGGAAAGTCGGGTGAGCTTGGTGTGGCACCAGAGAGAGGAATGCGTCGACTTCCGGTGTAAGTTATTGAAGAGGTTACAGCTGCTGCAACTGACCAAGCGGCTCGTGTCGTGAGAACTGTCCATCCCATGGTTAACAGTACGGATAGTTTTGCGGTCTATTTTACGAGGTCTGCCCAAAAAATTCCTGCGCATTCGTAATTTCGCTCCAGTGGTGTATGGAACGAAAATGGCCGGACGGAAGTTAAAGATGACCCTCGTTCAGGACGCCCTTCGACCTCTACCGACGACGCTAATGTCAGGAACGTCAACGAAACTGTGCGTACCAGTCGAAGACCGACTGTCCGAGAGATTAAAGAAGAATGTAACATTTCAGTTGGATCATCTTATAAAATGCTGACACAGCATCTTAGATGCATCGTGTTGCCGCCAAGTTCGTCCCACGCCTCATGAGTCAAGACGAGAAAGACCTTCGTCTCGCAATCCGTGAAGAGCGTTTGGATCACCCAAATTAGAATGAGATGTTCCTTGAGAGAATCGTATGGCCCCTGCGGCCTTTTTGTATTTGCGAAGTTGAAAACGCCGTTGAAAGGACGAAGATTTGCGACGGTAGTAGAGATAAAAGAAAATTCGCAGACGGCAATTCGCGCGATCCAGCAAGAGCCGTACCAAGACTGCTTCCAGAAGTGAAACCGCGTTGGGAGCGGTATACCAGTTGTGGAGGAGAGCATTTCGAAGACCATGCACATTAAGTAAAAGGTAAGCGCAGAAAAATTTTGTGGACAAAGTTCCGGAATTTTTTGAACAGACTTCGTACACAAGTTCCTGTAAAAGCTTCAAAAGGTGCAGCGAGTGAAACCTCATGATTCGCAGCAATGTTCTGAATTTGTTCTTAGGGTACTGCACGGACCGAAGTTGATGACTTGTGGCCGCGCAATATTCTTGGAGTGTAAGCCACATTTTGCACTATAGGGTGTGGTGAATACATAGAACTTCGGAATTTGTGCACGAAGAGCTACTGCACTCGCTGTATGTGACATTGTGCGGTGTGTGGATTCACAAGCATCATTATTCGTGAATAATGCAGACGAGATACTGGCAGACGTAAAGCTGTGAGGACGGGGCGTGAGTCGTGCTTGGGTAGCTCAGTTGGTAGAGCACTTGCCCGCGAAAGGCAAAGGTCCCGAGTTCGAGTCTCGGTCCGGTACACAGTTTTAATCTGTCTTTGAAGAGAATACGCCCAGAAGGCCTGTCGGGTGTAGTGTCACATGTGCACGTTATCGAAGCCTCCTTGTGCAGCACGTGAATGCTGCTTTGGAAGAGCGCAACTGTATGGAATTCATTGATTTCATGAAGAGATAGGGAAACACCTCAAGTCACTCGTGAAAGGTCTGCTTAATGCAACCTTCCACGAACGAGCTTTTCTAGATGCATGGTCTGCAAGATCACCTGATCTGAATCCATGGGACTTTTGTCTCTGGGGATGTCTAAAGGAACGCATTTCCAGGACACGTTTGGTCTCCATGCGATCTGATATGATATTACAAAGAAATAAAGACCTTTAGCTGCTTACAGACATTGATATTTATCAACGGGGGCAGTTGAAAATGCGTGCCCTGACTGGGACATGTCCGAAAGAACACGTACCATGGTCATATAGATAAGGCTTACCGGCCAGTGATCTTCGGTGCGGATGCTCTTACATTGCCCGAACTCTTACGGGAATCGGTAGATTGACTGCCGCGAGTTTGAGGTATGGTGGACAGCGATACAGATGGCCGTACCGTAGGTGCAACCACAACGGAGGGGTATCTGTTGAGAGGCCAGACAAACATGTGGTTCCTGAAGAAGGGCAGCAGCCTTTTCAGTAGTTGCAGGGGCAACAGTCTGGATGATTGACTGATCTGGCCTTGTAACACTAACCAAAACGGCCTTACTGTGCTGGTACTGCGAACGGCTGAAAGCAAGGGGAAACTACAGCCGTAATTTTTCCTGAGGGCATGCAGCTTTCCTGTATGACCAAGAGATGAATACACTAAGCAGACTCAGAAGGACGTAGGTTGCAGTAAGTACTGGGAGAGGAAGAAGCTTGCACAGGATAGAGTAGCATGGAGAGCTGCATCAAACCAGTCTCAGGACTGAAGACCACAACAATAACAGTGGACAAGGGCACTACAAATGTAGTGTGTGGACAGTAAGATGGAAATGTGGGTCCCACGGGGAGCGTGCCAGAAATAAGTCCGTGCAGTCGCACTATCCTCTGTGTCCTTGATGGCTCAGACGGATAGAGCGTCTGCCGTGTAAGCAGGAGTTCCCAGGTTCAAGCCTCACTCGGGGCACACATTTTCAACTGTCCCCGTTGATATTTATCAACGCCTGTAAGCAGCTTAAGGTCTGGATTTCATTGTAATGTCATTCTTAGAGAGCTGCAAGATCACCAGTGGTATCTGTTTTTCAGACATGTCGGACATGTTCGAAAGAACAGATACCATCTTCATATGATCTGGTATAGGCACACGTCGCTCAGATTCCACTGGAACCGCTGAAAGCAACTGCTTATAACGTGTTACGGCTGCAGCATCTCGTCGAAATCTCCGGAGCTCATATTGAACAAATTGTGGAAGCGGCGGTTAATTACTTATTTGACGTTTCTTGTCCACGTTCCGTTCCCAGTCCGTTACAAATCAAATGGCTCTGAACACTATGTGACTTAACATCTGAGTTCATCAGTCCCCCTAGACTTCGAACTAGTTAAACCTAACTAACCTAAGGACATCACACACACCCATGCCCGAGGCAGGATTCGAACCTGCGACAGTAGCAGCAGCGCGCTTCCGGACTGAAGCGCCTAGAACCGCTCGGCCACCGCGGCCGGCTCCAATCCTTTACATGTGAAAATAATTCCACACTTCTTGCATTCACAGCGCCAGATTTGCACCTGATAGCCAAAATTGGAACAAATGTTTTCAGCCTAAATCCGTTCAGCATTAGAATATCCACCAAATTTCGCTGCCATACGATAATTCCAGCATCCACTGTACCTCTTGAACAGCTGCACTTTAATTATAACCACTCTGTGTTTATGGAGGAATAGTGAACTTAGGTGACTAGAACAAAAAGCAGAAATTAAGGAAATAATTTTACAAAAGAACAGATAAAAAGAATGATTTCTGTATAGGTAGAACGTGTATAGCGAAAGGTTGACGGAATATTTTAAAGAAACTAAGAGACAGAAAAGTTTAGTTCCAAGGGAAAGAAAAAAATATAGGTAGATAAGTTACGTAAGTATGAATAATGCGAAAGTTAACATTGCAGACCAGTGTGTTAATCTGTGTGCAAGAGAACTCAGCTGTGGATAACATTTTGACGTTTATTTTTGTGAAAAAGTTTTATTTTTCAAATTTTTTAAATTTTGGTTTCATGACCATACAACCAGCCGTAGTTAATATACGTCAGTAACAACTGTCAGTTTTGACTTGTCTGTGTACAAATGTCAATTACGGTTGTCTGTGTGCATTAAGTATACAATTGTGAACGAATATACTTCATTGCGTATCGGATTTGTCGTCTGATGTGCTTGGGGTCCGTCTCCAGACAATACAGTTCTTCGTGTGGCCGCTGTCGCCTGTGGTCTTATGCTGCCGGTCTCTTCCTCGTCCCTGCCGTGCTAGTAGGATCTAGATACTGATGTGGCTGATTATATGGTCCTTCCGAATTCTTTGAGAACTGCGTATATGTGTTTATGGATCTTAACTTTTGATGTTGCCGAAGGAGTGGTAATGCAGTGGAGGTCCTTTGTACTCAGTTGATTTAGTGCCCCATCTATCCTATATTGCCTTTCCGGGACATCCTAATATTATAAATCATGTCATCTTCTCCTCACGTACGAAGAGAGTTGTCGATCAGTCACAGGTTACTGAACGTGCTTCATATACCAATGCGTTGACGGGATCGCTTCATAATGTTTCCCTTTTTCGTTGATTTGTCTGCTCATTTCATCATTGTACCTCGTTCGCGTCGTCCTTTGAAGTCGTCATATGATCGCGCTACCCTCGAATGGCATGGCGTTCCTGAAGCTGCGCCTTTTTTATTCGGTTGGTCGTCCTATCGTTGCCGCGGATGCTGCAGTGTCCTTTGACTCAGATTCATGTTACTTCATTTCGTTGTATTTGTCTATTTGTCGCATATTGGCTTGCTGCATAATTTCATAAACGACTGGGTTGTTATATATTTGTGTATAAGGGTTTTTCAACATCACGACTGCTGCTCGGGAATCGATTAAGATGATAATTTTTGCCCTCATTGCCGGTTTCTTCCTACTTAAGTGGTTCTAAAATGGCTACTATCCCTCCCATCGTAATAGACATTTTCTCATGTAATTTAGAACATCCCTTTGTCTGGTCAATGAATGCACTTCCGATGCCATCTGCATTTTGGGCATCATCTGTATACAGTAATTTGGAATCTGTTATTGTGTCCTAAGACTTGTTTTATCGCCATCACTTGCTTTTGGAGGGTTGTCGTAGGTATCGCCATCACATGCTTTTGAATAGTTGTCATACGTATCATTCATATCGTTCACTTTCATTTGAGCGAGGGACATATAACAGTTTTAACGGGGTAGAGCTGTAGCACGCACCACTTTGTGCTAGAGTTCTTCTGTTTCAAAGCAATCTACATGAAATGTCGCGATGCTTGTTTGTACATCCAATAGCGTCCGGTAAAGTGGTCGATAACCACCGTTCGGATATTCTGCATAACCGACGATCTCGCAAACTGGCTATGTTTTAACATGAATTTCGAGGCAACATCTGTTGCGTAAAAGAGCAAAAGTCTAAGATTTAAAAGCATTCACTATCTGTTCGACTCAGTTTACCACACGAACAGTGTTAATACATTCTCTGTGACATTTAATTCCCTTTGTTTTTTGCCGTTTGACTAAATCGTAGGTACTTGAAGTATCCTAGTAATTACATTAAAACAATTTTCGTTTTAAGATGCTATAGATTAATGCAGCTTGGAATAGTCAGCTTAAGAACAGTGGTTATCTTGGTTATTAAACCTAATCTCAGTGTACCGTTTGCTTGGATCCCTATTATAAATGTGACGCTTACTGTCCTGATCCGATCGGCGAACGGTGGTCATTCGCGCATGTCGAGGCATGAACGGGGATTGCATTGTTAGCGAATCTAAGCGGCAGTTGCGGTATGCGCATGCTTTCCGTTTGAAGACAGCGTATATCCTGCAAATTGTGTGTCTCGCTTGCGTATGCAAAAATTATCACTTATCATCACCATCAGCGATGACAGCTCGCAACAGATGCAATATAAATTCAACAAACAACTTGAGTGTTTTTTTAATTATTTTGCTGTATGTCGAATTTGAGAGCATGCATTATATTTTCTAATTATGTTTAAAAAATGTCTCGATTGATTACATTCGTGCAGAAGTAGGTTGTTTAGGGGTTTCTCTGGCTCACTTTGTACATGATGTGAGATTTTTGTCGCTAGAGCAACACGCACCAACAGTTTTTCCTTGCCATTTTAATGCGTTATGATGCCTACATTTTCGATCCATCACCCTATGTTGACTAATTTACGATTAACATAGTTAATAGATAATAATCAAGAACAGCCTCCCCAAAAGCTTCCCGCGTTCCACATGTAAAGATACGACTCTGTTTGCCGCACAGCCTTTAAACGTCGCCGTGGTTGTGAGTCTTAAAGTGTCTTGGAAGCTGTAAGAGACGCGTGACGCTCAGCGTCTGAATTGCGACGGGCTTGGGACTGTCCTAGTGTCTTGCAGCCTGCGTGAAGCTCAGCATCCATGTTCCGCTGGACATGAGATTGCTCTGAGCTTTGCCGGATTCGAGTAACATTGGCAGCTTGAGCTCTTAGAAATATGTGCTAAAGCAGACTTACGTTTGCGAGTCTAAATAATGATAAGTTTTAAATATGGTTCTCTTGCTTACTGGCCGATTTTATTGTATCTCCTCCAGAACTCTCCAGCAACGCCAGGTGGTGTAGCAACTCAACGTCATAAACTACGCGCACAGTAACATTGGATTTGCACTGTCACGGAATAATCTGTCAGGGTCGTCTGCATGCCACTCGCGTGTACCGCATTTAAAAATGTTAATGATACTCAGACACTACTTTCTAAAGTAGTCTATGGTCTTCCTCAGGATTCAAGCGGTCTCCATACCAAATACCACCGGAATCGGTTCAACGGTAGAGTCATCAAAACGTAACAGAATGAATTACTTTCGCAATTAAGAATACTGGTATTAGTATGGAATAAACACATTGAGAGTTGAATAAGCATTGTATTGATTACGTTGAATCACATTATATAAAATATATCAATCATTTTCACAAATATTATAAAGTCCAAAAAGGAAAGAGTAATCATTTTTCCTTAAATGGCGTAATATTCATTAAATCAATAAATATCTTCTACTACACACTTTTTAAAATAGTCTATCTTCTTAATCAGGGTTCAACCTACTTCACGCCAAATTTCATGCGTGTCGGTTCAGCGGTTTGGTTATGAAAATTTGACAGAGCTACTTTCGCCTTATAGGATTAGTACCGAAATATGAATTCGTCTGGATTAAATGCATTGATAGGTGTGTAAGCACTGTATTTTAGCATTCTAGCCGCTACCCGCGGCTCCGTTGGCGTGTCAATAATATCAAATGAATTGTGCGTGTGTTACTTTATTGGCCGGAAGACCTCGGTTGGCATGTTCGGGAGCTTGGTGCCAGATTTTTTTTTTTTTTTTTCCTTCGTTGACTTGCACGTCAATGATGATAACGCACTTGTCCAGACACAAGCAGAAAAAAAGGCGTGAATCGAACCCAGAAACATTATGCTCGTGATACATTGACGCTAACCGCATGACTAAGAGCTGTTGACGCTCAACATCTGAAGTGTGCGGGGTTTGTGATTGATATTAGAATGAAAGTTTGGTTTAAACACATAGAGGATTGTATAATCATTGGATTCATTACGTTGAATCGTATTGTGTAGAACATGTCAAACAATAAAAGCATTTTCACAAATATGATAATGTTCAAAAGTCAAAGAGTAAATACACTCCTGGAAATTGAAATAAGAACACCGTGAACTCATTGTCCCAGGAAGGGGAAACTTTATTGACACATTCCTGGGGTCAGATACATCACATGATCACACTGACAGAACCACAGGCACATAGGCACAGGCAACAGAGCATGCACAATGTCGGCACTAGTACAGTGTATATCCACCTTTCGCAGCAATGCAGGCTGCTATTCTCCCATGGAGACGATCGTAGAGATACTGGATGTAGTCCTGTGGAACGGCTTGCCATGCCATTTCCACCTGGCGCCTCAGTTGGACCAGCGTTCGTGCTGGACGTGCAAACCGCGTGAGACGACGCTTCATCCAGTCCCAAACATGCTCAATGGGGGACAGATCCGGAGATCTTGCTGGCCAGGGTAGTTGACTTACACCTTCTAGAGCACGTTGGGTGGCACGGGATACATGCGGACGTGCATTGTCCTGTTGGAACAGCAAGTTCCCTTGCCGGTCTAGGAATGGTAGAACGATGGGTTCGATGACGGTTTGGATGTACCGTGCACTATTCAGTGTTCCCTCGACGATCACTAGTGGTGTACGGCCAGTGTAGGAGATCGCTCCCCACACCATGATGCCGGGTGTTGGCCCTGTGTGCCTCGGTCGTATGCAGTCCTGATTGTGGCGCTCACCTGCACGGCGCCAAACACGCATACGACCATCATTGGCACCAAGGCAGAAGCGACTCTCATCGCTGAAGACGACACGTCTCCATTCGTCCCTCCATTCACGCCTGTCGCGACACCACTGGAGGCGGGCTGCACGATGTTGGGGCGTGAGCGGAAGACGGCCTAACGGTGTGCGGGACCGTAGCCCAGCTTCATGGAGACGGTTGCGAATGGTCCTCGCCGATACCCCAGGAGCAACAGTGTCCCTAATTTGCTGGGAAGTGGCGGTGCGGTCCCCTACTGCACTGCGTAGGATCCTACGGTCTTGGCGTGCATCCGTGCGTCGCTGCGGTCCGGTCCCAGGTCGACGGGCACGTGCACCTTCCGCCGACCACTGGCGACAACATCGATGTACTGTGGAGACCTCACGCCCCACGTGTTGAGCAATTCGGCGGTACGTCCACCCGGCCTCCCGCATGCCCACTATACGCCCTGGCTCAAAGTCCGTCAACTGCACATACGGTTCACGTCCACGCTGTCGCGGCATGCTACCAGTGTTAAAGACTGCGATGGAGCTCCGTATGCCACGGCAAACTGGCTGACACTGACGGCGGCGGTGCACAAATGCTGCGCAGCTAGCGCCATTCGACGGCCAACACCGCGGTTCCTGGTGTGTCCGCTGTGCCGTGCGTGTGATCATTGCTTGTACAGCCCTCTCGCAGTGTCCGGAGCAAGTATGGTGGGTCTGACACACCGGTGTCAATGTGTTCTTTTTTCCATTTCCAGGAGTGTAGATTTTTAAAAGAGTCGTTATTGTTCCTTATTTCGCATTATATTCTTGAAATCAATAAACATGCTGTACTAAAGTAGCATGTGTTCTTCCTCAGCGTTCAAGTTATCTCCATAGTAAATTTTATCAAAATTAGTTCAACTGTTTAATCGTGAAAGCGTAACAATTACTTCCACATTTATAATAAGAGTATGGATACTGCTCCTTTTCTTTATCTAGGAGTGTGAACAAGTCCGATCCGCTGGTAAGGAATGACGTCAAAGACGTTCTTGTTAGCACTTAAGCAGCAGCATTGCACGTGCATTCGTGTACTACTCCGACACACACAACCGTGCAATAACGCCGTCAAAAAATAAAAAGAAATGAAGCCAGATGAAAAAAAGTTCAGAAACTTGCGCCTGGCTGTTGGCCTGCGTCCATAGTTCTCAGGACAACATGTGTGAAGAGAACGAGCTGTGTTTAGCACTGGCGATTCTCTCTAAATTCATGCTGATTCGTGGGCAGAATTTTTCCCCCTCGTTAAACCTTATTTTATTTGAACAGATATGATGTTCAAGGATCCTGCAGCAGACTGACGCTGAGGATACTGATCTATAGTTTTTCTCAGTCGCGCTTTTGCCTTATTGATGTACAGGAGTAACAGGCAATTTTTTCAGTCGCTTGTAACTTCTCGCTGTACAAGAATTCACGACAAATGCCAGCTAAAAAAGGGGCGTATGTCGCACAGTGGTTTTTCTCTCTAAAACTGAGCAGGAATTAAGTAAGATCTTCAGCCTTTTTTTGTTTTCAACTGTTCGAATTACCTCGGACGGTACGAATAAAGTGGTCAAGTCAACTCAATGAGCGAGGCCTCGCCACAAACTCCACCCAACCTCCGCCCACCGAAGTGAAGTTACGCAACAGCGAGTATTGACAACGGCAGTCATGAGCAGTTTTCCTCTCCGCTGTAATCTAGTAACGAACATGCAAACGACCCATCTCTTAGGTGGTGTTCTGCACCGTTTACACGTGAGACATACGTCTAAGCAAATGTCGTTCAAACAATCTCCATTACACTTCGCACAATGGTCGTCAGAACATTTTCACTTAGAACAGTGGTTCCCACCATTTCTTAGACCATTACTCCAAAGTGTAATCAGACATAAGCGAGTAACCCCCCCCCCCCACAATATTATCCCTAACTTTAGCACCTAACTAAACTGTAGATGTAGAATGAAAGATTTTTCTTAGAACACTTTCATTTTTAAAATGATGATGATTTGTGTGTGTGTGCGTGGGGGGGAGGGGGGGGGGTTAGAATGAATGAAGAAGGAATTCGTGGTGGTGCATCGCAAGTGCTACCCCACAACTCTTCCTCAGGTAAGAAAGCTAATAATCCACGGTGAGGGTAGACCCTTGTTAGAAAACATATTTCCCCTGCATTACTCTTCTCCACTGCGTCACTTGCTTGACCTGCACACTACAACACAATTTAAAATAAACCAAGATAAAATGTGTGCACTCCTTACTTCTGAACTTGCAGAAATCGGAAGACTTCGGGCTGTTAATGCTTTCATAAATTAAAGCAGACCTGAGGTCGTGGTAATAATGTAAGAAGAAATAGTAGAAAGAGAGAGACCAGAATAAAAGCAAAAGGTTTGGAGGATTTCCAGGAAAGCAAAGAAAAAGACGGGTGCAATATGGGCAGAAGAAAGAAAACATAGGGAAAGAATGAAAAATTACTGCAAGTAAAGAAAGGAGAAAACGGTTCGGCGGAGCTCCACGATTTGCAGCGATCGGGGAGATCATCCACGGCTGTCATACCTGACCTAACCCCCACGAACTTCCATTTATTTGGACCATTAAAGGATGCCATTCGCAGAAGACATTTCGAGAACGATGAGGTGTTTGTTCATAAAGTGAAGCACTGGTCTCGCCATCAGGACAAGGATTGGTACCCGACAGAGCATTTACGCAATTGTTTCGCGCTGGAGGAAGGCCATAGAATGATATGAAGATCACGCGGGAAAATAGGGTGTGTAGATAAACCATTCTTTCGTATGTGTAATTCTCATTATGTTCAGTAAAGAATTGTTGAAGAAAAATGCGCGGTGCACTACTTTCTGGGCAACCCTCGTAATGCTTGAGAGACAGTGTTACACTTTTGACGAAAGAGTGTACCTGTTAGTGAGTGAGTGGATTATTATAGCATCTTAAGTTTTTTCTTAAATCCTGGCGACACTTATTTGAAATGCTGAAAACCAATTTTTTTTGCCCGTAGAAGTCGTTAGATAGACAAACTGTAACTGGAACCTCGTTACCCATAGCCGTTTAACGTTATACCAATACTTCTACATGGTTACTCTGCATTTCACACTTAAGTGCCTGTCACAGGGTTCATCGAACAATTTTTCATACTACTTCTCTACCATTCCACTCCCTGAATGGCGCTCGGGAGAAAGGAACACCCAAAATTTTCCGTTCGAGCTCTGATTTCTCTTATTTTATTATGATGATCATTTCTCCCTACGTAGGTGGGTGTCAACAAAATATTTTCGCATTCGGAAGAGAAAGTTCGTGATTGAAATTTCGTAAATAGAACTCGCCGCAAAGAAAACCGCCTTTGTTTCAGTGACTGCCACCCCAACTGGCGTATCATATTTTTGAAACTTTCACACGAAACGAGTTGCCCTTCTTTGCACTGGTACCAAATCTTTTGGTACGCATAATTCGCGAAATCAAATCTGGTAAACAATGCAGACGTTTCCGCACACTTCAGATAATAACCACACGAAATATTTCAGAGACCAAATTTTCTGCGCTATTTGCAAGACAGAAAGTAAAATATTTAGCTCTGAGGAAGGAATTGTTCTGGTTATGTGAGCGTCTTCTCATGACATCTTTCAGCCTTGTGCTGAAGTGATAAATCCCTACCTCATACACTGTTACAGTCCGTGACATAGTTTATAAACAGCGCTACATAAATAATCTTTAATCACGGGTAGACTGATCGCAAAGTTTTTGCGTAATTATAAGGGTCGGTCAAATGAAAACAGGCAGATGGAAGAAGTAAGACAACTTTCATTTTTTCAAAATTAATCGCCTTAACTGTTAATACATTATTCCCACTGTTACACATGACGGTCACTGCCTTCATAGAAAAATGTTTGCGGTTGCCTTCGGAACCATGATTGTATCCAGACGTGCACTTTATCGTCCGAAGTAAATCTACGGCCACGAATGTCTTTTCAGAACACCAGAAATGTGGAAATAGCACGGTAGAGATTGGGACTCTATGGAGAATAAGGTCTTCCATGCGAGACTTCTGCAGCGTAATCGAAACAATAGGCACGCCAGCTCCGGGAAAAGTTGATTTTTTCTTTGGCTACAAGGGCCCGCTGCTGATTGACTTTCTGGAACACGGCGCCACAGTTAACGCACAGGGTTACGTAGACACGTTGCAGAAACTGAAGTTCAATTGAATTTTATATTAGGCACATAACCATTGGTAGTGACCACATCGGTTGGACGCTTAAACGACTGGAAAACCTTGACCTTGGCCTGGTCAGATGACTCCAGATTTCAGCTGGTAAGAGCAGATGGTAGAGTTCGGATGTGGCGCAGACCCCACGGAGCCATTGACCCAAGTTGTCAGCAAGGCAGCGTAAAAGCTGGTGATGGCTGCATAATGGTGTGGGCTGTGTTTACAAGGAATGGACTGATTTCTCTTGTCTAACTGAACCGATAATTGACAGCAAATGGTTATGTTCGGCTACTTGGAGACTATTTGCAGTCGTCCATGGACTTGGTTCTCAAACAACGATGGAGTTTTTATGGATGACAATGCGCCAAGTCGCTGAGCCACAGTTGTTCGCGATTGGTTTGAAGAACATTCTGGAGAATTCGAGCGAATGATTGAGTCACCGAAAACGCCCGACATAAATCCCATCGAATATTCATGGGACATAATGCTGAGGTCAGTTCGTGCACAAAACCCTGCACAGGCTGCACTTTCGCATTTACAGACGGCTCTAGAGGCAGCATGGCTCAATATTTCTGCAGGGGACTTCCAACGACTTGTGGAGTCCACGACAAGTAGAGTTGCTGCAGTACACCGGACAAAAGGTCCGACACAAATTAGGAGGTGCCTCATGTCTTGTCACTTCAGTACGTTACTGCTGTCAAATCTTAGGCAGTGACAGCTCTTGATTATGTCTGACATAAATGTTAAATCAAGAAACGTGATTGCCTAAGATTTGACATAATATGCCAGTGATGATGGGTTATAAACCCGAAAACTGGTTTTGGCAACTAAACATTTGCAATGCAGCTCATGGCGTACAAAAAATATCTTTTAATAAATTTCTGTTGACACTTAGAACGTTCTTAATACATTCTTTTTTTCCAATTTCTCATTGTTTGGCATAGATGAGGTGAGCAGAATATTTCTGTCATGTCAGGATACCTACTCATTTTTTGAATACTAAAAAGTTGTATGCAAAAAGAGATTGGTTTTTGTTTCTCCTGACAAATTGGGGATTGGGCACTTAGAACGTTTGAAATCTTCACATACATAAGCTTAGCTCCCGCTGCTTCGCTCTCGCGCCCTCTGTGTGGTCTGATTTTTTCGTTTTTCTTTAATCAAAGTTTTATGCTGTTCACAAATGGCAAAAACTTCAAATTTCTTCACGCTAATTCAGGCCATAGAAGAACGGTCTTTACTGAATGTACTTATGACCAAAAAGCGATTCTGGTAGCTGGAGTCGGGTTTTTGTTAATCATGTCGTTTGGGTTCTTGCGATGATATTTCCGCCGGAACTTTCATCAATAACACAATTTCTTTATATCTAACCGGGAATTGAAATACCAATTATCATAAATCTTGCTTTTAAAATTTTTAATATAACGAAATATCTTATTATAATTTTCAGCCTCTTAAGGGGTGGGATTTCCAAAAGTAGTGACGCGTAATTTTTTATTTGAAATAAAGCTACCAAACAGTAATTTTGATAGATGTAGTTTCAAAAATGCTTGCACAATGAAATATTTTCACAAAGAATTTATACTCTATTTTACCCCCATTATGGGTGGAATTTCCGAAAACAGTGACACACACATTTCTTATTTGTAACCGAGAAGCCAAATGCAAATTACCATACATTTAGCTTTGAAAATGCGTTCGTAACAAAATATGTCGTAAAACATTTCATCTCCTATTTCACCCCCTTGGGGGCTGAATTTCCAAAAACACGTATTTCTGTAATAGAGGCTGAAAATACATTACTTAAACCTGTATCGGTTTCGGAGTCTTACATACCTATCATCAGGCGTGATAGCGAAAATAAACAAGAGAGCGGTATCACATCTGATGATAGGCATGTAGGACTCCGAAACCGGTCGTGGCTTAAACATTGTAAAATAAAAAGAACCTTACCACTGAAGCGGTATTTTCAACCTCTACTATAATGCTCAGTTGCGGATGTTCGTCCAGCAAATACTTTAGTAGTTCTTTAACAACGATACATTAAAAAAACTTTCACCCAAAGTCACCTCCATACGGGTGAAATTTCCAAAAAAGCTGAAACGCGTATTTCTTTATTTCTGGGCGAGAAACCAATTAACCAATTTCCGTAGGTCTAGCTTCAAAATTGCCGTAATAGCAACATAATTTCAAAAACCGTTCATCCCCTATTTCACCTACTTAGGGATCGAATATCAAGAAAGCACTTCTTAAACGACGCCTACAGTATAAAATCAACACCCTCCGCAAATTTCAAGTTTCCATCCTTAGTAGTTTGGGCTGGACGATGACGATTCAGTGAGTGAGTCAGTCAGTCAGTCAGTCGGCACATTGATTGTAAAAAATAACTGCTCTGACTTCAGTCGATTGCGTCGTGTTTTTAATTTCTTTCCAAAAATTTTTCTCGGCGTTGCGTTTTAAAACCATCATGCTTGGCATGAAGAGCGATGACTGGTGGCGAGTATGTGGAAATGTAGAGTATCGATCTCTGTTGTCGGTTCGAGTGGCCGGAGCGGCGCTGGCTCGGCGCTCGGGGTGTTCCTCTGGCGCGGCGGCCACGGCGTCTGTTCACGGCAGGCTGCGACGCCGCGCCGTGCTGTGCTCCCGATGAAAGTATCGAGCGCGCCTCAGTTGCAGCAGGGTCGATATCCAGGGCTCCCGGCTATCACTCGCTGGACCGCCGCGTTGAGGCAGAGCACGCACGTGCTCCTCCTGGTCGTCTGCCTCACGGTCAACTGCCAACTCGATGGCCGAGTTGGTGCTACTGGGTTGCGGTGGACCGGAGGCGGTTATGTCGGAACAGAAGTCGGAGCAGGAGGTTGCGCAGTTGTATTGTGGAAGCGGGAAGTGCAGGCGATATTTATGTAAATATCTTTTCTGAATGACAGCAGTACTGTGTGGTATAGGCGGTTCATTTATTTCTATAACGAAAATAGTTCTTTGGCAAATTAGCGACAACAAAATAATATGTAAATACTTCTTTTGAAAATATAAATTTACTGGGTGGGCATCCCCAACCGAGCTTTTGCATGTTGCTGCAGCTGTTTTTAATCCTTTATAAAGGCACGACAAATTTTGTAATTTCAAATTACCATCATCAGGTGCAAACCTGACTAAAAAGGAGAGACCGTAAACAATTTTACGCAGAGACCTAGTGATAGTGACATAAAGTGTCCGGGCGACAGAATACTTAAATTAAGTGGTCGGACCACTTTACAGTTCGGTCCCCACCGTTTTTGTATTTTTTTTTTTTTTTTTTTTTGTTTAATTTAAATTGGGAAATTTCGCAAGAAGCGATAGTCATGGATTGAAAGACGCGGCCTGAAACTGGGAACAATGAAATAATGAGACAAGAAGAAAAGATTATAAAACGCACCGAAAAAGGGGGAGGAACAAAGTAAATAACACCTCAGCTGAAGCAGCGCCAGGACGGAACGCTGCGACTGCCATACACGGACTGGCTGGGTATCAAAACATAGGCCGCGAGGGAAGCGGCGCAGGCGTGAAAGTGTGAATAACCACCGATAAACCTAAAGGAAATGGATGGGAACCTGGCGTACAAAAATAAACGTACTAATAAAAACAGCAACTGTCAAGGGAATAACGTATACATATGAGGATAAAAGCCTAGAACCAGTTATGGGTCATTTATAAACATATTTAGAGTTGAAAATATTAGAAATTGTTACGATGCCTTTAAAAAAGGTAAAAATGGTTGGTTTAAAAAAAATATTTAAAAGGGGGAAAAGCCCTAATAACGACACTAAGAGTAGGTAAAATGGGAGGAGGCGGATGAGCAAGGCTATACAGATAAGTATGCAGAGTTGGCCAAAATGGCGTTATGCCGTAACTCAGTTTGAGAATTAAGTGTTTGTTTTGAATATCTTCGTAACGTACGAAAGATCTCCAGCTCTTCCGAGATATTAAGAACGTTAGCCTGGCGTTGCGTATGTAAAATCGAGAGATCAGATGTAATACGAAAACCTTTTCGGATAACTTGACCAGGTTTTTCTGGCTCAAACATTTTTAGCCGAGTAATTAGGTAAAAATTTCAAAGACTCAGTTCATCTCAGTATCTCTAGTAGAGAAGAATTAATTAGCAAACTACGGTGTACATGATTCTCCAGGTACTTCCACGATCTCATTATACATCAAAAACATCTATTCCAGCATCTCCACAGATCGGGTTAAAAATATTGTCTGGGACAGTCTCAAGCGGTACAGTGATAGGCTGCTACAGGAAGAAGAGACTGTATTGCAGGTCGTGAATTTAGTTTTAAATTTCAACTCTTTCAAGTTTGCTGATGATGGGTACTTTCAGAATCACGGCCTGGCTGTGGTTCTCCTTTGTCGTTTTGTTTGGCAAACATAAATATGACAGGTTTAGAACATAAGATTTCCAGTGGGTTAACTGTGTACTATTATTAAGTACTGCTATTGTCACGTTATATCGATGACATCTTTCTTTTATATAAGGGTGCCGTCTTGGGTGTGAAGATTCCCTCCATCGTCTTAATAGTTTCAATGACCATGTAAAATTCACAATCGAACACCATGTAAATGAGACGTCTCTTTGTCAGGGAATTCTGTTGAGCATGACATCCATAAGAAATCAGCGACCACGGGTTCAGTTATTCGTAGTCCTTCCTCCAACCCTCTACAATATAAAAAGGCAGCTTTTCGATCAATGCTTTATAGATTACGTAATACCTCGATATCTGAAGTATCATATGAACGCGAATACATGGTCATCTTGTTCGTAACACGTTCTGATGGGTACCACGCATATTTTGTCCTGAGTATTAACAAAAGTATTTTAAAAAAGGTAAGGGAAAAGAGCTACATGATAGCTCCGGCTCATGGTCAACACGATATTGCGCATACATTGCTCCCCGTGCGGGAGAAGGACCCTACAAACGTTTCTTACCAAACGATTTCGTACTATGGATAGGTTTCGCACAGAATGGGTATACAGTTGGCTACAAAAGATGTCGTCTCAGCATATTTCATTCTTAAGAATAGTGGGCTGAGGTTTAAATATAGAGAGACAGAGAAACGGGAGCGCCCCAACTCTTCAGGTGTTTACAGCCAATCTAAGTATATACTCCAGACTGGAATATTCTTTAAAGTTAGGTTTAGGGAACATATTTCTGTTTCGAGTTCCAGTGATGGCTTGAGTTCGCATTTATCTGTAACGAGTCAATTAGTTTCTCGTATTATATCTGGTCTCACAATTTTGCATACGGAGCGCAAGGGTAACGTTATTAATATATTGGAAGAGCAGGAAATCTTTTTGCGGTAAGAAAAATCTTCAAACGAAACACCAAATTCTCAAACTGAGTTAAGGCATGAAGCCATTTTGGCTAATTTTTTATTACTTAAATGAATTGCCTGATTAACCCCTCCCCCCACCTCTACCTCCGTCATGCCTTTTAAATGCTTTTTAATTGTATTAAATTTTTAAAATTTGTTAACGAAATTGTAACAATTTTTAAGATCTTAAATGTAATATTATCTTTATAAATGACCCACAACAGGTTCTAGGCTTTTATCTTCATATGTAAACGTTATTCGTTTGACAGCTGCTGTTTTTATTAGTACATTTATTTCTGTTCGCCAGGTTCCCATTCATTTCCTTAACGTTTATTGGAAGTTATTCACACTTGCACGCATGCTTCGCTTCCCTCGGGGCCTGTGTTTTCATATCTAGTCAGTCCGTTTTATGGCATTTGCAGCGGTCCGTCCCGGCGCGGCATCAGCTGAGGTACTATTTATTCTATACTTTGTTCCTCTCCCCCCCCCCCCCTTTTTCCGGTGCGTTTTATAATCTTCTCGTAACATTTGTTCATAGTTTTCAGTTTCACGCCGCGTCTTAATCCATGACTACCGCTTTTTGCGAAATTCCCTATTTTTTTAAAAAAAGTGTTGGATCTGACTGTAAAGGGAGCTTGACCACTTAATGTGAGTATTCTGGCCTCCGGACACTTTATTTTCGCTATCATACGGTCTTTGTGTAAAATTATTTACGGGCTCTGTCCTCTTTTTATTCAGATTTGCACCTGATTTTAAAATTACGAAACCTGTCGTGTATGTTTAATAAAGGATCTGTAACAGCTGCTGCGGTTTTTATTCAAAATGAAAAAGTTGTCATAAGACCCGTCCGAGTAGCTGTGCATGTTCGTGTCGCTGTGCATGTTGGTGTCGCTTTCAGAGCAGGGAGGTCGGCCGGCACCGGATGAATCCGTCCGACGGATTATAACGCCTTGAAGTGCTTTTAGGCGGTTCCCACGTCCCACTGGGTCAATACTGCCAGTAACACAAATATTTTATATCTCGTGGTTGAAAAACTGCTTGGAACTTAGTTGTAAATTTAATAAGATGGAAATACTTTAGATTACTCGTTCACACGCAGTAAATATACACACCAAAAAAGTTTTGCGTCACCTCGGTTCCGAGACTTCCGGGACCTGTACAGAAAATTTGGAGAGAGATCAATATAAACATCATTTCCGCCCTTAATATTGCTCATGAAAAACAACACACTGCGTGTTGTACCACCATACAGCGAGATCTTCAGAGGTGGTTGTCCAGATTGCTGTACACACCGGTAACCCTAATACGCAGTAGCACGTCCTCTTGCATGATGAATGCCTGTATTTGTCGTGGCATACTACCCACAAGTTCATCAAGGCACTGTTGGTCCAGATTGTCCCACTCCTCGACGACGATTCGGCGTAGGTCCCTCTGAGTGGTTGGTGGGTCACGTCGTCCATTAACAGCCCTTTTCAATCTATCCCAGGCACGTTCGACAGAGTTCATGTCTGGAGAACATGCTGACCACTACTCGAGCGATGTCGTTATCCTGAAGAAAGTTAATCACAAGACGTGCACTATGGGGGCGCGAGTTGTCGTCCATGAAGACGAATGTCTTGCCAATATGCTGCCGATATGGTTGCACTATCGGTCGGAGGATGGCGCCTTCCATGACTACCAGTGGCGTACGTCGGCCCCACATAAAGCCACCCCAAAACGGCAAGGAACCTCCACCTTGCTATACGGACAGTGTGTGACTCCGACGATTGACTGGTTGAAGGCATATGCGACACTCGTCGGTGAAGAGAACGTGATGCCAGTCCTGAGCTGTCCATTCGGCATGTTGTTGCGCCCATCTGTAAACGCTGCATGGTGTCATTGTTACAAAGATGGACCTCGCCATGGACGTCGGAAGTGAAGTTGCGGACTATACGGCCTATTGCGCTCAGTTTGAGTCGTAACACGACGTCCTGTGGCTGCACGAAAAGCTTTATTCAACATGGTGTCATTGCTGTCAGGGTTGCTCCGAGCCATAATCCGACGGTAGCGGTCATCCACTGCAGCAGTAGCCCATGGCGGCCTGAGCGACGCAGGTCATCAGCAGTTCCTGTCTCTCTGTCTCTCCTCCATGTCCGAACAACATCGCTTTGGTGCACTCCGAGACGCCTGGACACTTCCCTTGTTGAGAGCCCTTCCTGGCACAAAGTAACAATGCGGACGCAATCGAACCGCGGTAATAACCGTCTAGACATGGTTGAACTACGGACAACATGAGCCGTATACCTCCTTCCTGGTGGAATGACTGGAACTGATCGGTTGTCGGACCCCCTCCGTCCAATAGGCTCTGCTCATGCATGGTTGTTTACATCTTTGTGCGGGTTTAATAACCTCTCTGAACAGTAAAAGGAACTGTGTCTGTGATACAATATCCACAGTCAACGTCTGTTTTCAGGAGTTTCGGGAACCGGGGCGATGAAAAACTTTTTTTGATGTTTGTATTTCCTATGTTGACGAACTTTTGATCCGTAGTCATTTATGATAGGCGAAACCGTGTCAAAATTGTACAGACTGTACGGAATCCTAAATTTCTTGTTCAGCGTATGAAGCATTGTGGGGTAGGTTCGGCAACTGTTGTATTGATTTGCAGTCGTAGTATTGATTTGCAGCCATTTAAACGCACTAGTTGCAATTTCATTTTTCTTTTAATTGACACAACCGACTTCGATCCCCAGTGCCATTTTCTATTGGCTATATGTCTGTCTCTGTACTCTCAGGACTGTAGACAAACAGCCGCTGGAAACTGGCACTGTGGGCCAAAACCGGTGGTGGCAATTAAAAGATAAACGTACCAGCTGCGCTTTTGTCTATCTGATTGCGAAGGTGTCCTGAATTTTTTATTTTGAGAAACGAACCACTGATCTGAAATGAGTAATTCAGGCTGTACGACTGTTCAGTGAGGGGTGTGTGTGATGCGCATATTTGTAAATTGCTTCCATTCAGCTGACTGATGTGAAACTTCTCGGGAGATTAAAACTGTGTGAAGGACCGAGTCGAACCTGGGACCTTCCTGTTTCGCGGGTATGTGCTGACGTACTAGGATATCTCAACCACGATTCACTATCACTCCTCGCCGAAGAGGTTACTTTTTCGTGTCCAACCCCGGCACACAGTTTTAATCTGCAGGAAGTTTCAAATCAGCGCACAGTCCGCTCCAGAGTAAAAAATTTGCTGGCTGGTGCATCGATGTCGAGGGCGGTGCTACTTTGAAAAACAATACACTATAGTATGTGATGCGCACTCGGAGCAGTTTACTACTGTTTACATTTCATAACTAGTTGTCGGAGATGAAACAGTGTTCGTTAAGGTCGCTAGTAGGTGCGTATTTAATGTATGGCGCAGCAGGATGTAGTGCCTGAAAAAGCGTCATCGTAAATGGAAAAATTCATCGCTGTCAGTATTAATTTATGAAAAGTATGGTCGTTCTAATCATAGAGAACTGGCAAAGTTGTCGGCAAAGAATTGTTCGCACGATAGAATTCGAGGAGATGGTGTCGGATCGTGTGAGAGAATATTCATCTATAAGCACCCATAAACTTGTCTGTCAGATGCACACTTCCATGAATACAGTGTGATGAGTATTGGTAGAGCAGCACTCGACACCTCTATGGCAAGCGGTGTGTGCAAGCAGTGAATTCAGATCGTTTCAGTTCAGTCACTGTCGCTATGAGCTTACGTCGTGGTTGTTCGATGTAACGTCTTTATATCGGTAAAAGAGAGAATATTCGTGTCAGACAATTAGTTCCGCATCTCAAAGTATTCGGATTAGAATGCTCCACCACAGACATAACCCTGATTCTAACGGATAGGGCAATCCGTGTATTCAGCATCAAGGCCTTGTGAAAGGGAGTATGCTGTAATACATAAACCGAGTAGAGCAGCAGAAGTATGCGACAAGAACGTGATGTGCCACCATCTGGTCGGTTCTGCCATGCGGAGCTTAACTGCTGCAAACAGCGCCGAGCGGACGTGACTGACGTGAGCTGCCACGGCCGCTTCGGCTTGAAGTAAGCTTCCGCTGCCGTAAATGCGGCCGTAAACTCAGTGTACTGCAGTTCGCATTCCATGTTACACTCCTACTTCGCAAAGGAATACGTCAGTCAGTATCCAGCATTGTATCTGAAAGAAAATGCTATGCGTAGCATACTGTTGTGCATAGCTGTAGATCTTGTAACTAGAGGGAGGACGCTTATTTTCTAATCTCGGGCTAGTCATTATTTTCATTACTTTTCCTACGTAACGCTGAGTAAAAAATAGGAAAATTAATCTTAATGGTCTGTCGCCAGTGACGTCAACGCCTTGGTTGAACATGGCTGAGGCAGAAAATTAGCCGTGCCCTTCTCATAGGAACCAACACAGCGTTCGGCTCTGTTGTTCTGAAGACCTAAATCTTCTTTATCTGCATATACATCTACATTCTCAATTAAATGCCTGGCAGAGGGTTCATTATACCATATTCAAGCTTACCGTTCCACTCTACAACACTTAAATTTTTTAATACGGGCTCCGATTTATGTTACTTTATTACAGTGATTATTTCTTTCTGTATAGGCGGGCGCCAACAAAATATTTTCGCATTCGGAGGAGAAAACTGATGATGCGGATTTCGTGACGAGAACGCCTTTGTTTTAGTGATTGCCCCTCCCCCCCCCCCCCGCCTAACTCGCGTATCCGTGACACTTACTCCCTGCTTCGCGATAATATAAAAATAGCTGCCCTTGTTTGAACGTTTTCGATGTCCTCCGTAAACCCCATCTGATACGAATCCCATAACTCGCAGTAATACTCCAGAAGAGGGCGGACAAGCGTAGTGTAAGTAGTCTCTTTAGTAAATCTGTTGCATCTTTTAAGTGTTCTACCAATATATACCAGTCTTTGGTTAGTTTTCCCAGTAATATTATGTATGTGTCTCATCTGTCTCGTTTTATTTGTCTGCCCTTATACATTCAGTAGGGCACTCTCTGGCAGATAGTATTTTATGTTCAAACTGGAGGGCAGGAACATACCAACTGATGATCTGACCTGTGTTTTAGCAGACGAGGAGTCGTTTTACCGTGGGAATTTTTAGTTTCTATGAAGTTCCCGACCAGAACCCTAAATTATTAGGGAGGAGTTTGCTCATAATTTCTTAATCCAACCACAGGTAAGATTGCGTTTACAATTTTGGCAGTTTTAGCGATTAGAGCTAATGTCAAAGATATGAGAGGAGAGAGCCTGATTTTTGATCGGTAAACATTTCTTACGATGTTTTGTAAGATTTACACTTTTAGGCACGTTTCTTATATTTTCCCTTAAAAAAAAGAAAAGAAAAAGTGCTTCCCCACTGAGCACCCTAAATCTAAATCACTCCCCCTCACCCTCGCCACTCAAACACACGTCAACACAGCATCTCCGCTGTGAAAGGGTCTTCTTTAATGTCCAGCTGGCTACCTGCACCATGAAGAATATGTTCGGAATAATACTCTACATCACGGGTCCCTCAACCAGATACATCCGGATCTCGTGAACTGGACGATGAATGTAAATTAATCTCGCGTGGGAGGTCGAGAGGTTAACTTGCAGGCCGCAAGTGGTCACGTATGCCATAAGCCAACCATTTTTGTTCTAATATGATGAGGCACCAACAAATTACATCAACCTTCCTCTGGCCAGGTTAGGCTCCGTCTCTCTCTCTCTCTCTCTCTCTCTCTCTCTCTCTCTCTCTCTCTCTCTCTCGTTGATGTATCGTAGTAGACTTCCTTTTGTTTTCTTGGAAGCTGCTAACGGATTTACAGAGGATGGTGTCCGTAAATATGTACGGGAGCGCAAATTCTGTCTCTGGCAGAGAAAAATTGTTTATTAGGTGAAAAATGCTCTGTTTGTTCTTAAGTGTTGAAAACAAATGAGCAAAATCTTTAAAAGCCTCCATGAACTGCGGGTAAATTTTCTTTGCCAGTAAACCGTCCAAAATAACTAAACATATGATGATTCGGCATTCCCTTTTATCCGTTTCACTGAATTATCCACACGACTATTTAAAAGACTTATACACAAAACTATTCCGCAGGTCACACGGACACTGAACTTATTGCACAGTATATACAAACATAGCAAAAATATAATTGATACCAACGCCATCTTTGTATTAAACCTAGAATTTCTGATCTTGCTATGTTGTTTGCCACCTTGGAGTTTGTAGGCATTTTTGCACTTATTCATTGCAGAACATTCATGATTACTGAAGAGTAAAATTACAGTTGATCGTCGCCAGAGACATAATTTGTGATGTGGATGGTGATAAAAAAAGTAGTTGCCTAGAGACAACAGAAATGTGAAAAGGGAAGAAACCCTCCTCCAAAATGTGTTGTGAAACTCGACTGCACATTTTTTGGTCGAGTTATAGAGAGGTGAATGTGTTCCAAACTTCAGCCTAATAAATATGGAAAAGACAACACACAACTTAGTAACCACACAAATTATAAAATTAGGTATCGAGCTTAGTGGTAGGATTCGCTGGGCTATGAAATTATAGAGATGCCTTCCTATCTTGTTATTGTGCCACGCGAATCACCGTCGTTACAAAATCCTGTCTCCGTTGTGCGCAGTGAGATTGAGTTACTTTACTTATTCAGTAACAAAATGGACCTACAGTTAAACCTTTGTAAGAAAATAATACGTTATCGTCGTGAAAGATTAATTCTTGCCAATTCTGGGTAATTAGGACGAATCTGCCGGCCCACACCCTCGCAACTCTCAAGAGGTACAATTTATGCACATAACAAAACTCATACATGCATTTCTTACTACTGATGTACATTATTTGTCACCTATTTCAGGCATTAACCAACAGATAGCACTAGATTCAGGACAGAACATGAAAGAAGATCTCTTCAGTAAAAGAAATTGCAAACTGAGCAAGAGCTAAAACCTAAAATAAAGGGGACGTGATTATTTCACTTTTTTGCGACAGATTGCGAATTTGGCACTCATAAATAATATCCATTGCAGTCAAGGCAGCTAGAATAGCGATTTGTACACTGTTCAGCGTAACACGTTGGTGAATGTCTCGTTAGTTTTGTGCAGTAAAAACTCGATGGTCAGATTTTGTACGAATTATTCGAAAGACGCGTGTGATGTGATGTTTTACCTTTAATTTTTGTAAAATAATGACTGACATTACGGTTGTACAAATTGTGAGTGGATATAAAACGTTATTCATTAGATTTCTCAGATACAGCAAAATTAAACTGACGCTAAATATTACGCCTCTGGTGGACACGTACGTACAATCCTCAGCAACAGCTTCAGTCTTTGCAAAGAGCTCTGCCAGCAACAGTTCAATGGCAGTAGTGTCTTCTTTTCTCAGCAGTGCCCAATGGTGGTTGGGTTTAAACGAAAAACAAAAACAAATCAGAGGATTAGTTCCCCTCACGTAAGTTCCGCCAAGTCGTCTGCTGCTGGTGGTGGTGGTGGTGGTGGTGGTGGTGGTGGTGGTCGTCGTCGTCGTCGTCGTCGTCGTCGTCGTCGTCGTCGTCTACAGTGTTTGATGCAGCTTTCCGTGCTACTGTCTTGAGCAATTCTCATCATCTACGAATATCTGCTGCAACCTACATCCGTTTCAGCCTGCTTTCTGTATTTATCTAGGTCTGTCTATAGTTTTACCCCCCCCCCCCAAATTCTTCTCTCTAATACTAAATTAATGATTTCTTGATGTTTCAGAATGTGTCCCTTACAGCTTGTTCAATGTACAGATTGAAAAACATCGGGAATAGGCTACAACCCTGTCTCACTCTCATGTCAACGATTGCTTCCCTTTCAGGCCCCTCCACTCTTACGATTGTCATTTGTTTTCTGTATGAATTCCAAATAGTCTTTCGCTCCATGTATTTTACCCCTGCCATCTTTAGAATTTGAGAGAGTATTCCAATCAGTATTTTCAAAAGCTTTCTCTAAGTCTACAAATGCTATAAACGTAGGTTTGCCTTTCCTTAACCTATCTTCCATGAGAAGTCGTAGGGTCAGTATTGCCTCGCGTGTTCCTACGAGGGTTGCCCAGAAAGTAATACAACGGATTTTTTTTTCTCAGCGGGAAACAATGCTACGAATGCGAAACATTACATACGTATTATTTGAAGTCTCCCGAGTGAGTGCACGAAGTTACCGTCACTTCCGATAGACAGCGTAGCCGCAGGATAGTTTCAAAATGGCGTCTGTAGGTGTCACCTG
The DNA here is from genome assembly GCF_021461395.2 of Schistocerca americana. Classification (NCBI taxonomy): domain Eukaryota; kingdom Metazoa; phylum Arthropoda; class Insecta; order Orthoptera; family Acrididae; genus Schistocerca; species Schistocerca americana. Next base: position 305,678,593 of record NC_060120.1, on the reverse strand, counting down.
ACATGTTGCAGCGAGCTGATGAATTCACGAGGACAGACGCATTACGACTCGCCATTTTGAGGACGACGTGGAGATGATTTACACAGTGAAGCACTGGCTCCACCACCAGGACGGGGATTCATACTGACGGGGTATACACGCCTTTGTTTCGCGCTGGAGGAAGGCCGTAGAACGGGATGGAAATTACGTGGAAAAATAGGGTATGTAGCTAAAACACCATTCTTTCGTGTGTAATTCTCATTATGTTCAATAAAGAATTGTTGAAAAAAATAATGTGGTGCATTACTTTCTGAGCAACCCTCGTACGATTCTCTGGTATCAAACTGATCCTCTCCGATGTCGGCTTCTACCAGTTTTTCCATTCTTCTTCTGTAAAGAATTGTTAGTATTTTGCAGCTGTGGCCTATTAAACCGATAGTTCGGTGATTTTCACACACGTTTCAGCACCTGTTTTTTTGAAGTTGGAATTATATTATTCTTGACGTCTGAGGGTACTTCGCCCGTCCTCCTTGTGCTGGGGAAGGGAAGCAGGCTTCGGAGAATGGCATGCTGACTCTTTGTCGGAGCACTGATGGCCATGTTGTTGAGCGTCCCACATCCAAAACCATCACCAAACATCCTTGCACACGAGGTGGAGTACTTGTCATCGCTGGCTCTCCCAAAAGTATCAATAGTTCTGATAGGCTGTCATGTACTCCAGGGGCCTTGTATTACTTACGTTACTGTAATCAACAAAACTAGCAAATATTGTGGCGCAGCTTGCCCCGTTTGTGTAATGAACCTGCAATTAACATTGAAGAAGTTCCCTTGCAGATTCGCAGTAATGTTAAAACACTCGTCTTGAATCTGGTCTTTTTCCAGTTTGTAATTAAGGCAATCGTGGTTTTATAGGCACGAAAGAAATAAACATGCTCCTACACCCTCTCAGAACAGAGGAGTGGCAGTTACAGAGAAACAAGTGACGCGATGCTACATTTTACTGGCCAGTTAAGGTAACTGCTACATAAACTGAGACTAAAGAAAATACATATCGCAATAGTTCATCTGCCCAGAAACCACAACGCTGTGCTTTTACTTCGCATGTTTCTCGTATCGTGTTCTGCCGCTGTCTCCACTTCTTGCGCCCCTACTTCCTCCTCTCTTCCTCCAGTCTCGCCGATTCCAGTGTTGTGCGATACAAGTAGCTTGGAGAAAAAAAACTGTACGTAAACAATCCAGATGTCTGAGATAACTGAATTTTAAACTGCTAAGAGCCGGCCTCTGTGACCGAGCGGTTTCAGGCGCTTCAGCCCGGAAACGCGCTTCTGCTACGGTCGCAGGTTCGAATCCTGCCTCGGGCATGGATGTGTGTGATGCACTTAGGTTACTTAGGTTTAAGTAGTTCTAAGTCTAGGGGACTGATGGCCTCAGATGTTAATTCCCATAGTGCTCAGAGCCATTTGAACCATTTTTGAAACTGCTTAGAGCACTCTGTGCTGCATGTTAGCGCTGTTTTGTCATACTGGTTCTAAGAAGCTTCTAGTCTATCGGCGATCCGTTTGATTTTTACCGAGTCATTGCATTTCTAGCATCAGGTTAATTGAATTTGGACAGTCGTATGGACGTCGCCTAACACCAAGAAAAATTCCACAGACGCTCTGTATACACCGTGAGTCAGCTGCCCCCAAGCTGTTGGTTTTATGCAACTCGCCACGTCTTCAAATACCACGTGCAAGATTTTCATATTCTCTCGTTCACTACACGCAAACTGTTAATCCTACAGAAAAATTGAACGGTATCTTTTTGTAGGATATTTAATGTAGTCAAAATATACAGGGATACGTTTTCACTCTGCCTCAGTTTTCAAAATATTCAAGAAAAAACGTTAAATATTTAAGAAAATGTACAAAAATGGCCTTCAAAGGCGTTTTTCATTAATAAATCGAAAACTGTGGCCTCCAGTAAAAACATATCCCACTAAAAAATTAACAACATTAAACTTCCTACAAAAAGGACATGTCTGTTTTTTCTGTAGAATAAATAGTTTGCACGGACCAAACGAGAAAATATGAATATCTCATATGTGGTTTTTGAAGGTGTTGGGGTTGCATAAAACCCAAAGGTAGGGGAAGTTTACTCACCCTGTCCACGATCCCATCATCTGCAAAGATGATACGATTCTCCCAGGAAGTCCTATGGTGTGAGGGAATGGTATTCGATTTGTGTTTGAACTTTAGAACAGGAAATATAATTTTCACACTCCAACGACGGCTTGGCGATGTACGAGTAACTACTGTTAAATACTGCACCTTACTTCAAAGAGGCACAGATAAAGTACACTCTCTTTCAGTAGCCAACAGGTGTCTACAAACAACGGTCGGAACGTTCTACCAATTGTTCAACTCCTCGACGATAGAAATACGCTCCTTGGTCACGGAGTAGTTAGAGAACCGCTGTCTGTTCGCCGTCGTCGTCGTCGTCGTCGTCAAACTAGATTGCTGCGAATCAGTTCCGCAGTTGGCTGAACGTTGTCTGCGGCCGATGTCGATGGCCTTGCCGGTCATCACCCACGTCTGTGCGACCTTGGTCAAATTGTTGCCACCAGTTCACTACGGCTGGATGCGACATTTCATTTGATCCATATACCGCCAGAATTTCACGGTAGATCAGTGTGCATTTTAGACGTTCTGTCCACGAGGATCGTACTGTCTCGTATACTTCAGCTTTGGAGAACCTTTCCAGTAGACGCGCGGTTTCACTCGCACACTGAGATGCACAGTACGGCAGCAGAAATGTGTGTGTAGGAAGCCTGAAACACGTACCCTCTCCTGACAGTGCGCCAGACTTGTTACGCAGTAGTGCGGCATGTGTAACTTGGTTTCTGAAATTCGTATGAACCGGTTGTTATAATTAAAGTGCTGCTACTCACAGGCGTCCAGTGGGGCTGTAATCATCGTATAGCAACGAAACTTGGTAGATATTATAATAAGTTAATGTAGAGCCGATTTACACCGAAAGAAATTAGTTCAAATTTTGGCCACAAGGTGCAAACCACACTGTGGCTGCGAGAAAGACCTATACGAGGGTAATCCCAAAAGTAAGGTCTATTTTTTCGTAAGTACAGAACTCCGTGTGGCAGTTCGTCACACTGTTATGAAGGGTGCTTCTCGCACTGTGTGTAAACGTGCGCACGCCGCGCTGAGGCGCTCAGTCTTGGCTTGGCAGCCGTTGAGAATAGAGCTCCCGTTGGATGTTACCGACAAGTGCGAATTGCGCGCAGTTATTTGGTTTTCGAACGCAAAGGGGACTGCGCCGATTGAAATCCATCGTCAGTTGACGGAAGTGTATGGTGAGTCGTGCATTGATGTCAAAAATGTTCGTAAGTGGTGTAGAGAGTTTGCAGCTGGTCGGACCGAAATTCACGACGAACAAAGGAGCGGGAGACCGTCATTTTCTGAGGAGACAGTGTTGAAGGTTGAGCAAAGCATGCGTGAAGATCGGCGGATCACTCTGGATGATCTCTGCACGTTGGTTCCTGAGGTTTCCCGAAGCACCCCTCACAGAATTTTAACTGAAACATTGAACTACGGGAAGGTGTGCGCAAGATGGGCGCCACGCATGCTGACTGAGGACCACATGCGGCAACGAGATGATGCTTCCCGCGCATTTCTTCACCCCCTGCAGCCGAACAGGACAATTTTCTGGACTCAATTGTCACAGGTGACGAAACCTGGGCATATCACTTTACGCCTGAGACCAATTACAATCACGCCAGTGGCGGCATCCTCCTTCGGCAAAGCCGCGGAAATTCAAACACAATCTGCCGGTAAAGTCATGACAACCGTTTTTTGGGATCAGAAAGGAGTATTGTTGGTCGACTTTATGCAGACTGGGACCACAATTAACGCTGACAGATTCTGAAAAAACTCAAACGGGCACTTCAGAACCGGAGAAGAGGAATGTTGAGCAAGGGCGTACACATTCTCCATGACAACGCTCGCCCACACATCGCTCGGCAAACCGTTGCTCTACTGTAACAGTTTCAGTGGAACATAATGACCCACCCATCCTATAGTCCTGACTTGGCGCCCAGTGACTATCACCTGTTCCCTAAGTTAAAGGAACATTTGGCCGGAAAGCTATTCAGCTCCGACGACGAAGTGAAAGAAGAGGTTCATAACTTTCTGAACAGCATGGCGACGAGCTGGTATGACATGGGCATACAAAAACTGCCACATCGTCTACAAAAATGCATCGACAGAAATGGTGATTATGTCGAAAAATAGCTAAATGTTCAAGCTCTAAACTGATGTAAACCATTGTAGAAATAAACAGGTCTATGAACTTATAAAAAATAGGAGACCTTACTTTTGGGATTACCCTCATAGAAATGTTTCGTATGTAATGGATTAGGAATGGGTCGTGGGCACTGAAGATGAAACAAATGAGAAAGGCATAATGTTGTTTAGCAAGAGTAATAGAAGGCAGATTTCAGACTACCTAACAGATCAAAACGAAAATTTCTGTTCCGACACTGACAATGTTGAGTGTTTATGGAAAAAGTTCAAGGCAATCGTAAAATGCGTGTTAGACAGGTATGTGCCGAGTAAAACTGTGAGGGACGGGAAAAACCCACCGTGGTACAACAACAAAGTTAGGAAACTACTGCGAAAGCAAAGAGAGCTTCACTCAAAGTTTAAACGCAGCCAAAACCTCTCAGACAAACAGAAGCTAAACGATGTCAAAGTTAGCGTAAGGAGGGCTATGCGTGAAGCGTTCAGTGAATTCGAAAGTAAAATTCTATGTACCGACTTGACAGAAAATCCTAGGAAGTTCTGGTCTTACGTTAAATCAGTAAGTGGCTCGAAACAGCATATCCAGACACTCCGGGATGATGATGGCATTGAAACAGAGGATGACACACGTAAAGCTGAAATACTAAACACCTTTTTCCAAAGCTGTTTCACAGAGGAAGACCGCACTGCAGTTCCTTCTCTAAATCCTCGCACAAACGAAAAAATGGCTGACATCGAAATAAGTGTCCAAGGAATAGAAAAGCAACTGGAATCACTCAACAGAGGAAAGTCCACTGGACCTGACGGGATACCAATTCGATTCTACACATAGTACGCGAAAGAACTTGCTCCCCCTTCTAACAGCCGTGTACCGCAAGTCTCTAGAGGAACGGAAGGTTCCAAATAATTGGAAAAGAGCACAGGTAGTCCCAGTCTTCAATGTTTTTTGCTCGCGTATCATGTCGTTTTTGGAAACCCAGAATCTTCTCTGTAGGAATCAACATGGATTCCGGAAACAGCGATCGTGTGAGACCCAACTCGCTTTATTTGTTCACGAGACCCAGAAAATATTAGATACAGGCTCCCAGGTAGATGCTATTTTCCTTGACTTCCGGAAGGCGTTCGATACAGTTCCGCACTGTCGCCTGATAAACAAAGTAAGAGCCTACGGAATATCAGACCAGCTGTGTGGCTGGATTGAAGAGTTTTTAGCAAACAGAACACAGCATGTTGTTATCAATGGGGAGACGTCTACAGACGTTGAAGTAACCTCTGGCGTGCCACAGGGGAGTGTTATGGGACCATTGCTTTTCACAATATATGTAAATGACCTAGTAGTGTCGGAAGTTCCATGCGGCTTTTCGCGGATGATGCTGTAGTATACAGAGAAGTTGCAGCATTAGAAAATTGTAGCGAAATGCAGGAAGATCTGCAGCGGATAGGCACTTGGTGCAGGGAGTGGCAACTGACCCTTAACATAGACAAATGTAATGTATTGCGAATACATAGAAAGAAGGATCCTTTATTGTATGATTATATGATAGCGGAACAAAAACTGGTAGCAGTTACTTCTGTAAAATATCTGGGAGTATGCGTGCGGAACGATTTGAAGTGGAATGATCGTATAAAATTAATTGTTGGTAAGGCGGGTGCCAGGTTGAGATTCATTGGGAGATTCCTTAGAAAATGTAGTCCATCAACAAAGGAGGTGGCTTACAAAACACTCGTTCGACCTATACTTGAGTATTGCTCATCAGTGTGGGGTCCGTACCAGATCGGGTTGACGGAGGAGATAGAGAAGATCCAAAGAAGAGCGGCGCGTTATTTGGTAACCGTGATAGCGTTACGGAGATGTTTAGCAAACTCAAGTGGCAGACTCTGCAAGAGAGGCGCTCTGCATCGCGGTGTAGCTTGCTCGCCAGGTTTCGAGAGGGTGCGTTTCTGGATGAGGTATCGAATATACTGCTTCCCCCTACTTATACCTCCCGAGGAGATCACGAATGTAAAATTAGAGAGATTAGAGCGCGCACGGAGGCTTTCAGGCAGTCGTTCTTCCCGCGAACCATACGCGACTGGAACAGGAAAGGGAGGTAATGACCGTGGCACGTAAAGTGCCCTCCGCCACACACCGTTGGGTGGCTTGCGGAGTATAAATGTAGATGTAGATGTAGATTTTATTCTTAACCGCCGCTTATACAATTTGTTCAGTATGATCACCGGAGACATCAACGAGCTGCTGTACAGCGCCAGATTTGCATCTTGTGGCCGAATTTAGAACTAATTTTTTTCCATCGAAAATGTTTCTTACCAAGTTTTGTTGTCATCCGATAATTACAGCGCACACTAGACCTCCGTGAGTAGCTTCACTTTGATTATAGCCGGGTATAAACTAGAATGGTTGGCCGGAGGTTTGAACTCGGTTCCCCCAGTGGCTTAATCATTTCGGAACCGCATGGTAATAATACGAAATTTGAGTCCTGCAGTAAAATAGTGTATTCAGCGAGGACCAGGGGAAGGTAGGCCTCCCCTTTCCCACCAAAGCAGAAAAAATCTCGGCAAACAAAATTCGCATGCTGTATTGCCAAAGAGACAGATGGTTTGTTCGACATGCGTATTGAAAAACATCGGTAATTCGAGGTGATTGGGACGGAGTAGAGCTAGGATTTGTGGAAACTCGAATTACGCAAAGAATGACAATTGAGAACTTTCATTTAGAAATAAATTCAGAACTTGATGTTCACAGTATTACATTAAACAAATTTATTTCATCAGTAATTGTATTACTTTGAGCTTTTTTCGAAATAATGATCTAGTAGCAGCTCAGATTTTTACTGGAAACTCATACTTACTACTTAAACTACTATACAGTTCGTACTACAGCACACATTTTACTTTCGGAAAAAAACTAAAGTTTCTAGTTTTTGTGAGGAACGTCTGTTTTTTACAGCGCAGTTTCGCCGTCTTCGTAGAAGCATGACTTCAGATGATGTCGCCACAGTCTGTTGTTCCACGCAGCACAGTGCTAATTGTAGTGCCGCTCTTCCATCACTGTGACTCACTTTACTGGCGCTAACATTGTCCTTCTACTCTTCATCACTAGAATCTCTGTTTCCTGTATATACAGTTTCTGTCACTTCCTGCTGATCGTCTTGGTTCAACCACAGTTGCACTTCGTTGTCGTCTCACTTCCAGAAAGATGTCCAACGAGATCTAACAGCTGTTAATTTTCGTTTTCTTCCTGTTGCGCGCTCTCTCTCTCTCTCTCGCGCTCTCTCTCTCTCTCGCTCTCTCTCTCTCTCTCTCTCTCTCTCTCTCTCTCTCTCTCTCTCTCTCTCTCTCAGAAAATTTCCCGAGCTGTTTCAACCCAGTAGACAACATCCTTCAGATTGTTTTCAAACTAGCTTCTATTGATTAGGGCTCACTTTCTGTGGAGTACAGAAGTGATCGCAACAACTTAAGCGGGTACCTGTTTTTCAAACACGTTGGAGCGTAGTATTTGGGGGTTAAAAATTGCTTAAATGTCTCGACTACTAAGTTCTTTAGCTTCGAGGTAGCATCCTGTATTGTCTAGGTTGAAGGGTACTGTGAGTGGTAATGATTTGCTTCTTATGTTTTTTTCTCTCTCTAATACGAATGTGTCGAAATACCACTCCTCTAGTGGAGATATCCGTTCTTGCAATTTTAAGCACAAATTTACAACGATTACCTGCTTTCAGCCAATGAGTACAATAAAACTTCGGTAATTCGAGTCCCAGCAATCCATTTAATCCGAGGTGGATGACGGATGACTACTACGTAATTTACTAGAAGCTAGGAATGAAGCTTCCGCTCCCGGTTATAAGAAATCAAAAGACACAGCTTGCAGCAGCACCTCTGGAGATTATAAATTGTCGCTTCTGTTAATCAGTAAGACTGGCAGATCAAGGGCATTCAAAAAAATATAGATGTAGTCCTTACCAGTTTTATATAAAAAAAATCAATGCTAAATAAAAGGTAATATAATATTATGAGGCTCTGTTTTGTATAATGGGCACTTAAAGCATATACAAATATGCCCAAAGTGGTACTGCAGACTAAAAAGGGTCTTAACTCTAACATTTTCGAATAAAATGAGTGCCAAAAATTATGTAAAACTAGAAAGACTGCAAATACAGTAAAATATTTCTCACGACATTTTTACTCTTGTATGATAAAAAACATAATCCGGGCGTTTTCGATGATTTGCGATCAATGAGCAGTGTTGAGACAGAACGGAAAGCAAACGATTTTGTATTAATCTTATATTGTGCATACTTTCTTATTGTTTATATTCGTCAACGTATACAAATGTGTCGAAGTATATACACACATCAAAGAAAGTTTTGCATCACCACGGTTCCCAGAACTCCCGAAGATAGACGTTGCCTGTGTACACTGTATCACAGGCACAGTCCCTTTGATTGTTCAGAGATGTCACTAAACACGCACAAAGATGTAAAAAAACTATGCCTGAATAGCGCGTATTAGACGGAGGGCGTCCTACAGCCGATCAATTCCTGTTATTCCACAAGGAAGGAGGTACACGGTTCGTGTTGTCTGTAGTTCAACCGTGCCTAGATGCACAATGCCGTGGTTTGATCGCGTTCGCATTGTTACTTTGTGCCAGGAAGGGCTCCCAAGAAGGGAAGTGTCCAGGCGTCTCTGAGTGAACCAAAGCGATGTTGTTCGGACACGGAGGAGATACAGAGAGACAGTCACTGTCGATGTCATGCCTCGCTCAGGCCACCTAGGGGCTACTACTGCAGTGGATGACCGCTACCTACGTATTATGGCTCGGAAAGCAACGCCACCATGTTGAATAATGCTTTTCGTGCAGCCACAGGACGTCGTTTTACGACTCAAACTGAGCGCAATAGGTTGCATGATGCGCAACTTCACTTCCAACGTCCATGGCTAGGTCCATCTTTGCAACTACGACACCATGCATCGCGGTACAGATGGGCCCAACAGCATGCCGAATGGACCGCTCAGGATTGGCATCACTTTCTCTTCACCGATGAGTCTCGCGTATGCCTTCAACCAGACAATCGTCGGAGACGTGTTTGGAGGCAACCTGGTCAGACTGAAAGCCTTAGACACACTGTCCAGCGAGTGCAGCAAGTTGGAGGTTCGCTGCTGTTTTGGGGTGGCATTATGTGAGGCCGACGTACGTCGCTGGTAGTCATGGAAGGCGTCGTAACGGCTGTACGATATGTGAATGCCATCCTTCGACCGATAGTGCAACCATATCGGCACCGTATTGGCGAGGCATTCGTCTTCATGGACGACAATTCCCCCCCCTCCCCCCCCCCCCCATAGTGCACATCTTGTGAATGACTTCCTTCAGGATAACGACATCGCTCGACTATAGTGCTCAGCGTGTTGTCCAGACGTGAACCCTATCGCACATGCCTGGGATAGATAGAACAGGGCTGTTTATGGACGACGTGACCCACCAACCACTCTGAGGGATCTACGCCGAATCGCCGTTGAGGAGTGGGACAATGTGGACCAACAGTGCCTTGATGAACCTGTGGGTAGTATACCACGACGAATACAGGCATGCATCAATGCAAGAGGACGTTCTATGGGGTATTAGAGGTACCGTTGTGTACAGCAACCTGTATCACCACATCTGGTTTCGCTGTTGTAAAACAACACACATGCAGAGTGTTGGTTTTAAGAGGAATAGAAAGGGCGGAAATGTTTATGTTGATCTCTATTCGAATTTTCCGGAACTGTCGGAACCGAGGTGATGCAAAACTTTTTTTGATGTGTGTAAATAAACTGCCAAAACTTCATTGGCCTGTAGGATTCGTTTTATATAAGCTGCATACGATGCTGTAGTAGAGAAAAGAAGGGAACCAGCGGAAAATGCTCCTGTTCGAACACGTCAGTGCGAATATGCTTTTATTGAAAAGAATGACAGAAAAGTGGCAGTCAGTTGCCTCAATCCTCATTCCGCTTTCGTCAACAAAAATATTGGCAGGCGAACATATTTGCCCTTTTTTGTGCTGAAAGAGGATAAGAGAGAAAGTGACAGTGGAAAAGAGGGGAGACAGTGCCAGTAGCAAAAAAAGAGAGAAGACATTGATGGTGTGAGGGATAAGTGTCAATGAGAATGAGAGAGAGAGAGAGAGAGAGAGAGAGAGAGAGAGAGAGAGAGAGAGAGAGAGAGAGAGAGAGAGAGAGATATGGATTAAGGCAAAGGCAATGGCAGTGAAAGAGAGAGGAGATACTGGTAGTTACTGAGAGACAGTGGTAGTGAAAGAGAACAGGAGCTGTTTGGGGATAGAAGCAGTGGGAGGAAAAGACGAGACAATGGAAATGAAACACAGATGAAGGGACACATAGGCTTTGGGGGGAGTGGGGGGGGGCTGGAACCTCCTATACTGACGTACGTTAACACCTAGGTATAGGGGAGGGTGCATTTTGGAACGAAATTGTAAACACATGGGTATAGTGGAAAAGGTTAGTTGACCTCCCCACAGAATTTTTGATTTGCTGACATATGGTGCAGATAGTGGCAGTGCAGAGGAGGACAAAAGGGGGCTGTGTAGAGGAGAGGACACAGTGACAGTGGCACACACTGTAAATCAGTGGGAGAAAACTGATTGTGAGATAGTGGGAGAGAGCACCACCATCTCACTGCCACTGTCTACGTCTGAGTATGCAGGCTTCACCACAAAGAGAGACTGCCTAAAATAATTATAATGTTCTGTGTTAAAAGTGCGCGAATATGCTCGCATGCCAAAATTTTCGGTGAGGATGGTGGAATGAGGACAGAGGCAGCTGGTTCCCCCACTTTCCTGTCAGTGTTTTCAGGAGGAACATATTCGCCTACTTGTGCTACAACAGGAACATTTTTCCGTTGGTTTATACTACGGCGTTAGCCGTTTAACGAGATACTGCTGACGGAATTAGAGCGAATTAACAGTTGTTCATGGTGCAATAAGTTAATCGGAGCACGCGGTAGTAACACACACACACACACACACACACACACACACACACACACACACACACACACACACACATCATCGAGCCGCTATTAGCAATATTTCGTTGCATGTTGGATGCAGTGTTACCTAATATTATAGAACATTTGAATATTCGGGAAAATTACATAATTTTCTGATGTCGATAAGAAGCGCCAAAGAAACTGGTATAGGCAAACGTATTCAAATACAGAGATATGTAAACAGGCAGAATAAGGCACTGCGGTCGGCAACGCCTATATAAGACAAGTGTCTGGCGCTGTTGTTGTATCGGTTCCTGCTGCTAAAACGGTAGGTTATAGAGATTTAAGTGACTTTGAACTTGTTATAGTCGGCGCACGAGCGATTGGGCAGAGAATCTCCGAGGTAGCGATGAAGTGGGGATTTTCCCGTACGATCATTTCGTGGGTGTACCGTGAATATCAGGAATCCGGTAAAACATCGAATCTCCGACATCGCTGCGGCCGGAAGAAAATCCTGCAAGAACGGGACCAACGATGACGGATGAGAATCGTTCAACTCGATGGAAGTGCAAGCCTTCCGCAAATTGCTGCAGATTTCAGTTCTGGGCCATCAGCAGATGTCAGCGTGCGAACCATTAAACGAAACATCATCGATATGGGCTTTCGAAGCCGAAGGCCCACTCGCGTACCGTTGATGACTGCAAGACACAAAGCTTTACGCCTCGCCTGGGCCGTCAACATCGACATTGTGACAGTTGGTGACTGGAAACATGTTACCTGATCGGACTAGTCTCGTTTCAAATTGTATGGAGTGGGTGGCTGGACGTGTACGGGTATGGAGGCAACGTCATGATCTCATGGATCCTGCATGTCAGCAGGTGACTATTAAAGCTGGTGGAGGCTCTGGGCAATTCCAGCAGGACATTGCGACAACCCAAATGTCCAGAATTGCTACAGAGCGGCTAGAGGAACACTCTTCTGAGTTTAAACACTTCCGCTGCCCACCAAACTCCCAAGACACGAACATTATTGAGTATATCTGGGATGCCTTGCAAAGTTCTGTTCAGTAGACATCTCCATCCCCTCATACTGCTACGGATTTATGGAGAGCGCTCCAGGATTCATGGTGTCAATTCCCCCTCCATGCCCCGTCGTTTTGCAGCACTTCTGCGTCCTCGCGGGGGCCCTACATGATATTAGGCAGCTGTAATAGTTCATTTGGCTCTTGATTGTCTTACTTAATAATACAGTGTCTGCAAATGCTTTTGCTTCAGCTGTTGTTCTTACCACGGAAACAGTAAACTATTGAATTTGGTTTGTTACTATTCATCACAGAATATCTTCTATGAAATTTGTTGACTTAGTTTCGCGGATTAAGCTAGGTAACATCGCTTTTCTACAAAAGTGGAGAAAGACAGGCTTCCTGATCACAGAAATGATACTGAAGTGTCTGCTTCCAGTGAGTAATATTTTTCCGAACACATTTCCTGCCTTCACATTTCTGATTTTCACCCACATTTTTAATCAGAATTAGTCGATTTCGGTACCTACCAATTTAAATAATATTTACAAATATATTTGCAATTTTCATTGAATTCAATTACAATAACTTCAGAGAAAGAAAACAGTAGCACACCTGCGTGATGTGCCCTTGCTAATATCATGCTCTAACTTTTACACTGATGTTGCAGTGAAGTCCTGTCAGCACTTTTATTGCAATATACAGTTTCCTATGACAATATACAGTTCCCTTCATCCCAGTGCAAGGTCAAAACGACGCATTATTGGACATTGCTTCATTAAGAAAAATGTTTAATTCCATGCCCTCTATTATTGCAGAAAACTAGTAGTAGCTATTATGATATACTTTGTATAATGTGCCATTACAGTCCAAATGATTTGGAATGTAGAAAAAACAAAAATTTGTCACAAACCATGTGTACCGTTTCCTATTGCGGCTTTGAAGGAACTAACACCCTAATCAGATGAATCATGAATGAACGTGCAAAGGGTAAACATGTCGAGAAGGAATACTAGCTATGACGCGTTGTAATGGAGTATAAGACTGAAAAATGGTAATAAATTATTTTGAAAAGTAGTGACGAAGACAATTGTGAGGATCCGAAGACCACCACAGCTAAGGAACTGGAACTGAATGATAGCTCAATCATGACGTCCTCCATAACAAGGGAGACAACTGATATGACCGAAAAACTTACAGGTTCGGCCCCGGATGCTACTCAATAATGAGTTATTGTAAAATGTGTGTGCGCTCCCCTTCCCAATGAACCACGGATCTTGCCTTTGGTGGGGAGGTTTGCGTGACTCAGCGATACAGATAGCGCAACCACGGCGAAGAGCTATCAGTTGAGAGGCCAGACAAACGTATGGTTCCTGAAGAGGGCCAGCAGCCTTTTCAGTAGTTGCAGGGGCAAGTCTGGATGATTTGACTGATATGGCCTTGTAACTTCAACCAAAACGGCCGTGCTGTGCTGGTACACGAACGGCTGAAAGCAATGGGAAACTACAGCCGTAATTTTTCCCGAGGTCATGCAGCTTTAATTTATGTTTAAATAACGATGGAATCCTCTTGGGTAAAATATTCCGGAGGTAAAATAGTCTCCCATTCGGATCTCCGGGTGGGGACTACTACAGGATATCGTTACCAGGAGAAACAAAACTGGCGTTCGAAGCGTCGGAGCGTGGAATGTCAGATCCATTAATCGGGCAGGCAGGGTAGAAAATTTAAAAAGGGAAATGGATAGGTTAAAGTTACATATAGTGGGAATTAGTGATGTTCGGTAGCAGGAGGAACAGGACTCCTAGTCAGGTGAATACATGTTTATAAATACAAAATCAAATACGGGAAATACAGGAATAAGTTTAATAATGAATAAAGAAATAGGACTGTGGATAAGCTGCTATGAATAGCATAGTGAACGCATTATCGTAGACAACATTGGCATCAGACCCATACCCACCATAGTAATAAAAGTTTGTGGCGACTATCTCCGTAGATGGTGAAGATATTGAAGAAATGTATGATGAGACAAAAGAAATCATTCAGATAGTTAAGGGAGACGAAAATTCAATAATCTGAATTCGATATTAGGAAAAGGAAGAGAAGGAAAGATAGGTGAATGAATATGGACTGGGGGAAAGGGATGAAAGTGGAAGTCGCTTAGTGGAATTTTGCACAGAACATAATTTAATCATTACTGACACTTGGTTTAAGTATCTTGAAAGAAGGTTGTATACGTGGAAGAGGCCTGGAGACACCGGTGGGTTTCAGATTCATTATATAATGGTAAGAGAGAGATTTCGGAACCAGATTCTAAATTGTAAGACTTTTCAGAGGCAGATGTGGACTCTGACCACAATTTATTTGTTATAAACAGCAGATTAAAACTGAAGAAACTGCAAAAAGGTGGGAATTTAAGGAGATGAGACGTGAAGAAACTGAAGGAACCAGAGGTTGTAGAGTGTTTCAGAGGGAGTATTGGGGAACGATTGACAAGGACAGGGGAAAGGAATACAGTAGAAGAAGAATGGGTAGCTTTGAGAGATGAAATAGTGAAGGCAGCAGAGGATCAAGTAGATAAAAAGATGAGGGCTAGTAGAAATGCTAGAGTAACACAAGAGATACTGAATTCAATTGATGAAAGGAAAAAAAATGTAAAAAATGAGGTCGGGAAGCACAAAATGGCTAAGCAGGAATGGCTAGAGGACAAATGTAAGGATTTAGAAGCATATATCACTTGGGTAAAGATAGATACCGTCCACAGGAAAATTAGAGACCTTTGGAGAAAAGAACCACCTGTGTGAATATCAAGAGCTCATATGGAAAATCAGACCTAAACAAAGCAGGGAAAGCTGAAAGGTGGAAGGAGCATATAGAGGGTATATACAAGGGAGATAGATTTGAAAGCAATATTATAGAAAGGGAAGTTGATGAAGATGAGGTGGGAGATATGATACTGTGTGAAGAATGTGAGAGAGCACAAAGACTCCTCATACAAGATAGGTTAAGGAAAGAGAAATCTATGTTTATAGCATTTGCAGGCTTCGAGAAAGCTTTTGACGATGTTGACTGTAATACTGTGCCTCAAATTCTAAAGGTGGCAGAGGTTAAATACAGGAAGCGAAAGGCCACTTGCAATTTGTAAGAAACCAGACGGCAGTAATAAGACTAGAGGACCATGAAAGGGAAACAGTAACATCCCCGATGTTATTCAATATGCATATTGGGCAAGCAGTAAAGAAAACAAAAGAAAAATTGGGAATAGGAATTCAAGTCCAGGGGGAAGAAATAAAAACTTTGACAGAATAAAATTGTCATCGGCAAACCTCAGAGACAGCAAAGGACTTCGCAGAGCAGTTGAACGGAATGGACAGTGTCTCGAACGGAGGAGATAAGATGAACATCAACAAAAGCAAAACGAGGATATGGAATGTAGTCGAATTAAATCAGGTGACACTGAGGCCATTAGATCAGGAAGAGAGACATTTATAGCAGTAGATATGTTTCGTTATTAAGGCAGCAGAATAACTGAGGCTGAAGTAGAGAGGATATGGAATGTAGGCTGGCAATGGCATGAAAGGCGTTTCTGAAGAAAAGAAATTTATTAACATCGAATTCTGACTTGTCAGGAAGGCTTTTCTGAAAGTATTTGTATGGAGTGTGGCCATGTGTAGAAGTGAATAACGGACGATAAACACTTTAGACCAAAAGAGAATAGAAAGTTTTGAAATGTGGTGCTGCAGAAGAATGCTGAAGATTAGATGGGTAGATCACGTAGCTAAAGAGGGAGGTACTTAATAGAATTGGGGAGAAGAGAAATTTGTGGCACAACCTGACTAGAAGGAGGGATAGGTTTGTAGGACACATTCTGAGGCATCAAGGGATCATCTATTTAGTACTGGAGAGATGCGTTGGGGGTTAAAATCGCAGAGGGAGACCAGTAGAGGAATACAGTAAGCAGATATATCATAATCTACATGCATACAACACTGTCAGTGGCAATCTGCGTCACTTTCTTTCGGGAAATGTTTGAATGATAGCATAAAGTCTAGTTGCCTTGCCAAATTATATTCGGTCACCAAGGTTCTCAAATCTTTGATGCCTGGTTGATCTGAGACAACTTTTTAACCCGGGTCAGAGTGCTGTATAACCTTTGTGGTTCAGATGCAGTTATCGGAAGAATGTAATCTATGCGCATAGCTACACATACGTTTGGAAACAAGCTTAAATTTTTAAGGTTTTGCATTTTATGCAAGAGCATTTCCATGAAACCCAAACGTTTCGTCTAAAATCTTCACTATTTCATATTTGGTTTTCAATGTAGACACTAGATTGTGAATAATGACAAAAAATACTTTTATCTTGAATAAATCTAATGAATGCACAGCAGTTACTTCATTCTTGGTTTCATCATGGAATGACTTCCTCTTCTTAGTGCACACATCTGGAAATTCAGGATCGATATTGATACCACTGAGAACTACTTTAGATCAAGGAGGATGGAGTCCCAATTTTCGGAAGGTATTTTAAGTCATTTAATAAGCTCTCAAAATGTCTTACCTCAACATCAGTGGCAGTAGTTCAAGCTTGTAATAATTTGCTCCTGTAGTCAGTTGGTACCAATAACTGTAGCTAAACGGACGCCATGGTCAAGTACTTGAATGATCTCATATAAATCAAAACACTCCGCTATCAAAGAACGTAACAGCTGAAAAATTTAACTTGGTGAGAGTTTCAACAGCAATGGCAATCTTATCCAAGTGAGCTGCAACTGATATTGTAGAGTCAACCCGAGCACTCAAACGCTTAGCAGACTTAGAATATTAAGAATTTCCAACACACTGTTTCAGAATTCCCCATCTACGTGGACTGCTGCTGAACGGGTTGTAAAGAAAGAATCATTCTGAAGAATGTGTGTGCTATATGACAACTGTCAGCTGCGTGTACTCGATAAGGCTATCACACGCGCGCACAGAAAATTTTGCAATATGATTTCACTGAAGAAAATGTATCTGAGGTCCTTCATGATACCGTCTAATATTCCTGTTAGCAGAGCCGGCCGAGGTGGCCGAGCGGTTCTAGGCGCTACAGTCTGGAACCGCGCGACCGCTACGGTAGCATGTTCGAATCCTGCCTCGAGCATGGATGCGTGTGATGTCCTTAGGTTAGTTAGGTTTAAGTAGTTCTAAGTTCTAGGGGACTGATGACGTTAGAAGTTGAGTCCCATAGTGCTCAGAGCCATTTGAACCTTCTTTTTTTTGAAAAACCTTGTTCGTGGCATTCACTGATTGCAATTGTTTCACAAGTGTTGATCGAATTAAGCATCTCTCGTTCTCTGATTACAATCTACGATTCCTGAAACCGATAACTTATTTCATATTTATCAATTTCCTTCTTGAATCAAATATAATGCAAGATGAATGTTGTTTCTTCCTGGCAGATTAAAACTGTGTGCCGGACCGAGACTCGAACTCGGGACCTTTGCCTTTCGCGGGCAAGTGCTCTACCAACAGAGCTACCCAAGCACGACTCACGCCCCGTCCTCACAGCTTTACTTCCGCCAGTACCTCCCCTCCTACCTTCCAAACTTTACAGAAGCTCTCCTTGGTAGAGCACATGCCCGCGAAAGGCAAAGGTCCCGAGTTCGAGTCTTGTTCCGGCACACAGTTTTAATGTGCCAGGAAGTTTCATATCAGCGCACACTCCGCTGCAGAGTGAAAATCTCATTCTGAATGTTCTTTGTTCGATAAGGCTCCTCACATTCTCTCGCTTCCAAGACAGTACTCCTGACATGACGGGCAAAACTACAAATAAATTCTTTCTGGGTATCACTTAACGGACAATGCACTTGTAAACGCTTTACAGCTGCTTGTCGGTCTCTTGAACTTGCTAACGTGTTTTGCAAGTACTAGATCATAGTGACCCAAGACCTCGGAAATGTTGCGAGGAAATGCCATTTAATTGGATCTCCAATTTTGGGAGCCGTACCTCTGAAGGCGAAGCATCTTTGAACAAGAAATAATGTCACATGAAATAACACGAGATTTCCCATGTATTTGGCTGTTCTATGGACGAACAAAAGAACATCATTACCTCGTTACTTCTGATCATCAGCATGGTCAGTGTACCTCTTAATGTCATTTAATTTCTTCACTTTTACGCTTCTTCCAGGGCAGCTGTATTTAGACAGAAATATTTTAGTCTGTGTTTACTCTTGAATGCAAAATATTTTCTGTATACTGGTGCACGTTGGCCGCATAAAATCACCTTGTGATGGAATCAGAAGTACCTTGTCTATGGATGTTGTTGACAAACCTACGAAATTCTAACCGCTGTTGCCATGTGCATTTGTTGGGGAAATGTATTTATATGATTTCCAACAAAATTTAAAGAAGTCACATTATCAACTAAATCACAAGGTTGTTGTATTTCACGATTGGGAAAGAACATATCGTGCACCCAAGATTACACACGAAATAGAATTGTATGCAGTTGGCATGTATGACTCGCAAACCAAAACTGAAGTGGAAAGGAAGAACTAGATTGGTTATGGTGGTGCTGGGTTAATGTTCTTGTATTTATTATATGATACAAAATTTATTTTACAATAGCAGAAAGGTATTTGCGAACTTAGCACCCACGGGGATTCGAACCCTTGAGAGGCTTGGGCCTCCGGGATTTTGCCCCCCTCCCATTCCATCCCGCCCTCTCTCGTCGGGCCTGACAGAGTGTGAAATACCTTTTCAGGAAAATTATTTACAGTTGCAGGTGCTACATGTTGTAGATTTTGAGAACATGATTCCAAATACTTTCCAGTTTCTTGCAGGTTATATACAGTAATGAAGTGTTGCAATCTTCTGCTGATCTGATAATTCCCTGCTTCAGGCACTGTAATAGTTCACATACATAAGGCTTATAATCTGATATGGGTAAATAATCCTTAATCTCGTATAGATGGATCGAAATTTTTGTGAGACGGAGACGATAGAAATTCGCAGGCACGCTGCATTTCTCTACTCAGAGACCACACAGTTAGTGTAAAGACGTGTGTTCTAGGAGGAACAATTCGCTATCGGACACTGATTTCTGTTCAAAATCAATTGTATACCCTGGGCTGTCTATAACTCTGAGAATCTGTAAAGGGAATTCAGGAACCCGTCGTATATCTCCTTGCAACGATAAGTGAATAGTATATTTATAGTGACATTTGTACTGGGGCCTCTCGAGTAAAAATTATCTATTTCCATCTACTGCCTGCGAAATGTCTGTTGTACATTTCGTACATGAGACAAATGGGATCTTGATAATAACGAAATAGTACTAAGAAAAATCTGCTGTAAGAACGTTCGAACGGTTGCCTAAGTTGCAGGTGGTACCAGTTAAACGGACCATTACGTGTGTACACGGCTCACACCATACCGAGCACGAATGTCAGTGAGCTAATGTGTGACTCACGCTTAACACATCAGGTGGAGCACGAGGGTCGTTACATTATCTGGCAGTTTTACGTTACCTCACTCGGGGGACTCGTACTTACTGTACTGTTGTGACTGAGCGACTAGCACTTGTCGCGAGCGCCATTCTGAGCAACGGTCAGCAGGTGCTACCTGGTGGCGAGTTTTGTTACTATGACAGTAGAACCGGAAAAAGCAATGAGGGGCATTGGTGTTGGGGCACCTGTTATATTGTAGCAGGAAGCGCGGTGGGAGAGCGACGAGGTCTGAGCGCGTGTGTGTATGGCGTGCGGAAAGCGAGGTGGCACGACAAGCTTCGCTGGCGGGACGTGCGGGCGATGAAGCCGGACGCGACCCACAACAGGGCCGATGGCGGTGGCGGCGGCGAGCGGCGCGCGACGCGCCGGCCGCAAAGGGCCCGCCGGCTGACGCGCCGAGCAGGTAGGACGGACTACCCCTAACCTCGCTAACACGGCTGCTCTGGCGCATGGGGCTTGGTCCTACTAAAGTAGACGAGCTACACAAAACGCTTACTTTCTGCATGGCAAAACGCTCCAGGAGACTCTTCATAGTAATCAAGAGGCTTTCGTTGTATTGATTTTCTCTTGTAACACATCCGAATCTTACACGTTCATCTACATTGTGGAAGAGTACAACAGTCCACTGATATTAGTAATTATTTCAACATTAAATAAATGCGAAGAAAGTGCGACTTTCCTCGCATCGTATTCAGTATGTACCACGTATCGTAGTTAGCGCCCGTGTTTCAAAATATTGAAGCATTGTTATGAAAAAAACATTCGGAGCACTTAATTCAATGACAGCTCGTTTTGAAAACGAAACATTCTACCAAAAGAAGCAGCAAATAACGACTCACGCTAACTTCTTTGTGTTGTGCGAAATTTACGCTGCAGTTGAACAAAAATTGCGATGTGCGAGCAGCCTAGGTCTCTCTGGGTCGGTTTCACCACAAGCATTGATACGTATTAAACCAGTACACTTCTCGTTGAAAACGGTACTTGGGTACAAGTAAAAGATTCGTAGTTGGAAGTCAGGCCCCTTTCGCTTGTCGAAAAGTTGGGTGCAGTATCTTGAAGCGGTTATGAAGCATTAAAGAGGTTCATATTTTCCGCGGGTCATACACCACAGGCAAACGAAACATCGCTTCGTCTTTTCAGTATTACCTCTGCAGTAAATTGCCAATACCAGCCACGTCGGTGAGACTTTCGTTCAAAGCGATAAGAGAGCATTGTGACTCATTGTGGCGTGCTGAACAGGCGCTGTTCTTCAGAGTATTGTGAATAGTGGGTATTAAGAACCGTCAAGGAAATTTAAATTTGACATACGTACGTCGCGTAGGGCTACCGATTTTAATGCACTTAAAGACGTTATATTTACATGTTTCTTTCACATCTCATTATAGTATATTCCTAAAACGTACTAATCTTGCCTGCATACATGCCATAGAAGTGCTAACACGATAAAATGAGATAAATTAGGGCGATACAGAAGTGTACAGGCTAACTTTCTCCTCGCGCGCTTGCATTACCGAAGGCAAGAAAGTAACAAAGTAACAAGCCCCCCTCCGCTGTACACGTTACGGTGCGAACGAGCGTGTTCTAATCGACTAAACGACCTAAAAGCCTCTGAAAGAAATATGGATTACAAATATGGCTTGTAGGTAATTTGGTAAATTCAATTTCACGTTGATTGGTAAATTAGAAAATGACTGAAACCCATATCTAATTATAGTTTTAACGTTCTACAGTGACAAGTGGATTTGACTTCACAAACCATTCAGCAGTAATTGAAGTTTACCCAAGGAGGAGCAGAAAGAAGCACTTTGCGAACAACAAGAGAAATGAGAGTGAATTAATGGCTAAGTGGAATGACAGGTGTTTGGTATCTCTTGCGGAACTGAACTGAAAACGGAGTATTTTGTGACAGTTCCCTTGTATATCATTGTTGTTAACAAAATGAAATTTTCACTCTGCCGCGGAGTGTGCGCTAATATGAAACTTCCTGGCACATAGAAACTTTTTGCCGGACCGAGTCAGTAACTCACGACCTTTGCCTTTCGTGGGCAAGTGCTCGCTCTCCCGACTGAGCTAACCAAGCTCGACCCACGACCCGCCTTAACAGCTTTACTTCCGCCGGTACCTCATCTCTTACCTTTCAAACTTAGAAAAATTTTCTTGCGGAACTAGCACCCCTGAAAGAAAGGATTATGTGGAGACATGGCTTGGCCGCAGACTGGGGGATGTTATCAGAATGAAATTTTCACTCTGCAGGAGTGCTAGTCCTGCAAGTTTCGCAACAAAACTTCTGTGATGTTTGGAAGATACGAGATGACATACTGGTGGTAGTAAAGCTGTGAAGGCGGGGTCGTGAGCCGTACGTAGGTAGCCCAGTCGGTGGAGCACCTGCCTACGAAAGAAATACGTCCCAAGCTAGAGTCTCGGTCCGGCATACGGTTGTTACCTGCCGGGTAGGTTCAACATTGTTCTTGATTCGAATAGAGAATAAAAGGCGTAAAACTTCTAATATTACGTGTGATACAATACGGTAATAATACACTGAAGCGCCAAATAAACTGGTATATGGGCAGGCGTATTCAAATACAGATATGTAAACAGGCAGAATACGGCGCTGCGGTCGGCAACGCCTAAATAAAAGTGTCTGACCCAGTTGTTAGACCAATTACTGCTGCTACTATGGCAGGTTATCAAGATTTAAGTGAGTTTGAACGTGGTGTTACGCACGAGCGATGGGACACAGCTTCTCCGAGGTAGCGATGAAATGGGGATTTCCCCGTACGACCATTTCACGAGTGTACCGTGAATATCAGGAATCCGGTAAAATATCAAATCTCAGACATCATTGCGGCTGGAAAAAGATCCTGCAAGAACGTGACCAACGACGACTGAAGAGCATCGTTCAACGTTACAGAAGTGCAACCCTTCCGCAAATTGCTGCAGATTTCAATTCTGGGCCATCAACAAGTCTCAGCATGCGAACCATTCAACAAAACATCAGCGATATGGGATTTCAGAGCCGAAGGTCCACTCGTGTAACCTTGATGACTGCACGACACAAAGCTTTACGCCCCGCCTGGGACCGTCAACACCGACATTGGGCTGTTGATGATTGGAAACATGTTGCCTGGTCGGACGAGTCTCGTTTCAAATTGTATCGAGCGGATGGACGTGTACAGGTATGGAGACAACCTCAAGAATCCATGAACTCTGTAATGGCGGGGGGCGTGTGCAATTAGAGTCGCATCTAGACGTATCAGGAGTCCCATATCACCTGCATGCATTCTTGCCCATTGTGCTTTCCGACGGACTTGGGCAATTCCATTAGGACAATGCGACGTCCCACACGTGCAAAATTGCTACAGACTGGCTTGAGGAACACTCTTCTGAGTTCAAACACTTCCGCTGGCCACCAGACTTTCCAGACATGAACATGGGATCCCTCGCAACGAGTTGTTCAGAAGAGATCTCCAACCCTTTGTACTCTTACGGATTTATGGACAGCGCGCGGGGCCCTATATGCTATTAATCAGGTGTACCAGTTTCTTTGGCTCTTCAGTGTAAATTTCTTTGGTATAGTAATGCTTAATTCACAAGCGAGAAATTTAACGCAGAAATACTTTTCAATTTGCTCAACGAGAGCTTTTTTCGAAATAAATTACGGAAATTACTTTAGGGTAAAGGAAAACTTGTGTATTTTGCGGACTGATAAGATTCCGCAAAGTGTAAAGACAAAGGTCTGTTTGTGGGAAGAAAAACTGGATAGGTATCTTTTAAAATATCGTGTACTATAAGCGGGTGTAGGATTCTATGTGCTAGTCCAGAAGATAAAACGTGCATGAAGAATCGTACACTTAATTAGTTCGCGTATATGACAGCAAAATTGTGAAATCTTGGCAAAAATGATTTATATAATATAAATCAGAGACCTGTAGCAAACGTTTACTCGTATTTACGATGTGTAGGTCTTGTTGGGTCTCGTAATGCGTCTTGCGAGTCGTCGCCCGACTGTATCGTCCAACGGTGACGGCGGCGCTCGTATCTTTCGTTGACAGGTCAATATTATCTCGGCAGGTCGTGTCACGGTAGAAAATGCGAGAAGTCAGAATACTTCCAAGCTCTTCTCTCACTCGCCTCGCACGCGTTATTTTACGCATCGTAAAAAGCCTGTTACCTCTAGCAGGCCCTGTTTACATAGCAGGCACATGTATCGCCACACGCACATAATCCACTGTTTGTTAGATGACTAATGCTTCACGTATTGTTTGATTGATAAACAGAAGGCGACGCACATAGTACGCACTTATAACACAACGATATGCCGCTTACTAACGAAACATGCACACACTTTACGAGAGCATAATAAGTGTTAGAGTAGCTGCAAGTTGACCTAACGGATTTGCTAACTTCATTCTTACTGCATGTGTGACTTTCAGTAGGCTCACCGCAATTTGGTAGACACGTGAGATTTTGCTCTCTCTTTTCCAACTGAGATTAATGTTGTTGTGACAGCTGGTTAAATCTTTCTCTTTACCATTTTTTAAAAACAGTGTAGATGTTCATTCCATGAACTAACCTTGAAGATAAGCAAAGAAGGTACTGGTACAGTTAATTATTTCATAGCTGACGGTATGACACAGAAGCAAAGAAGGTACTGGTACAGTTAATTATTTCATAGCTGACTGTATGACACAGACTTAAAATCTCCTCAGTATTATTATTGTTTTGTATCTTGCTAAGGGCAGCTAAGTTCTTGAGTCAACAGTTTGGTAAGTCTTGTTAACTTAGCGTAATCTAACGTTTGATCATACAACCAGGGCACAAAGGTGGCAGCATCCGACACTTACTCGAATGTGCATCTCCAGCTATTAGGCCTATTTTCAGTACTAAATAAGTGTTTCTCTAGGGGAAAGTCATAAGATTTCTTTTTGCATGGTCGTATCCGTGTATTGTTGCACAAAATGAGATCGACGTTAAGTCGAGACACCGAGAGTCTGAAGGAACTAGGAAAAGTTCTCGATCAATTTATTCAGGTGAAAATCGCAAGTCATTTCTCTGTTTTGCTTGCAGCTATCGCTTTCTGTTGAACCGTTTGTCTGTTGACTATAAGTCAAAGCGGAAAAAGAGAGGTAAGCATTGCTATATTGTTTGGCATTTCCAAGAGCAGGAATTGTGATTCCAGCTTACTTGTGGCGTTTTACAAAACAACCAGAGCTAAAAGTCCTAAATTTTTGCTCTTGCCATCGTTGCTAAGTACATTAGCTTTAAAATCGTCGACAGCAGACGCAGAAGACATCACTGACGTAAATAACTGACCTAAATTAATAATGTCGACAGGACAAAAACGAGGAGACTTCGATATCTGCATATTGCACTGGTGTATTTCTTGACAGAGAAAGTGCCCCACGATGACCAGTCTTAAAAAAAACCGACTAATTGTTGCTAGGTGCCCCCAGTGACAACGCCAAATTTGTTGGAGCAATGCCTGCCACACTGACTAGGTCCGTGGCCACAGTTTCGTACCAATGACTGTTTAATGACACTGATACGCTACTTAACACGCTTGTGTATTGGAGCCGCGTGACGCACAAGCAGGTGTAAGCTTATGTACTTAACGCCAACATTCCGGCAGTTTGTTCGTCAAGTGTCGTATGTGCACGTGACTGACGAGTTCTTGTGGAGTGATTGTGCTACTGTTACTGTTGCTGTTGTGCAGCAGATGGTGGTGATGGGGTTGGAGATGGTGATCGAGCGGACCGGTGTTGGTCGATAGGCTACTCTTCTCGAATAACATCAAAACCAACGGACGACTATCAATCGCCGGCCGGAGTGGCTGAGCGGTTCTAGGCGCTACAGTCTGGAACCGCGTGACCGCTACGGTCGCAGGTTCGAATCCTGCCTCGGGCATGGATGTGTGTGATGTCCTTAGGTTAGTTAGGTTTAAGTAGTTCTAAGTTCTAGGGGACTGATGACCTCAGATGTTAAGTCCCATAGTGCTCAGAGCCATTTGAACCATTTTTGACTATCAATCATATGCTCTCACTCCATTAGTGTCGTAGGAGTGTTTCGAAATTTAGTCCAGGACATTCGACAGCAGAAAGTTTCTTCTTCTTGATTGTCGCGTCCTCCACGGATCCTGAGAGGCCTACTCGCAGTAGTCCTTCCTGTTCCATCCTAATTAGATGCCCAGCCCACACTATTCCTTCCTTCATTCTTCGGCCAGTATCAGTTTGTGAGTGTAGATCAGCCAGCCACAATTCTTTAATGACCTCCATTCCTGAAACTGGCGGGGTCCCTCCTTGGGTCAAATACTTTCCTTTAATATCTTTCTCTCGAAGACTAAAAGTTTTGCCGCGCGGAGTGGCCGCGCGGTTTGAGGCGCCATGTCATTGCGCGGCCCTTCCCGCCAGAGGTTGGGGTGTGTGTGTGTGTGTGTGTGTGTGTGTGTGTGTGTGTGTGTGCGCGCGCGCGCGCACACTTCGTCAGCTATCAGATGGGATACCATCATTAAGTGCCTTTCTCACAACCATATACGTTATTGCCTCCTCGATAATTCGTAATCCTGCTTTCCTTGCGCGCGCTTTTGTTGTTGTTAGCATAAGTTAGTTTAAGTAGTGTGTAAGTCTAGGGACCGATCACCTCAGCAGTCAGCAGTTTAGTCCCCTAGGAATACACACACACACACACACACACACACACACACACACACACACACACACACAAGTAGTTTTTGTTCGTCAGGTTTTCTTAATGTAAATGTTTCAGACCCATATAGAGCTACCGGGAGAACTATACTCTGGTGTAGTCTGATTTTAAAACTTCTCGAAACTGTCGGCTTCACAGAATGTCCTGTTAGCAAAAATGTGCTGTTTGCCGCTGCGGTCGTTGTCATAATCTCAATTTCCATTCTTTTATGCTCCTAAAAATACTCAGACATTTAAATGTGTGTATTCTTTTAAAAGCGACTTCGTCAGCTATCAGATGGGATACCATCATTAAGTGCCTTTCTCACAACCATATACGTTATTGCCTCCTCGATAATTCGTAATCCTGCTTTCCTTGCAATATTTCATTAAGAACTTGTCATGTGCTCAGAGTCCTCTTTATCACTATTTATTAGATCATCTCCCATATATACTAGGCGACTTTTTGTGTTGTTAACCTATCTTATTCCACTGCGTTTAATTTTTGTGTACTCTATCTTTTCTGGTATTAAAATATATGGTTGATGGAGATAATGCGTCTCCTTGTCTAAGAACAATTTTGACTACAAAATGCTCTGTCACTCCTGTAATAATATTTACACTAAAATAGGTTTTGTCTAAACGTGTCTGTACTAGATAGACTGACGACTGACTTTCGTGGAAACTGATATTCCTTAAAAACATTGGTGATTGTGCTCCGCTCCTCCCCGCCCCTCCTCCCCCCCATATATGTTGTCATAAGCTATTTTGAAGACAACTAAAACCATGTGAATGTCAACGTTTTTGTTACCAACCTTTCTATGTTGCCTGTCTGTTAGTAACAAGATAACCTGAAGTTCATCTTTTCTTCCTGAAACCGCATTGATAGTCGCGTATAATTCACACGTACCGTTCTTTCTTAGTATAGGACAGATTACTGTCATTTTCCAGTCGTTGGGCAATGTTTAGTATTCCCAAACATTCCGTAACTGTTTCATAATCGTTTTAACGAATAGCGACCTCCATTCTTTATTGGCTCTCCTGCAATTTGATCTCCGCCAAAAGTCTTATTGTTTTTAAGATTTGTGATTTGCCGTATTTCTTCTTCGTTGGGGGGGTATCTACTTTGCTGTCTACAAAGCCTGGTACCTCACACGGAAGAGACAATCCTCCAATGTGTGGTGCTTGCGGCACACAGATCACTATGCGCCAGATTTTATTAGTCTGTCTTATATTCCGGCCAGAGGGCAACGGAAGATTTACCGACAGATGTGCCATCTATTTTGAGTAACGTTCAAACGAATGGGGTGAGAGTTTTAAGGTTTTGTGATTTGTTCCAGTTTCCTCATATTTTAGGGAGATTCTCTGAGTTTGTTGACAGAGTGACTGGGTCACCCATGTATTTTGTAAGTGGTCAGCCTGTCACATTTTCATGTGCCTTTCTTTACGTTCTTCTGTCATTTTGCTTCTGCTTAATCCCAGGTGTAGCATCTTTCCCCGTTGTCTTAATGCATGCGAGAGTGATTGTATGGGTCAACGCAAGTGAGGTGGGGCTTGGTGCATGAGTGTCATTTTATAGGTCTTCTCCTCATTGCGTGACAACAATTTTAGTATTATCGACATTCGTTTCTCCTAATGTGTGTAAGAGCGCTGGTAAGCTTGCCGTTGAGTCCTGGTAAGCCATTCATTCTCTCTCTCTCTCTCTCTCTCGTTTTTCTTTCGCATATTTCTGTGTTACTTTCTTTACTTTTTGGTACATTTGTCTTTTCCTGTGGCGGATAAGCGCTCTTCTGCTTCTTCTACTAGCTCTTTTTAATATTTCTCCTGTCCTAGTAAAGTTGCCGTTTTCTACCTTATTCTGATAAACTTGTCTCGTAACTCCTGATCCCTCATATTTTCTAATCACCTCTTCCTAACTACCCCTCTCTCTCTCTCTCTCTCTCTCTCTCTCTCTCTCTCTCTTCTGTTTTTAGATGGCACGCTTGATTTGAGTCACACCTCATCTAACCTCTTCAGTTTGCCTAAAATTTCAGAGGTTACACTGTTTACTGTTTCCGTAATTCGAGACCAGTCGTGGTTGATACTAGTCTCCCACCATTTCTTCACATTTAGTTAGGTTGTCTGCTAGTGTTGACTCGTAATTCTATTAATCTCTCTTTGAGACTAGTTGTATCATAATATTTAGTCTGTCTGTTCTCTATGCAGCTTCTTTATTTTGATGTTCAGAACTTTAGACTACAAAGCTGTAACCTTTATTCAGCTCTGTTTTCCAGCAAGTTATTGCCCATCCGTATAGTCGCAACGTTTGGTATCCAACTTACGTTTGTTTTACATTCTGTTCGGCGTGTAAATTGGACATTATACACACTATTGCAAGACCTAACACTTATCGACCAATTCACGCGTGACGTGAGAGTACATAACTGTGGAGAAATTGTGTGTATTACGTCCAGCCTTGTCGTCAGATATTCTCTCTCCATGCTCATCGTCAAGTATGGGGTGTACAGGAAACCTGCTTTCTTGGATCGCTAGACAACATTCAACCAATTCGTATTAATGAGTTTTGTTACAAAAAGTAAATGACAATACTTTAATTTGACAATACTTTAATTTGACAATACTTTAATTTGACAATACTTTAATTTGACAGCACTTTAATTTGACAGCACTTTAATTTGACAGCACTTTAATTTGACAGCACTTTAATTTGACAGCACTTTAATTTGACAGCACTTTAATTTGACAGCACTTTAATTTGACAGCACTTTAATTTGACAGCACTTTAATTTGACAGCACTTTAATTTGACAGCACTTTAATTTGACAGCACTTTAATTTGACAGCACTTTAATTTGACAGCACTTTAATTTGACAGCACTTTAATTTGACAGCACTTTAATTTGACAGCACTTTAATTTGACAGCACTTTAATTTGACAGCACTTTAATTTGACAGCACTTTAATTTGACAGCACTTTAATTTGACAGCACTTTAATTTGACAGCACTTTAATTTGACAGCACTTTAATTTGACAGCACTTTAATTTGACAGCACTTTAATTTGACAGCACTTTAATTTGACAGCACTTTAATTTGACAGCACTTTAATTTGACAGCACTTTAATTTGACAGCACTTTAATTTGACAGCACTTTAATTTGACAGCACTTTAATTTGACAGCACTTTAATTTGACAGCACTTTAATTTGACAGCACTTTAGTTTGACAATTACACAGATATGTCGCAGGCAAAGGGCGACATACAAAATAATGAATCTTCTTCAGTATAAACAATTCCTAGTCTGAGCTACATAGTGTGCAGGCAAAGTAACAGGCGTTGCTGCTTGTATCCAAATCGCTAGCCTGGAAGGTGCTATTCAACTGGGGCGTCGCCACTTTTTTCCCCACAAAAACAGTAACAGAAATGGCTACAATGAAATGACATAAATAAGGTGACAGATAATTGCAGTCATAAATCACAGCATTCAAAGAATGAGTCTTTAGCAGTAGCACAACTTAGCACCTTCACTGTCACCTTCAACTGGTGGCAGTGCAGCATGCACATTTTCTTCTTCTGCAGCCTGAGGTTCCTCATCATTATTTCCCAGACCCAAGATTAATCATTCAGTAAATCCTTGATGTGTGTTCCTTCCAGGGTAAATTACATGGACAGAAGAGAAGTCCCGAACAGCGACATCGCAAAATACTTCACTGCCTTGTTATTTTTGTCAGTTCCAGCCTTCTAAACACATCCATAGGGAGTTCAAGATCTTCCTTTATATCAGACACCAGATGTTTGTCGCCATATTCTTGTATCTGCTGTACTACTGATTTATTGTTCATGTGTGACTTGCTGGTAAGGTTAGGGTCGGGAACGTGACCCAACCCATTCCCTCTCTACTAGAGATCCAGTTCCTAACCTATACCCATTCTGTTGAAGACAATTCGGAGCATGTTACCATATTTCTTATTGTGATTCTGATATTTAAGTATTTTCTCGAATTCATTTTCCATATACATCTTGTATTCAATCTGTTCATCGTTCCCAATATTGTTAAAACATAACTTGTATCGGTCGCGGCGCCTATAACCTCTTCCCATAGGGGCCGCTGTTGTCGCTTTGTCGTCCTGGAGAGGGGTTACAGCCATCTCTTCTCCATCGTTACCGACGGGCGTGCCGGCGTTTAACTTTACGCCGTGTTAGTGTGTAATGCAATTTGAATAACTACTGTAGCACTTCCGTCGTCATACTTACTCAACTTTTTTTTTCTCGAAGTTCAAACACTGTGTGAGAATAAGCCGTGTAGGATGGACTTCGAGTATTCACACATTTAACTATTCCTCAGAGTATTCACTCATTTAAGTATTCCACACACTATTCGTCCTTTGAATTCTAGAGTTGAAACAGGGAACGCTACCATCAGTACCTTTTTTCCATTTTAATTTTGACGTTTCAAAGTGTATTTGACTGTGAATCATCGCCTCGAGCTACTGAATTTAACATTTCCTTTGAAACGGACACACGTTGAGTCAACGGATTAAGATACTGAAAAACTTCTCTGGTCGATGAAAGTTTGTTCTGGCAACAACAACAGCTAGCGAAGGAAATGTTTCGTGGTTGGAGGTGGTTAAAGAGGACGTGAATTTTACCTGAATGGTCATTCGGATGTGATCTTGGAATGTGGTCTGTAGTGGTCACAAAATTCTTACACGAGAGGCTTCATTCAAGAAAAATATGCACACTCTGGATTCTATAGTGTCAACACGGGAAAATAATAATCGACGTTTCGAATTGTCAGCAGATAGATGCTTGACAGTTTATTAAATTTCTTCTGTTTTTACTGCTGCGGCATCGTATAAAATACTGCTATAACCTACGTGTTTAGGCCTTGTTACAGCGGCCTTCTTCAGTGTTTCCCCCGGCGTGTGCAAATTACGTCGCTACCGGTTTCATAAGACTACAGACCAGTGACCTCAGTGAAACTGACGTAGGTCGTGGAAGTTTTACATGCTTGTTTTTTTCCCTGTCATGTTAAATATTTGGCATCTGAAAAATTAATGTACCAGTTTCATCTAGAGATTAAACTGCAGGCGGTCATATCGCCATAATCACACCTGAGTAAGTCGGTTCAATAACCACAGATTGATAAACTGAATACGTGTTTTGAAGGTTAAACCCAACTACGACCCTGCGTAAGTTAATGTTCCGCAATAACACAGATGTCCACAGACGAGCTTAAAACGTTTTTTGTGGAATCAGGATATCTATAGGCCATATTTTGCATCGTATAATCTGTTTCTTCTCACAAAAGCGAAAGAAACCACCAGCACACATTGGTTTGCTCCCTAGAAGCTACTGCACCTGTCCAAATTGGTTTTGAGTACCCTTCGCGAAGCCTGAGGTGAGGTGGTTTGCTTCAGAGGGTGCCATGGAAAGTGCAGCTTGAAGAAAGCACTGTGTCAGGTAATAGAGAAATTTCACTGTAGCCTCAAATCCGTCAATATGGCTCTCGTACAAGATCTGCCGGCACTGATTCTTCACTGTTCTCTAGCAGTTGGTACCAAAATAGCAGCGTGGCAGGTTGTACTGCTAGAGAACACACAGCACCTCCTTTATTCGATACACGGTGTGTATAAGCTCCTAATGGTCCACAGGAGAAAGATATTGAGCCACTCACTGCGCCTTGTGTGTGATAAAAGTTTGATTACCTAAACGATTGCTTCACGTTGGTTGTTGCTGCGGTGCTCAGTCCGAAGACTGGTTTGATACAGCTGTTCACGCTAATATATCCTGTGCAAACATCTCCATCTATGCGCAACTATTGTATCCTATATCCATTTGATCCTGCCAGTCGTAGTCAAGCCTTGGTCTTCACAATTTGTAACCCCTAACTTGCATCCCTTACCAAACTGACCACACCTTGACTCCTCAAGATGTTACCTACGAGTCGAACATTGCTTTTATTAAAGTAATGCCGTAAATTACATTTCTCCCCAGTTCGATTCAGTACCCAATTAGTTATCCGATTTACCCACCAAATCTTTGGCGTTCTTCTGTAGTCACACATTTCAGAACCTTTCTTTCTGTTCTTGTCTGAACTACTTACCGTCCACGTTTCACTTCCACACAAGGCTACACTCCGAACAAGTACTTACAGGAAAGACACCCAACAGTTGAATTTATGTTCGATTTTAAGAAATTTCACTTCTTCAGAAATGCTTTTCTTGCCATTGTCGGTCTGCATCTGCATTTTGAATCCCTTCTACTCGGTGATCGTCAGTTACTTTGCTGCTCAATTAGTAAAATTCTTGTACTATTTTGATTGCCTCATTTACTAATGAAATTCCCTCAGCATCGCCTGATTTAATTCGATTACTCACCATTATCCTTAAAGTTGTAGACAACTTTTCGCT
Organism: Schistocerca americana; assembly: GCF_021461395.2. NCBI lineage: Eukaryota > Metazoa > Arthropoda > Insecta > Orthoptera > Acrididae > Schistocerca > Schistocerca americana. The sequence goes on along the minus strand of NC_060120.1, from coordinate 305,645,736 downwards.
TCTTGTATTCATCCCTGCTCTCCCCCCTCCCCCCAGAATTTCAAGGGTGTACTCCAGTGAATATTCCTTAAAGCTATATGACAATGCAGTATTGCTCGATGAATTTCATAATCAAGCCAAGAAGTTTTAAAAAATTCTCAGTAGCTTTGTCCAATTCTCCATATGTTACAAACGTTTGCTGCCTTTCTTTAACCTATCTTCTGAAGGTCAGTATTGCCTCGCTTGTTCCCACGTTTTTCAGGACACCAAGCTGGTGTTCCCCGAGTCTGGCTTCTACCAGTTTTTCCCTTCTTCTGCAAATAATTTGTGTCAGTCTTTTGCAAGTATGACTTATCAAATTAATATTTGGGTAATGTTCACACCTGTTTCCGTGACGAAACTGTTCCACATGATGTGCAGGATAGGCAGCCAGACGAAATACCCTCAGAGTTCAAACTTATGTAATAATTTCGTATTACATCAGTTTGAACTCTTGACGGTATTTCGTCTTTCAGTGTATCTTGCACATTACGTGGAACAGTTTTGTCACGTCCGGCTCTCCCTCGGATCTCAATACTACTTAGGGAATACTGCATAATACAGCAGCCTTGTTTCGCCTTAGCTCTTTCAGTGCTGTGTCAAATCCTTTTTGCACCACCACATCTCTCATTTTCTTGTTCTTCCTCTCCTCTCCTCTTTCCATATTATCATCAAGTTAATTTCTAGTGGATTAGCCTGTACATTTTTGTACTATACATATTTTTTCCCAGTGCAATATATCTGGTTACATGTTTTTCCCTGTGCAATATATCTGAGGCGGTGGTGGTGTCGTCATCTCACCGAAGATACAAATGTATTACCGAAGTTGAGGATGGGCAAAGGACAGAAACGCTACAGAAAAATAATTGGCTAGTTGCTATATTTCTTCCAATAATCCGATCAGCAGTCACGGAGCTCAACCGCTATAAATTAACGGGGCATTGTGCGACTAATTAATTTTCCATGCAGTGTTACTTAGTTTTCATTCTCAGAAGTCTACATTGACGTGTCTTCATTTTGACCACGAGTGTGCTCAATTTCGCAGTCCGATAGTCTCTTGTGCAGCTGTTCAACTTTTTTCACTTTTCCTCACTCCCGTTTCAGTTAACGGTCTGTCGAAATTAGAATCATGTGTAGTTGCTAATAAATGAAAGTAGTCGTGGCGCACTACTAATTTTTTGAATTTGTGGATAGTGCAGGGGCGTGAGTCGAGATGATATTCAGCCTTTCGCGGTCAACGAATGACTTCTGACTCACTGTATTGTTTCTAGCTTATCTTACGCAGTCTTTTTCTAACTTGTGTTTCTATCTGTGGATTAGCCAAATTGTCAGAGAATAATCCCACTTACATAAATTACCTTCCTGTGGTAGACAATTATTGTTCCCGGACAAACCTTCCACGACGGAATTTCAGACAGAACTGAGGCCACATTCCCAGCAGCAGTTAGCTAGATGTACGTGACACGGTATTAATTCTGTACATTGACTACCGTAACTGGCAGAACGGGCCAGCTACATAACCTGATATCTTGAGTGAATTGAAAACAAATAGAACGACAGGTTCAAATGGAGTAGCAATTCGGTTTTACTAAGAGTACTCTTTGGCACTGTCCCATTAAGGTTCGCCTAGCGGAAAAGACTCCAGCAACTATAAAGAATAAATAAATAAAATTTCGGGTGATTACCTTATATAAGAAGGGTAAAAGAACAGACCCGCAAAATTAGACCAATATTCTTAACGTCGGTATGTCCCAGAATTCATGAGAATCTTCTTACATAATAAATTTCCTTGAGAGAGGAGAGCTTTCATCCACATATGAACATATCATTCTAGGAAAGTGTAGGTCATCTATAAAGGAGACTATTGCGACCCTTTCTTGAGTACTGCACGAGTGTTTGGTACCCTCACCATGCGTCGGATTTGAGAAAGAAATCGAAGCAATTCAGAGGTGATGCTAGATTTGTTACAGGTATGTTCGATCAACTTTATTGAAATTTGCAAGAGTGATGTTTTTATAAATAACGGGAGGAATATTGCCAACATCATGCAGTGCCGTATCATATTTGTTGCTATGTAAAAACAAAGAGTAAACACAACTAACAATAACGTGAACAATAGACCCCTGTGCGTGTATGTTGAGTACTTTAGGCGGAAACAGGTACGTTTTTGAAGAGGATAACTGTAAAATGATAGATATAAGAATCTGCACTATTCTCAACCGTTTCAGAGATACAGCCATTGAACGCATGATAACTGTCAGAAATGAAATCATGATAGCGCAACACCGAACTAAAGATTCGACCTTTTTCTGGAATTCCATTCACAACTTGCGACGTAAAAAAAAAAAATAAACAAAATGCACTCTCCCACTGCAACGCATTTTATTCTTCGCGTAGTGTTGTTACACTTCGTTTTGAATAACGATGAATTAAGTACGTGGAAGTACATTCCGAATGAGAACCGAAATAACTATTTGCTTTTGTTTAACACAAGTTAGTGTGATGTCCTCTCGACGAAATTTCATATGAAGTGTGGTACGCTGAGAATAACGTAAGAGAAGAACCGGGAGATCATAATAATGAAAAACAGGTTACAGCAATTACTGTGCGTGCCTGAGCCTAGGATAGCCAAAACAGTTTGGCTGTACAAACCAGTAAATCGACGAAGACTGGATGCCACCGGGAAAGTTGGCCTTACTGCCAAAATTCTTTAATCCGGTGCTAATAATTTCCTACTTTCGTGATTTATGTGACTTGGGTACCTGTCTGTACAGTTTCCTGTAAAACATCAATGGTATATTCTGAGGTAGACTGCAACCCACGTACCGTATCTTCTTTGCCAGAAGGTTAGCCACGTCATGTGTTTGGTTGACCAACTGAAAACTACCAGTTTAAGTGTAAACAATTCTTAGGAGGTCCTCAGAACACGTTGGCTACAGTTCCCATGAACAACTGTTTTAATTACTTTTCATTTACTGTTGTGAATATTAGATTCTATTTTAATGACGACGTCTCGGTGTGTTGCAGTCGTGAAGATGCTGTCGGTGATGGAGCAGGCAGGTGACCCGGTGCAGGAGTTCCTGACGTCCGGGCGCACTGGGCGGCGTAACGCGCTGCCAGACATTCTGGGCGAGCATGCGGCCACCACCACTGCAGACCTTTCACACTGCTTGCAGAAGCTCACGACGGCTGATCTTGATGGGAGACACCCCTCAACTTCTGGTAACAACCCCTATCCCCCTCCCCCCAAAACACACACACACACACACACACACACACACACACACACACACACACTTATGAGGCAAGATTGGAAAGTAACTCACAATAATTTTACTACCAAAAAGTTTAGTAGATAACAAAACAAAAAAATCACATATTAACTTACATCCTTTACCTATATTTCTTCATGGTTAACAGTGTTCACAACATATTTCTTCCACCGTGGTACCAGTTTCAACATGCCCTGTTCGTAGAAGTCCGTTAGCGTGGCGTATAGTCATGGGACAAAACAGATGTAAGTCCAACAGTGCAAAGTCTGGACAACGTGGGGGCAAGCATTGTCATGAACAAGTTTGACACCGTCAGCATTAATGCTGTGGCGTTTGTCACGCAGGACGTAACAAAATTTAACCTAAGTTTTAATCTAGCCTGCAGCATTTACAATGGTCCTGTGCACAGCAGAGTTCACCAATAACACACAGCGGCTATCCCAGAATGCTGACACAAGCACTTTTCTAGAAGACTGAGTCTCTTTGAATTTTTTTCGTACTGGGGAACCATCATGTTTCCACTCTATAGAGGCCTGCTTGGTTTGAAACATGTAGTGGTATGCTCACAACTCGTCCCTAGTGACGATTCCTTTTAGAAACTCATGTCCTGCAACATGATAGGTTAAGTGACCCAAGCTTATCATTCGCTGGCCCTTTTGGTTGCTTGTCAGATTCGTAGGCACACAGCGAGCACTAACTTTACAAAATGTCAGCATGTCATGAACAGTATGGTTCAGTAGGAAATGTTGAACTGCTGCAGTAAGATTCGCAGTTGCATCGCCGGTCATTCAAAATGGCTGCCTCAATGGGTCCAACATTCTTCAGGGCTGCGGCTATTCCTGGCCACCCAGACTGTGGCAAGTCACAAAGGTTCACATGGCCCTCTAGGAACAATGAACACCACCTGGAGACTTTGCTACAGACAATACAGTCGTCCCAATACATGTCACGTGTTTCCCTCTGAATTTCACTTGGTTTACGCCCTTATATCGGACTAAACTTTGCTGCTCTTCACAAGTTAACAGTACCATGGACGCCATATTTATTTCGTAGTTCAAGCTTCTCTCTCTAGAGCTGCACATGAAAATGAAATGCCCTCTGTAGTGCCAACTTCAAACTATATTGTTGAGAAATTTCAACATTCCAGCTGCAGTACCAAGGAAGAAAAAATTATTGTGTGTTACTTTCTGATTCTTCCTCATCAATGCCTTTGAAGGTATCTACTGTGATGCACCAAAAATATTTATGCTAGACCAGTACAGATATACCTTGGGTCATCATTTTGTGCAATAAAAAAGATACAGCATGAGACCAATAACTGAACTAATAAATCAGCTGGGTTCTGTCTTCAAGTTTGGAATCTACTTCGGAGCAAATGAGTCCCCATAAAATTGAAACAGATCATCCTCCTCCTCATCCTCTTCTCGTATCTTATCCCCATAACAATGTCTGGCCTAAAGACCTGCAGAACAACCAAACTGGTCAGTAACAGACTGCAAGCTGCAGAAATGAAAGTTTTATGAATTATGGTTCAGAAAACTAGGAAGAATAGGGTAAGAAATTAAAAAATCAGGAGAGGAACTGGACTGTACACATCCTTGAAAATAAAAGGTGACAAGGGCCCATTTGAGATTGTTTGGCTATGTTAAATGAGTGGTCAAGGGAAAGATAACAAAACAGTGGCTTCACACAAGTTTGACTGATAGGAAGACAAAGGAAGTGTTGACTGGACCAACTGAAGCAAATATAGGAACAAGAGTAGTCAACTGGGATACAGTTGAAATCAGCCTGGTGAACGACTTGTGATGCCAGTTTCAGTTGTGACAAATCGCACACTGTGGCCCTCATTTGGATTGGCTCTCAAAGACTTTTCTATAGTGGTGTTCCATTCATAGGGAATTATATTGGCAGGTTGCACACATTTGATCACTAAGCCAGCTATAAAAAAGTTGATGTAAACTACTTTATCAACCAGTAAATATCTCTGAGGTCATAACTGTCTGGGCTGCATGTGTCATTGGACAGCCAAGTGTAAATGGACAGAAACATATGCTGCAGCTTCAGTATGTAGGATCATTCTGAAGATAATTGGAAGGTACATGGTTCAAGTATCAGTGGAAGAATTTAGTTTCTACAATGTAATGTCTGAAATCTAATGGATTGGTCAGTGCACATTAGAACATACAGATGCACATAAAGGAGGCCTCTGTTTTATAAGAGTATAAACTTTGAATAATTCTCAGGCAGTTCATTATCTACATCCACATCCTATTCAAATAAATCTCCATCACACATGTCGAGAAATATTGGTGATGGTGGTTGTGGTCATCATCATCATCAGGATCATACATTCATTTCACAAGCTCTAACCTCCACTACATTGTGTCACACTTTAAGGCTATTATTTGACAAAAAATACAATTATTGGTAACTCATGTAACCAATATTACAGTCTTACAAAATAATAATTGTAACAAATTCAAAAAGTAATTTAGTTTTATGACCAAAATGCAAGTGAACCTTTTCCTTTTTACCCCTCATTTTATCCTTCAGGGGTAATTACCCCCTGGTTGGTAACTACAGGTGTATAATGACATTTTGACATAGAGTGCACAATACTATCAATGCAATGGTAGATATTACCTGCTTCATTGAAAAAAAAAAAAAAAAAAATTCGATGTTGCAGATTCCATTGTAATTTTGTAACTTAACCTGTGCCAACCCAGGCTACGAAGTGATAAAATCACAATAAAACAATTTTTCCAGATAAAAAATGTTCCATGGGATGGAAAGTAAATATTGGTCACCTGCATAGCTAAAATGTAGAAGACCAAAACAAATCGTAACCCTTAAAATGTTGACTGCCACATGAATAGTGACGCATGTTAAACGGACAGGCCACAGCACTAGGCTCTGTTGTGGCTGCCACCAACCACACAACAGTCTACTTGTTGAGTAACTTTACAGGCTGTGGTGTTAGCCTTTTTGGGGCATTCGAAATTTTTATTGTCAATTCATTCATCCAGTCAGTAAATCTCAAGAGGTGCATGTGCTGCAGTCAAGGATGTCATACAGGCAGCCTGAACAAAGAAAAGGCTGTCCTGTTGAGCACAAATATTTTTCCAGCCATCACTCCAGCAGACCATGGCTTCACACAAGTGTCCGTTGTAAAATGCAGTGCATGAGGTATCTCACTATTCATTCCCAAGACTTATTAACGAACAAAGCTCTACTGGCCTACTAGATTGTGTCGTGCTCATGCCATTGCCAATTACTACATTCATGCAGTGCTGCATCTTCGTAACCACCTGTTGAATTCTTTCTTTGCTGGGTCTTAAGTTGGTTTTCCCTTTGTAAAGTTGATGCTATGAATGAGTAGATATCCTTTGAGCAGTTAACATTGTCCACCCTATAAGTTCCTCGGCTGTTATCTGCAATGAAACAAGTTCACAAGTTTTATTTAGTAGAATGCAGATGAATGCACAAGTCAGCCAATTCAGAACAGAGATCGCATTTATTCAACAGCAACATGCAACATTTTTCATAATATTTATTGGGTCTTGTATAAGCAATACACAAAATTTAAGTGTATTTCTCAGCATATGTGCTCGCCCACTCCATACATCCATGTAGACTTACTTTCTCTCACATGTTGCTGCAGCATGCTGGTGCATTCCTAAACCCAGCCAATTGTTGTGACAAACACAAAAAGCAATGCATTCCCACCTTCATGCAAAGAACCACATATACCTGGAAATGGAAAATTTTTAATCGTGCAAGTACCTCTCTGTCGTTGCTGGTCCAGCACTCCTTGGAGAAAGGATGTGGTAGAGAATGGCTCAGCTGTAGTCTAAGTGTTGTTTTCAGAATGAATCTTTCACTCTACAGTATTGCACTTGACACTATGATAATTCATAACAGGACATTTTATACATTCAGTGGCCAAAAGCGTCTCCTCCACTGTGTAATTGCGTTTCTCACCAGTGATACAATGGATGAGCAGTGAGTGTGCACACTGTGTACTATCCACACTGTGTACTATCAATCATTTTATTCATTGAGATTAAAAAATTAAAATTTCAACAATATGTGTGATGTAACGAGAACACAGCCCATAATCCTAACATACTGAGAATATATATATCCATGTGTTCAGTGTCAGTCTATCCAAGAATACAAACAAGTTTGTATGTATATTTGTGTAACTGTGAAGAAAATTTGAATTTTTGTGTGGCACTGAAACTGGGTCTCGGTGCTGAAACCTGGAATGAAACAAACAAACAAGGAAGGAAGGAAGGACAAGTAGAAGAAAGCAGAAGTTACATAATATGATTGCAGAAAAGGGCTTCTGACTTTTTGTTGGCTCTGCTGCATTTTGTTAATGCAAAAAAATTGCCTTTAATAAAAAGCAAGATTTTGCACTTGCTCCAATATGCAGCTTGCTAGAAGAAATCTGCAATGCAGTGAAGATCTTATACACTTGTATTGCAGGTCTAGCAACCTATGTCTTGCATTTGTATCTACCGTCTAACTAGGCATTGGAGAAAATGGTTGAATTTTGGCCCTGAGTTAGAGAAATGATTTAACAGCTGGCCAGAACAAATTCCTTTTCTCCAGAAAATAATATCAAAATTGCTTTGATACAATAGGACAATAGAATGTTCAAAAAATTGAGAGATGCATAGAGGGTGGGTTTAATAATTTTAGCATCTTTCACTAGTACAGTAAAATATTAAGAAATGTTCCGCATTTTATTAATATTGTATCACACGCATGATAACTGCTGTTACAGGAGTCACCTGCCAGGGGGCAGTTGCGAGTACGAGTACTGCTGCGAATGGGAGTGGGACTGCTTCAGATGGAGCCTCATCAGGAGTATCAAACATGGAGACTGACATTAGCCAATCTGGCAGCAATGTGCACAGTTAATGTGGCAGTTAATGTGGCAGTTTATGAACAGTTGGTGTGACCCTGCTGTGAAAATTTTAATTTAATTTTTGTATACACCGTTGTATCAAGTCTGTTAATTTTGTGATAAAATACTTGTCAAAAGCTGCTACATGTAAAATCAGCTTCACTAGGTTGACATTAAGCACATATTGAACAATTAAGCTTAATTATTTGTATGAGACTGTGAGTGTGGTGGCAGCATCTGTGGCATATTCCTTTCAGTACCACTTCAATACAATGTTAGAGTTAGAAGTAAATTTAGTTTCCTCCGTTGTTTGTGGAACAGCGCCATAACTTCATTTGAAAATAAGTAAGTATGTGATGTTTTTAATATTTTACCAACTTACAAACCAGGTAAAAGTGTTATTTGTGATGCAAAAAAGATATTGCTTGTGTTGAAAATAAGTAATTTTGTTACTGGACAAGTAAATTTTTAAAAAATTGTCATAATGTGCAGGTATTTTTTTAATCTTTGTCAGGCTGAAGCAGGTGCAGATGAGAAATTCAAACTAAATAATCTTATGTTAAGAATTGTGACATTTTAAAATTTGTTGACAGCATAATTAGAGATTCTTAATAAACAAAATAAACATGTATACTCCACTGTGTAACACCAATTCTAGTACTTGTGTATTATGTGATTAGCCAAGGACTTCCTGGAGACTTTTAACGATTTTCTTTCACTCACAGCTTCATTGCTGTCCAACATCAGCTGAATCAATATTAAAAGTGGGAAGAAATGAAGACAATAAGAATGTTTCATATTACTAACAAAATAGGTAGTACATTCTTCTATATACGAACTTTGACTGATTATTGGTGATGATTATAAAGCAAATCAGTTAACAAATGTTGGAAGAAACAAAGATCCGTACAGTATTGTGGTAGGTCTGGGACTTGCTTCCTGTGGACAGCTACCCCACTCTATGCAAACTGTTCAGGCCCTGTGCTAATTAGAAACCAGTTGTCAATTTCAGTTGAAATCACCTATGTTAATTTTCAGAAACCATTTACAAGAAAAATTTATGAACGGTATGCTCTCCTTTACATATCAGTACTGCAGCTTGAATAAAATGACTTTGTGGTTGACAGATGACAATAGTGGGGTTGGGGGTGTGGGCAGTGTCGCTGGCATTCAGCAAGCCACACTTGACCAGGCTCTTCAGGTATCTACAAAATAGGCAACACAGCAAGCCTGTGTTACTTGAGAAATAACTGATTGGCTTGTGGCTGGCTCCTACCACCTATCCCACAACGTCAATCACTAAGTTATTTAAACCTAAGTGTAGGCAGGCTTGCGGAAACAATTTTCATTAATAGTTTCCTTGAATGCTCATTTTATACAGATATAGATCATCTCCAGACCTGAAGGAATAATGAAATAAAGAGTAAAATAAATACTGTACAGAAAGAAAAAATGAAAAAGAAAACCAGCTACTGCAAAAAATAGCTTGTCAATGGGTGCTGTTAACTGTGTGGTGCACACAGTTCAAACTGAGGAAATTGAGAACAATTAAAAAAAATACAATCCTACAGTACAGTGGTTCCCAACCTTTCTGAGACCATTACCCCCAAGAGCAATGACATGTTAGCTATTCCTCCCTTCCCCATCTGACTCCGAACCTGCACCCCACCATCAACATTGACACCTACCTAAACTTTAGAATGAAAAAGGATTATTGGTTTAAGGGCATTTATGATGTCATCTGCTCCTATTGGCATTTCATTTCATTTCATTTTAGTTTGCCGTAGCCAATCGGGTGACAGTAGACAATAGTGCGTGAGAATCTCAGAATCTCATTTCTTGGGATATTGTTTTGTATTCCAGTGTTAGAGTTTTGGTTGTGAGATGGCAAAGTCAGTGAATGTGACAGGAGGAAAACTGGCTGTGGTAACAGACTGACCAGTAGTGTTGTCTGTGTTATGGGCTAGCGTGAAATGATAGTTTAGTTGTGAGTTGTCAAAGCCAACAAATGTTACTGAAGGAAAACTGGCTGTGGTGACGAACCTGTTGTAGCATAGCTGGATGACAATTTTGAAAACTTTTTAGGATATTTTTGAAAGCCTCGATTTCCAAAGTTGTGGTTGCGCAGGATCCTAAGAGTACAAACATTTACAGAATTTTCTGTTTTATATGACAACATTCTGCATAACCTACTCAATTATGCTGCATCTCATAATTTATACATTCAATATCATGACAACATTTATCAAACAGTATTTTCTCATTGGTTTCACTGTCTTGTTTAATCATGCAACTCATCATTTGTCCTGTTCACTTCTCATCATTAACCATGCAAACAGTTTCAAACTACAGCATGCAATGCAAAAGCTGCCAGCACATAAGTGCACTTTTATTTAAAATGAGAAAAGGCAAATGATATCTAGTTTGTAGGTGTTTTATCAAAACTCAAACTAATAAATCAGTGACGCAATTGGTTTGAACAAGCTTTTCTATAGACTGCTGAAGCAATCCTCAGTTCATTGCAAGTGTTACTTAAAACCACCACTTAGAAAAGAAAAGTAACTATCCATATTGAGGGTAGATGCTTGGTACAAAACCTGCTTCCTGCACACCACTCCCCTTCCTAGTTACACTTGCATCAACAAACTGTGCACCACCAATTAAAATTATGCAAATTAAAATGTGTGCAGAGTACTTACAAGGGGAGGCCGCCAATTGTGAAATTCAGAATCGATTCATACTGCGCATAATAAAAGCTCATGGCCAGAGGTGTAATGTGGCAAAGCACCAAGATGCACCTCTCAGCCGTTGTCGAGAAAATCGACAGTTAAAAGAAATCATTGCGGTGAAATACTCTCTACGATTAGTGATATTCTACAGCGTCGTGGCGCAGCGGTAAGCGCTGGAGTTCGTAATCCGAAGGCCGCCGGATCGAATCTCGCGGCCATGAGCTTTTATTATGCGCAGTATGAATCGAATCTGAATTTCACAATTGGCGGCTTCCCCTTGTTAGTTAAGAAGCAAGGGCTCCAGCAATCAACTGATTTACAAAAAGAAGGCCTAACAGAAATTGGAAGACTTCAGGCTGGCATTGTTTTGTGTGTTTCCCCTGCCATTAATACCAATTCTGGTATCCCAGTCGGACAATTTTGACAGCCCGCCACAAGGCATGAATGTAGATGACAACCACTAGGCGGGCCCCAATAATCTGTGAGCACTGCTGTCACAACCACAGCACTGTGTGCTGGCTATACCTGCCACACCAGCCTATCAGCACTCACGGTGGGCCCTATAAAGCCGGCAGGGCATGGGCTCCGAAGTCAGTCATGTTCTGACTGCGCTCTTGTGTTGTTCATCAAACTCTGAGAAGGCATTTTCATGAGAGATTTAAGCACATGTGATGTATTTGTCTCAATGTTACTGTGATAGGTGCATGTACAGAGCACAAAGTATGCATTAGTAGGTGGACTGTGTGAGGAAGATGTTCCTACATTTGTTTCACAGGCTGTGAGCCCTGCAACATTGTTTCATATATGAATGTTAGTGTTTAAAAAAAAAAAGTAATCATTTGTAACTTACTTATTCAGTAATGTAGTCTTAACAAAATTGTGATAATACAGGACCTAGCAGAATGAATTGTAGGTTGTGAGTCACATGGTACAGTGTCACTTTTGTGCCTGCATGAAATAAGTATGCACTTGTTGCATTGGTGAAGGGTGGTTATTTGTAATACTATGGCCTCAAGTGTTCAGAGGTTTGAGGTATATTTAAAAAATAACGATTATCCCATCACTGTTCAGTGACTTTATTCACCGTTTTGAGCTGAAATAACATGATGAAGTCTCAGATTATTTGCAAAAACTCAGGACTACTGCATCTTGTGCAAAGAACAAAACTTCAGGCACCAAAGCGTACAAACTGCACGTACAGACTGCGCGCACAGTGGAGGAGGCACATAAAGCAGTTGTCCCAAGTTCTCACTGTTCTGATGCCAGATTTGCTTAGGTAATAACAATTTCAGAGCATACCCTTTGGTGTGTCATCTGTGACAACCTGCGCTTACACCCATACAAATTCCAGGTCACATAGAAACTAGTCAAACGAGATAAAATTGCTTGATGAAACAAGGCCTTGCATTTCCTGGAGCTTTATGCAGCCAGCCCACATATGTGAAACAACCAATACCAATATCGGGCCCATTTTCGTCCAAACGGAGGTGTAAATGAACAGGTTTAAAGCAATGGACATGACGTAGTCAAACTAATGCTTATTGGCTGCATGAGCACCCATGTACTGTGAATGGGTGACTGTGTGGTGCAGCATGGCTTTGTTTCACACAATCGGTCAATATTTTTTGAGGGTATTTAGGATCGTGCAGTAACAGTTACTAGTGATTGCTCTGTCCAATTTTAAATGATTTCTCCTTCCAGTGATGTTCGACGTAGTTTAAACAGGATGGGGCAGCTCGTAGGGCCCACGCGTCCATGAATGTCTTGTGGTGTCAATTTCATGGTTGGTTGGTTGGTTTCCAGATTTGGAGACATTCACTGACCAGCAAGGTTGCCCAATTTGACTGCCACTGATTTCTTGTTGTGGGAATACTAGAAGAATCAAGTGTATGCTACACATCCTCATACCAAAGCTGAACTCGAAATGATACATATACCTGTGAAAGGGAACCCCATTGAACAAGCTGAATTGGGTGATGAAAGATTTTCTTTGCCTCCTGGAGGAATTCACAGAATGTGATGGCAACCATCTGTGTGGTGTTTCGTTCAAAACGAAGTAAAGAGCATACATACATACATATATATGGTACACGTTTTTCTTTGTTTTCATTGTTTGTCAGTTTGTTTCAAAATTCTGTTCCTTTTTATATCCTAATATTCATTATGCACAACCTTGTACTAATAATCACAATAAGCACATCCTAATACATAAACACAAGATTATATTTGAACATACAGAAATTCTGGCTCATGCTTTTCAACCTGTTGGAACTTTGTGATTAGAGAAGCAGTGGAAATTAGACATGGGCTAACTACTTCAATGAACACATACATGAATGAATTTAGCAAAGCATGGATGTGTGGATTCAATAAAGCTAACAGAGAGAGACTTCACGTAGTTTACTGGCACTGCAAGTGATACTAGACAGGGAGCAGAAACGTAATCTGTAATCACAGAGGGCACCATCTCAATGTGCACCACATCCCTGACATAATCTAGCCAATCTGATGTCACCATCTTCGCATAAAAGTGGGGGCCTCGCCAGTTTCATGACTGTCAGAATTGGCCCTGGAGGCACTAATCAAAAGCTTTGTATTTTATCTGAATTTGACACAGTAAGTTAACTGAGAACTTTTTATCCAAGAACTCCCTCACTAAATAACAACATCCCAAGTGAATCTGAATTGTGAAGCAAGTGCACAAAAAGGGACTGAAGGCTGGTAATGCCAAGGCATGTCTGATGTGAAGGTAGCCCCTTATGGGGACACTCATCACTTTAGGCCTCATTCTTGGTGCTATCTGGCAGCAGCACAAGCTGGATTTGGGCAAGAAACAGTGCTGTTAGCAGTGATACCTGGCAGCATCTTTTCATACTCCTTTTCGTTGCAGATGGTGAGATACAGGTGTGCCATATAATGCACATAACTTTGTTATGGGAGGTATTACAAGCAATCCCAAGTGCCTCAGGGACCAGGAACTTGATGTCAATGGTGAGGTAAACATGTGGTAGCTCATATAGTGGATCTGATGAACACCTGCCCCAAGTGCCTGACACACTGGGATAACAGGAAAAAAGTAAAAATAGATTGTAGATAATACATGTTCAGCTGAGAAAAACTACAGTGTTTGTCAAGGCATCAAACAAGTTGGTTAGTTACTTACTGTTAATAGTTTATGCAGAGGAATTTACGATTTTAAGTTCCTTGAACCTTCATCAGCTAGCTAGAAATTCTTCTTAATAAAATCCTCAGTATACCTTAGGTAAAAAATCTGTTAATTTCAGCCTAAAAAGCTATGGCTTCTGATTCCGGGACTCAAATATTATATTCCACAGGCACCACAGAATATATTATGTGGTTGATGTCTGTAAAATCTGTCTTATCATGACATCACCGGTTGTGTTGAACTCCAGACAATAAGACCAGGCGTAGGTTGAGTCTAAGGGAAGTAGAGGAAAAGAGCCTTCTCAGCTACTGGCCGAAGAAACCAAACGGAGCAGAGTATAAAATTGTGATTATTTTGAATGAATAATGTTTCCATTTCTGGTGCCCTTTTTTGAATCTCACTTGCCTATTATTGATTCTGGAAAATCAACTGAGTCTGTTTCTGAGAGGATAGAGATGACACATTTACTGCATCTTGTTGTAATATCTAATAAGAAATTTATAACAGGTGCATTTATTCAAAGACACTAATGGCTTTTGTTCTTATTGTGTTAATGACTTGTGAAATTTCAGTGCGTCAGTAGTAGTAGCAGTAGAACATGTTCTGCGACTATGACAGTCATTTCATGAAAAACATTATTCATGAGCAGAGCAATTACAGTTTTTCACTTGTTCCAGCAAATATATTAAAAGAAGTTGGAACTAATCATTTGCCTGAGAAAAAGTTCCACTCAGTGTCTTTTAAGCTGGCCTATCAGCTCCCTAGTCCTGAACTGGTAGAAGTTAGTAGCCTTTGGAAGACTTTAGCCAGTAATAATTTTCTTTTTGGCGGCAGCCAGCATTACCTAACTGACAATAGTATGGAGTTAGTCATTGTTGACTGTTGTGTTACTGTATTGTGTGTCACTGTGTTTAATACTGTTTCCTTTCCTGGTGATAAGTGTACATCACTGTTGCAGTTAGGATCGCTATTAAACATGTCACTACACAAGACAATTTCAGTTTTGATTATGAACAACATGTAAGAGATATTTACTTCCACGTGTTACTTATGCTTTTGTGGAAGCATGAGCCACAGATTAAAGTGCCTACACTGTGGGAGGCAGGCAGGGCTTGTCCTCCGTGCTGTCCCCACACTTTGCAGTCTATGTGGACACCAGGATCACTTCCTCCACTTGCCACAACTCTCCTCTGGTATTGAGCAATTCACAGTTAACACATTGTCCATCAGATGGCAGCTGTCTAAGGTATCATCCAGGTTCAGAATGTAAGTAGTATTCTGTAATTTGGCATAACTCAGATAAAATCTGATTATTCGTCAATTTTCAGTGTAGGCATGAGACTGATTTATAGACAAAGTGTATTAGGTCTGTGTGGAACCTACAGGATCTGTAAGTATATTTCATGTTTGAAGGCTGGCAGAGAGAGAGAGAGAGAGAGAGAGAGAGAGAGAGAGAGAGAGAGAGAGAGAACTGTAATGGAGTATGGAGGAAAGAGGTCTTCTCATGCAAAATGGAAAGGATGGGGGAATCCCCTCCCACATTACTAATTATTACAAAGCGTTGATGTGGGCAGCAGTGAAAAATTGTATCTTCACTGGAAGGTTGCCATGGTGCTGTCTAAAGGTGAGCAGCTATCAGCCAGTGTTACTCTCAGACAAGGGCGTATAAGGACAGTGTTTGCATTCGTAGCCACAGAATGGTAAACTTTGTGTGTTACTGGATAACCAGGCATTTACAAGGAATGCATAAAGGTCTGGATCCCTTCTGATTGTAATGAATGACAAAACATGTTGATGAAGTGCTTCTTATTCATTATTGCATGAAAATTCGCAAATCAAAATAAACATGTTCCCCCATTTAATGTAAAAACTACTTGGCTGTATGGCAATGCGTATAGTGGGTTGATGACAGACGAGCAACTTACTGGCTGCCATGAAATATTAATTTATGTCAAAAATAGTACAACTAACATGGTCATGTTCAAGTACAGAAGAGCACTCAAGAAAGTACAAAGATCCTTACCTCTTTCAACCAGCTATTCTGTCGAGCACTAATCTCATTTTTCATGAAAACAGATAGTGGTCCCTGAAAGTGACGACCACCTAAGTAAGCACGCAGTACAATGAGTCAGTTGAAGCAAAGCATACACAGCACAAAGAAAAGAAAATGTACAATGTGTAAACATAAATATACTTTTCACTATAGGTAAAGGAAATAGTTTCCAGATTGGTCACTAAAAACCCCTTGGGGTACACGAATAGTGACCCCACACTCCATTCCGTCATAACCAGAGTTTACTCCTTCAATCTCTCTCTACTGTGTGGTGGCTCACTGCCACTGGGTCCAAGTCTTTTTTAGTTGACACCATTTAGGCAACCTGTGTGTTGGTGATGATGAAATGATGATGACAACACAACACCCAGTCCCTGAGTGGAGAAAGTCCCTGGCTCAGCCTGGAATTGAAACTGGGCCTCTGCTGGCATCCAGCCATGTTGACACTACAGCTACTGAGGCGGATACAGGTGAACATTGACAATAGGATGGGTATCCATCATCTCCCGTTATCGCTTGCTCTGACAATCCTATTAGATATCTATTAGAACACTGGTCATTTACATGCAAAGAAAGTTTTTGTTTGGTTCCCTGCAAGGACTGTGAACTGTTTGTCTGTTTATGATATCAAACAGTGTTGGATCTATGTTACTATCCAGAAATTAATCACTTACACAGGTTGTCAAAAAAATATTTTTTGAAAGTTGTTTGAAATTTGAATGTGAAATGGTGGAATGAACACCTTTTTGGGATCCATAAGGCTTTTCCTCTCAACATTTTTAACCCCTACCTCTAAGGTTTTTCTCAAGGGCCAAGCTCTTTTTTTTTTTTTTTTTTCTCTACTGTCCCATTCACAGAAGAGAAAGCAAGGGAACTTTGTATAGCCACTTTGTTGGCCAAGCAGCATTGAAATCACTTCTAAATCACAACATAGTGTCCATTTGTGGTCTGAATAGCAGAGTTTGCTTAAAACCAGTTCAAGGTTTTCATAACATTCTTCTAAGTGAACCAAGTGTCCAACTGGTACAGAAGCATACTTATTGCCATTGTGTAGAAGTACTGCTTTAAGACTTCTTTTTGAAGAATCAATAAAAAGTCTCCATTCATCAGGAGCATATTCTATTTTGAAACATGCCATAAGTCCAGGAACATCACCACAAAACACCAGGTCACCTTCTCGAGAGAAGAAAGATACGAAATCCTTGTCCCTCGATCGATCCAAGAAAAGGATGTACCCAGAGCCAACATAAGTTTATCTTTCAATCTAGATCCTAAAACCTGTGCCGTTTTTTTAGAAAGGCCTAGGTCTCTAACTAAATCGTTCGGTTCAGATCGTGAGAATGGGATTGGTTGTGCCAGGACCATAGCAATCTCGGTCTTCTTCACTATCTCCTTGCTGAGCCAATGGCTCATGATCATCTATATCATCCAAAGAATCTGGAGGAGGGGGTATTGGTACTTCAGGTCCATGGGGAATAGGGTGATTGGCTGATTGAATGTTAGGGTAAGAAATATTCTTTTTGTTTTCCAGATTGAAACCTCGTACGTTGCAAGAACAAAAATAGCAATCGTCACTATGATTTTTGGGCGTCCTCTGAACGATTGGTATTCCAAAATGTAAGGACTGCTTTTTATGTTGAAACCATTGCCTCAGTTCTTCAACACACACTGAACAAACTTTGTGTGGGGCCCAAGGCTTATCTAGATCGCCTTACTTTATACCAAAATAGGCGAAATATACTTTTTCAACAAAATTGGAAATGTTTCTTTGTTGATTTTTAATGGTATAGCTACCACAAATGTAGCAGAACCAATCTGGCGAGTTTATACATCCTCTGATAGCCATTGTTCATTGTACATAAAACAACTTCACAATACAAGAGAACAGCACTTTAAAGCACTAGTAACATGTGAACAGCACAGAGTGAAGAGGTACTGTGAACTGTAGGACAATGGCAGCAGCTCACTTCTTGGTGATGGTGGGGGAAGGGGCAGCGCGACAGACACTGACATGAAAATACTGCTGGTTTCTCCTAGTTACTCTTTATTTTACGCATATCTAGTATAAAAAGGCTAAGTAACAGTTTATGGAGATTCTAAAAACCAAAATTCAAACTCACTAGAGTGCTGAAATATATTTTAAAAAAGCTAGAACCAGACAAGCAGTTTGTGAAATAACTGTACGTGATGGAATTTTTTCACTATTTTTCCCAATATCACCATTGAAAGCACCATAAAAATCACTTAATAAATTTGAAACAATTTTTATGTCGCAGACCTGTTTTATTAGCCTATTGACATTTTTGGGATATATTTTTCCTTCCAGCCACAGGATACGTGTACCAACCAGGCCATGGTTTTGCCGCTAAATGCTGTACATGTAGCACAAAGCTGACACAAAAATGATCTCTTTTGTAATCAGGCTGACCAGCAAGTAAAACTTCAAGTGGGAAACACCCAGTGTTACCCCCCTGCGGGTCCGGGGATTAGAATAGGCCCGCGGTATTCCTGCCTGTCGTAAGAGGCGACTAAAAGAAGTCCATCCCCCTCACGGGGGTAGTTCGCGCCTGCGTCCGGAGACGGACGGTTCCACGACCTATCATCGTGATCCTTTTGGTTTTTTCACTTCTCGTTTCTTCCTTCCTTTTGTTGGTTCCTTTCTTTGCTCTTCTCCACCTCACTGTCTTCCTTACTCTTTCCCTTGCCTTCTCCTTGCCTTCTCATTGCCTTTTTCTCCTTGCCTTCTCATTGCCTTCTTCTCCTTGCCTTCTTATTGCCTTCTTCCCCTTGCTTTCTCATTGCCTTCTTCTCCTTGCCTTCTCTGGTCTCCGCCTCGGCGTTTGAGACAGTCTGTCCTCTTTCTCCCTCTCTCTCTTCTTTTTCCTCTTCTTCCTTCCTCCCTGTGCGTGTCTGAAGGCCGACCCACACGTTCGCACGCGTAGCCGGTGACGGGGTAACGCGTAAGTCCCCGCCCTGGGTAGACATGTAAGGCACGCGCGTACCCCCTGGTAAAGGCCAGGCCCGGGGAGGGGTGATTGCCTGAGCTGATACCTTCTGACCATGCCGATTGGTCCCTCCGTCTGTTTCTCGGGAGGTGTGACCTGAGGTGTAAACATTCACCTAAGGCGGGAGTGCCCTCTGAGAGGGTCCCCACAAGGAAGGAGCGCGCCATCGGAGACGCTGGCAATCATGGGGGATTCCTCCGCAATGGATTCTACTCCATCTCTTTCGACTTCGACCCAAAAACGGAAACGTGACCAGCCAACAGTGACAAAAGTACTACCGCCTGCCCCACAGTTCCTCGTAGTTTCTCGAACTGAGGACGGAAAGGATTTTTCCTCTGTCAACCCTTTCGTTATTCAGAAGGGCGTAGATGCCATAGCCGGATCTGTCAAATCCTGTACCAGGTTGCGTAACGGCACCTTATTACTGGAAACTGAGAATGCCTTTCAGGCACAAAAACTGCTTCGGGCCACCCTCCTGTACACGTTCCCTGTCCGGGTGGAGGCCCACCGAACTTTGAATTCGTCTCGTGGTGTGGTCTATACTGACTCCCTCGACGGATTGACTGACGAGGAGCTTCAATCATTCCTCGCTGAGCAGGGCGTGACGGCTGTCCATAGGGTCATGAAAAAGGTCAACAATGACCTTGTACCGACCCGGACAATTTTCTTGACCTTCGATAGTGTTAAGCTGCCATCGCGCATCAAGGCGGGCTACGAGGTTATTTCTGTTCGCCCCTATATCCCGACACCTACGCGCTGCTACCAGTGTCAGCGTTTCAATCACACTTGACAGTCTTGTTCCAATGCGGCTAAATGTGTCACCTGTGGCAGGGATGCCCATGAGGGTGACTGTCCACCTCCGTCTTCTCGTTGTGTGAACTGTCAGGGTGACCATGCAGCATCCTCCCGCGACTGTCCTGTCTATAAGGAAGAACGCTGTATCCAGGAAATTCGGGTCAAAGAGAAAGTGTCCACCTCGGCTGCTCGCAAGCTATTGGCTAGTAGGAAGCCCACGCTGCTCCCAGCGGGGAAATACAGTACTGTCCTCGCCTCTCCTCGGACTACCCGGGAGGTAGCAACCCAGACATGCGATCTGACCTTCAGCACCACGGTCGTCCGTTCGGCCAGTGCTAAGATCGCGCGGTCGACGTCTCCTCTTCCTCCCATCACCCCACAGGCACGAGCACCTTCTTCAGCTTCTGCTAAAACGAAGACACCGAAGTCAGATGCACGGGCCTTCAAGAAGGAACCATCCCGTGCAGACTTCCTCCGTACCTCGACCTCACAGCCTTCGACCGGTACTTCCACTACACGTCCTTCCAAAAAGGCGCATAGGAAGCACAGTTCTCCTTCCCCGCCACGGCGCATTTCTTCTCTTGCGCCACCCAGCGGCTGCCGCCCCAGGCCGTCATCCGTTTCGCCTGGCCGCACCGCTGGTCGCCGTACATCTGGCCGTTCACTGGCGGAGGAAGCTCCCCCTCCCGGCCATCCTCCCGAGATGGCCGATGACCCTATAGACCCAATGGACGATGACTGTCCGCCTACTGATAGCGGCGGCAGTGCTCGCTCGAAGCCAGGCCCTAAGCGGCCTTCGAGGTGACCACTTCTCTCATCTTTCCTTTCTTACGATGGCACTTATTCACTGGAATATTCGCAGCATTCGCTCCAACCGAGAGGACTTGAAGTTGCTGCTCCGCTTGCACCGTCCGCTTGTCGTAGCCCTCCAGGAAACGAAGCTACGCCCATGCGATCAAATTGCCTTGGCACACTACACCTCTGTGCGTTTTGACCTACCCCCTGTGGTAGGTATCCCAGCTCATGGAGGGGTTATGTTGCTGGTCCGGGATGATATTTACTACGATCCCATCACGTTGCACACCGGCCTGCAGGCAGTTGCCATCCGCATTACTCTCCCCACTTTTACGTTTTCCTTTTGTACCGTTTACACTCCATCGTCATCTGCCGTTACCAGGGCAGACGTGATGCAACTTATTGCTCAGCTACCTTCACCATTTTTGTTAACTGGAGACTTCAATGCCCACCATCCCCTTTGGGGCTCTCCAGCATCCTGCCCGAGGGGCTCCTTGTTAGCAGACCTTTTCAACCAGCTCGATCTTGTCTGCCTCAATACTGGCGCCCCTACTTTTCTTTCGGACACATCTCACACCTATTCCCATTTAGACCTCTCTATATGTACTCCCCAACTTGCACGCCGGTTTGAGTGGTATGCACTTTCTGATACATATTCGAGCGACCATTTCCCGTGTGTTATCCATCTCCTGCAGCATACTCCCTCTCCGTGCTCCTCTCGTTGGACCATCTCCAAGGCAGACTGGGAGCTCTTCTCTTCCAGGGCTACCTTTCAGGATCAAACCTTCACAAGCTGCGATCGTCAGGTCGCACACCTCACGGAAGTCATTCTCGCTGCTGCTGAATATTCCATCCCTCACCCTACTTCTTCTCCACGTCGCGTACCGGTCCCCTGGTGGACCGCAGCATGTAGAGATGCTTTACGTGCTCGTCGACGTGCTTTACGCACCTTTAAGCGCCACCCTACAGTGGCGAATTGTATTAATTATAAACGATTACGTGCTCAGTGTCGTCGTATTATTAAAGAAAGCAAGAAAGCCAGCTGGGCTGCTTTCACAAGCACCTTCAACAGTTCTACCCCTTCTTCTGTTGTCTGGGGTAGCTTGCGCCGGCTATCTGGCACTAAGGTCCACTCCCCAGTTTCTGGCTTGAAGGTCGCGAATGAAGTCCTTGTGGCCCCTGAGGCTGTCTCCAATGCCTTCGGCCGCTTTTTCGCCGAGGTTTCGAGCTCCGCTCATTACCACCCTGCCTTCCTCCCCCGCAAACAGGCAGAGGAGGCTAGGCCACCTGACTTCCGCTCCTCGAATTGTGAAAGTTATAATGCCCCATTCACCATGCGGGAACTCGAAACCGCACTTGGCCGATCACGGTCCTCCGCTCCAGGGCCTGATTCTATTCATATTCAGATGCTGAAGAACCTTTCTCCTGCGGGTAAAGGTTTTCTTCTTCGTACATACAATCGCATCTGGATTGAGGGACATGTTCCCGCATGCTGGCGCGAGTCTATTGTTGTCCCGATTCCTAAGCCGGGGAAGGACAAGCACTTGCCTTCCAGTTATCGACCTATCTCGCTTACCAGCTGTGTCTGTAAAGTGATGGAGCGAATGGTTAACTCTCGATTGGTTTGGCTGCTCGAGTCTCGACGCCTACTTACCAATGTACAATGTGGATTTCGAAGGCGCCGCTCTGCTGTTGACCATCTGGTTACCTTGTCGACCTTCATTATGAATAACTTCTTGCGGAAGCGCCCGACCGCGGCTGTGTTCTTTGATTTGGAGAAGGCTTACGACACCTGTTGGAGGGCGGGCATTCTCCGCACCATGCATACGTGGGGCTTTCGCGGTCGCCTCCCTCTTTTTATTCATTCCTTTTTAATGGATCGACAGTTTCGGGTACGTGTGGGTTCTGTCCTGTCCGACACCTTTCGCCAGGAGAATGGGGTGCCACAGGGCTCAGTTTTGAGCGTCGCTCTCTTCGCCATCGCGATCAATCCAATAATGGATTGCCTCCCAGCTGATGTATCAGGCTCCCTTTTCGTGGACGATTTTACCATCTATTGCAGCGCGCAGTGTGCACGTGTCCTGGAGCGCTGTCTTCAGCGTTCTCTTGACCGTCTTTACTCCTGGAGTGTCGCCAATGGCTTCCGTTTTTCTGCCGAGAAGACGGTCTGTATTAACTTCTGGCGCTACAAAGAGTTTCTCCCACCGTCCTTACGACTCGGTCCCGTTGCTCTCCCACTCGTGGAGACAATCAAATTTTTAGGCCTTACCTTTGACAGGAAACTTAGCTGGTCTCCACATGTGTCATATTTGGCCGCCCGTTGTACCCGTTCTTTAAATGTCCTCCGTGTTCTCAGTGGTATGTCGTGGGGAGCGGATCGAACCGTCCTACTTCGTCTATATCGGTCGATCGTCCGCTCCAAGCTGGATTATGGGAGCTTCGTATACTCCTCTGCACGGCCATCCATCTTACGCCGCCTCAACTCCATACAACATCGGGGTTTACGACTTGCGATCGGAGCATTTTATACCAGTCCCGTAGAGAGTCTTCATGCTGACGCTGGCGAATTGCCACTCACCTACCGGCGCGATATACTGCTTTGTCGGTATGCCTGTCGGCTACTGTCAATGCCCGACCATCCGTCTTATCGTTCCTTTTTTGACGACTCTCTTGACCTTCAATACGGGTTGTATGTCTCTGCCTTGCTACCCCCTGGAGTTCGCTTTCGTCGCCTCCTTCAACACCTTCATTTTTCACTCCCTGCAACCTTTCGAGTGGGCGAGAGCCGCACGCCACCTTGGCTCCAGGCTCAGGTCCGCGTTCACCTCGACCTCAGCTCGCTCCCAAAAGAGGTCACCCCCGGTTCGGTCTACCACTCCCGTTTTTTGGAACTTCGTTCGAAGTTCAACAACATGACTTTCATTTATACAGATGGCTCTAAGACCAATGACGGGGTCGGGTGTTCCTTTATTGTCGGGGCACAAAGTTTCCAATACCGGCTCCATGGCCATTGTTCGGTCTTCACAGCTGAGCTCTTTGCCCTCTACCAGGCTGTTCTTTACATCTGCCGCCACCGACATTCTGCTTATGTCATCTGCTCAGATTCCCTGAGCGCCATCCAGAGCCTCAGTGATCCGTACCCGGTTCACCCTTTCGTACACCGGATCCAACGCTCTCTTCAGCAGCTGGTGGACGTCGGTACGCCGGTTAGCTTTATGTGGGTTCCTGGCCATGTCGGTATCCCTGGGAACGAAGCTGCAGATGCCGCGGCCAAGGCTGCGGTCCTCCAGCCTCGGACAGCTTCTTGTTGTGTCCCTTCGTCCGATTTTAGCAGGGTCATTTGTCGGCGCGTTGTGTCGCTGTGGCATGCCGATTGGGCTGCACTTACCGACAACAAGCTTCGGGCCTTAAAACCTCTTCCCGTGGCTTGGACGTCCTCCTCACGCCCTTCTCGGCGGGAGGAGGTCGTTTTAGCAAGGTTAAGAATTGGACACTGCCGGTTCAGCCATCGCCATCTGCTGACGGCTGCGCCGGCGCCGTTCTGCCCATGTGGGCACTTGCTGACGGTTAGACACATTTTAATGTCCTGTCCTGATCTTAACACACTGCGCCTCGATCTTAACCTGCCTAATACTTTCGATGCCATTTTAGCGGATGACCCACGAGCAGCTGCTCGTGTTCTTTGTTTTATCAATTTGACACACCTCGCTAAGGACATTTGATGATGTTTTTTAATCCTATGCCTGTCAGTCTGTCTTTTATTGTGTTTTCCCTTTTAGTTGTTGTTGTCAACTTGTGCCTCGCGGTGCATTCTTAGAGTAGTCAGGGCGCTAATGACCATTGAAGTTGTGCGCCCGAAAACCAAAAAAAAAAAAAAAAAAAAAAAAAAAAAAAAAAAAAAAAAAAAAACCCAGTGTTACAGCATGTTGATTATATACAGCACAAGTCCAGCAAAAAAGTTCTGCTTTGGATGTGTTGTAGATGTAATAAACAGATTAAGCCTTCCATATTCTTGTACGTAACAGGAAGCATCCTGAATATGTTCTTCCGTATTGTGGGTTGTTGTTGTTGTTGTTGTTGTTGTGGTCTTCAGTCCTGAGACTGGTTTGATGCAGCTCTCCATGCTACTCTATCCTATGCAAGCCTCTTCATCTCCCAGTACCTACTGCAACCTACATCCTTCTGAATCTGCTTAGTGTATTCATCTCTTGGTATCCCTCTACGATTTTTACCCTCCACACTGCCCTCCAATACTAAATTGGTGATCCCTTGATGCTTCAGAACATGTCTTACCAACCGATCCCTTCTTCTGGTCAAGTTGTGCCACAAACTTCTCTTCTCCCCAATCCTATTCAATACTTCCTCATTAGTTATGTGATCTACCCATCTAATCTTCAGCATTCTTCTGTAGCACCACATTTCAAAAGCTTCTATTCTCTTCTTGTCCAAACTATTTATCGTCCATGTTTCACTTCCATACATGGCTACACTTCATACAAATACTTTCAGAAATGACTTCCTGACACTTAAATCTATACTCGATGTTAACAAATTTCTCTTTGTGGGGGCAGCTGGTAAAAGTGGACAGAAGAATCAGTAATCAGGCTAAGTTGTGCATCCTGTCACATAATACCCTGCAAGTGCACATACAGCAGTGGCATTAATTCTGGACACTTTGTCGAAATGTTCATTCATTTCAAGATCACCTATTGTATTGTGTATTTAAACTGGGGACCTAGAAACGGTGGAGAGGTTTTATCCCACTGTAGCCCTCAGTGGTTCACAACCCCCCAACAGGCTAGAGCAGTAGCAATTAAGATTGGTAGGCACTGGTATCAACAAGCTTAGAGCGATCACATGTTTATGTGATCGCTCTAAGCTTATTGATACCAGTGCCTACCAATCTTAATTGTATATTACAGCACTGAGGATAGTCACTAAGTGACCGAAAATCGATTTTGCGGATAATAAAACAAAAAAACACGACCAATGCTGTTTCTCCTTCCAATTATATCCATTATCTGGTCGTGGTGCACGGAACACTCCATGGAGTCACCAATCAATAAGTTTGTATCTGGTACAAATAAACTGGGTCAGTCAAAATTGCTCCAAGAACCAGCAGAAAACCAATACTGACTAATCAAGATTGTCATAGAATCTCTCATCTTCCTCTGCAAGGTCGTCAGTGCACCACAGAAGACATAAATGCAATCTTGAAGACTTCAAGGGTTGAAATTTCTGATTGAATCATTAGACAGAAACTTTGCGATAATGGTTCGTGACCGAGGACTGCCTTATCTGAACAAAATGTAGAGTCAGAAACATGTGCAATGGGTGTTATTGCCGCAGTGCACCACTGCCATTATGAAGCATCCCATCAGTGTTGTTGTGTGTGGCTGCGTGGCAAATCGTGGCATTGAATGTCTGGCATTATTACAGTGCAACATTATCGCAAAAAAGTACTAATATATTGAAAATAACCCAGTCATGGTTGTGAAGTTATTTTTATTTAAAACTAATGCATATCGGTATGGTTAGGCATTGTCATAACTTTTCAACTGTGATTGTTTTATTTTCAATATAACCATGAAATCCATGTATCAGGTAGCTGCTGATGGAATGGAGTGAATGTTACAAAAAGTATGAAAGCGAAGTCTTAAGAGTTGAACTTGCTGCCCTCTACCTGCAATTTGAAATAACAATCAATACATCTTTCAGCAAGACAGTGTGCCATGTCATACCACAATAATCAATAAGAAACAGTTTGATGATCATTAGATCAGTGTGTTGCCTTGGCCTGGAAACGGTCCCAATCTAACCCAACTGAGAAATTGTGGTCAAGGCTTCAAATCATGGTTTCACAAAAGAATCCCAGTAATAAAAGGGAACTCTTAGATGATGATTGGTGTGTGGGGCGCTCAACTGCGCGGTTATCAGCGCCCAAGGATATCCCACAAACTACTAAAAAATATTGCAATAACTTTTGTTCGGAGTAGTAACATCCTGGAATTGTTGGGTTGTAAGTATTTTGTTTGATGTTCTTAAAATTTTTAATTAAATTTATATATTTGAACTTTATTTCCCAAATAATGGGCATTAAGGCATGCTTTTTGTATGTTGTTGTTGTTGTTGTTGTGGTCCTCAGTCCTGAAACTGGTTTGATGCAGCTCTCCATGCTACTCTATCCTGTGCAAGCTTTTTCATCTCCCAGTACCTACTGCAACCTACATCCTTCTGAATCTGCTTAGTGTATTCATCTCTTGGTCTCCCTCTACGATTTTTACCCTCCACGCTGCCCTCCAATACTAAATTGGTGATCCCTTGATGCCTCAGAACATGTCCTACCAACCGATCCCTTCTTCTGGTCAAGTTGTGCCACAAACTTCTCTTCTCCCCAATCCTATTCAATACTTCCTCATTAGTTATGTGATCTACCCATCTAATCTTCAGCATTCTTCTGTAGCACCACATTTCGAAAGCTTCTATTCTCTTCTTGTCCAAACTATTTATCGTCCATGTTTCACTTCCATACATGGCTACACTCCATACGAATACTTTCAGAAATGACTTCCTGACACTTAAATCAATACTGGATGTTAACAAATTTCTCTTCTTCAGAAACGCTTTCCTTGCCATTGCCAGCCTACATTTTATATCCTCTCTACTTCGACCATCATCAGTTATTTTGCTCCCCAAATAGCAAAACTCCTTTACTACTTTAAGTGCCTCATTTCCTAATCTAATTCCCTCAGCATCACCCGACTTAATTAGACTACATTCCATTATCCTTGTTTTGCTTTTATTGATGTTCATCTTATATCCTCCTTTCAAGACACTGTCCATTCCATTCAACTGCTCTTCCAAGTCCTTTGCTGTCTCTGACAGAATTACAATGTCATCGGCAAACCTCAAAGTTTTTATTTCTTCTCCATGAATTTTAATACCTACTTTGAATTTTTCTTTTGTTTCCTTTACTGCTTGCTCAATATACAGATTGAATAACATCGGGGAGAGGCTACAACCCTGTCTTACTCCCTTCCCAACCACTGCTTCCCTTTCATGCCCCTCGACTCAACCACTGCTTCCCTTTCATGCCCCTCGACTCTTATAACTGCCATCTGGTTTCTGTACAAATTGTAAATAGCCTTTTGCTCCCTGTATTTTACCCCTGCCACCTTTAGAATTTGAAAGAGAGTATTCCAGTCAACATTATCAAAAGCTTTCTCTAAGTCTACAAATGCTAGAAACGTAGGTTTCCCTTTCCTTAATCTTTCTTCTAAGATAAGTCGTAAGGTCAGTATTGCCTCACGTGTTCCAGTGTTTTTTGTATATTTGTACTGAATGGTATTGTATATTTCAACTAAAATAAACTCCTGAATGCAATATTCACTGAATCTTTATAAAGTGTCCAGAATTAATGGCACTTCTGTAATCTTCAGCACATAACTGTCCCTGGTTGTTGCATCTGTACAATAAGCACTCTGTCTCAATTTTGGCATAAATATCAATGATGAGTTGGCTGAACAGTCAACGAAATCTTTGGAAGTAGGCAAAACGATTTCATCTTATTTGCAGCTGGTGAGCATAAAATTATCAGGATTTTTTTTTATGTTGGCAGCAGTCTTGTAGTAATGATGACCAGCTTTCAGCATAAGGGTGACAGGTTGTCTTCCCTTACTACAATCTGTGTGTCAGATTGCGCATTCTGATTAGGGGCTGTCCATTTGGCCACTGCCGCAGGTGCTGTAGATAGTTGCCAACCAGGACTGCCAAAAGTTCTGGAGCTCTTGCAGCAGTAGTTCACACATTGAGAGCAAGCTCAGTCTGGTTGTGCCTAGCTCTAGCTCTGGGATACTCATGACTGTGGCTCCAATCAGGAACTGACCTGGGATGACATTTTGGGGATCAGTAGGTCCACAAGCAGGTGTGTGAGAGGACGAAAATTTAAGCAAGTAGTAAATTGACAAGTCAGTATTGTCAGCACTTTGTATGTTGGACATAAGGTTCCAGTCATTCACTGCATGTCATCTGAAGGATTTCCCTCCTGCATCTCCTATTCCACCAAAGTGTGGTTATACAGGACGAATACTGTGCCAGTCGATGACTTCTTTGTTCATAAAGGTTTTGACCTTTCAGATAATTAATTCTTACAGCAGCTTGTACCTCACGGACTGAAAATGAATGCTCACAGCAGATTGTACAGCACGGAGTGACAATAAATGCTCACAGAAGCTTGTAACTAATAGAGCTTCTGACTTGTTCCAGCAAAATTTGTCTTTGGACGGATAAGAGTGCTTCAGCAGCCATGTCACTAACTACCTCCAGATGCTCTACTCATGTCACCAGGCACAGAAGTAGGACAACGTAACACTTTTCTTTTAGTCTGGATTTCTGTGAGCTGGTTTTGACGTAGAACAGTCCTGTGTAGTCACTCCCACAGTTGTAGAAAGGCCTCACAGCTTCTAGACTTGGACACACAAAGTCTCCCACAAGCTACCGTGCAGGCTTTGCCTTGAGTCACTGGCATGTCGAGCACTGACGCACGTAATGTCAGAGGGCATTTATCTGTTTGGTATCCAGTGTTGCTTCCCAAACGATGTACGCAGCAGTTGACAAGTGGGCAGCAGTTGACAATTGGCAGGGGGGAGTTGATGATGTTCATCCTTCCATAATTAGTCTTGTCAGATGATGGTGAGATGGCAGTACGAGTTGATGTTTCTCCTCACATGACAAATCAGCATTTTGTAGCCTGCCTCCAACAAGTAGTAATCTCATGCCATCAAGGACAGGATGCAGTGCTTTGAGCTAGCTTTTCTTGTCTATTAACTTCTTGTCCTTCAGTGGGTGGATTTTCCTTGCTTCTGTGGCTTGTTTTGCTATTCTGATGCACCATAGTAAAGTGTATTGCAATTCACTGAGAGAGTGTTTAGCAGTTACTCTTGTTTCTATTGTAGTCTTGCAGTTATTAACGAACTGAAACAGTATGTCATTACATGCTGCAATCATGATAACTTTGAAAATCTATAGATAACTTCATCTTGGATTGTTGTGCTGGTGTAAGACTTAAGCTCCTTTTTTCTGGTGCCTCCTGAGTATATAATACAGGCTGTGAAGTGATGTCTTTTTTTAACCAGGCTGTTTTCCTTGAAAGTCTGCTGGAGACTCTTCACAATGTCAGATTAGCTACATTTTCCAATTAGATATACGATTTCATGCCACAGCTGCTGTTATTCCCTGTATCTCAGACAAATGTTCCCCATGAATGTTTTCCATCACTGAGAGTCATGAAAGCATGATGGATGAGCAGTCCACAGGTAAGTTTGTTCATTGTCTGTAACCAGCGAGTTAAGTGTGCAGCATTGGTGTACGCAAGACAGCCCCACAGACCCCTAAGTAAGGTAACAACAGCTTTTTAAGTAGAGACAATTGTATTTTGGAGCTTAATAGTTTGGTACATGACTCCATGCTGATTAGTTTATCAAATGTACATACAGCAGTCGTACAACCTTCTCTGAAGCATTGCAGAATCCATGCAGTTGAGTACTGAAAGATGTTCTCTCTTTAACAACTTGGTGATCAACACAAATATTCTCTGCTGTACAAATCTTACTGTGAGTTTGGGGGGTGGGGGATGCTGCCAAAGATGTTTAAAAAAATATCTGTAATGCTACCACAATGTAACTAATTTATCAAACCAAAGGGTTTCTTACAACTCTGAAGGGATATTTTCCAGTAGCTATGCCTGTTGCTGCACCATATGGTGTTGTCTTTAGTATTTATGAATATGTAAGTTTAGGATGATTAAGAATATTGGTAGCCTCCAACACTGAACTGCTAATTCTTGATTCAGTATTCAGACAGACCATGTAGATTAAATAAGTTGGACTTCTTTTCTGGGACAGATGTTCCTCTGTTGGACTCTGCAATATTTGACAATGTTGTTGACTTTCTAAAAATTAACAGAAAGTACTTCTACTGAGGACCATTATATTATGCCTTCTGTTACAATTGGTGAATATAAAGGAACACTGTATATACAATTAGCGTTTCATACATTAGATATGATTTTTCTTCCACGAACTCTGACAGGACTGCATGACAGTTGTAGCACATTTGACAAAGAATGAAACTCTTTGTTGGTTTCCCTGCTTCTCCAACCTGGGACACTGCAGAACAGAATAACTGCCAAGGCAGAAGGTACCACAATGTGCACTAACCCGCCATTGTTGTCACACCTTGGAGACACCTGGTGCCTGTCCATACCAGTTTAGATGCACAAGCAATAGCAAAAACTTGCAAACAGTTTGTGATCTAAAACTATTTAACCAATGAAAGATACTTTTAACTGTTGTGATCATCATTCATTGGTTAGACAGACATTGGATAACATATTGCTTTACCATAGTGATATATTACAACACAGTCATATCTATAATTATAAATCACCTTTCTTCAACAGCTTTGTGACATTAGGCTGAACCTTGACTGCAGCCCTACTATACCACAGCTTGAGATAAACCATCCATATAGAAGTCATTAGCAAGAATGTCTGTAGTCTTGTTGCATTCACTCTGTCTGTTAACCGATATTCCTGAAGCAGTGCATATATCATCACTCCACAATATTCATTGGAAGGTGCGATCTTCATCCAATACCAGAACTTGGAGATACAGCTTCTCTACCTCACCTCTGGTAGCAGTGTGATGCATACAAAAACATAATTTTATGCAACACAAATCCTGTTGAATGGTTGCTCTGACCATTAACAAACTGTTCAGTGATAAATTAGTGCTCATTTTGGCTCAGCAAACAAACACTACCCTTGTTTTGGTAGCTGAACTGGCTTCATTAATAACTACATGATTGGGCATGTAATTTGAAATGACAGCAGATGTGTCCTAAGTCTTTGTATTCTGGTGTAGCTCTCCTTAAACTTTAGTTGCCTCACTAGTTTCTGTTCAGTTTGAGAGAAGTTTTTTTGTTGCAGTGTGGAAAGAGTCACCTAGTAGATTTGGCTGTTCGTGAGATGGAAGATGAACAACAAATCAGCATATGGAATCCTTCGTTGTGTGTTCCATGAAGTGCGGCACACACAGTTCTTATTTGATCACTGTAATGTGATTTGACTCTTCTATCTCCCAGGACTTTCTTTCAGGGTGTTTGAATGTGAGTGTTGATTTTTAGAAAGCATAACACAACATGTCACTGTCATGAACTGGTGTGCTCAGATATTTGATGCTGGCCTGAAATGATCCAGCCTAACTCTTTCTCTTGAAATAATTGATGATCATCTCCTCTGGAGACAGCCATTTACAAGCATGAACAAAATTCTGCTCCTAGTACTATGTCAGTCTTGCCAGGTGCCCAAAACTGTGGATCATTTGGCAAGTTACACATACTGGGCTCAATTGTTTGTTCTGGCAAGATGTCAGTTATTTTCAGCAAAACGAAACATTTGACAGACAACACGAAGTTGCTCTTTAGGAGCCCACTAGTACAGACACATGGTGTTTCATTTCTGAGAGGGTTTCACCTATTCCTTGAACCAGTACTTCTGTGTGTCACATATGAAGCCTGAGACATGCACATATTTCTGATTTGAAGGATGATTTCCATCCAGAAACTAATAGAGTACAACAAGTCTGCCATTTGTCACAGCTACTTGCGACTTCATCTTCACTGTTACAAGGGGCATGCAATTGTCTGGTCTGACCTTTAGTGAACAATAACTTGATTTGTGTTTGCCATTGTGCTCCTGCGTGTAGCATCATGTGGTGGTGTTTTCTTCTAGTATAGCAGCTAATGGATTTGCAGTTACAAGCCCTGTCGTCAATGTACAGACATTTGTAGTGCAAACTTGCACATCACAACATGTGAGGCTGGTAGCACATGACACACGCAGCACTGGTAGTGGCCTAAGTCTGTCTTGGAACACCCAAACCACTTGGCATTGGAGGCATTCTGCTGTTTAATGCCATGTATGCCGTGATGTATTCTACTGTACCCTTGACAGTTTGTAGTAGTGATATGCATTTTTTTTTAATGTCAGAACCCCGTCCAAACTCGGACTGGATTCAAACTCTTCTATGCGGAGGAGCTGTGACATAATTGTGTCTTGCAAGGAGACATCTAGCTGTAATGCCATTAGTGTTAGCACATTGGTTGAAGCTTCATTCAGCAGTGCATGAAGTTCGCTTGCAGATAGCTGCTTTTGTCCTTGATGGCATCGTTAAGTTTCTTTAAATGTGCCAGTGTAATCAATCAAGGATTGTTATACCTGTTACAAACCAAATCAAAAACTACCTTACATTCAATCAGCAGTAGATAAGCAATTTCAACTGTTAATGAAATAAGCAACTGATGAAACTTAGCAATGCCCTCTAGTTCCTTATTATTTATGCCAAGACAAGACTGTCATAAAAATGCCGGAACTGCATTGTGTCAATGTTACATGATGGCAGGTTTATAACTGGCAGCTTGATACTATGTTTTGATGGACCCAAGGCAGATACAGCATCTAATACATGCTTGTCTGCTGCACTGGTGTGATTCAGCTGAATAGCATTTTCTCATATTTTTGAAGGTCTCTCTGTCCTCAGCATGTAGGTCTACACATTCAGAAACTTCAAACTGTGACTGCACTTCTTCATATTTCTCCATTATCTTTGGCAGGTTTCTTTCATAAGACTTCGTCCATGGTGCAAAGCTATCGGTGGCAGGCAACAGCATAAGCAGCAGTTAGAATGAATGGAATGACAAGAAGCAGGATAGGCAGACAAGGAACTCAGGTTATACATGCATCATGTTCAATGCTCCTTTTTTGAAACTCATCACTGCTGTTCAGCTGATGGTTGGTTATCACTGCACATTTATTTGCTGAACCCATTGCAGTCTGACAAGGAGGACCAAAATGTTTGTGTCTGTAGACAGAAATATTAAGCTCATTGTTAGAGGACTAGGAATTGGGGTAATGAACAACAAAAGGTGTTTTCAGATTGTAATGAATCACAAAAGGTGTTGGTGAAGCACTTATTGTACATAATTACACAAATATTCGCAAATTGAAATGGACAAATTCACTGTTTAGTGAGCAAGGCTCTTACCTGCCTGGTGATGCATGGACCACTAGTTTGAGAAAGACAACCGACAGGGGTAGTGGTCAGTGCTGGTCTCCCCCAGAGTACAAGTGCACTGCTGTGTGCCCTTAGATGAGGTTACCTGCTGCCCATTGTCCCTCAGGTACAAACAATTCACTAGGCAGCACTTTCCAGTGACTGTTAAAAATAGCAATCAAATAGAGGCTAAACCTCATTGCTTGCCAGTGTTTGCTGGAGATGGCTGCACAAAACAGTACAGGAGGACACCTTCCAGTGTGACGCACATTGTAACACTTCTTGTCAGTATTCATAGCTACTTTGGTATCTGTAGGAAATATTCAAGGCTGACAATTCCAATGTGGTAAGGAGGAAGGGGGAGCACGAAATGGTAATTGGTTGTAGCAGTATTTTGTGCTTTCACTACAATCCTGATCTCTACTTCTGTTCCTCTGATAGGATTATAGATTAAATGCTTATAAGTTTATATTTTTAAAAATGTCATCATCAGGATGGGAAGTTCTGGATCTTGATACATACTGGAGGCAACATGTATGTTGGGTCAGTGGCACTCACTCACCAGCTCTGAAGCATCAGGAGAATGTAACTGTATCTGTTGTTGTTTATACATACTCTGAAGGAAATGTAAAGCCGAAAGCTACATTACGATCGTTTATATTTTCTACATTGGCTGTGATATCTTTTAATTTCTGTTCCACTTAACGTTCAGATAACAGGAATTTATAATTGGTGTTCAGCTTTGCGTATTTTTTGCAGTGATCCAAGTACTGTACTAGTGTCAGAGTTTATCATTGCAAGACTTCTTTTTTAACATACAGTCAATATGAAATTGTTAGTCTTCTTCAGCACTTATTGAAAGGTTGAAGTGGAGTCCTTCTTAATTCCCAAGCGATACTGTTTACTACCATGTTTGTGTGTTCCCTGTATAGAGGGAGCGATTGTGTTCCTCGTATCAATGTTTGTATCCAGTTAAGGATTTTCCAGAATTCTACATCATTACTGACAAGATTCATAAGAACTCAGTATACTCATATCCATTTTATTTGATGGACAATGATGCCATAAAAAGTAATTAAAACTAAACTCATTTTTAAATTGAAAATGTTCCTTTTCCCTTCTTGTGGTTATAGTACACTGTTCATGATATGGCTACAGCCTGGTTGTGGCCATTCTTGTGATTACACAGCTACATGGCAGTAGTATCTGCATAGAAAGTTGGACACTAGATACAGCACAGGTGATTAGTAGTAGTGGCTACTGTCACAGTTCTCACTAGATATAAAAGGAGACAAAACAGCAATAGGAATTGGCGAGCGGAATATGGCCATCCACTGTTAATTGGCAGGGATTATAATCTTCATTCTCCAAAATATCAGTCTGTTTTGGATACATTGTTTTTCTTTAATGCACATTTTCTTCCACTGACTTCTTTCATCATGCCCGGGAAGAACTGACAGTACCGGGTGGTTATAATTGAAGTGCAACTACTCATGGAGGCCCAGTGTGGACTGTAATTATCATATAGCAGTGAAACGTGGCCAATATGTCAATGTGGAACTGATTTACACTAGGGGGGAAAAAAATTCCAGTTGTGGCCACCAGGTGCAAATCTGGCAATGGAAACCATTTGTATGACGGTATAACATCCACATTATCATTTGACAGGCCATAATGCAAATGAATAGTATGACTATCAAGAAGAGAGATGGTGCACTGTTAGTGACACTGTTTTATCTGAGTGCCAGCAATGACAGTGCCACATTGAGAGACTGAAAGGTCTGTGAGGCCCATTGTCATTAAATTGTTTAATGATGATGGTGAAATTAAAAAACATGGGTGAGCTTGGTGTGGCACTTTAAGAAGCAATGTCCTATCCCTGATGAGGTTGCTGTTGCTGTAACCGATGCAGCACGTGCCCTGGGTAGTGCTAGTGCTCATGCAGTGTCATGAGATTTGTCTAGCCCATGGTCAAGAGTATAGTAAGTTCTGCAGTCTATTTTACATTGTTACCTGTACGAGGTCCAGATGGTGCAGTAACTGAAACCTCATGATTCACATAATGTTCTGAATTTGTTCCTTAGTTTCTGGCAAGGATCAAAGCTGGTGACATATAATCAGGCAATATCCTATGCAGTGACAAGGCACATTTTACATCACAGGGTGCAGTGAATGCACAGAACTGCCGAATTTGAGGTACTGTTAAACTCCGTATTGAGCACAAGGAGCAATTGCACTCACTGTATGTGAATGCGTGGTGTGGATTCACAAACACCTTTATTCTCAGTCTGTGCTTCTTTGAAAAGAATACACCCAGAGGGCCTGTCAGGTGTACTGTGACATCTGCACATTACCAAGACCACCTCATACAGCATGCAGTTCCCGCTTTGGAAGAGTGCAACTGAGTGGAAACCACTGTTTTTATGCAAGATGGGGCAGCACCTCTTGTTGCTCGCCCAGTGAAAGATCTTCTCAAGTCAATTTTCCTCAATCTCCAGAGATTTTCCAGATGAATGGTCTGCAAAACTGCCTGATCTGAGTCAATGTGACTTTTAGTTCTGGGGATATCTATAGAACATGTTTACCAAGGACACCTTTGGTTTCTACCTGATCTGAAGGCCAGTATAAGGGAACACATTGCTCAGATTAGACAGGAGCTGCAGCGGGCAACTGTTGACTAAGTCATTTTACAGATGCAGCATTTTGTCAACGTCTCTGGTGTTCATATTGAACAAATTGTGTAAGCGGCAGTTAATAATAAAATCAACATTATGCCTTTCTAACTCACAGGACCGTTTCTACCCACAACCTGTTCCTAGTCCATTACATATGGGGAAGTTTCTATATGTCTTTCTTGCATTCACATTGCACACTGCCAGATCACCTGGTGGCCAAAATTAGAACTATTTTTTTCCAGCGTAAACCAGTTCCTCATTAACATATTAGCATATCTACCAAGTTTCACTGCCATATGCCAATTACAGCCCACACTACACCTCTGTGAGTAGCTGCACTTTAATTATAAGCACCCAGTAGTTTTGAGGGATCAGATGTTCTAAAGAGGGTGCATAAGGCAGTAGTTCACACCTTGCCAAGTCAGGTGTGTCATCAGGTGTGTTGCTTTTATGAAAAATTATCTTTTTATCTCACTTGCCAAGTTGGTGACATGACTTCTTGTTAAATTCTTAATTCAATTCCTACAAAAAAAAAATGAAGCCCCCACAAAAGGAAGAGGAAATGAAATGAGACTTCATGTGTTGAGAGGCATGCTATTATTTCAGTGAATACAAAACTGCGTCAAATTTACAATGAGTTTGGCAGTATGAACCCATTTATCAGTATAGCACTGCACCTCCTCTGGTACGGATGCATGCTTGCATTCGTTTGGGAAGTGTGTCAAAAGCTGCTGTATCCTGTCCTGAGACAAGCCAGTCCAAAACTGTAACTGGTCCTTGATATAGCCACTGGGAGAGCTAATATCCAAGCTGGTCTCTCACATGTTCTATTAGGGACAGATCTGGGGATGCTGTTGGCCATGGCAGTACCTCAGCGTAGGCAGTTCCTAGAGACACATGCCACGTGTGGGCAAACATTGTTCTGTTGAAAAACAGCACCACAGTACTGTTGCATGAAGGGTGATGAGTGAGGACACAGGATATTGATGACATACTGTTGTGCTGTCAAGTGTTTCCAGAATCACTACCAGCTGTGACTTTATCGTACCTAGTGGCTACCCCACACCATGACACCGGAGTAGCACTGCTGAGCCTCTCCAAAATGCTGAAAGAATGTTACCCCTTTCCAGGTTGCTACCACACTCGCCCATGATGGCCATGGGGATTAGTGCAGAACTATGAATCTGGCATGTATGAAATTCTGGTTGCCGTGTAGAGTTTTGTGGACCAGCCATGCTGTGCCACTCCCAGTGGACTTCTCCGAAATGGTCTTCTCTAGTGTAGGAAATTGCTAATGACTTATAACAAATTACCAAATGATGACTGAACACACATTTTCTTCAACCATCCATTTCCAGTTGTTTATTTCATAACTGCATTTATAATTCAGTCCATTAATACAATGCTAATATGTCCTTCCTCTATGAGAACTCAAACAACAGCGCCACCCAATCTAACAGTAATATAAAAACTTTCTTACATTACATTAAGAACCATAATTTGTTTTTCTTCTAAGAAATCGGATAATAATATCATGATTCTGGATCCATGGACAGCATACACGATGTCCAGCAAGTAGTCAGCATTCTCCTGGCTTCCATGCACTGCAACTATATCTTTCCTCATACACTCTCTCTGTAGGAACAGATACGATATGCACAGTAGGTCTGTCGATATTTGACTCCTCTACTTTGCTTAAACATTGTGAACAACTGTAGCTGACATGAACAGTCTTCATATAGTGGAACAGGACTTGACCCACAATGTCCTGTTACACTACAAACCGGAGTCTTGACGATGGATAAGCCTGCCTTCATGCGCACATACAGTCCAATGTTTGGCCACTGTCAAATCTGAATGCCCCACAAATCTGGATATTGCACAGTTCAATCGGTTGGCCAAATGGAAACAAAAAAGGAGGCCCTTCCAAACTCAGGGTGTTGTTAACATGCCTTACACGAGTAAGAGGCATCTTTGTGTTCTTCACAGTGATCACACAACATCAAATGCTGCTTTAATCTCTAATACGACCTGTCAGATATGGTAACAACACTAACACGCTCCAGTGGCTGTTCTAACGGTCACAGAGAATGTCAACTCTAATCATTTACATACTTGCCAATGGTACCTGTGTGTACAAAATTATGTTGAAATTTGACCTAAACTTACTGGTTGTTTCACTTTTTTTGTCTGGCAGTGTATCACACAACATAAATCCCAGACAATTATAATAATTTTGCAGATAATGAAATGATTTTCACTTTCTTTTGGATCATATTTGCAAGGTGAAATCAACTGCATTGATTCTTTGTTGGCTTCAAATCAGAAATAATGTGTTAATCACTCATTTACCAAAAGATTAGATTGCTACTCAACACAAAAATGTCACACTGAGTTGCAGATAGGCACAAAAAAGACTGTTACACACTGAGCTTTTGCCAAAGCCTTCTTCAGAAAGGAAACACACACACACAGACAAACATACACCACTATATCCAGCCATAAGCCATTAACATGACTGCGGGAAATCCCAGTCTGGCACAAATCTTCACCTGTTGCCATTGAGTTATTTCAATGCCCCAGTACAGCAAAAGTCAGAAATTTGTTTTGTGAAGTTTTCCAGTTTTGTACTATTCACCAAATGAAGTTTCTAGTTTACTGTCAAAAGCTGTTAATGTTGTATGCAATTTTCTGTATATCTGAAGTATTTTTCCTAACATAATTTGTAGTGCTGTTGTAGCTTCTCTTGTTCTTCTTCCAATAATCATAAGGATTTTTAAGTACTCATACCACGAGGCCAAGTGTTGTAAGTTCAAAACAACCACCACACCAAGTGTTTTTCATTCATTAGAAACTATTTCAAGGCTATGACTAATTGCTACACCACATCCATTCTCTCAGGGGTTCCTCTCCACAGTGAAAAATACACACACATCAAAAAAAGTTTTGCATCACCTCGGTTCTGAGAGTTCCAGAACCCGTACAGAAAATTGGAATAGAGATCAACATAAATATCATTTCTGCCCTTTTTATTGCTCATGAAAACAGCACATTGCATATTGTACCACCATACAGTGAGACATTCATCAGTGGTGGTCCAGACTGCTGTACGCACCGGTACCTCTAATTCCCAGTAGCATGTCCTCTTGCATTGATGAATGCCTGTATTCGTTGTGGCATACTACCCACAAGTTCATCAAGGCATAGTTGGTCCAGATTGTCCCACTCCTCAAAGGCGATTTGGCGTAGATCCCTTAGAGTGGTTGATGGGTCACATCGTCCATAAACAGCCCTTTTCAGTACATCCCATGCATGTTCGATATGGTTCATGTCTGGAGAACATGCTGGCCATTCTAGTTGAGCTATGTCGTTATCCTGAAGGAAGTCATTCACAAGATGTGCACAATGGGGACACAAATTATAGTCCATGAAGCCAAATGCCGATATGGTTGCACTATCGGTCAGAGGATGGCATTCACGTATTGTACAGCTGTCATGCCACTTTCCATGACCACCAGCGGCATATGACGGCCTCACATAATGCCACCCCAAAACAGCAGGTAACCTCCACCTTACTGCACTCGCTGGACAGTGTGTCTCTGACGATTGTCTGGTTGAAGGCATATATGACACTCATCGGTGAAGAGAACATGATACCAATCCTGAATTCGGCTTGTTGTTGGGCCCATCTGTACTGTGCTGGATAGTTTCGTGGATGCAAAGATGGACCTCTCCATGGAAGTTGGGAGTGAAGTTGCGCATCATGCAGCCTATTGCGCACAGTTTGAGTCGTAGCAATGCATCCTGTGGCTGAACGAAAAGCATTATTCTACATGGTGACATTGCTGTCAGGGTTCCTCAGAGCCATAACCCATATGCAGCGATCATTCACTGCAGCAATAGCCCCTGGCTGGCCTGAGCGAGGCAAGTCATCAACAGTTTCTGTCTCTCTGTATCCTCCATGTCTGAACAGCATCGCTTTGGTTCACTCCGACACACCTAGACACTTCCCTTGTTGAGAGGCCTTCTTGGCACAAAGTAACAATACGGACGCGAACAATCCGCGGTATTGACCATCTAGGCATGGTTGAACTACAGGCAACACGAGCTGTGTACCTTCTTCCTGGTGGAATGACTGGAACTGATCGACTGCCAGACCCCCTCCATCGAATAGGCGCTGCTCATGCATGGTTGTTTACATCTTTGGGCAGGTCTAGTGACATCTCTGAACAGTCAAAGGGACTATGTCTGTGATACAATATCCATAGTCAACATCTATCTTCAAGAGTTCTGGGAACCAGGGTGATGCAAAACTTTTTTTGTTGTGTGTACAAATAGGCCTGCTCTGTACGGTAGTCAGTAACGACAGCTGAGAAGTGCACAAGTCATAATTAAATTTAGCAGACAGATTTGAGATAAGGAAATACAATGAAAATATACTTTATTTTCTGTTATTTGTTCCATTTTATAACAAAACAAATAAATTTGTAATGAAAGACTGGGAAGTATCTCTGGCTTGATGTTATATAAGCAACCACATCATATTACAAAAAAGATTTAGGTAACCCACTTTACAGTTGCTCAGGTATTTATTTTAGTTGACAATGAAATATAAAATACTAGATTCTGCTAAAGTTGCAGTTAAAATATCAATTTAGTCTATATTTATCACACAACATTCTGTGACAAAAAGACACTTACTGTTCTTTGAAATGCATCACTTAAATTGATCTTAGCCATCATCCAAGTGCACATGGTATATGATATGAAAGTGCAAGAAGTTTCATTTATAACCTATCTTTACTAATAATAGCAGTAAGTGAGTAAATAATTTTATACAGTAGCTCCCCCTTTTTACAACATTGGTACTTAAAGTATACCAGCAGTAATTGCTTCACGTTGCAGATCAGCTAACTGACGACGTAATCTTCCAGCTTCCAAACGAAGTTCTGCTTCCCTTTGTCGCAGTTGAGTTATCTTCCGCCATGCAGCTTTTTGTGGTCCTTGATCCACCACCCATCGAAGATACAGCTCAGACCACAAAGCCTGTAAATATGTACAATGACCATATGCAGTTAGTATAAAAAAACCTAACGTCTACTAATGAGTACAGCACTGGGCGGAAAAATGGAGTTAGGATTGATTCAATTCAAACAAAAAATAATTAATATCTCTGCGTTTCACTTTTTATTCTCATGTCAAATATCAT
This sequence comes from Schistocerca americana, assembly GCF_021461395.2. NCBI lineage: Eukaryota > Metazoa > Arthropoda > Insecta > Orthoptera > Acrididae > Schistocerca > Schistocerca americana. The sequence goes on along the minus strand of NC_060120.1, from coordinate 305,603,992 downwards.
TTGCTGCCAGCACACAACACACAATGAAACTATAATCAGAAGCTTGTGTAAGAACAAGGAAAGAAATAGATTTCATGCTAATAATGATAAAATCAAGCTCTGTTGAGGGTATTTTTTGAATTAATAGCCTTAAACAAAGAACAGACAGAAGTTTACACAGTTTCCCAGCTGTGTACTGAAAGAGTAAAAGTCTGGCATTATACTCTGGTAGAAAGACTAGTAATCTTCATATGAATACAGGGAAACTGGGTGGGGGGGGGGGGGGGGGGGGAATTGAGTAGTGAGGAAGGGATTTGAACACACTTCCATAATTTTGTGCACTCTTAATATATTTCTTCAGCGATTAGCCACCTGAGCTAGCACAGCAACATTTCAGAACACACTCAGCTTTGCTCTTCCTCTTGAGGTTTGTGTCTTTGGCACTCCTTAATTTTTATTCATAATGATGAACACTGGCTCATTCTGATGGATGTCAGAACAATGGAACTGTTGGTATATCTGTTAAGTCATGTTCAGAGTGTGATGATTAATACTAACCTCCCGGCTGACGTTCTATTTAATACCTCAACAGCTTATAAACTGTAGCAGGTTAAGGGTGAGTGAACACTACTGGTGATGGAAATAGAGAGTTTGATATCAGTGCATACTCTGCTGCAGAATAAAAATGTGGTTCTGGAAACATTCCCCAGACTGTAGCTAAGTCGTGTATTCACAATATTGGAGTGCTAGTCTTGCAGGGTTCACAGGACAGCCTCTGTGTAGTTTTACAGTAGGAGATGATCTACTGGGAGAGGTAAATCCATGAGAACAGGTTGTGAGTGCTGCAAAGTGAAAATTTCATTCAGTGTTGTGGTTAATTATACAAAAAGAAAAATTCACTCAAGAAAATTATAAGACACAATAGCTTGCCAGTACAAAATCCTACAAGGCGAAATATTTAGCACTGCCAATAGACTGTTATAAAAGTATACAACACTATCATAGCTTTTAGAGCTATTAGTTTCTCCCTCATGGAGCAGATGGGGATAGGTTGGAAAGGGGAAGATGTCAGAGTGAGAAGTAAAGATGCATTAAGATGAAGAGAAATAAATTAAGAACTAGAGGGAAAGAAAAATAAAAAAGGGGGAGGGGGGGCAACAAAGGTGAAAAAGTGAGAGTATTAAAGAAAACCATTAAGTGATACATAATAAATGGAAAATATAAGGAAGGTGGTGATGAAAGAAGAGAGGAGGAAATGTGTTAACAGAGGTTAAGTCCAGGAGGATGTGACAGTGTTGAGGGGCAAGTTCCCATCTCTGGAGCTCAGGGTGACTAGTGTCAGGTGGGAGTATCCAAATAGCCTGGGTGATGTAGTAGGCACTCAGATCCCTTGAGTCATGCTGCAGATCAGTAACTCAGTACTGAATGTGATCATTCCCATATAATACGCCAGCAGCAAATACAAGTTGGTTGGTAAACAACACGTGTGGTTTGCAATCCCTTTGATGTCGTAATATTTGCAAGTTGTGGGGATGTAGTAGATGGTAGTGGATGATTGTGCATGGTGCATGTTTAGCAGCAGGAATCTTGGAACAAGGATAATGGTTTGAGAATGTCATATGGTTTGACTATGAGGAAACAGATGTAGGAAGGCAGTGGAAGGGACAGATGGTAGCGTGGTGCATGATATCAGGCATACATGTTTCGACATTGTGCCCCACTGCAGGCTGTTAAGGAAGGTAAGAGCATATGGAATAAGTTCATGGATGTCTGAATGGGTCGAAGACTTCTTAAGCAATAGGACCCAGTATATTGTCCTCGACTGTGAGTGTTCGTCACAGATGAGGGTATCCTCAGAAGTGCCCAAGGAAGTGTGGCATGACTGCTTTTTGCCTCTGCGTATGTACATGATTTGGCAAACAGGGTTGGCAGCAATAGGTGGTTGTCTGCTGTGGTCTACAGTAAAGTGTAAAAGCTGAGTTACTTTAGGAATATACACGAAGACATAGACAAAATTTCTTGTTGGTGTGATGAATGGCAGCTAGCTCTAAAGGTGTAAAAATGTAAGTTAATGGAGATGAGTAAGAAGAACAAACCTGTAATGTTCGGATGCAGTATTTCTAGTCTTGTGCTTAACATAGTCAAGTCATTTAAATATCTGGATGTAGCCTTGCAAAGCCATATGAAATGAAATGAGCATGTGAGAACTGTGGTAGGGAAAGTGAATGATTGACTTCCGTTTATTGGGTGAATTTTAAGAAAGAGTGGTTCACCTGTAAAGAAGACCCCATATAGGATGCTGGTGCGATCTATTCTTGAGTACTGCTAGAGTATTTGGGATCCATGCCAGGTCGGTCTGAAAAAATACACTGAAGCAATTCAGAGGTAGGCTGTTAGATTCATTGCTGGTAGGTTCGAACAACATGTAAGTGTTATGGAGGTGCTTCAGGAACTCAAATGGGAATCCCTGGAGGGAAGGTGGCATTCTTTTCGAGAAACACGATTGAGAAAATTTAGAGAACCGGTATTTGAACCTGACTACCGAACAATTCTACTGCCACAAACACTGTCGTTTTCCCTCACTCCATTTGTGAGTGGAACAGGAAAAGAAATGACTAGTAGTGTTACAGGGTACCCTCCACCACACACCATACAGCGGCTTGCGGAGTATCTATATAGATTTAGGTCTTGGGGGAATTATGTATTGAGGCATTCAAGGCCTGGGTGATAAGGAGGTGCTTCTGAAGTTTTTGGACATGGAGGCAGGAGAAGACAGCCTGGGAGAGGTTGTTGGTATGGGTGTTGAGGAATTTGATGGTGGAGTAGATACATCTGCCACAGTTTCATTAGTCATAAGGAAGGTAGAGTATGATGTGGGAGCAGTGGCAGCTGTCAAAGTGAAGTGTTGTTGCTTATTGGTTAGTTTGTAAGGGATGGGGTTTGGGTGTGGCTTCATTGAGGTTAAATTTGCAGTTTTTCATGTAAGCAGAGAACAACCACTGGATTCAAGGGACACAAAAATATTGTGCGCACGGTGGAAAGAGAATGTACAGAAGTTTATTTTTGTTATTTAGCAGCACATCACTGCTATTTTGGTTTAAAGGACAAGTACATCCATTTTGATACATTGTACTATAGAAACATTTGCAAATGGCTTCACAGCTGAAACTGTACAGTAATGAAAACAAAACAAAAATGATATTTTAATATATCTGATAGTAGCTAGGTGTTAGAATGTTATCATTCAGGCATGATTTTAGAAGTAGCAAAGAATATGAAGAGGAAAAATACAATGCTGGGTAGGAGAAGAGGAAATGGAACACACAAAACAATGGAAGTCCAGGTTGGAATATCAATAGTATTATGAAAAGGATAGCTTGCTAATCAACGTGTCATCTTGACAGTGAGTAGCAGTCTGTCCTCTTCAGAATAACACATGAAGTGTTAATGAACATTAAGGAAAGCTAACCAAATGAAAGGTTGAAACTGGTAATCTGAAAGTATAAATGTGATTGTATCTGACAATAAAATCTTTTTAAATTATAGATTCCTGACTTTTCCAGAACGGGAGCAATCCGTAGTATAAAGAAATCTGGAAAACTCCAAACAGCTAAGATTGCTAGTAAAGTATTTATTTAGATGACTGGTTTTGGTAAAGTTATGTTACCCTCTTTGGATCTTCAACTTTACAATACTGACAACCATTGTTCATGTTCACACCACAGCTGAATATAGACTGTCCCCCAACCAGACTGTATTTAGATATGGTATAAGTATGAACACTTGCAGTCAGAACATTAATTTTATGTTTTGTGTATACAGTTATACATACATACATTAATCCTTGTTCGATAGATCATGAATGGCATTACATAATGGTGTGTAACGTGTCACTTTAACATAAGTTTTTGTTACACAAATTAATTAATTAATTAATTAATTTTAATTTTTTACAGTTACTACTTAATATCTAAGAACTCATCTAGTGAGTAGGAGAAGTTGTCATTCAGAAATTCTTTTAATTTGCTTTTAAATGTTGGTTGGCTATCTGTCAGGCTTTTAATACTATTTGGAAAATGACCGAAGATTTTTGTGGCAGCATAATTCACCCCTTTCTGTGCCATAGTGAGATTTAATAGTGAAGCTCATCTTTCTTCTAGTGCTGTAGCAATGCACTTCACAGTTATTTTTGAATTGGGATGGGTTATTAATGACAAATTTCATATGTGAATATACGTATTGTGAAGGTACTGTGAATATCCCAACTTCCTTAAATAAATGTCTGCAAAGTGATCTTGGGTGGGCTCCAGCTATTATTCTGATTACATGCTTTTGTGCAATGAATACTTTCTCTCTTAATGACGAATTGCTCCAAAACATGATGCCATATGAAAGCAGTGAATGAAAATAGGCATAGTAGGCTAATTTACTGATATGTTTATCACCAAAATTTGCGATAACCCTAATAGCATAAGGAGCTGAGCCTAACCATTTCAGCAGATCATCAATGTGTTTCTTCTAATTCAATTTCTTATCAATGCACACACCCAGAAAATTTGAGTATTCTGCCTTAGCAACAGACTTCTGTTCATATCTATATATGGTGTTATGCCATTTACTGTACAGAATTGTATAAACAGTGTTTTCTCAAAATTTGGTGAGAGTTCATTTGCAGAGAACCACTTAATAATTTTCTGAAAGACATTATTTGCAATTTCCTCAGCTGGTTCTTGCTTGCTGGGTGTGATTACTATATTTGTATCATCAGCAAAAAGAATAATAAGGGACCCAAGACTGAACCCTGTGCGACACCATTCTTGATACCTCCCCAGTTAGAGGACTCTGCTACTTTTTGCAGACAATCTGTACCATTAATTTCAACCTTTGCATTCTTCCAGTTAAGTATGAATTAAACAATTTGTGCACTGTCCCACTCATACCACAATACTGAAGCTTACCTAGAAGAATTTCACGATTCACACAATCAAAAGCCTATGAGAGATCACAAAAAATTCCAATGGGTGATGTTTGGTTATTCAATGCATTTAATATTTGATCAGTGAAAGCATATATATCATTTTCTGTTGAAAAGCCTTTCTGAAAACCAAACTTACATTTTGTTAGTACTTTGTTTTTGCAAATACATGATGCTAGTCATTAATACATTACGTTTTCAAGAATTTAGGATAAAGCTGTCAGAAGTGAGACTGGGCAGTAGTAGTTAGCATCAGATCTATCCCCTTTTTTATGCAATGGTTTAACAATAGCGTACTTCAGTCTATCTGGAAAAAATGCCCTGCTTCAGTGAGCTACTACATATGTGGCTGAGAATCCTACTTATTTGTTGGGAATGAGCTTTTAGTACTCAGTTGGAAATGCCATCAATTCCATGCGAGCTTTTACTTTTGAGTGAATTTATTATTTTCCTAATTTCAGTAGGAGAGGTTGGTTGAATTTCAAGTTTATCAAATTGCATAGGTACTGCCTTGCATTTTCTAATGAATAACTGGATCTTATTTTCTCTACAACACTTAAAAATGATTCTTAAAAATGTTTTCTACTTCTGATTTTTTGTTAACAAACTTTTCATTGTGTTTGATAGAAATACAGTCTTCCTGTGCTCTCGGTTGCCCTGTTTACCTTTTAACAATATTCCAAATTGTTTTAATTTTATTGTCAGATGTGCTAATCTCAGGCATAATGCATATACTTCTGAGGTTTTTAATAACTTTTCTTAATACAGTGCAGTAGTTTTTATAATGTTTCACTGTTTCAGGATCATTTATCCTCCTAGCTATAAGAGACATTTCCCTTTTCCGTTTACAAGATATTTTTATCCCTCTAGTAAGCCTTGGTTTCTTACAATTATATTTCACTGTTTTCTTCGGGAAACTGTTTTCAGATATACTCACAAAGGTATCATGAAATAGGTTAAATTTTAAATTAGCATCATGTTCCCTGTACACCTCATCCGAGTCTAACTGTTGCAAACTTTCCCTCAAATTTTGAATTGTTAAATCATTAATTGAACGCACTGTTTTGCATTACTGTGTGGAGCTATATCAAGTACTGTAACTAGCTATGCATCATGATCAGAGACACCATTCTTAACAGGAAAAGTTGTTATTTGATTAAATCTATCTTGGTCTATGAAAACATTATCTATCAGTGTGCTGCTTTCCTGTACTTCCCGAGTAGGAAAATCAATAACTGATGTCAAATTGAGGGGGAAAGAAAACCAAGTAATACTTCAAGGCCAAGCTTTCTATCATTACTCTTTCAGAAAATCTACATTAAATCCCCACAAACAATAATTTGCTTTCCTCTGTCTGACAGATAGCACAACAAAGAATCCAAGTTTTTTGAAAATAGTTGAAAATTTCCCAATGGAGACCTATACATGGCTTCAATTATAAAAGTGCCATTATTTAGTTTAAGCTCACATGCACATGCTTCTATATGTTGCTCTATGCAAAATTTTTTAGTTTCCAAATTTTTCACAATATGACAGATGTTAACATATATGGTAACTCCTCCTCTTTCCATAGTGTCTCTACTTACATGTGCTAAAAGCTTATATCCACCTACATTTACCATTTCTATACCTGTGACTATATGATGTTCAGACAGGCATAGTACATCTATTCCACCCCCAGTTCCTAAATCTCCTAACAAACAAGAGCTATCTACTTTGTTTTTTAATCCCCTGATTTCAATCAATGTAGGATGACTGGACACTGTTCTTAGCCTAAATAAGTACTCCCATGAGTTTCAGTGCCCACCCACCACCACCTCTAAAGATTTTGCTATCATCCCACCCAGTTTACCCTTCCCTTTCCTACTGAGATGCAAGACATGTTTTGTGAAGTCCCACCTACTAATACCATCAACAGGAACCAAACCTATGCCTGACAAAGTAGCTGCCCAAAGAAGCTGATCTAGCGTCATATTGATCCTCCTTATAGAGCTGTTCAATTGGGGTCGATCGTACTGCATGAAAGCACGAACCAAGTCAACATCTGTATGGTTTATTGCAGATACTATTTTTACAAGGTCACACTCAATATTGTAGCCTTGATCCCTATCAATACTGCTTCCCACTCCACCCACTACCACAATATGATCCTGCTTTGTAAAATCCTTGCACAGTGATCCTACATCCTCTATCACTTGGCTAAGACATGCACAGCGCTTGAAAATACTTGTGACCTGTTTCCTGTCACCTAATTTTTCCTGCAAGATCTGGCCCACACCTCTTCCATGGCTACTACCTAACAACAGAACTTTCCTCCTACTTTCTACTTTTTTTCAACAGTTGGTTTCCTAGTGAAAGTCTGTTGAGTGCTGACTACACTTTCATCTACTTGAGCCTCTTCCTTAGATGACTGAGGTAGCAAGGCAAATCTATTATTTGTGCTAAAGATGAAACTGTCAGATACCGTTCTCTTTCTGTGACCCAAGTTCCTTGCTACCACTTCCCACCTGTCTTCACCCTTCTCCCCCCTTAACCTCATCAGTTCCTCCCTAGCACTATCCAATTCAGCCTGAAGGGCTCTAATCTTCCCTCCCTGTTCCGCTATTTTCCTATTCCTTGAACATAATCTGCAATACCATGGAAGAGACCCATTTACTTTCCCAATTCCCATGCCACTACATTTACCCCAACGTAACCACCTGCCGCAACAGCTGCACAGAACCCCAGAACTGACTTTCCTACTGCAGCTCAGCTCAAACACTTCTCGCTCATAGTTGTTTACAATATTTTTACAATATTTATCTAGGCAATAACAGTAATATTCTATTAACTACAGATCACAAGAGTCACTACAGTTATGTGGAACACTGATATATGTATGTATACTACTAATATAGTAATGTAATGCACTTAAACTAATGTTAAAAAATCAAAACTTGTATACCCAAAAAATTAGGCCTAAGATCATGTATGCACGACAGGTACTTTACGCGTTTTGAAAGGAAATAAAAGGTAGAACTTAATTCCCCAAGTAGATATGGCACTACTAAATATATGTGTAATGAAAACAATCTAAATACTTCACTTAATACTTAAAGAAATGTCTTAAATTTGGATGTAAACCTACGTCTAAAGTATGCAGAAACTGGCCCTTAGATGTTTTCTCCCCCCCCCCCCCCCCCCCCCCCGCCCCCCTCCCCTTCAAGAAATACTTTGATACAATTGAAACCTTCAATACATAATATAAAACAGACTCTAATTAACTTTGTTGTGGTGTAATATTAACTTTATTGAAAGTTATTATAGAATTAATTACTTATCTTCACAAGATTAATATTCAAGTGTGTGCGATCTGCGCCAGTGTTGCCAACAAGATTTTATTTTTTATTTTTTTAAATTGTGACATATTGCCATCCACTGAGTGTCATGATCCTTACACATACTTTTGTGATATGAAATGATACAAAGTGCAGATGGCAGAGATTTTATGTGTTGTAAATTTGAAGAACCATAGACAGAACACAGTCTGGTCATGTAAATAAATTCTTTCCTAATGATCTTGGCTATCTGGAGTTGTTCCAGAGTTCATATTTTACATAAATTCTGTTTACAAGCCTATCAATGCCTCAACTAAATGTTGTGTAGTTACATTTTCTACTTCCATTGTTTGTATCCATAGAACTTTCCAGTATAGTATCAATATAACCGAGCCTCACTTCAACCAAACATGAACCCATTTCCCATAGTCGCTGTGCCTCACTGCTCATTGCTAAATGTGATGGAGCCACATAATCTAATGCCATTTGCACCTAATTATCCAGTATGTTGTTTCAAATGGAAATAGAATCAGAAAGTATGTTTTTCATAGCCTGACAATTTCCAGCCACCAGTTTAGAATCAAAACAGAGCAGCATGAAATGCCTAAACTAATATTCTACAGTTCACATATTTAATATCTTACCAAGCTTACTGGTGCAACTGAGGGCCAAATTACTCTACTGTTGGGTTCATACATTGGGTTAAGCACTGACTGCAGAACATCAGGCCTGTTAACATATGACCACAGACTGACAGTGCGCTCTGCAAGTTTCAACTGTACCCGCTCTGCTTCACAATTACCTACAAATGTACCTGCAACACAGAACCAGAACTTTTAAAAATGAGGTAAGTTGTGTTTTAAACCATACAAAAATATTCTCAAGCTTTTATTCCTAAAACTGGGCTGCAGAAATAGAGAAGCAGTGAAAAGTACTAAAGCATTTAAAACTATGAAACATAAATATAATAAAAATATTTAATGATATGAATAAAATAGAAAGAAACATTCCACATGGGAAAAATATATTAAAAACAAAGATTCTGTGACTTACCAAACGGGAAAGCACTGGTAGATAGACACAATAAAAAAACACACAAACACACACACAAAATTTCAAGCTTTCGCAACCCACAGTTGCTTCATCAGGAAAGAGGGAAGGAGAGGGAAAGACGAAAGGATATGGGTTTTAAGGGAGAGGGTGAGGAGTCATTCCAATCCTGGGAGCAGAAAGACTTACCTTAGGAGGAAAAAAGGACAGGTATACACTCTCGCGCGCGCGCACACACGCACACGCACACGCACACGCACACGCACACGCACGCACACACACACACACACACACACACACACACACACAAGCAGACATATGTAAAGGCAAACTCTTTGCCTTTAGATATGTCTGCTTGTGTCTGTATATGTGTGGATGGATATGTGTGTGTGTGTGTGTGTGTGTGTGTGTGTGTGCGCACGCGCGAGTGTATACCTGTCCTTTTTTCCCCCTAAGGGGATTGAAATGACTCCTCAGCCTCTCCCTTAAAACCCATATCCTTTCGTCTTTCCCTCTCCTTCCCTCTTTCCTGATGAAGCAATCGTGGGTTGCGAAAGCTTGAAATTTTGTGTGTGTGTTTGTGTGTTTTTTTTATTGTGTCTATCTACCAGCGCTTTCCCGTTTTGCAAGTCACAGAATCTTCATTTTTAATATATAAAAATATTTAATTATGAGATAAAAGCACTAATAAGTTTTTGGAACAAAGGGTTCATTAGTTGGGTAAACAGATGAAAAGCTATGAAGAAAACAGAGATTTGAAGCAATTCAAAAGTAACAGAAATCCTGAGTGCTCTACAGCTAGTAGAACTAGATTCTGAAAGAAAGAGTGGATGATAGGGGTTTAATGTTCTTTCAATTATGACATATCATTATAGACAGAACAAAAGTTCAGATTGGGAATGGAAAACAGACTGTCCTTTTCAGGGCAACCACCTCAACATCTGCCTTAAAAGATTTAGAAAAGCCACACAAACTTAAATTTGTATGGCTGGAGGTTTTTTCAAATGTGAGTCTACAGTGAGTTCGAAACATGTCCGAAGTTTTTGTGGATTGAAAAGTATTTTATTTTTTATTGCTCACAATTTCGACGCCTGCCTCCTGGAATCCAAGCAGGTCATATTTACACACAGCCGCAGAAAGTTGTATATACAACTGTTGTTAACTTTGGCAAGATTTGTAATTTATGCATCTTCAATAATTCGTGAAATTAATTATAAAGGGAACAAAACTTACAAAATATTAAATGGAAAAGAAGAACATCCAAAACCCATAAACCATGATACTAAATTAGTTAGTCACCTACATTATCATCATAGCAGTTCCTAATCTTAACTACTTGGAAAAACCATGTTCAAGGAAGAATAAGTCCCCTATTGCTGGGGACAGTATGCTACATTCTAGGACTCAAGTTGCAGAAAACCTATACCATCCCCAAACAATCCCAAACCCACTGGGTGTCAGCCTGCTCTTGCTGGGAAACCCACATAAGTCTTGTGTCATTCTGCCAGTTCTTCCATAGCTGCCATGTTGTTGGTCACATATCCACTGCATCCGATTGTCCTCTGTGTAGAAATTAAGTCTGGTGGTCAGTGAATCCTTTATGATACTCACTCACTCCTGCATTGTCTCTTATAGTTAGGTTTCTTATACACTCTAAATATTTTCTAAGTTCCCTTCCAGATATCTTATTTGCTACCTTGTTCACCACATGCCATTTGACTTTTGTCCCTGACAGTTACGGTTAGTGTACCAATGACAGTTATTTGAGTCCTCAGATCTTTGTAGACTGGACATTTTAATACAATACAGTCTGGTTTACCAAGTTGCTACATGCAATCACATCTGCTGGATGTTTCTTTAATACTGTATAAATATTCAACATCTGGTCCATGGCCTGTCAGACAATGACTCCTGCCCATAAACGGATTTACATTGTTGATAAGCAATCCCTCCTTAATGTTTGGAAATATGCCATATATCCTGTGAGCTGTTGTGATATTGTTCCAGTCTCTTTGCCATTCACTTGCTTTCCATAATTTTAACTCTTGTTTTGTGGATTTCTAACATATCTGAGGGATATATGCATGTGAAAGTTATGCTTCTCATCCATGTGAAAGCCCAAATACTTATCTCACTTTATTACACTGGAGTTCCCCTGACTCTCAGAGTAGAATTCTGCAAGTGAGAGAGGCTGCCTTTGAGCATCAGGTAGGCAATCTACATCTGAGCAAGTATGTCATACTTTTATTTCCAGCCTGGCTCTTGAGTCCTCTGCCACCACAACCAATAAGTCATCAGCATAGCTTATTACTCATGACAATTGAGCATTTTCATTCGGAGTTGTTAGCAATAGCGCAAGGCTAAGGTCCCAAAAAATTGGTCCACATATAGATCCCTGTAGATAATCTTTAGTAATCTGGCTCACTACATTGCTGGATGTTGTGCCCCACTCCACGATGTACCCTTTGCAGTAATGTTGGAAGTTATGGTACACACATTTTGGGGCCTCTAATTGTCTCAGGAGGGCAAACATTGTGATCCACCACAGGTTGTCAAATGTATGCACAATGCCTACAACATACTAGTTTCTACAGTTGTTGACAATTTTGAGAGCACAGGTATTTGCATAATCTATGGATCTGCCCTTTCTGAAGCTGAATTGGCTCTGTTTGAAGCCATGCAACTGTGTGGGGGACTGTATTCTGCTGCACAGCAAGCACTCTTGTGCCAAGAAGACAGAATGGTCTTACGCTCTTAGGCACCATTATGTCTCTACCCATGCTCTTCTAGATTATTACAACTTGTGTAGACTTTCAGATCACAGGAATTTTTCCTCATCTTGGTGATTCATTTGATAAATGTGTAAAGAACAGAACAATTTTGTTCTTCACGGCTTTTAACATTTCTTTATGGATGTAATCATAGGACACGGAGCTTTTCCATTCTTTGGCTGCTTGATAGCAATTGCAACTTCTTCTTCTGCAAATGGTAGAACACCACTTGTGCTTTCATATGGGGCCTCTCTTTGAAGATCATTAATATTTTCACTGTGATCTTCTGGAACAAGTGACTTCACTCACTAGGGTCTTACAGTTTATAAATAGCCTCACTTTGTTAAATATGGAGTGTAGAAAAGACAGTTAGTATTTTTACTTCTCTGTTACTATTCTACAGGAGTACCGCATGCACCAGTTACTAGTTGTGCCCAATGCCTTGAAGGCGGGATAATTATGGGAGTGGACAATGTGTTGTAAGGATAACTCCCATCTGCGCAGTTCAGAAAATCTGGTGCTGGAGGGGAGGATCCAGCTGCTCAGGTAGTGAAGCAGCCATTGAAATCAAGCATGTTATGTTCATCTGCATGTTGTGCAATAGGGTCGTCTACTTTGTTGTTGGCCACAGTTTGATGTAGAAAGCTGGTTGGTAGTCATGCCAATACAAAAAGCTGTGCAATGATTGCAACAGAGCTGGTAAATGACATGGCCACTTTCACAGGTTGCCTGGCCTCTAATGGGGTTGGACAAACCTGTGACAGGACTGGAACAGGAAGTGCTTGGTGGATGGATTGGGCAGGTTTTACACCTGGGTGTCACACAGGGATATGATCCTGGTGGCAAGGGGTTGGGATTGGGAGAGGCATAGGGATGGACTAGGATGTTGTGCAGGTTGGGTGGGTGACAGACCACCACTTTAGGAGGGGTGGGAAGTATCTCAGGCAGGATGTGTCTCATTTCATGGCACGATGATGTGTAACCAAAGCCCTGACAAAGAATATAGTTCAGTTATTCTAGTTCAGGGTGGTTATGGATGACAAAGGGGACACTCCTTTGTGGCTCGTTCTTGGGGTTGGTCGTGGTCGGAGGACTGGGGCTGTGAGGGGGAAATGGCACTGGAGATCTGTTTGCGAATTAGGTCTGGGGGATAGTGCCTGTCTGTGAAGGCCTTGGTGAGACCTTCAGCATACTGAGCAAGAGAGTTCTTGTCACTGCAGATATGCCGTCCTCAAGTGGCCAGGCTGTATGAGAGCGACTTTTTCGTGTGAAGGAGACTGACAGCTGTCAAAATGCAGGTACTATTGCTGGTTGGTGGGTTTGATGAGGACAGAGGTGCAGATGGAGGTATCTGACAGGTGGAGGTCAACATCTAGGAAGGTGAAATGCTGGGTTGAGGAAGATCAGGTGAAGTGGATGGGAGAGAAGAAATTGAGGTTGTGAAAGAATAAAGGAACTTGAACCACACTAGAGTTTTGTCATTTTGGGAGGCTAAGAAGGTTTACTGTACATCGTCCATAAACAGGTAGACATTGGAGGGTGCCATGCCAGTGCCCATGGCTGTGCTGTGGATTTGTTTGTATACCTTCCCTTTCAAAGGCGTAGTTGACAGTTACAATAAAATTAGTAAGGTGAATGAGGTAATGGGTTTGGAGTCTGAGAGACATTAGGAAAGACAGAGTGTTCGATGGCAGTAAGACCATGGGCATGAGGGATGTAGGTGTATAGTGAGGTGGCATCAACAGTGACGAGTAGGGATCTATGAGGTAATGGGGTGAGGTTGGTGGAGAGCCAGTGAAGGAAGTGGTTCGTGTCTTTGATGTGGGAGACTAGATTACAGGCAATTGATTGTAAGTGTTGGTCAATGAAGACTGAAATTCTTCCAGTGTGGGTACAACGACCAGCCACAGTGGGGCATCGAGGTTTGTTGGGTTTGAGGACTTTGGAGAGCATGCAGAAGGTGTGTGTGTGTGTGTGTGTGTGTGTGTGTGTGTGTGTGTGTGTGTGTAATGCCATAGGAGTGATGAGGGAAATGGATTCAGGAGAGAGAGGTTCTGGGAAGGGCCTAAGGCTTTAAGCAGGAATCGGAGGTTGTGTTGGACTTTTGGTTTGGGATCACCCTGACAGAATTTATAGGTGGACGAGTCAGATAATTCATGGAGGCCTTCTGTCATGTAGTCACTGTGGTTCATAACAACAGTGGTGGAACCTTAGTCTGCATGTAGGATGGCTAGGTCAGGATTTATTTTGAGGTTGTGGCTATTCTTTCTTCTATTGGAAGGTTGGTATTCTGAGGATGGGACCTGGGGAAGGATGGTGGCTAAGTTAGAGGTATGGAATTCCTGGAAGGTTACCAGGGGGTGATCAGATAGGGGGGGGGGGGGGGGGGGGGGGAGGGGCAGGGGGGGAGGAGGATTATGGTATGAATTGGAAGAGGCAGGGTTCAGTGTTGGAATTAGGATGGTTTTGGTTGGAGGGATTGGCAGCAAAGAAGTGCTTCCACTGCTGGGACTGAGAGAAGGAGAGTAGGTCTTTGACAAGCTCAGCATGGTTAAATTTGGATGTAGGGCTAAAGGTGAGGCCTTTGGCTATGACTGAAACTTCTGTGGAGCTGAGGGTTTTGGTGGGAAGGTTGATAACAGTGTTACGGGAATGTTTTGGCTCTGGATTTGGTGAAGAGTTGGTTGGGTGTTTTGGGGGATGTGGCAAGTTGAAAATATCAGCTAGGCAGAGTTTAGGTGCTATGAGGGATGAACGGAGGAATGCTTTGGGTAGGATAGGGGTTGGATAGTAATGTCAATAGGTTGGATAACTTATGGAGGTGGTGTCTGGAATCCTCCTCCAGGTGCTGGAGAGCAAGGACTTCAGCTTCAGAGATATGATGTACAGAGTACAGATTGCACAGTAGTAGGATTTTGCAGAGGGAGCAGGAGTGGTTCTGGGATGCCTGTGACATGGAGATGTGTTTTTGCAGTACCAGGTTTGTGAGGCCAGGGATTGACAGAATCTGAAAAGGAGTAGGTAATTGTGAAAGGAGGGATGGGATCCAGACAGAGGAATCTTTATGGTTAGGCTGTTTGGGGGATTCCACAGTTTAGGTAGCATTTGATAAATCGGATGTGGGACTGCTTTTCAGCCAGTGAAAAGGATACTTTTATGAACTGGTGCAGAAAGATGGAGCAGGGGTACAATTTGGCAGGAACGGTGTACAGGAAATGGGAATGAAGTGGAAATGGGCAAAATAGGTGTTAATGGTTGTGAGAAGAGCTGGATAAGCAGAAAGACATGTAAAAAATGCATAAAAATATGAAGATATGCAGAAACACACACAGATACACAAATATGTAAAAATACACACAAATGCATGAAACTGCGAGAAACCACATAAAAATATGCACAAATACAATAAAAACATACAGAAGTGTGGGAGAAAAGGAACACTGAGGTATATCAACACTGAGGTGTGTGTGTTGTGATAAGTGAAGAGAAGGGAATGGGAATGTTCTGCTGCAATGAGTGCACAGCTTTTTATGTTGGTATGATTACCAACTAGCTGTCCACCAGGATGAACAGCCACCACTGCAAAGTACACCACCCTCTGGCACAACATGCAGCTGAATATAACATGCTTGATTTCAATGGCTGTTTTACTACCTGAATCATCTGGATCCTGCCCTCCATTACCAGCTTCTCCGAACTGCGCAGATGGGAGTTATCCTTACAACTCATTCTCTGCTCCCGTAATTATCCCAGACTCACCCTATGGTAACATACTGTCCCCAAATCTTCCACCCAACTGTTTTCACCCCCTCTGCCTATCATCTCCTCCCCATTCTCATCTCCCACCCTCTGACAACACACCTGCCCATCTTTTCCTACTCCTCCCCCCCCCCCCCCCCCCCCTCCCACACACACCTCCCTGCCCCACAACCTCCTGATGCTGTGCCCGTTGGCATTCTAGTCTCTGCATACCCTGCCAGACAGTTTGCCTCCCTCCTCACCTCCACCACACTACTATCCCTTCCCCTTCCCTGCCCCCTCAGATTGTTACTTGCATCCCAAGTGGGGTGCTGGAGGTGGCAGTTATGTGTGCATAAGGTGTGCTTGTTTGTGTGTATGAATGGTGTGTGTTGCTCTTTTGCTGCTGAAGGCTGTGGCCGAAAGCTCTAAGTGTCTTTTAATTGTGCCCATCTGCAGCTTAACGTGTTTTCTTTAACATAAGTAGCAATCTATCTTATCCTACATTGTTGATATTCCTGCTTGGAGTTTCCATTGTTAGAGCTTTGTATTTGGTTTTCACTGATTTATAGAATAGTCTTAACTCCCTCTTCTCGTGTGTTAGAGCCCTTTGATAAAATTGTGAGCAGTTGTTGTGTATGTTTTTCTTCAGTTTTGTAGGCTCTATGTTCCAAGACATTGGTCTAGCACTTTTCTGTATTGGAATGGCTACTTTTTGTCTGTTTTGTAAGACAGTTGCAAGTACCCGTGTCATTTAGACTATGCTGCAGTCAGCATCTTCTGATATTCAAAAGTCAATTCCTGCACTTAGTTTTTCCTAGTTAGCCTTTAAAATAATTACATCAAAGGTCATTGTTTTCCTGTCCGATATTTATTAACTGTAAACCAGTGTCAAAGAAAACTATCATAATCACATTTTGGTTGCTTCCAATGGCATGGTGAAGGACTCTCCAAGAGTTGATTTTGATAGCTGCAGACGACTGGGCTGCCACAGTGGTGATAATGTTTGCTCCAGCACCAGCACTGTTTCCATGTGTGGCTGGACAGCCCATCCTGTACAGGACATTGAAATTTAATTCATCAATTGCTTCCTTATCCTGGTAACAACAGTTTAGTTTCCTTCTATTTATGCTTACAATTATCTCTTCTTTCCTTCTGTATAGTTTTGAGAATTGAGCATTGATCTACAAACTAACTGCAGTAGTTTTACTGGCAAATCAGTTTTTGTGATTTCTCTTTGCAGCAGCATATTGTACATGGACAATCACTTCCAGGCCACAAACATTTCTTACCTCTAATCATACAGGGTCATACTTTGGTGGCATTTTAGTGTTGGATCAGTATTTGGCTTCATTGCAGAGAGCACAAGCTTGCTTCTCTGCTTTTCTAAATTTGTTAAATGATCATAATCACAGCATTTTAGACTCTTCACACAACTAAGTGGTCCTTGGCTGACAGGATTCTGTAGCCAGTGTAACAAGAGCTTCCTGTCTCAGGGTGACCTCCACCATATTATCTACACACATTTATCCCATGGGGCCTGTCTTGAATTTTAACTTAATTTCATTGTCAAGGTACAGTCTTTGCATGTTTTCCCCAAAAATTTTGCTTGTACACTGCACCCGAAAAGTCTTTTTTGCATGTCGTAGTCAATACATCATACATGGTAATAAGCGGGTACCTCTTATTTTGGATGTTTGCATGTTAGCACTTTGAACATTTTTGTTTTCTTTATTATTTTCTGAGTCTTTGCTAGGATCTGCTTCTATTATTACCACACTGCTTGCAGTGCAAATACTTTTAAATATTCACATGAGTTCCTTGGGGATTTATTATGCCTGCAAAGTGTTCCTTGGTTATGCTTTCATCTTGCTCATCTTTTTATTTAATGAACCAAGTATGTGCACAGTTTAAGGTAGCCATTTTGATTTTGGCGGTATTTGTCAACCTTGGTTTGGATGGGGGAGCTGCAACTATTGGACCAGTAGCCGTTGTTTCTTTCACCATTGCTTCCCAAGACGCTAATTTTTTTTTTCTAGTTTGCTGATTCTGCCCAGTAACTGGGACTGGTACGTATCCCAGAGTAACAATTTCTGCTTGAGTTCATTAGCATTCAGTATTCTAGGTTTTTCTTGAAACCTATGACTTCACTATATATCATCATAGTATGAGATGATACTTGTGCTCATTTTCACCTGTCTCTGAGGCACTGCTTTTCTCCATTGGCTCTCATATCTTGAGAATATATTTTCCTAATGAAACTTCCTGGCAAATTAAGACTGTCTGCAGGACCGAGATACAAACTCGGAACCTTTGCCTTTCGTGGGAAAGTGCTCTACTGACTGAGCTATTCAAGCACAACTCACGACCCATCCTCACAGCTTTACTCTGCCAGCACCTTGTCTCCTACCTTCCAAACTTCACAGAAGCTCTCCTGCGAACCTTGCAAAACTAGCACTCCTGAAAGAAAGGAGACATGACTAAGCCACAGTCTGGGGGATGTTTCCAGAGTGAAATTTTCACTCTGCAGTGGAGGTGCACTGATACAAAACTCCCTGCCAGATTAAAATTGTGTGCATTCTGGCAACAGCCCCCAAGTTGTGGCTAAGCCATGTGTCCGCAATATCCTTTCTTCCAGGAGTACTGGTTCTGCAAGGTTTGCGGGAGAGCTTCTGTGAAGTGTGGAAGGTAGGAGACGAGGTTCTGGTGAAAGTAAAGTTGTGAGGATGGTTGTGAGTCGTACTTGGATAGTTCAGTCAGTAGAGCACTTGCCCAAGAAAGGCGAAGATCCAGAGTTCGAGTCTCGGTCCGCCACACAAAACTGTGTGCCACAAAGTGTTACATCAGTCCACACTCTGCTGCAGAGTGAAAATTTCATTCTGGAAACATCCCCTAGACTGTGGCTAAGCCATGTCTCCACAATATCCTTTCTTCCACGAGCTTTAGGGGTTCGCAGGAGATCTGTGAAGCTTCCACACAGTTTTAATCTGCCAGGAAGTTCCATAATAGCGCACACTCCGATGCAGAGTGAACATTTCATTCTGAATATTTTCCTAATATTTTGAAAGGAAATATGCAAGACAAGCATTCAACAGCTTTTGTCTTCGCAGCTGTGCATCCTACCCAAAGTGATGTAGCATTGCATAGAGGAACCAGCTTCTCTCCAAAAACATAGTGCTTCTTTCAGCTCAATATGCCTGCCAAGAAGAGTGGCCGCATGCACTGCTTGCAGGTATCGGACAGCTGTCCAGTACAGGGTCACTGCATCAGCTTCGTGATGTGCTGTCCAGGTGGTGATGCGCTTACACTAGATGTCGCCAATAGGCACCGTGTGCATATCTCAGCATGTGATGCAATTATGGGGCCATTAGAGTGTTGCTGGGTACATCACACCACCATTAGTGTTGCAGCAAAATGTTGACGCTCCATAGAACATGTGAGAGAGTCACTGTCATAGCAATACGGATTATCTACAGAACCGATATTCACCAATGATCCACATCAAATGCCACTAATTGTACAGGCTAAAACAATCAGTTAATAATCTATTGCATAGATCCAGCACAATGTATGTCACAACTGAGTGTATTGCAACCTTGCTTACACCTGCTTCTAAGATAGTCATTTGATCTTCGCACTCCTCTTATTTCATGTACATGCACACATTGTTCCATATGGTGGATCATACTTTGTATATGATTCCTTGCTTCACCATTCACACACTATCTGCTGGAAGTTCACAAATTCCAGCACAGTGTGGTCATCAATGGCACAATTACTACATATCTGTTGTGTCTGCGGCAGTATTGCAAGTAGAGTTCCACTTACACAGTTGGGCTACAATGAACATTGCATTTCGGTCACAGTGTGTTTCCGCTGTTGCATATGTCCCAGAGTCTGCGAACATGAAGCCATAGCCAACATTTAAGCTAATGACCAATTACTTTGCAAACACCTTCATGGTTGGTCAGTAGGTGTGACATCACTGGATATGCATGTGGAGATAAGGTACAGAACATCAGTATCTGGAAATGGTGCAGGACGGTAGTTTTACTCTGTGAAGGCCTTAGTAATACCTTCAGCATACTGGGTGAAAAGCTCTTTGTTACTGGAGATACAGCTTTCATAGGTAATTAGAAAGCTGAGAGAGATTAGAAGGTTTGATGTGAAAGAATTTCATATTGAGACATCTGTGAGGTGGAACACAACCTACAGCAAGGTGGACAAAGTGAAATGAATGGAAAAGAAAGGTATTAAGATTTTGAATGAACAAAGATAATGTGCCCTTCCACTGGATCTAGGTTACAGAGATGCCATCAGTGAATTTTTATCAACTGAATGGCAACTACAAAGGACTTCTCAAGATAGCCCATGAACAACTTGGCATAGGACTGCACTATTAATGTGTGTATGGTAATGCTATGGATCAGTTTGTATGTGTGATGTGTGAGGATATAGCAATGTTTCTTACTTCCACGTCATTACGTAGGTCGCTATATCAATATTACCTATGTTTGCTCTCTTCTACTTCTCTGCCTTGGCATACCTTTTTTTATGAGGGTTCAGTAACATAAAATGTGACTTCCATATGGATAATAAAACTACATAATTTTTGCCTTGGAAATGCCAGTTGCCAATGAATTTTAATTTAACTCTCATCTTCAGTTGATAGGATTGCTGTCTGATGAAGAAAAGTGTTTTCTATAGCAAGAAGTTTCATTAATACTTACCAAATTGTGATGAGTATGAGTGCTCAAAGAGCATGATGAGAAAGTAAGGACTGAACTCAAAACTACATGGAAATTGCTGATGCACTTGCCATACACAGTCTAGGAACAGTAGAAATGTTGGTGCATGCCCTTTAGTGCGACTGCTACTGTTAGCTGCATAGCAGGATTTGCTGTGACGGACTGTGAACGGATAACCAGCTTGCAGCCATTCCCTTTCTATCAGTGCTTCTAACCTGCAATAAAAGGAAAACCAGTATTTCACAATTGGCAATACAATACAAGATCAGTGATATGGTGGCAGCAATGACTTTACCCCCACCAACAACAGTGATAGAAGAAACGACACACACCTCACTTTTATACAGAACAAATCTGTTTTTCAGTAAAACAACAGTAAATAAAAAACTAAGAATTGTTAGTTTTACTTATGATTATTTAAATTAATTATTTCTGATCAACTGAAAGAGATCCACATGGTAATAGAAAGGTCCCAATGGAAACAAAACACACAACTCTTCTCAAAGCAGAAGTGCTAATTAGTAGACAGCATCATAAACTTCAGATGACTGGAGAGTTGCAAGTCAACACTTGTTTTTTGTTCTGAGCAGAAGGTTTAAAGACACAGACACTTGCATACAGCTACAATTCCATATTGTAGCTACAGTCGATGGTAGTCCAAGCTGAAGAGTGTGGGAATGCAAGGTTAGGAGAAGGAAAATGGTGAGACATTGTATATAGCAAGCAGAGAAACAGGAATACAATAGCTCCTCATCATCAATGCTACATTAAACCCTTGTCTCCCCTCCTATTTTCCAAGAGGGAGGTAAAGGTAGTGGCACTACTGAAGAATATGGTAGAAACAAGGGAGATAATTGCAAAAATAGCAGGTAAGAACTACCAGAGGTGTATGTTTTATAAATAAAAAATAAATAATAAAAGCTAGAAGCAGGGACTGATGGTGTTTAAATGAAAATTATATGATTTTTTATTAACACTACAGATTTTCACTTTTCATCACACCATGCAGTTGTTCCAAACTGTAATTTATCATCATTTAATTTAGCACCACAAAGCATACTTTTGTGCGTGTGTGTAAAAATTCTGAGCTGTCATGTAGTTATGCAGATACTGATGGATTGTGATTTTGATACAGTGATACTTTCATTAACAGGACTGAAATTCTGAAAAAGAATACAGAATTTGGAGAAACTATGAAAAAGCACAATATTAGCACATTGAAACACATAGCTGCCCAGTCCTCAAAGTGTTAACGAAGGGCATCTGCTCTGCTTTACTTGTAGTTAAAGTTGCTTCAAATGAACATCTTACTCAAATCCACTACTTAGTATTTCATTTTTTTTAGTAGGATTAATAATCACCACCACCACCATGTTGCAGCTCCTGTTTTCAAAGTGTTTGATGAGCCTCTTCCAACTTTTTCTATCCTTGTACACATCTTCCTCATGGATCCCTTTGGCAACCAACATGCCTTTTCCCAGTTAGAGTGATTTTAAGACGTTTCTTGGCTATCCTGGTTTCTTCTTTTTGTTTCACATGGACATACCATCTTAATTTAGACTGGCAGAGTGTTAATAGTATTAACCATTGTTGTTAATCTACTAAGGCATACTTCACAAATAATGTTTACATTAAAGTACTTGAAAACCTTGACACTCATTTAGAACAAATCAAATGTTGAAAACTTTTTTATTCACTGTGACCAGTGATATTAACTCTCATAATATTGCACAATCCTTCCAGGCCTAACCTAAATATGAATCTGTCCATTTCACGCTTTCCCCTTCTTCGCCTAATGTTCTTTCCTGATGCACTTATTTCATTTCTTTTCCCATGGCTTCTGTATGTTTTATTAATACCCCTCATTATGTTTCTGTACACTTCTATTCCTCCACAAATGGTATCATATGATGTGCTCAAGATATCCTATTGTTAATAGCCAGTCCCAATTTTAGCACTGATAAGTAAAGTTTTCTGTTATCAGTGTCCACTCACGTCAGGCTTAAAAAAATTATCGAAATGAATGCTGAATTAAAAAATAAGAACTTTTTAGCAAATTTTTATTCAGTACCAAAAATGAAGTGTTTCTGTTGCAATAATGAAATGGAGACTGTAGGCATCAATCAAAGTACTAAACACATACCCTCGCACTGTCCGGCAATCAGGATTAAGAATTACTTGTGCCAATGAAGTAACTAATAAGGTTGCATCCATCCCTTCAGAACCATGAACAAGTACAGAAGCTTCTTCCTGTGAGGGAAAAAATTAGAGTATAAGTTACTGACTAAAAACTAAAGTGATTTTCAGAATAAAAAATATATTTTAAAGTGTTGAGCATTTTAATAACATAATCCCATTGTGGTACCTACTTTCTTAGACAGTGTTTATATTATTGACTTTGTTTACACTATCGCTGAGGGGTCATGGCCTTCAGACAACTTTCAAATATCTGGAGCTGATTTGAAATGATTTAAAGTGAGAAAACCACATAACTTAAGCTGTGCAAATGGAAGAAGCGAGAGGAAGACTATACAACAGGTACAATGTTTCTGCACTTAGGGCATTGAAAGTGTAAAAACTTTGTGAACACATTGCTCTTGCTGAACCATACTTATAAACTAGTGTTATTCAAGCCCACAACATATCAATTAATTCTTCATCCACAACAAAGCTTCCTTAGATGTAACTTCAAAGTAAAATCCACATTATCTTTCAGTTCCTGATCTATTGTACAAGTATCCATTGACTGTACATACGAAACTGTTTCTTGAGTCTACATAGATAAGCAGTTACTGTACCTGATCAAGACACTGTGCAACTAGACAGGCACAATTTAGTGTATCCTTGATGTGTGACATCCAGTTAGACGACTCCAGGCGTGACAGCCAACGATCCATGGATGTGGAAGTATCATTGCATGCTGCAATGACAATAATGTGTAGAGAATATTTACAAATTACCTAGAAATTCTGGGAAATATATGGTTAAAAAAGTAGAGGTTTGCAGTCTATAGGAACCTGAAAATGTCCAACCTATTTTGGACAAAATTAGCATCTATTTTTGGTGAAATTAGCGAATTAGCATTCTGGGAAATATAAGGTTAAAAACATAGGGGATTGCAGTCTGTAGGAACCTGAAAGTACACTACCTATTTTGGATTAAATTAGCACATATCTCTGGCAAAATTAGCATCTATTTTTGGACGAGTTAGCATCTATTTTTGGTGTAGAAAGCATCTAGATGTATAAATGTAAAAGTTTGCTACACCACGTTCCTGAAGATGAAACTGACTGGGGGAAAAAAAAAAATTAAATTAAAAAAAATTATTGGAGATAAAATAATGAAACAGAGAATAAACAGTTTGTATCACTTAAAATTAAAGCTCTTTGAGTGAAATGATAGCCTCCGTTGAGAAGCAGCAGCATTTTCTTACTGGTGAACAGAATGCTCCTCCAATTTGAGATGTTTCCCGACATTCTCTTTCTTTTCCAACCCCCTGATTTTGCATATGTAGCATATAAGCCTGGATTTGCATATTGTGGCTGTGTCACCCATGCTTGAGGACAATACAGACAGAACCAACAAGATGGTTTGACTGAAAGTAGAACTGAAAATAGCTCTATTCGCACTTTACATGAAGACTTGGTGTGGTCACTATAGTGAGGATATTACAATGTAGCAGAAGTCCACAGGCATAAACAAATGAGAACCTAACGCCCAATCCAATAGGTGAGGAGTGGTGTGTGTGTGTGTGTGTGTGTGGGGGGGGGGGGGGGGGGGGGGGGGGGAAGCCCTGCCTCCCTCTTGCTGGTCAGCCAGCCTATACTAGTGTTCTAACCTATACTGGTATTTTGTGTTTCAGTGTAGCAGAATTGACACATTGATCCTTATCCCTTTGGGTGTCCTGAGAGTCATATTCTAATGCCACGGCAGACCAGGGTTAGTCTCGTCACTCATTTCAAAATAAGAAAAAGGGAACAATGAGCTACACAAAAAGCAAAGCAGAGTACTCAAAGCACTTGGTAATGGCTATCATGCTGTTGCTTGCTGAGGATGGCAATGTTGTAAACGAGGTAGTTCAGGTCCAACTTCTACCAGTATCTTATGTAACCATAGTGCAAAACACCCCACCTAAAACTGCCACAACGTTTTTAATGATCTTCTCTTTCCAAATTGTGCAATCCCAGTAACCAAGAATTAGTTACTTATCTGGTATTTATATGTAGAAAATAACAACTATTTTAAACTATCTCCAATAAAATATTTCATATGGAAAAAATATGCTATGAAACAGCATTTATTATGTAAAGGAAACTTGTTACCATGTTGCGGAGATGCTGAGTCGCAGATAGGCACAACATAAAGACTCACAAATAAAGCTTTCGGCCAGTAAGTCCTTCGTCAAAAATATATATATATATATATATATATATATATATATATATATATATATATATATATATATATAAACAAAGACGAGGTGACTTACTGAACAAAAGCGCTGGCAGGTCGATAGACACACAAACAAACACAAACATACACACAAAATTCAAGCTTTCGCAACAAACTGTTGCCTCATCAGGAAAGAGGGAAGGAGAGGGGAAGACGAAAGGAAGTGGGTTTTAAAGGAGAGGGTAAGGAGTCATTCCAATCCCGGGAGCGGAAAGACTTACCTTAGGGGGAAAAAAGGACAGGTATACACTGACACACACGCACATATCCATCCACACAGACAGACACAAGCAGACATATTTTCAAAATTGTCTGCTTGTGTCTGTATGTGTGGATGGATATGTGCGTGTGTGCGAGTGTATACCTGTCCTTTTTTCCCCCTAAGGTAAGTCTTTCCGCTCCCGGGATTGGAATGACTCCTTACCCTCTCCTTTAAAACCCACTTCCTTTCGTCTTCCCCTCTCCTTCTCTCTTTCCTGATGAGGCAACAGTTTGTTGCGAAAGCTTGAATTTTGTGTGTATGTTTGTGTGTCTATCGACCTGCCAGCACTTTTGTTCGGTAAGTCACCTCATCTTTGTTTTTATATATAATTTTTCCCACGTGGAATGTTTCCTTCCATTATATATATCACACTCTCTCTCTCTCTCTCTCTCTCTCTCTCTCTCTCTCTCTCTCTCTCTCTCTCTCTTTCCCACAAACGCAACTCACACATAAATCTGCAGTCTCAGGCAACTGAAACTGACTGGCAGTGTGGTTTCAGTTGTCTGAGACTGCATACATATGTGTTGGTTGCATTTGCGTGAGTGTCTGTACATGTGTATCTGTCATCTATTCTTGACAAAGGCCTTACTGGCCAAAAGCTTTATTTGTGACAGTCTTTTTGTTGTGCCTATCTGCGACGCAGCATCTCCACTGTATGGTGAGTAGCAACTTTCCTTTTCATAATACTGTTACATTCCATCATGGATTTTCCATTGTTTGAATTACTATGTAAATTCCCATTTTGCATTTTGAGTTAAAATTTGTTACTATATTTGAATATATTGCAAATTTGAATTTTTTCAGGTTCCTACCAGTAAACGAAACTGTGAAGAAGAATGTAGAGAAGGTATAAATCATTTACAGCTACTTAACTTATACAACAGCATCATAGCATAATAATGAAGGAAACAAATTCTAAATAAGAGTCTGCATCCATGGACCACTGTTAATTACTAATTTCATCAAGTTAGTTACAACTAACACGGTAGCATTTCTTTCTCTTTCTGTGGATGTACATCTACAACATTCTTCAATAAGAGTTAATTAACTTTCTCTCTGGTTAAATTGCTGGTTATGTTTCCTGCGTGATAGGAAACTCTCACCTACTATGCATATTGTACTTTCTCATTGAACTGCAATTTTTGTACAATTCTTGAATAAAAGGTAATTAGTGTACAACTTGTATGACATGCCACATGCATTAAAAAGGGATGCTGAAGCTTTAAATGTAGCTATGTAAAATGATTCCATTTGCTATAACACCCCTCCTAACGTAAATACAACTTTTTCTTCTTCTTCTCTGCTCCCTCTTCCTTGTGTAATGCAGATACTATGTAAATATGAAATGTCCAAATTCTTATCCAAATTGTATTATTCAGTGTAGAGTTTCTGATAACAGTCTAGATGTTCATGGCGAAACATTTTCTTTAACAAAATACTCAAAATTAAAAATTCACTAATGCCACATGTAAATCAACAATTCACTAGAACTACACATACATGCAATTGTGGTCTTGCAAATAGTGATTTGTTTTATGAGTGGCATAGCCCTCACTCTCATCTTTCGACAGAGGATCCTATCTTTTCTGAAAACTGGGTAATTAAAAATTTAACTTTATTCAAAAGAGTTGTCTTCCTAAACGTTTGAATTTTAAAATGTAATCCTTTCAAAAATTCAGTCACTGTCATATTGTCACGTCATAACCACAATCAAGACCAAATCTGAAAACAGAGTCATCATCAATGAAATACCAAGTGGTTATAATTTAAGTGCAGCTACTAACAGAGGTCAAGTGTCAGCTACAATCACCATGTGGCAGTGAAACTTGGTAGATATGCTAATGTGTTAGTGTGGAATGGATTTATATATACTGGGGGAAAAAAAAGGTTCCAATTTTGGCCACCAGGTGCAAATCTGGCACTGTATACTGACATCTCCAGTGACTATAGTGAACAAACTTTGTAAGCTATGGTTAATAATAAAATCAACATTTCTCACTTGTTTGACGTTTTCTGCCCACATCTCGTTCTATTTGGAAATATTTCTACAGAGGAACTTCGATTTTACATTCTCTGACTTTACGGTTTTTGTGATTCTACACCATAGATTCGTAGCCCATGTGAATATCCCACAAGATCAATGCTAAAAATTCCCCATTTTTACATTTCTTCCTAGTAAGATTAACCTCAATTCTAAGTTCTTATTCGCTTGACTTTGTCCCATTTTCTTCCTATTGATATTTGATGTGACTGACGGAGTTATACGTGGCACAAAATACAGGTGGTTCGCACCACGCTTGGTGGCAGAGTTAAGGAAATATTTTAGGCCGTTGTGGAGAGGGGAGATGTGAGAGAGGAAGTGCTGACGTAACCCAGGATCGGTGTTGCCAACACAGCTTTCAACATTTAGATTCACCACAAAATTATGATACAACTACTACTAGTTTGCAGCGGTAATTGAAAAACAAGACAGTTGACGCAAAGTGTTCCGGATCAAGCCAACACATGATAAAGGGGCCCAGCCACCACCTTTTCTTGTGCCAGTCATAATTCAGTCTCATCTTTTTGCATGTATTTCCAATGTACTGTATTCAGCAACGAAATCAGTCATCAACCTTTTAAATTCAAACATTGAGTGTCGAAGAATATTCTCAGTCATAATCGAGGAAATGTCACCGATTTCTGCCTAGTGAACTTTTATTGGCTGACGACTTGTTAAATCACCCAATAGCCAGTGCAGCCACCACATCACACTAAAACACGTAAAAATGAGCTCGCTTACTGGATGTGTGGAGAGGGGTAATGGCCCTTCGGCAACGAGAGTGCAAGTAGGGGTGAAAGCATTTTGTGAAGTGCTGAAAATATACTTTTCACTCAGATGATGTGCTATGACAGAGATACCACAAAGAAATAGAACAAAAGATTTGTGATAGCACATTTTAAAGACTTTCATTTTCAAATCTCACATGATCCAGCTGCAACTACAAACACATATGCCACTCAGGTATATACTTTGCACTGCACCCACCACAAATTGTAGATTGTAAAGACTGGGAGCAGTGACAGAGGGCATGCTAAAAATTCCCCTGAGTTTCCTTTCAAGTTTAAATTTTACAGTGTACAGAAATTCACTTAGCCAACTTCTAACAAGCTTGTAATGTCAACTGAGGAATTAACTCATTTTTTCACACCTCTGTTTCTCTCATCAAGCCCAAAATAACACTTTAACGGTCGTGAGCACATGAAATGCAGCTTATAAGAAAAGCATTAAACAACAGTAACAAAGTATGCCATTAAGCAGATGTCCACATTTATGTTTATGGTTTAGCTACTTAGCTGCTGTGATGTTTTTGGTTTAATTCAACGTATTCAGTTTTTGCTTTTTCTGGGCGAGCGCAAAGGATGATCTCTAAAATACACATGTCTTGAAAGTATAATTTGTAGTCATAGCACATCAGAAAACAGCTTTATTACGCTGTCCTCAGATACCAATTGCACTTTCTTGATGAGTTTTTACTTGCTGTTACACATCTGTGATTTTTCAAGAATTGATAAATTCATTACCACAAATTTCTGCATAAATATTGTAGTGTACATTTTATTTTCTTTACTTAGACAGATTTTATACACAGTATTGTAGAGGATTGCGATTTTTTATCATATATGCCAATTACATGTGTTTTTGCTTAATTTTTGGGGTTTTTAACATTTTTCTAAATTTTGCATTTTTTAATCCAGAACCACACGAAAACGTAAATAGGGGTTTCACCGTATGTGTGTCTCTTGCATTCACAGCACAAGATTAGTACCTGATAGCCAAAACAGGAATTAATTTTTTTCCAGTATAAATTGGCTCTGCATTAACGCATTAGAATATCTACTGAGTTTCACTGCCATATGATACTTCTGGCCCAAACTGGACCTCTGTGAGTGACTGCACTTAACCACCCTGCAGTACACTTAGCACAGAAAGCAAGTTTATTACAAACACCAACAGTCATCTGCAATGCAAAGACCTCCTGGATGGAGAGTGCAGCTGTAAATACAAACATTGAATATTCCAGAATGCTTATATTTATACAAACATATAATTGTCCAGAATATACTAACATATGATATTTCAAAACACTTCCAGAAATGATAAATACTAAACAACAAATAATTGCTGGTTGTAGGGTTTGAACAGGGGATCCACAGTATGCCAGGCAGTGACACTAACTGTTCCACTACACTGCATACACCACAGCTCATGGCATTGTTCCCGCTTCTCGAGAAATTGTGACCCATTTTTACAAAAGTTCTCACTGGAGCTGACTACAGCACCCTGGATCTGGATCTCATCAGTGGTCCTCTACATGGTGGCACAGGCATATCTTCGTGTTGTTAAATCCTCTTCACTATGATGAGCATCAATAGTAGCCACTCCCATTAAAGCTTCGCGATTGTTGAATGGGTCTTTAGTTTTCTTGAACCTTTCATCATTCATCTGCACATCTGGACTGTATTAGGACTTCATATGGAGGATATGGACAATGTGTCCGCAATTTTGCCCTCTTTATGAAGAGTCATAATCCTCAACTTTATATGTGATGTCTGGCAAGTGATGGAAGGATATGATACAGCCAAAAGTAGCACTTTAGTAACTATTATGACCTACTTACCACACAGGGATAAAAATCTTTACAAAGTCTCTGGGGCTGCATTTTATTGGCTGGTGCTTTATATTAAAGTGCCCTTGGTCTTTCTACACAAACCAGTTGCATGCTGCTTCAATCCTGATGGTGATATGTTTCATATAGTCATCTTGAGTATCATCCTGTTGGACTGGGAACAGTGTACCTACTGTCATTTCAGCCTCTTGACCATAGAGCACAAAGAATGGTGTGAATCTTGTAGTGTCCTATGTTTCAGTGTTGTACGTGACTGTCATAATGAATATTATAGTGTCCAAATTGCTCTGTTTGGAATCAATATACGTGAAGAGCATATCTGCCAATGACTTATTAAAGTATCCTGTGATGCCATTCATCTATATCTATGGATGGTAGCCAGTTGTCATCCTGTAGGTGATGTCACAACATGAAATTATCTCTGATACTAGTCTTGACTGGAAATCTTTTCCATGATCAGAGGTCACACGGGGTACTTCATGTTTCAAAATGATGTCTTCTATAAGGAAATTTACAGTTTCTGGAGCTTCAGCAGGCAGCACACCTGTAATAGCAGCATAGAGGCAGTGATAGTCAGTGCCGACTATTATCCATTGATTTATGTTTGTTGACTTCTGGAACTTGCCCCAATAGGTCAATTCCAATCCACTGAAATAATGCTGCTGGATTGGGATCAAATGCTCCGGAGGCTCTGCTGCATTTGATTCCATCTCTGACATTCCTTACAGGGGCTCACAAAGTGTGTAATGGACTGGTAAAGACCTGACCAGTGATACCTCCACCTGATTCTGTCAAGAGGTTTCAAGAATCCCAGATGATCAGATGTTGGAGCACCATGGAACTGTGTCAGAATTTCTGGCTTCTGGTGAGGTGAAATGGCAAGCAATCATCTCTGCTCCATCAGATCACAGCTCCTCTTATACAATATTTCAGTCCTTAATTGGAAATCTCCTTTGGTCCATTCCTCCTCCTCAAAGCTGCTACGGTTTTCAGCAGTGCTGGACTTTCTCTCTTTTCAGCAGCAATTTCTGATTACAGAGATTTCATCCAAACTGCTGCGTTCTGCTAAAGGATTACTCCTTGTCTTTGTGTCTATTTTTGTGTACCTTTGTGATGTTGTACTCCTGAAACCTCACTGCCCATCGTGCCAGTTGACCTGATGGATCCTTCAGGCTCATCAGCAGGCTAGTCACCCAGCATAGAGCATGGTGTGGTGTCACCGCCAGACACCACACTTGCTAGGTGGTAGCCTTTAAATCGGCCGCGGTCCATTAGTATACGTCGGACCCGCGTGTCGCCACAGTCAGTGATAGCAGACCGAGCGCCACCACACGGCAGGTCTAGAGAGACTTACTAGCACTCGCCCCAGTTGTACAGCCGACGTTCATAGCAAAGGTTCACTGACAACTATGCTCTCATTTGCCGAGACGATAGTTAGCATAGCCTTCAGCTACATTTGCTATGACCTAGCAAGGCGCCGTATTCAATTGATAATTAATATTATGAAGCATGTACCGTAACGAGAGATGTTCTACAATTGTGGATTAAAGTTAAGTATTCTACCAGTTACCTCCTGTTTTGCTAGTCTTATTTCTCTGACCTGTTCCAGACCTATCGCCAGTCAGCATGTAATTAAACGCGTGCATTTCGGCCTCCTCTAGAAAAACAGTGTTGGCTCTTCTGCCAACACTACACATGGTGATCCATTGCAACAGAGTATTGTTTCCTAAATAAATATGGCTGGAACTTGCTGAGGACCGAAACACCTGCAGGGCACTCTTTCTTGGTTGTACAGCAGTTATTCTTGACTTGGAGAACACTCTAGAAGCATAAGCTATCACCTACTCAGCACATTCCTGAATTTGTACTAGAACTGCCTCATCCCAAAACTGCTAGTGTTGGTGTGTAGTTCTGTCTTGGCATTCTCGTCATAAAGTGCTGTAACTGGAGATGATGTTAGCAAAGGACATGGAAAGATGTTTCTTGAGACTCATTACAGGAAAATTTGGCATCACTCTGCAGTAATTCTTGCAAGAGATGTCTCTAGCTACAGAAGTCCTTTACAAATCACTGATAGTATGAGCACATTCCAGGAAAACTTCTCACATCCCAAATGTGGTAAGGAGTTAGAGAAACTGTACCTGCTTATTTTCTCTGGGTCGGAGTGGACTCCGTCTTCATTCTTAGCCTATGATTTTTATTTCTTGGATGAGGCAGAGGCACTTTGTCATCCAGATATCACAGGCACTTTGTCCATTTAAGGTATCGAAGCAGACTGTCCACCATACATTCAAAGGAGGCTG
This sequence comes from Schistocerca americana, assembly GCF_021461395.2. NCBI lineage: Eukaryota > Metazoa > Arthropoda > Insecta > Orthoptera > Acrididae > Schistocerca > Schistocerca americana. Next base: position 305,571,727 of record NC_060120.1, on the reverse strand, counting down.
GAGCACTGCATAGTCCAAACAACATAATTACTGAGGGTATTTTAATTCCACCTTTGCAAATACAAGAAAATGCATTTTGTGTGTAGTTGCAAAGGTGGAATTATAATACCCACAATAATAGTAAAGCAGCTAAGAATAATACGGCGACAAAAATGAACTAAAAAGGCATAAGATTGAATTCGTAGAGGCTATCAGGATTTATGAAGGCAGTCTTTTCCCAGTCAGCCTGGCCAACCTTGACTTGCCAATAGCCTGTCTTCAGTTGAGAAATACTTTGCTCCTTTCAAGCAGTCCAGGGTGTCATCAATGCACAGCAATAGATACATATCTTTCATTGTGATTTTCTTGAGTTGCTGGTAGTTGGCACAGAAATGTCGTGTACCATCCTCATCCTTCACAAAGACCACACGGGAGGACCAAGGACTCTGAAAGTTCAATATCATCATATTCCAGCATCTTCTCCACTTCCTCTGGATTACCTGTCGTTCAGCTAGGGCGGCTCACTTTATGAGTGCTTGCTAACTGACGGATGATCCCCAGCATTGATGTAATGTATTACTGTGGGCCGTTTGGTCAGTCTTTTCTCCACTTCACAGCCATAAGAATCTGAAAACAGATGCAGAATTGCTACCACTCGCCGACATTCTCCCTCGGTCAAGCCAGGAGTTTGGTGCACTGTCTGTAGTGGTAGTGAAAAATGATTCTTTGTTGATGACACTAATCTGCCCGTCTTGGACTGGTTTGGCTGTGCCTATGTACATACCATTAGAGATGAATTTTGGCTGGTGAAAATTAGTGATCCAAAGTTCTTCTTGACCACTTACAATGCTTATGATTGCTGTTGGCATGTATATTTCTTTTGAAAGTCTAAGTACCTTTTTGCAATCGACAAAAGCTTCACAGTTTAACTGAGCATCTCAGTTGATGACTGGCACTCATCTTTTTGATGATGGTGAGATAACAATGCCTTTTACAGCAAACAGCTGCCCAGAGCTGTCTTTGTAATGTGTGCTTGTTAGAATAGCTTCTTCAATCTGAACCCCTGATCTTCCACAGTCTGACTGCTTTTGATGCCTGCAAGAAGCTCCATCTGAGAATAACATTGTGACTACATTCTGCTAAAATAACAAATGCAAAGGGCTGTGTTCTGTCAGTGATAGTTATTCTTGCAATACATGCTCCTGTCAGCTGTACCCATTTCCCATTGGCAGAGACCTTCAACACAAAAGTCTTCTTTAGCTGGTGATAAGTAGAATTCAACATTACAGAACCAGAAGCTGCTGAGTCAACTAGTGCTCAGAGTGCCATCTCAGTAACTGTTGTCTATGGAGGAGAACTTTGCTAGCTTTTGGACGAATACTTCTTCAGAACTACAGAGTGTGCATGTGCACACACACTTGGCAGTTCTAAGGAAGGATTCATCCAAAAGCTAGCAAAGTTTTCTTTAATTTTTATGTGCCTGTTGACAACTCAGCATCTAAACTACTATTCAATTATTCTTTAGATTATTTATGTTCCACCAAAGACTCTGGAGTAAAACAGAACCTGTAGTAAAATAAGACATGTGACAGAGGATGCTTCAGTTGCCATTTAAGTATTGTATTGTTTGACTGAAAAGTTGGTAGGAACTCAATACTGTTCTGTTACAGTCTACAAAATTTGTAATGGGAAATAATTTTTACACACACACACACACACACACACACACACACACACACACACACACCAGCTATCATTGTCATGGCTGACTACATTACACTGGGGTGAGAGTTTGTATTGGGTTATGTGGGTGAAGAGGGGGGGGGGGGGGGGGGGGAGGGGGGAGGGACGGAAGTGCAGGAGTATTCAGGAAGGGTAGCTGAAAGCTGGAAGTGAGAAATAGGTGCATGGGGTACGAATATGGCCCTTTGAGTTCCTTCTGGCCACAGGCAGGAAGAGTTGTGCGCAGCCCACAATGATGTGGAGCAGTGTATTGGGAAGGGCAGATAGAACAGGGGAAGATTGGAACAGGAAGAATCTTGGCTGTTGTAAAACATCACCTCCACCCAACTGCCACAGCCTTGCTAACCATATGAACGACAAAAATACTATCTAGATCCCTACTTGTCATTGTTGGCACCATCTTTCTAAACACCAACATCTCCCGTGCCCATGGCCTTGCCGCACTCAAATACTACCTCTCCCAGTGTCCTTCCGAGTCCAAAGCACTACCTTATTCCTTATACACCTAACTAACTATATACTGGTTCATGTTCATTGATGATATCTTCATAATCTGAATCCAAAGCCAAGACAGTCTATAAACATTCCTTCACATTCTCAACATGTTCTCTCCTATCCACTTCACCTGATCTACTTCAGCTCAGCATATCACCTTTCTAGATATTGATCTCTACTTCTTTGATGGCTCCAACCTGACATCTGTACATATGAAGCCCACTATCAACAATGCCTAAACTTTGATATTTTCCATCCCTTACACACCAAAAAGTCATTATCGTACAGTTTGATCACCAGTAGGTGGTGCATCTGCAGTGACTAGCAAGTGAAGGTCTTACTATGGTATTCACAGATAAATCTTATGATCAATCCTAGACTGTATACAGATTTCTTGTGTTGTATCTACACACGCCCACAATCTTCTGACTGCCCTCAGAAAGCAGGTGCAAAGGAGCAACTGCCTCATCATTCGATGGCATACTGGACTGGAAAAATTGAACCATATCTTTCACCAGGACTTTGACTACTTATTATTAGGCCCAGAACTGAGTAACGTCCTACTCACAAAGCCTGCTAAAGTGGCATTCTGCTGCCCAACCAATCTACAACCTCAGGGACGTGTGGTACAACCGTTGTTATTTTCTGTGTCCATAAATGATCTGAAGGATAGGGTGAGCAGCAATCTACGACTCCTGATGACACTGTAGTATGTGGAAAAATATCATCTTTGAGCGAGTGTAGAAGGATACAAGATGACTTAGAATTTCCATCTCGTGTGATGAATGGCTGCTTGCTCTAAATGTTTGTGTGGCTTGACACAATCATATCAATTCAATATCTAGATGTGACATTGCAAAGCAATAAGAAATGGAATGAGTATGTAAGGATGGTAGTAGGGAATGTGAATTGCCGACATCAGTTTACTAGGAGATTTTTGGGATGATTAGTTCCTCTACAAAGGTACCTGTGCATAGAACACCTGTGTGACCCATTCTTGAGTACTGCTGAAGTGCAGTCAGATTAAAGGAAAATGTTAAAGAAATTCAAAGGCATGCTGCTGGATTTGTTACTGGCTGTTCAGTCAGCACACTGTAACACTACAACACAGTACTCTATATTTTTTACATTTTTTATTTTCAAATTTGGAGAGAAATTTCAGATTACAAATGTATATATTCTGTTCTTTTACTGTCAATTCTAATTACATGGAATACTGTAATGCAAATTTATTACCAATCATTTAAAAATAACATTGTAAAGAAATGTAGTAAACACACTGGCAAAGTCAGGATTTTTGCAATGTATAACAACAATCTGTATATAAAAAAAACTACACTAAACTACACCCAAACAGGCCATGAAGGCCCAATGGTACCGATCGGCCAACGAGTCATCCTCAGCCCACAGGCATCACTCGATGTGCATATGGAGGGCCATGTGGTCAGCACATTGCTCTCCCAGCTGTTTTGTCAGTTTACAAGACTGAAGCTGCTACTTCTCAATCAAGTAGCTCCTCAGTTTGCCTCCCAATGGCTGAGTGCACTCCGCTCGCAACAGTGCTTGACAGACTGGATGGTCACCTACCCATGTGCTAGCCCAGCCTGACAGCACTCAACTTCGGTGATCTGACAGGAGCTGGTGTTACCAATGTGGCAAGGCTGTTCGTACAACAATCTCTAACCAAAGACAATCTCAGCATGGTACTAATATCATTGGTACATGAAAGCGCACACACGAGGTGTTGCAAGCTGACAGTGAGAGGCACTGGGCATGATTAATTGCAAAAGTATGTGTGCAACTTAGTATGTGAACTCCACGGTGGTAAAATGTTAGTCAAGGTATTGAGAAGAATACAGCAGTTATTTGCAGAGAGTTTCAAAAGTATTAATAGAAGAAGAGTACTGTGTAGTCAGATGTCTTTAATCCTGCTCATAAATGGATGGAAGAGCCTGCTGCCTACAACTACTGTCATCAAATCATCATACCACACCTAAAGCAACTGCACTTCAGACTAAAACTGTGCCATTTCACAAATCTAGAAATCAATGTATTACAATCAGCAACTGAACATTATAGATATTGTGTTAACTTCAAATTTTGTCAGTGTCAATAACTATCCCAATTAATCACTACCAGTACTAGGGTCCTGCTCTATTCATTAAAGTAACTGAATGTAACTTAAATGAAAAATCCTCAAACTTTAATTTTATGTAGGAACCAGACAGTAATCAAATTTTGTTAGCTCAGTGAAAAGTGAAATTTTACAGTTTAATAGGTGGTGTTGATTAACTTTTAAAATTTAACTACTTTCATTACCTTTTTTGAGAATGAGACTTATTAATTATTTAAAGTCTGTCTGGTAAAACTGTAGTACATAAATTATTTCAATAGTATTTATTTAAGTGATTTCTAAAATTTGTTAAAAATGCTAATTCACTTACAGTTTGTGCACTATTGGTCCAAACTGCACAGTATTCTTGAAAACTAATTTTATCAACACACTTTTTAACAGCATTACAAATATTGAAACCTGTTGTTCTGAGCAACAGAATTATAGTGAATAAATCTTCGGGTACTGTAGACAAACAAGTGAACAGTAGGTTGTGGCAGAGCTGTAACAGCACTGCAGGTAGGATTTTCATTAGGCTGGATTCCATTAGGAATCATCATGGTCAACGACTATGAAATGATTATAATCAGAGATGAACACAGCATACAATCATGTATCAACACAGACTGATATGCAACTGATTAAAAACACCGCAGATGTTGAGATGAAGGGGGAGGCACTTGCTGGAGGGGTATGATATGAAGGCCTGGCCTTCCCAGGCTAAGTGCAATCAACAGTTTTTCACTCTCTCTCCTTGAGAGTGGAATAGGAAAGGATATGATTAGTAGTGAAACATGGTTCCCTCTGCCATAAGCCATAAGGTGACTTGTAGATTATGTATGCAGATACCCTTGTGGAACACCAAAGTGCAAGGCCTGTCTGATACATCCACCCAGCACATCCTCCTCCATTCCTGTAGCAGTCATATCCCATCCCATCACAGGCAAGGCTACCTGTGAAGACAGTTATGTTACACACCAGCTTCGCTGTAATCTCTGCACAGCATTTTATGTGGACAGGACCACCACCTAGCTGTCCACCCAAATGAATGACCACCACCTAACTGCATCGATTTCAACACATGTCAACTGGATCCTTCTGCACAACCGATTATGTAGATGGCAGTTGTCCCTGCAAGACAGCCTTCAGTCCCATATTCCTCTTGGCCTCTGCCCCCATTCACCCTACAATTGCCCCCTAACTTCACTCATCCTGTACCCACACCTTCTTTTCCCAACCCTCTACTCCTGCACAGCACATCACTCTACGCCCGCAGCCAGACGGAGCTCAACAGTACCACATTCCTACCTGCTGTCTCTCTCCCAGCTGTCAGCCATGCTTCCCAACACTCCTGCACCCCCTCCCCACCATTTCAGCCCTTGCCCACTCAAACCATGTAAGACAAAGCGTAAGGCTATAGATAGCCCAAAGCTGAATGAAACGGTTTTGGCTGTCAAGAGTGCAATGTGTGTAGCCTTCAGTGACTACTGCAGCGGAATATAGTCAAAAGATATTTCACAGAAACCAAAGAAATTCTGGTCATACGTAAAGGCTGTTACTGGCATCAAAGTCAATGTCCGGTCACACATAGATGAGACGAGGATGAAAATTGAGGGTGTCAGAGCAAAATCTAAAATGCTTAACTCGGTTTTTAAATGTTCCTCACAAATGAAAAGCCTGGAGATAAAACTGAACAAAGCTCCAGGGCCTCATGGAATCCCCATCATATTCTATTCTGAGTTTGTAGCTGACTAAGCCTCTATTCTAACTATAATCTATTGTAGATCCCTCGAGCAAAAACCCACGCTCAGTTGTTGGAAGAAAGCACAGATCATACTCATCTTCAACAGGGGTAGTAAAAGTGATTCACACAACAGACACCCAATACTATTGACTACGATTTGTTGTAGAATCTTAGAACACTCACTGAGTCAAACATAATGAGGTCCTCTGTGCCAACCAGCATGAGTTTTAAAAACACTGATCATGTGACACCATACCTGCAGTCTTCTCACATGACACACAGAAAGCCATGACTTAAGGCAGGCAGGTAGATGCAGTATTTCCTTATTTCCAAAAAGTATTTGACTCAGTACCCCACCTATATTTATTTTTGAAAGTACATTAGTATGTGGTATCAAACGAGATTTGGGACTCGACTGAGGATTTTTCTGTGGGAAGAGCACAGCAAGTTATCTTGGATGGAGAGTCAACAACCGGTGTAGAAGTTACTTCAGTTGGGGAAGTCTGTTGTTTATTAATTACACTGTTGACAATATTAATAATAACAGCAGACTTCTGAGAGATGATGCAGTTATCTACAATGAAGAACCAAAGAAACTGGTACACCTGCCTAATATTGTGTAGAGTACTGCAAGCATGCAGAAGTGCCACAACATGACGTGGCACAGACTCCACTAATGTCTGAAGTACAGTAGAGTCTCGATAGTTTGAGATGAACGGGACCAGAACCACCTCGAACTATCAAGAACTCTGACTATCGAAATTTAAATGCAAAAAAGAAATACTATGATTTTGTAAGTAATACACGTCAAAATAAGAACTTTATTAAAATAAAAGTATTTACACATGCATTTGCATTTGCAGAATAACAATAATTATTTATTTAGACAAGTAATACTGAAGTGTCTTTTGTTTGGCAAAGCTGCAATGTTTCCTCGCGGCAATGTCCCGCCATCGTCTCAGGAGCAGTAGGTCAGTTGGTGTCGCCTTAGGCTGTTGTTCCACGTAGCTTATGGCGGCCTCGAGAGCAGCGTAGCCATTGGTGTGACTCATCATCAGTGCAGCCTCTACCTCGCCATCCTCGTCACTCTCACACAGCGATGGAATGTTAACCATGTCAATTATAGAAGAGTCTGTCACTTCCAACTGTTCGTCCGAATTTAACAACTCACCCAGTTCCACCTCTTCTGCCTCTTCACACCCTATCAATCTTCTGATTAAATTACACAATGGTTGATCGTCCTCATCTGCTAAATCTTCAGTTTCTGTGTCTGGCATACTTTGCTGTAGAATTTTCCTCCATGACTTAGAAATTGTGTCTGACTTTATTTCGCTCCAAGTATTGCTAATCCAGTACACGACGTCCTTCAAAGTCACTTTCTTCAAAGCTTCTACAATGCTTTCGTTGTCTTCGGAATGCAGGATTGACTGTAGCAATCACCGTCGATACTTTTTTTTAGACATTCCAGAACGCTCTGATCCATGGGCTGAATGAGACAGGTAACGTTTGGTGGGAAAAACAAGGCGCGGATACCATCGCATTGCAGTTCTCCTGCACCTGGATGTGAGAACGCATTATCCATGAGCAAAATTGCTTTGCATAGCAGTCCCCTTTCTTTTAAAAAATTCTTGCAGTCAGGTACAAACGAGTTAAAAAACCAGTTCTTGAAGAATTCCTGGTTCATCCAGGCATTATTCTGATGTGAATAGACAGCCGGAAGAGCTGAGATGGATACATTCTTGAATGCTCTTGGCTTGGCAGACTTCCCAATCACAACTAGTTTTAGTTTGTGGTTTCCAGTTGCATTTGAAACTGCCATAACTGTGAGCCACTCTTTGCTTTTTTTGTGCCTAGGAGCACTTTTTTCTTCACAAGAAGCAAGTGTTCTTGCTGGTAACATTTTAAAATTTAGCCCAGTTTCGTCACAGTTATATATTTGTTCAATAGACAAATTTTCGTCAGTTATGATTTTTTTTTTTTAAACTCGACCATAAATTTTGAAACGGCCTGACTGTCACCAGAGTTTTTCTCCACATACGTCTACCTGACGCACTCCGTACCTCTTCTTCCACTTGTCGAGCCAGTCCACACTAGCGGTGAAATTGTCATCTCCTTTCTGCAGCTGGTTTCTGAAAAACAAAGCTTTTTCCTGCAAGATTGGGCCAGAAATCGGAGCACCCTTCTGTCTCTGTTGGGTAAACCACATGAACAATGCCTCACTTGTTTTTTCGAAGTCTGACTTCTTTATACTTCTTCGACCGAGTGATTCATGTGAGCATTTCTGTGAAGAAAACTGTTCCAATTTAAGTCGGTTTCTTTGCCAGTCACCAACAGTAATTTCACCGACACCATATTCAAGAGCAAGATTTTTTATTGTTTCTCCTATGTCAAGTCGTCTTAGTGCTTCAAATTTTAGATGCAAAGGCACAAATTTCCTCTTTTTTGTTACAGCACTCATCTTTGTAAGGTGTACAACAGAACACACAGTCAACAAACAAAACAAAACAACACACAACACTTTACAGTACAGGTACTGGGAACTACAGCAGCGTATGAACTCCCCAATTTTGATCGGTAGCAGCTGGCAGCAGTCGGGGTATTTCGTGCCATACTGACAACAGATGTTCGTGCAACAGGGCAGCGAGCTAATCGTCGGTGTTGATTGCATTGTTGTCTGCTTTGTCACTGAGCTGTACTCTCCCTATCTATCTTTTGCAATGATGTTTTCATTATTTATCATGTCAGTAAAAAAAAAGAAAGTAGATTGTTGCACCTTTTTTTTTTTTTTAAGAGGCTCGGATTATTGGAAACTCAAACTATTGAGACTCTACTGTAGTGCTGCCCAGAAATCAATGAGAGCACAAAGGAATGGAGATCTCTTCTGAACAGCATGTTGCAAGGCATCCCAGATGCTAAATAATGTTCATGTCTGGGGAGTTTGGTGGCCAGAAGAAGTGTTTAAACTCAGAAGTGTGTTCCTGGACCACTCTGTAGCAATTCTGGACATGTGGATGTTGCATTGTCCTGCTGGAATTGCCAAAGTCCATGAGAATGCACAATGGACACGAATGGATGCAGGTGATCAGACTGGATGCTTATGTACGTGTCATCTGTCATAGTCGTATCTATATGTATCTGGGGTCCCATACCACTCCAACTGCACATCCCCCACACCATTACAGGGCCTCCACCATCTTGAACAGTCCCCTGCTAACATGCAGAGTCCATGGATTCATGAGGTTGTGTCTCCATAGCCGCTTAATACAATTTGAAACAAGACTCATCAGACCAGGTGACAGGTTTCCAGTTATCAGCAGTCCAATGTTGGTGTTGATGGGCCCAGACAAGGTGTAAAGCTTTGTGTCTTTCAGTCATCAAGCGTACATGAGTGGGCCTTTAGCTCCAAAAGCCCATATTGATGATGTTTCTTCGAATGGTTCGCATGCTAACATTTGTTGATGGCCCAACATTGAAATCTGCAGCAATTTGCAGAAGGGGTGCACTTCCGTCATGTTGAATCATTCTCTTGTCATCGTTGGTTCCTTTCTTGCAGGATCTTTTTCCGGCTGCAGCGATGTCGGGGATTTGATATTTTACCGCATTCCTGATATTCACAGTGCACTCATGTAATGGTTGTACAGGAAAGTGCCAACTTCTTCATTACCTTGGAGATTCTGTGTCCCATTGCTCGTGTGCCGACTATAACACCATGTTCAAACCCATTTCAATCTTGATAACTTGCTATAGTAGCAGCAGTAACCGATCTAACAACTGCGCCAAACACTTGTCTTATATAAGCATTGCCAATGGCAATGCTGTATTCTGCCTGTTTACATATCTCTGTATTTGAATATGCATGCCTATACCAGTTTCTTTGGCATTTCAGTGTATAATGAAATGCTGTCTGTAAGAAGCTGCATATATATTCATTCAGATCTTGATAAGATTTCAAAATGATGCAAAGAATGGCAACTCGCTTTAAATGTTCATAAATGTAAAATGGTGCATTTCAGAAAACGAATCGGTCTACACATACAAATACTTGGGTGAAACATTTTGTAGGGACATGAGCATTCTACAAAGGAGATTGCTTACAAATCACTTGTGCGACCCATCCTAGAATATTGCTCAAGTGTGTGTGACCAGTACCGAATAGGACTGATGGTGGATGTTGAATGGGTACAAAGAAGAGCATTATGAATGGTCATAGGTTCATTTGACGTATGAGAGAGTGACGTTAAGTTGCTGAAAGGAATGAACTGGCACATGATTGAAGACAGACAGAAACTATCCCACGAAAATCCATTTCGCATTTTTCTAGAACCAACTTTAAGTGACAAATCTAGGAATCTTGAGTCGCAGATAGGCACAACAAAAAGACTGTCACAAATTAGCTTTCAATCAGTAAGGCCTTCGTCAAATTTAGATAACACACACACTCATACACACTCACTTGCGTTTGTTTGAGTGAGTGTGTGTGTGTGTGTGTGTGTGTGTGTGTGTGTGTGTGTGTGTGTGTCTCTCGTCTAATTCTGACGAAGGCCATACTGGCCAAAATCTAATTTGTGACAGTCTTTTTGTTGTGCCTATCTGCGACTCAGCATCTCCGCTATATGGTGAGTACCAACTTCCCTTTTCACAAAATTGTTATATTCCATCCTGGATTTTCCATTGTCTGAAATCTAGGAATCTACTACAACCCCCTGTGTGCATGGATGATATACGTGCCTTGATTTGCTTTGGGAAGCTCCTTGACTGTCTGTGGATGTGGAACATTTCACATGTTATAATGGAATATGCTCATATTTTTATTGATATACATCTAGAAAGCTTAAACATACGTTATGTACTTATAACTTCATTATGTTATTATTTATAAATAGTTTGCTTTCTTCTGAACTAATTACTAATGAATGGGACATCAGGAGGAATTAAAACACTGGAGACAAAAAACAAAGTAAAACTGAAACAATGGAAAATGTCTAAATATTCTCAGTCTAGGTAGTGTAACAGGAAGTAAAAACAATATGTTATTGACAGACAGGTAGTATAATACAATTGTGGTTGATAATGATATGCATGTGGGTTACATATCAGTCAACAGGTGTCGTAAAACTTATTAATGATTCACACTTCAAAGTTGCGCTTGGAAACATTAAAGCATACAAAATGAATGGTAGTTAACTTCAATAGTTTTACTTAAGAAGTTAAAAGCATCGTTTTTACTGAAAATCCACCCCCGTTAGCTGAGTGGTCAGTGCGGCAGAATGCCATGCCAAGGAGCCTGGGTTCGATTCCCGGCTGAGGCAGGAGATTTTTTTTCTGCTCAGGGACTGGATGTTGTGTTGTCCTCATCATTTCATACCCATCTCTGATACACAAGTCGCCCAATGTGGCATCGAATGCAATAAATACTTGCCCTCGGTGACCGAACTTCCCAGAATGGGGGACTCCTGGCCCACAATGCCGTACGCTCATTTCCATTCTTTTTTACTGAAAAGTTTTAGTAGTCACGCCCTCAAAATCATTTTCTATGCAGAAAAGGGATAGACAAATACATCCAACTTATATTAATTAAGCATATACACACCTGCAGCTCACAAAATTTTTACAGCCATTACAGTACTAGAGTTCCATGCTGAACATATATATATATAAAAAGAAGAAGAAAGAAAGATTTCTCGCAAACGTTTTGCATGCAGTTTGACTAACACGCTTTTGATCCCAAAGCCATGAAGTACCCTTTTTCCAGCTTCAGTTTTTCATGCATCTTTCCTTTTAATCACTGTGTTGAAAGAAATGTTTATAAGTTACGCCAAAAACTCTATGGCATAAAAAATTAATACCTTCAACAAGTTTTGTGAGACTATCAAGAAGAACATGGTGTCGATCAATTGGTTTATTAACTCTACGCCACTGAGGGTAGTATATTTCAACCTCGAATCCTCCACCTCGAGACTGTGAACAAAAATTATTAGCATTACTATATTTTGCATGTAAGACATATAACTCTTGTTTTCAATTTCTATTTTCATAACTGAAATAAATTACTAGATATATTTAACACAGTGATTTAAATACAATCAGGTAAGTTCAAAAGATACTTTTCTATGAAAAACTATTATTATTTTGTGTAAGTGGAATTTTGAAAAACATACTTAGAAGCAAGGTGAGTCACATATCCTTGAGACTTTATGACAACCATCCTGGTACAAGAATGTGGTACACACAGTGTTGATATAGAAACCAGTGATTCATATAGTGTTAAACGGGTCAAGAAATTATATCCAGTCTTGAATTAAATACTAATCACCAGTTTTAAGACATCTGTAAGTGTAGTTTTAATAGATTCAAACTGTCAGTTTGTCATCTTTACAGTTATTGATTTAATGGTCACAAAGTAATGCGTACGCCACTATCAGAATAGTGGTTTTTTATTTTATTTTTATTTTAAAAATCAAAGAAATTGTAGCAGCTACATTTAACAGGTAATAATGTGCAGCTTACAAGCATTATATTGTGTCAAAGAAATTGTAACAGCTACATTTAACAGGAAATAATGTGCGGCTTACAAGCATATATCGTGTGTGTGTGTGTGTGTGTGTGTGTGTGTGTGTGTGTGTGTGTTTTGACAAGATTTAGTAGATATAATTCAGTACTTCTCACAGAAACTACAATTCACTACTTTGCATAGAAACAAGAATAATTCCTCATTGTTTTTGAGGTGTCAGTTTTCCCAGAGCTTCCCTACACTTCTGAGAATGAGCCACATTATTAAGCAGACCAATTACAAAAATATGGAGGGTGAGAGAAACAAACAATCAATTATCCTGTAAAAATTCGTTCTCATCTATTGAATTATGATAATTTGCCATAGTGAAATGAAGTTATGGAGTCTTGATGTTCATAAGGTAGTGTGAATTATGCTGTTATACTCTCGTATTCCTTTGGTTTTCAAATATATAGACAATATACTGAGTGACTGTCTTAAGAGTTCTCAGGTGCTTTTTCTCTTGTGTTTCTGCAGATATTAGTTGTTATGATTTTGTAATGTGTAGATGGAGTCAGTCCAAACAAGTACTGTTCATCATGTGTATCATACAACATGGAAAGAATAGCTTTGTTTCCCATTGCAAATAAAATATTTTTCAAAGTGAACTTTCACATGCCCATTTAATACATCAATTTTTTACTGCCATATAACAGCACTACTCAGTATTCTTCATGTTTTCCTGCCTGTTTCATATACATTAAACAAAATATGCACTTCACTGGGTTGGGACCACTCTATCAACTGGACACATAAATGACTTATTTTAAGACACATTTTATTTATAATGAGAAATAAACTGATGTTTACTGTATATATATTTGAACAAAAAAGGACTGCAAGAGCAGAATGGTACACACAACCAAAAGAGTTTTGCATGACCCTGGTTCCCACAACTCCTGAAGATAGACGTTGACTGTGGATATTGTATCACAGACAAAGCCCCTTTGACTGTTCAGAGATTTCACTAATCCTGCCCAAAGATGCAAACAACCATGAACGAGCAGCGCCTATTAGACGGATGGGGTCCAACGGCTGATCAGTTCCAGTCATTCCACCAGGAAGGAGCTACATGGCTCATGTAGTCTGTACTTCAACCATGCCTAGATGGTCAATACCGCTGTACGATCGTGTCCGCATGGTTACTTTGTGCCAGGAAGGGCTCTCAACAAGGGAAGGAGATACATAGAGACAGGACGATACGTGAATGCCATCCTCCAACTGATATTGGTGAGGCATTCGTCTTCATGAATGACAATTTGTGCCCCCATCATGCACATCTTGTGAATGACTTCCTTCAGGATAATGACATCATTTGACTTGAGTGGCCAGCATATTCTTCAGACATGTACCCTATCGAACATGCCTGGCATAGATTGAAAAGGGCTGTTTATGGATGACGTGACCCACCAGTCACTCTGAGGGATCTACGCCGAATCGCCGTTGAGGAGTGGGACAATCTGGACCAACAGTGCCTTGATGAACTTGAGGATAGTATGCCACGATAAATACAGGCATGCATCAATGCAAGCGGACATGCTACTGGGTATTAGAGGTACTGGTGTCTACAGCAATCTGGACCACCACCTCTGAAGGTCTTGCTGTATGGTGATACAACATGCAATATGTCATTTTCATGAGCAATTAAAAGGGCAGAAATGATGATTATGTTGATTTCTATTTCAATTTTCTGTACAGATTCTGGAACTCTCGGAACTGAGGTGATGCAAAACTTTTTTTGATGTGTTTTTAATGCATATTGTCTGATGAATAGTGAGACCTCACTACTTGACTTTGCTATGTCAAAGCAGTAAGAAATAGTTTTTGCAGGAAGACTGAATTTGGGTTTCATTCATCTCACATGTTTTAGTAATATGTCTACTAAAAGATGTAGATCATTCTCAATTGGAATTCTGATACCCTAGAATACATCTTTATAACTTAAAAGGAACTGCCGGTAATATAAAAATAGCAGAATTAAAGAAAAGTTCATCACTGGATTGTAGAGATGAATAATTGGTTGAATAAAAAGAAGACAAATTAAAAGAATACTATATTCTGTTTAAAAATAGACATTTATTTATTTTATTACAATATTTGGTATGATGCTTATAACATTCATTTGAGGTCTTCATCTCTTTGGTAATCCACTGGGCTACTATGCGTTTCAGCAGGCATAGCAAACTATTGATGCCACCCACTCTTTGGCGCATCTGGAGCAATGGCACGGCAGGCCACAGAGGATCACCGATCCAGTCGGGATGCTCACTGCAGGGCTCAAGCTGCCAGACAGTGGCATAAATGCACTTAGCATGAATCTGTCACCATGCATAATGAACACACCAGTGCCCACATATCGCCAGCGTCACCAGGTCAAACTATGGTCATCTATTTGTACTGCTATTGTGAACTGCCCAAGCTCTTCTTTGCTTGCAGTGTAACATCTACTTACTGTCCCTACATATGAAGCTACTTGTGCTGTTATTCTGTATTACTTTGTCAGTTCTGCTCTTTGGAACTGTTCTTTATACCTGTGGAAGTTGCTGTGAAATATACCTGTGTAGTGTAGTGTTGTACCTTTATTTGTGTTGCATGTCGCAATGATCTCATTCCTACACTGCCTTGTATAAGCACGCACTATCAATGAGAGAGGAAGGTGATGATAGAAAAACGAATAGTGTTACAGCACTGTAGTATATTTTTTAATGTTTACAAAAATTACATGGGCAGATCAAAACACAATATACCACCTTTTTCTGTCACCACATTATTATGGTTGGGTAACCAGAAGCTGATAAACAAATTGTCCCACAGTAATGTTAGATTATTTGAGATAAAACAGCCCTTGACGGACGTGTTGCCGAGCATGAGGCAATTCCTGTAATACAGCTGTCTATTGATGAGGAGCATGAATTGTAGTTCATTTTACTGTGGGCAAAATAAGTCAAATCTAGTGAAATTCACACTAAAAAAATGTTTATGCTGCAACATCAACTTGTGGTGCTCCACATTCTTCACTGCTTTGGTGATGAGGTATTCCTTGTAACTGGTAAGTGGGACATCACCACCCAATATCCAAGGTATTCAGTAGGTGATTATAAATAAGCACAGGATTTATCTGAGAACCTTGACAGAGTATTTCCATATTTGGTATGGTACAGTGAACAACAGTGTGCACAGGCAGCTATCCTTTGCAAAAGTTGGTGTCTAATGAATATCGTGACAAACAATCACATCATTACATAAAGCTGACTATAACTTTCTGGAAAGAATAATGACTGGTGACAAATAATGGATGTATCAGTACAGTCCCAAATTAAACATAAATTTGGACAACATGGTCCCGAGAAGTAACAGCGATCTGGTATTACAGCTGGGTTAAAACAACAGTCTAGATCAAAATAATAATTTATTAATGCCATTAATAAAATATGGTTGCAGTCTAGATTGTTTTAATCCATTCAAATCAAACAGGTCTCCAAAAAGTGTGAAACTATCCCTCTTCTTCACTACTACAGAATTCATTATTACATACGCAAAAAAAGTTCCTTTATGTTCTGAGATATACAGGATATTTGGCTATTTTAGGTACAAACACAAGAGGCATGTAGAGAACAATGAAACAAGCAAATAATTCAATGAACATATGCCTGAGAACCAATGGTTTCCCTGATATGACTTAGGCAAAAGTGCAGTCATGCCAGCGTTACAGAATATATTGGCAATATGGTGTCGAGTGAACATTTTTCGTGTAGTGATGTCCCAGTGTCTTTAAAAAGTGATAGTGAGATTTGTAAAATTTGTGTGAAGAAGGTCAAAAGAGGTATCCTGTGTGCCGACTGCAAGTACTGGTACCACAACAAATGTGTCAAAGTCAATTTGAAATATATAAAAGACGAACATGATTGGACATGCCGATAGTGCTTCGTGAGTGCCGCGGTAAATGAAATAACGAACACGCTAAAGACAAAAGAAAAAATAATAAGCATGTTAACAGATGATTTAGTATCAATCAATACAAAATATCAAGAACTTCTGAGAAAATATCAAGAGCTGGAAACTAAATATAAAGCAGTGGATCGGAATTATCGCCTAACTCAAGACAACGCCGTTGTTAATAGTCATCCCGCGCAGAAAATGTGGCGTGTGCCAAAAAAAAAAAAAACAAGCAAGCAAGAACTACATGTAAGTACAGCCCCAGTGATACCATTATCAAACAAATTCTCAGCACTTGTAGCGGATTGTGGTTACACAATAGACATAAACAAACCTGAAAGTAATCACAAAACTCCCACTAAAGGACCAAACAAGAACTTGCCAACCTTAAGATGCACCAAAGGGCTTCTTCTGTGTGCCGACAGTCATGGAAAAGATCTATCCAAACGTATTCACGAAAGTATGCCTTCAAAGCATTCAGTTTTCGCGAAAATCAAGCCTCGTGTAATGTTAAATGCAGTGGTGGAGAATATTACAACAGAAATGAGTCAGTTGGACAAAGACACTCACATTGTGATTATTGGCGGCGGCAATGATGTATACAAAAACGAAAGCAAGACAGCCCTGCGAGGCTTCCGTAACATATTACCAAAACTATTTCAAATGAACATTGTCATCACAAACATGCCAGTGCGACATGATTTACCACTGTGGTCGTGTGTAAACAAAGAAATTCGACACTACAATTCTGAGCTAAAGAAACTGTGTGATAAATTTAGCCATGTACATTTGATAGAATTAAGTAAGATGAGTCATGATGAACATACAAAACACGGATTCCACTTAAACAGGAAAGGGAAGGCCAAGCTAGTTTCCCACATAAGCAAACTGTGGGAGAAAGACAGTGTGGAGAAAGCTCCAATTGCTCTGGGCTACAACAGCGAGACTTTTTTAGAATAAAGGACCATAATAATAGTTTTTAGGGATGTATTTCGGATATGACTGAGTCCTGTGTGCGCAAAGAAAAGCCAGGCTGTGTGAAGTAAGTGCTCAGTCATTGCAGGTCAGTTCCAAAAAACCAGTGTATGCAAAATGTCATAAAAAGTGTAACTCAAACGATTTTGATTCGTGCGAAATGGTAAATAAACAAGAAGGGATAACACCCTTAAAGTTAATGCACTTAAATGTGCAATATCTCGGAAACAAACTAGACATTTTACAAATCTTCATAGAGGAACACGTGCCACATGTACTAATAATAACAGAACATGGGCTAAAATGCAGTGAAATAATATACTATAGATTAGAAGGTTACTTACTAGCAAGTAGTTATTGTAGGCAAAACCATAAAGGTGGCGGTGTGGCAATTTATGTTAGTAAGGATGTAGAAGCTAAAAAAATTTCCTTTCTTGAACACCACACCAAAGAAGGATCAATTGAAATGACAGGTATTGTACTCCACAGTAATAATCTTAAGTTATCAAAGCATAAAATGATTGGAGTGTGTAGGCCACCAAATGCTGATGTAATGCTGTTTATGGATAAACTTAGTAGTGTTGCTGATCAGGCTGGTTCTAATGACTTTACTGTATTAGATGACTTTAATATAGATGCAAACTCAAATAGTATAGTAAACTTGAAACTCAGTGATGTACTGACTTCATACAACCTTGTAAATATAGTGAACTCTGACACCAGAGTGACGGACACATGTTCCAATAGAATAGATTATGCTATAATCAACAAAGATGTTATAGATAAGGTAAATTACAGTAAGTTAGATTTTCTTTATTCTGACCACTTCTGTCAGGTGATAGAATACAAAAATTCAGTTGTGCCTAAAATAACAAACATTGTGCCACAGAAACTAATGCTGAATACCTCAAATATTAATGCTCTTAAAGACAAACTAGCAAATGAGAAATGGGATTCTGTGTATCAGGTAAAAGGGTCGGATGAGAAATGGAATGAATTCTACTCAACCCTATTGCATCATTATGAATATAGTTGTTCAGTCAGAGAAATCCAGAAGGTAGTTAAACACTGTCAAAATGGAAGTAATCCTAGACTAAAACTCTCAACAAATCTGATTAGGCTCAGGCAGAAAGTACATGATCTAAACCAGCTTTATAAAACTACTACTATGCAGGTTTTCAAGGAAAAATACAATAGGGCCAAGCAAACTTTTAAAACTGAAATTGTCAATCTAAGGAAGCAGATTAACAGCAAAACAATAGAACAGTCTGACAACATAAGCAAAGCATCTTGGAAGCTGATTGACAAATACCGAAAAGGTCCCAACAAGATGAACATGGAACCACTCAGCATAAGACATGATGGTAACATTATAAAAAACCCAGATACTATATGTAATATTTTTAATAACTACTACATTTCTGGCGAACAATCAACGCATATTACAGATTCACAGAAAGAGATCCGATGCCATCTCACCCAGTGTACCGAATTTGAATTTGTGGAAGTGAATGAGCAGGAGGTTCGCAGGGCAATATACATGCTAAAGAAAAAATTTTCATCTGGATGGGATGGCGTATCCAGTGCTATTGCTAAAGCATACTTAAAAGAAATTTCTAAACCTCTTACTCACCTGATTAATTGCAGTATTAGAGAAAACATGTATCCAACGGTTCTAAAAATGAGTGTAGTGAAACCAGTGTATAAAAAGGGAAGTAAGAAAGAAGTCCCCAACTATAGACCAATATCATTAATTCCCACTTTTAGTAAGATATTCGAAAGCATTATCCTTTCTCAACTAAGTGCCTTTTTCACAAAACATAAACTGCTAGTAGATTCACAGCATGGCTTCAGAAAAAAGCTAAGTACAACCACAGCAGTTACACAGTTCATCCATGAAGTTTACTGTCTGTTGGACCAGAAGATGCAGACTGCAGGTATATTTTTGGGCCTGACAAGAGCATTTGATACGGTAAACCATAGGGTACTTCTTAAAAAGCTAAAATCTTATAGCGTTGGGGATCAAGCCATGAATCTTCTAACCACGTACCTGTTGAATCATAAGCAAAGCACTAAATTGTCATACAAACTAGATAACAAAATCCTGAATGCCCAGTCCACCAGTGAACCTGTATTACAAGGTGTACCACTGGTCTCAATCCTTGGACCCTTTCTCTTCCTTACATATATTAACGACATTGCACAACCCATTAACTCCCATATTGTAAGCTATGCAGATGACACATCTATCTTATTCTATGGGAGCGAATCTAAAGAACTAGAATCTCTTGCTACTAGTGGTGTAACAGAAGTAACAAAATACTTTAATGATCAGGGACTCAAGGTGAATATCACCAAATCTCAACTACTGACATTTAAAACAGGCAGTTCTCATCACAACAATATGAATAGTGTGTGTAATATCTCTGCAACAGAAAATGGTAACTGTAAATTCCTGGGTGTATATGTTGATGAAAATTTGTGGTGGGCATATCACATTAATTTCGTATGCGGAAAAGTCAGTAGTGCCATATATCTCCTCAGCCAGCTCGCAAAGATAGTTCCTATCCATGCACTGAAATAGTATATTATGGAACACTTTACCCCTTTCTCAATTACGGAATTGAACTATGGGTCTGTGCAGCTGATGTACATTTAAAAAGAATACTACTACTACAGAAAAGAGCAATAAGACTTATACATGGGATGGGGCATAGAGATTCATGTTGTGAAGTGTTTGTGCAGCACGAATATCTGACAATATATTCTCTGTACATCTTCAAAATAGTTGTATTTTTTATAAGTCAACCAACAGAAGCTATCAAGGGCAGTGATGTACACGATCACAACACTAGAACAAAGTGTAACTATTTCCGTAACAGAACAACGTTAAAAATGACTGATGAAGTCTATATATCAGTGGTTTGATTTGGTATAACAAGCTACCAAACTCTCTAAGAACGTACACGGGAAATGTTTCTGAAACATTAACATCTTTTCTAATAGAAAAATGTTTATATTCTTCCAATGAATTTTAAGATAGTGATTGTAACATGAGGCATTAGCATATCAGTTGTAATGTGATCAATGTAAAAAATAGACATAAGAAGCAACAGCTACAGAATATAGTGTATTTTATAAGTATAAATATAACCATAGTATTAAGTCTGACGTTTGCAAAAGCCATCATTACGATGGCTCCACGCAAAGAAAATGTAAATTTAAAAAAAAATAAAAATTAAAAAAAAAATAAAAAATTGTTGACGTCTAAGACTACATTTAAGGCTACCCTGCAGTGAAATATGCATGATGATGCCTCAGTATTTTTTCATGTGGCTGTTCAGAAATATGGTGCACGAATGAAGACAGGAAGTGTATCGGTCATGGCTTGCCAATAGCATGGCCTCCCAGATCCCACCTGACTTGGGCACTTTTTCTTTTTTTGTGTGGTGATATTTAAAAACATTGGCGCATTTCAGTCCTGTTGATACTGTAGATCAACTGCAGAAACGCATTGTGGATGGTTGTTAGTGCATTCAGAACATGCCTTGCATTTTGTAACATGTACTAGCATTGATGAGGATCTGTGCTGAAGCCTGTCTTCTCATGTATGGTGGCCATGTGGAATATTAGTTGTAACGTGTTTGTCCACAAGTACATATCAGCAGTTTGGATCTTTGAAGAGTCTGTTACAAGATGTTCATGTACTCAGTCATAATACTTCATACAGATGAAACCATTTGTTTCCAGATCTATGTTTACTAAAACTGTTTGCTTCTTTCATGGTCCTCTAGTTGTCCCTTTAGTTTGTACCTACAATAGTCAAAAACCTCGTTTATGAATTTATGGCAGTCAAGCTTCATCTGAGCAAAACAACGATCAATGTTGAAACATACATTTCAAGCCAACTGTTTCCTGCTTTTTGTGATAAGTGCCTGTGCAGGGTATCTACATGACAGCACACAATCCCATTTTTCAGATTTCATTTATGCTAAGATTGCACAATTTGGCTAGGAGATTCTGTAGTAAGGATCATGCAGTCCTGACTTGGCACCATTTGATTGCTGCTGTTAAATACAGCCTCTTGATGCTGCTTTCAGTGTGAAACACCCCTTGGGACATAGGTGCCAAGTAATGTGACAGGCTTCAGCAGAAACTGAATATGCAGAAATCTCACAGTGCAATGTGGCCATACCGTGGTTTCTGAACCTTAGCATTCCATTAAATGCATTAAAAGCAATGTTTTTCATGTGTGTGCAACTAGTCATCCTGATACAAGCCTCATAAAACAAAGTGGGAAAATTATTGTCTAATGATACCTATATGTAAATCTACTCATCTGCTCAATGGTGATGATTGCAATAGTAATATTCAAACTTGTGGAATTCTACCAAATTGTCATGACATAAAATATAAAAGAAAACATGTGTTAATGAATAAATGAACACTGTGATGTCAATTTTAGTGAACAATCCTGATTAAAACATGTGGAAACGTCACATTTCCATTAATAATTTACTTTGCTTGCCAGATTCTTGAAGTACTTACTTCATTCATGACTTATCTTTAAGGACACAAGTGCCATGGCTGTTACATTTCTTTTACATGGATCAGAATTATGTTATTAGGCTTTCTAGCCATAGTAAACTCCAGACCCAAAAATTATTTACTCTCATCTTTGGGCATCCAGTTCTGTTAGGCCATGAACCCACAGAATTCAATATACTAGTAAGCTCAATAGATTCTTACCTTTGCAGTTTGTGCCAATGTTTGTGTCCTTGTATCAATTATGTAACCTCGTTTTCCTGGTCCAAGCACTGAATTGATCAGTCTTTCATCTTCCTTGCATCTTTTTGAGTTTGGTCCCGTCATTGGTTGGCTACTGCGCATGAGAACACTCTGTAATGGAATACGACAGTTAACACACTTGGACGGTTATCGAGTATTTGAATATTGTTACAAAAGTTACTGCCAATAATCTGTTAACATAGTACAGAATGTGCCAAAAATGTTGATGCCATGAAACACAAATACAAAATGTTAATCATAATGATCAGTATTATTCAGATGCAGTGAAGGGCTGTTATAAAGGTGAATGATATAATGAAACAACAAAAGAAAGCATTTTTCTTACTTCTTTTGGGGGTACTTTTCTTTCCATTCTCCTTTGTTGTGGTAAGAATCAGCTTTAAAGTTTGTCCAAGAAACATATACAATGCTGACTGGTCGCTAATAATAGATCTTGGGTGTTCCATAGAAATGCTGTATTGAATCCAAACTCTGACTCTAGTTTGAATCACACAGTCTGTATAGCTATTCTTGAGGGTATTTTTGTTCTGTCATTGCAACTATGAAAATTAGTGATTTTTTCACCAGATGCTTTTAGCTTTGTTGAGGTTATCACCACCAGTGGTGGTGATTTTCGCTTGATTTCTCGCTTACATCGTGTGCGTAACAGTGTGCTGTGAAAAATCTAAGAAATTCAGTTTCAATGACAGAACAAAATTACCCTCAAGAACTGTAAAGCAACTACGGACAATATGGCCACACAAATGAAGAATTTTCTGTGTAGGTACTGTTCTGATTTGTTATTGCCATTTCACACACACATATTTTGATGTATTTTACTGTACACGTGGGTTGTTCTCATCAATACTGTGAATTTTGATGACATTCATTGTCACATACAGCTAACTATAGCCTTTTTGTTTCTTTTTGTAATTATATTGCATTTGACAATATTTGGAGAGCTAAGCTTGGCACGCCGTCTGGCATGCTTTTAGTTTACTTTACTCTTGTTAGCATGATTTGTTCACTTTAGTTTTCATGCTCAGCCATTGCACTTGACTGTTTTCACTGTGAAACCTCGTGCACTATATGTCAGGGCTTATACAACTGTCTTTAATATATACACTGGTTTGCATTCTGAAAATTTGTCTGTCACTTATTTTGCCTTACTGTGTGGGTTGTGAAGTATTTTTGTGCTCATGTTGTATATATTTTATAACGGATCGTCTGATGAGGGGCTACGCCCAAAACGTATCATTAAATGTTGCTATGGAAAACCCAAGATCTGTTATTAGCAACCAATCAGCACTGTGTGTTTATTGGATTAATCATAATGGTAATGTATCTCATGCGCAACTTCAAGTTGCAATTGCAACGTAAAGTTTGAGATATAAAATACACAGTAAAATCATATGAAAACTTTTTACATAGCAGTCTCTTCAACTTATGAAGTTGCATAAGTTGCAATGATGCATACCAGCTGATGCTGGTGGTACCAACAGTCCACCTGTACTTTATTTTTAAATCTGAAGATGGCCCAGTTTGGCCACTGGTAATAAAAAAAATTAGATGAAAATATAATCTATACTCTCTTATTCATAAAATAAAAAAAAGAAAATAAATAAAAAAAGAAAAATTGCTCTGGAGTTCTTTTGTGATCACTCATACTTTCTTTGTTGGATCTGATGCAGTTCAGTTGATTTTGTGCTTCAAAATTGATGAAATACAAGACAGGTGTGTCACTTTATCCCAGTTTCCATTTATATTGCATCTGTTACTTATTTGATTCCAACTACAGAACATATTTTTGAGAACAGCCATCATCAGATACTGTAAATACACTTCTTGCCATTAAAATTGCAACAAGGAGGACAGTAAATAACGAAATTTTACTTGTTATGTGAATACATAGTGTTAAATTTAGCGTAAAGAGGTGCCACCTCTGGCAACACTGACTCTGACCAAGTTGAGCATTTAATCACACTGAACTTGGATGACAGGGACAGATACAGGTACACCATTCCATGCTGCTTCATCCCTAGACCAGAGTCCATCAATTGTAGTGGCTGGCGCGTCATGGCTGCCAGTCTCTTGGCAATCCATGACCAATTTTTTTCAATTAGAGATCTAGAAAATGAACTGGCCAGGGAAACAGTCAAACACCCCAAGTATTGAGGTAGGTCTGGACATCATGGGCAAACATGGTGTCTTGCATCATATATTTTTTGATAAAAACATCATCGATGCATTGAAGACTGGGCACAGCCACTTGGTTCAATACATTAGAAATTAAATGTCTGCTATAGGCTATGCAAACCAGAGATGATCACGTTCTGTATCCAATGACACCACATAGCATCACGAGAGGTATGACAATGATGAACGCAATCTGGCAATGTTCATTCTCCTCGGAGCTTCCACACATGTGTCCATCATGATGCTGTGCGCAGAACTGGGACTCATCTGAAAAGAGGATGTGGTGCCGCTTCTGAGTCCAGTGTTGTCAATGGGTTCACCACGGTTGGAGCACCTCTCTCTGTTGCCATGTCAAAGGAAGCCACTACAATGGTCAATGTGCTAATGGCCCATGGAACTTTAGACATCATTGCATTGTCCAAGTGGACAAGGAAGCCTCTTTCCTAATGCTACATTTTCCTAGCTGCAGAAATTTGCTGCAATGTGGTGTGTAATACATGTGTGTGACCATGCTCTCCTCTCACACAATACAAACATGCCAGACTATTTTTCCTACAGTATGGGCAATGCAGTGCTGCTTCAGGCTCTACCTATGGAAAATGCCTGCATGCTTCTGGAGGAGTCTGCCCTCCACACAAGACTCAGTCTGTCCCACACGTTGCAGTGATTTGCTTGGTTGAAGGAGTGGGGAAGGCAAACTGAGAGCAGTAAACTCCTAAGCAAGAGCTGAAGTATGTGTCTCATGCGCAGTGGCAGCATCAGACAAGTTAATTCATCCAATCTAATTATTGCAACATTCACTAGAAATGTCACCTCATAGCTTCTCTACCTCAGAGGATGAGCAGCTTCAAGATGGTTTCCAAACAGCATATTTTGTGGTACAAGGCTGTTGCTGAGTTGAAAAACTAAATGCAAAAGGAGTTGAGTGGGCAGAAATTGGCAAAAAATTATTGAAACATGTAAGACAAAATATCTTTGATTATATCCGATGTAATATATACACTACTGGCCATTAAAATTGCTACACCAAGAAGAAATGCAGATGATAAACAGGTATTCATTGGACAAATATATTATACTACAACTGACATGTGATTACATTTTCACGCAATTTGGGTGCATAGATCCTGAGAAATCAGTACCCAGAACAACCACCTCTGGCCGTAATAACGGCCTTGATATGCCTGGGCATTGAGTCAAACAGAGCTTGGATGGCGTGTACAGGTACAGCTGCCCATGCAGCTTCAACACAATGCCACAGTTCATCAAGAGTAGTGACTGGTGTATTGTGAGGAGCCAGTTGCCAGGCCACCATTGACCAGACGTTTTCAGTTGGTGAGAGATCTGGAGAATGTGCTGGCCAGGGCAGCAGTTGAACATTTTCTGCATCCAGAAAAGCCCATACAGGACCTGCAACATGCGGTCATGCATTATCCTGCTGAAATGTAGGGTTTCGCAGGGATCGAATGAAGGGTAGAGCCACGGGTCGTAACACATCTGAAATGTAACGTCCACTGTTCAAAGTGCTGTCAATGCGAACAAGAGGTGACCGAGACGTGTAAACAATGGCACCCCATACCATCACGCTGGGTGATACGCCAGTATGGCGATGACGAATACACGCATCCAATATGCGTTCACCACGATGTCGCCAAGCACGGATGTGACCATCATGATGCTGTAAACAGAACCTGGATTCATCCAAAAAAATGACATTTTGCCATTCGTGCACCTAGGTTCATCGTTGAGTACATCATCGCAGGCACTCCTGTCTGTGATGCAGCGTCAAGGGTAACCGCAGCCATGGTCTCCGAGCTGATAGTCCACGCTGCTGCAAACATTGTCGAACTGTTCGTGCAGATGGTTGTTGTCTTGCAAACGTCCCCATCTGTTGACTCAGGGATTGAGACGTGGCTGCACGATCCGTTACAGTCATGTGGATAAGATGCCTGTCATCTCGACTGCTAGTGATATGAGGCCTTTGGGATCCAGCATGGCGTTCCGTATTACCCTCCTGAACCCACCGATTCCATATTCTGCTAACAGTCATTGGATCTCAACCAACACGAGCAGCAATGTCACAATACGATTAACTGCAATTGCGATAGGCTACAATCCGACCTCTTTCAAAGTTGGAAATGTGATGGTACACATTTCTCCTCCTTACACGAGGCATCACAACAATATTTCACCAGGCAACAACGGTCAACTGCTGTTTGTGTATGAGAAATCGGTTGGAAACTTTCCTCATGTCAGCATGTTGTAAGTGTCGTCACCGGCGCCAAACTTGTGTGAAGTCTCTGAAAAGCTAATCATTTACATATCACACTATCTTCTTCCTGTCGGTTAAATTTCGCGTCTGTAGCACATCATCTTCATGGTGTACAAATTTTAATGGCCAGTGGTGTATCTACACAGATTTGTATCTAGCCTTTAACCACAGTTATAATGAGCTCGATGATGATGTTATTGTGATGAGTAATGTGAACAAAATTTAAAATTCGTCTCATTGAAGAAGTTGGTGAATCCACTCCTCACAGTGAATCCCTTAGCTTTGGATTAAACACTAACACCTGCCAAGGGTATCATGTTATCCTTGGACAGTTCATTAATTTCTGATCATTTCTCCATATTGTCGAGCAACTGTTTTGTTACTAAAATGTTATACATGTGTTCTGCTTCATGAAGGAAGAACATCTGTGTGACTGCTTTACACTTCCTGAATACTCTTCCCGATAATATACAGTCTTCCTCCTCTTCCCTAACTTCCCTGAACTTTCAGAGTGCCAAAATTAATAGGTGTTTAGTTGGATAACTGCGTGCATGTTTTGCCTTTGCTGCTTCCCTAACTAGTCACGCTGCACTGCACCATGCCTATAATAGCAAAATGTTCCTCGCAGAGTGCTGGAACTTGTGCTGTGCTAATGAACTACATAATACTCATATGGAGGAAACTGTATGGGGGAAACTGTAGCACTTGCCAACTTCCAACAAACTGTTAAAAAAAACACAATCACCTTCCTGAAACTTTTTCTTGCTTTGTCCTCGAAGAAAGTACAATGGGAAAAGGCTTGTCACTTACTACATTTCGAATGATTACTTCACTGTCACTACGTCTATTAGGCAGAAAGTTTCCACACACTATCAATATGTACTACTGAAGCCAACCATAAAATTATGTTATTGTATGACACGCAGTTTAGGAGATACAGCATGATAAATATGAAGTAGCACAAGAAATGAACTTTTCTTAAACTCATAAATATGTCTCCATTTCAAGAGCACAAAATTTTTGTTGAATTAAAAAAGACTGTCAGAAGTACTTCTTCTATCACCCTCATCATGTACAGTTGTCCAATTATAAAAAAACACCATTTTTATTTTTATATTGTGATGCACGACACCCCGCACCTAGGAAAACACTTAATGTAGTGTCCTGCGGCCCGCAAAACACGCAAGTATATTCTGCAGCATGCTGTGATAAATTTTCATACGTCAAAGGAAGCCACTACAATGCCACACGTGAAAGGAAGCCACTACAATGGTCAGTGTGCTAATGGTCCACAGTACTTTATATATCATTGCATTGTCCAAGTGGACACTTGTCTTGCTGCAAAGAAGTCCTTTTCCTTACTCAAGTCACATTCTGGGCTCTACCAGTCAGTCTGCATAGCTGAGAGAACAATATGGCTGTCCTCTCCAACACTTGTTGCTATTGTTGTTTTTGTTGTTGTCATTTAGGGTGATCACTGTAATGGCTATCAGTGCCCTTACAATTAATGCATGAAAGGAGACATGTTAAAAAGTGACTTAAGATCACACATGCAATTTCCCACTCCTCTTCACATTAGCACACACAGTCACTCTATGACATCTGGATAAGCCTGTCATTTCCTACCTACATCAGGCAATAGTCTGTGGGGCCATTGAGGTCCTGTGTGGCATTAATATAGTCCTGAACACACTGATTCCACATTCACATCACAGTCATGCAATTCTGTCCAAAATGAGCAGCAGTATTGCACAACTGTAAACTGCAGTCTAAATAGGCCTCAATCTTGCTGCCGTCCAACTCTGACACATGACAGTTGATATTTGCCCTTTTTGCAAAAGGTGTACCATGATGATCTCACAAACAACCAACATTTAAATGTGATTTCTGAATACAAAACCTGCTGTGTAATCTTTGCTTATATATAGAATAATAGAATATAGATGTCGCTTCTACTACCTGCTTTGTGTGGTTGTGCTGAAATTATAATTCTTTAGATACACTAGCATGTAGCAGATTTCATGCCAATTTAATTGACTGTGAAAGAATAAATAAATGAAATGAATGACAGCTTTAGTTTATCTACCAAAAGAAGGCATTGATCAGCTGACAATGTCGAAGGAAACTTCCATCAAATATACAAACAAACTTAATAATCTGACATGACTGACACTCATGAATATTTTGTTTACCGCCATGAACATTAATATATACATTTTCTACTAATATTGATTGAAATACGCTAACAAATGAAGTAGATTCAAACTGTCTGTGTGACAGATCAGTACAAAAATTTATGATGCGTCAGACTCCTTGTCTTTTTCAGGTACTCTTCAGTGTTTGCATAGAGGCCAACACTTCACACACACACACACACACACACACCTACCTACAAAACATCAATGTTTCAGTCACCTCGATTTACATAAAATCAATGCATTTTGCACATAAAACAATTGAGTATCTCTACTGAGATTTCGAATCTTGTGTCGCATCCCCAAACTTTAAATTGCCATAGTTTTTCTCATATAGTTTCTTAACATTTTATGGATGATATTGCCTCAGTTATTATCAAGGTTAACTACTTTAAATCAGGTTCATGTGCTGTCATGCCTGTCACTTTCCTCTTGACAAGCTGATCTTAATGTAATTCGGAAGTGTCAGTTTCTTAATCACCAGCAGTGGTGTTTTTTATTATTGTTATTTTTATTTAGGGGCACAAAAGCAATTAGGGTCATACGCACCCATGCATAACAGTAATACAGCTAAAAACAGGGATTTGGAGAAGGTCCATAAAATACGACATAGAGAAACAGAGGTGCTGAACTAAAGATTAAATGTCCTTCGCCATATTGCTATGACAGATAAAAAGTAAAATGCAGTTGACAGCCCACGCATTGTTCACTAAAATGGCCGATTTCTCAGCCAGCAAACATAAATGAGAACGTAAGTGGTTAAAAAAAGGGCATTCTGTCAAGAAATGGCAAACCGGCAGAGCATAATATGGTGGGGAAGAACCACTTAACAAATGCCAACGGCTAAAAAGACAGTGCCCAATACGCAGCCTAGCTAAAATGATCTCCCCGTCATCCAAGCCGCTGTGAGAGGTGTAATTCCCCGGAGCTTGTTCCCATGAAGGAAGGACCGAGATCACTGGAGGGAATGGAAGAACTCACAGGCCAATGTGCGAGAACTGGAGTCTTGGCAGCTGCATCAGTGGCCTTATTTCCCATCAGACCAATGTGAACAGGAACACACATAAACATCACTATGGCTCCATCACGACTGAGCAAATGACAACTTTCCTGGACCTGTTTCACTAAGGGAGGCTCTGAAGGGCACTGAGAGAGGCGGAGCAGATAATGCAGTTGAAAAGCCTGTGTCGCAGGATGTACTGCGTGACCTGATACAGGACAAAGGGCTCTGCTGTAAATACTGAGCAGTGTTCCAGAAGCCAAAACCAAAAAATGTCAGTGCCAATGATGAAGGCACACCCAACACCACGGTCAGTCAAAGAGCCATCAGTGTACACAAAGATACTATCGTGAAGTTCCGCAAGAAGGTTGTGAAACTTACGGTGATAGAGTGAGGCTGGAGAAGTGTCTATAGGAAGTGAATGAAAGCCAACGTGAACATGGACCGCTGCACGAAGTCAAGATTGTGAAGGGTTCATACCCATTTGGAAAGTGGTAGGTAGCATGAAGTTAAGGTGCTGGAGCAAGAGCCAAAAGTGAAATCCAGGAGATAACAGAGAAGCGGGGTGCACCCCATACTGGTGATCAAAGAAGTCATCAAAAGAGGAGGCGTAGGATGGGTGGCTAGGCATGGCAGACACACGGCATGCGTATCTGCTGAGGAGAATGTCACGGCGGTATGATAGTGATAGTTTGGCAGCTTTAGCATACAGACTCTCGACCGGGCTAGTGTAAATGGGGCCAGCGCATTGGCCAAATGGATGCCATGGTAGTGGATAGTATTGAGACGGCGTAAGATGGACAGCTGTGCTGATGCATAAATGAGACACCCATAATAAAGTTTTGAATGGACAAGGAACTGATACAAACACAGGAGGGTGGTCCGATCCACTCCCCAGGGTGTACTGCTCCACAGGAAGTCTGCTGAGGGCACGCAGGACATTGAGGGACTACATACAGTGGGCGGCCAGGTAAGACACGTGAGAAGACCAAGAAAGTTTCCTATCCAGAATGAGCCCCAGGAATTTCGTAGTTTCAATGAATGGTAGAGCAACATGCCCAAGATGTAAAGACGGTGGAAGAAACCAATTGTACCCCCAGAAACTCATACACATGGTTTTGTCAGTGGAAAAATGAAAGCCACTATCAATGCTCCATGAGTAAAGATGATTGAGACAGTGCTGAAGATGCTGCTCAAGGAGACAAGTCCATGGAGAACTGCAATAGATCGGCAAAATCATAAATGAAAAGGGACCCAGAGATGTCCGGTGGTAGACAGGTCATTATAGGGTTAATGGTGATAGCAAAGAGGATAACATTGAGGACGGAACCCTGAGGCACGCCTTTTTCCTGTACAAAGGTGTCCGATGAGGCAGAACTCACAAGTATCTTGAAAACTCGGTCTTTCAAAAATTCCTGAAGGAATGGGGCATGCGGCCATGGAAGTCCCATGTGTAGAGTGTACAGAGGACACCAGTCCTCCAGCAGGTGTTTTAGGCTTTCTCGAAATCGAAAAACACAGCCACATTCTGGTATCTCTGCAGAAAACCATTCACGACATTGATGGCAAAGTGACGAGATGGTCAACTGCAGAACGGTGCGCTCTAAATCCACAATGCGCATTGGTTAGTAAATTGCGAGACTCAAGCCACCATACCAGCTGGGCATGAATCATACGTTCCATCGCCTTGCAAACAAAGCTGGTGAGAGAAATGGGGTGATAACTAGAAGGAAGGTGTTTATCCTTATCGGATTTAAGTTACGGGTATGACACTGGCTTCACTCAAGCGTCTGGGAATGTGCCCTCTGCCCAGATGCAATTGTGTGTATGAAGGAGAAAGTGGTTGCCCACAAGAGAAAGGTTCTGCAACATCTGAATACGATCATCATCTGGCCCTGGAGCAGAAGACTGGAATGAAGTGAGAGCATGATCTAGCTCCATCATAGTAAAGGCGGCATTGTAGCACTCGTGATTCTGAGAAGAGAAGGGTATCACCTGAGCCGCCTCTGCTCATTTCCCCAATAGAGGAAGGCAGGGTGACAGTGGGTAGAGCTTGAAATCTCTGCAAAATAGTGGTTCAAGGTGCTGGATGTAGCAACAGGGTCCACTATGACATCATCTGCTACTGTCAGGCCGAAAATTGGGGAATGGACCTTGGCCTCAGAAAGCCGTTGGATGTTAGCCCACATGATGAAATAGGGTTCAAATGGCTCTGAGCACTATGGGACTTAACATCTGAGGTCATCAGTTCCCTAGAACTTAGAACTACTTAAACCTAACTAGCCTAAGGATATGACACACATTTATGCCGGAGGCAGGATTCGATCCTGCAACCATAGCGGCCACACGGTTCCAGACTGAAGCGCCTAGAATCGCTTGGCCACACTGGCCAGCTATGAAAGAGGGAGTAGAACTGTTAAAAGAACTAGTAAAGGAAATCCAGATAACTTTTTTCCTATCCTGAAGAATGTGATGACAATGTGCATGCAACTGTTTATAACGAATGCAGTTTGCCATCATAGGATGACAGCTAAAAATGCAGAGAGCACGTCTCCGCATGTGAATAGTGTCACAGCATGCCTCAGTCCACCAAAGGACCAGGACATGGTATGGTAAAGAGGAAAGGAATGGAATGTTCTGCAGTGGTAACGATAACATTTGTAAGATATTATACCTGGTCATCACAAATGGACAAAAGTTGTTTGTTGAAGGTCACCACGGAGGAGTAAAGCCTCCAGTTGGCCTTAGAAAGCTGCCATTTGTGTGGCACACGGGAAATGGTCGCTCCAGTACATGTCAGAGAGAACAGACAGCTCGAGACGATGGACAAGCTGGGCAGTGCAGAAGGAGAGGTCCAAATGGGAACAAGTGTGCATGGAATCTGAGAGGAATGTAAGTGCTCCTGTGTTCAGGCAGATGAGGTTAAATTGATTGAGAAGTTCAGCCAAGACAGCACGTCGAAACAGCGGAGAGGGGTGAGGGAGTTGCCCAATAAACAGTAGGAAGTCTGCCCTGGAGACAACAAATGACGGAGTGATGTAAATGGTACAAAGGGAAAAGGTCAAGTGAGGAAGGAAAATGCAGACTTCGCCATCTTGAAGCCGGGTAGTCAGGGAGATGAGTTGACTATGAACATCATCCTGGATGAGCAGCATGACTCCCACATGAGATGGAAAGCTGTCCTCGGGGGGAAGGTCAAAGTGGATTGTGAAGAAATGCGAGAGCTAAAAGCAGTCATGAGGACATAATTTTGTGTCCTGGAGGCAGAGAACAAGCAGATGCTGTGATTCCAAGAGCAGCCATAATTTTTTGGACCAAAGGATGCAAACGTTCCATTGGAGGAGAGTCATGACGAGGAAAAGGGAGGAGGGAAAAAATGAAGTGATGTTACCTCGGTGGCTGATGAGTGCCAGCCTTCGAAGACTCACTGCTACAGGGCTCAGAGGCTGGAGGATCCTGCTCCATGAGCTCTACAGAGGCGTTAGCATTCTCTTTCTGTGCGTCTGTGGACACCAGGGCAGAAAAACAGTTGGGGGTGTGCACTGGTGACATGGAGGTCTGATGGGCGAAGATATCACGTGGTGCCATTGTCAAAGAGGATCTGTGAGTTGGCGAGGAAGACCATTTGCCTTTGCTTGGTTTTTGGAACCTTTCCGGATGGAAGAGGAAGACTCAGATGTTTGTTGGCTGGAGGGACTTAAGAAGTCTTCACAGGAGTATTCCTTCTGTCCTTTCCCGCTTGCCGGTTGTGTGGCAGGTGACTTTGCCCCACAAGATAAAAGTTTGGTGGTTTGTTGCACAGCTGGAGGAGGAGGCTGGGATGGATGCTACCATGACACTGGGTGATTTTACAGCCACGGTGCTGAATTTGGGGTCAAATGTCTGCATGGCTATGTCCTTCAAGGAATGAGATGTAGCAGGAACAGTACTGTAAGGGCCAGATGGTAGAACACAGGGTTTCCGACTAGCCAACAACTTGTGAGCGACTGGGTAAGGCAGTTTTTCCTTCACCCACAATCACCCTCATGAGCATCCCTACCATAGGTTGCACATTTGGCCAGGTGTCAACAGGACATTCAAGTGTAGTTGTAACAATGACACTGGCAACAGTGCATCGGGTTTGGAATGTATGGTTGGACTGTGATAACTTCATAGCGTGCTTTAATTTTTGATGGAAGCACCACTGTATCGAAAGCAAGAAAAAGAGTGAGGGTGGGCACTAAGGATGCATCTACTTTTTGATTACCTGATGCACTGCAGTGATACCCTGATCAGAGAGGTATGTTTGGACTTCTGCCTCAGTCAGACCATCAAGCAGTTTACTGTAAATAACATCACGCAAAGAATTCAGCATTCGATTGGCCTCGACATGAACAGTATAGGCGTGGAAAAGTAAAGCTGCAAGCAGTTGTTGTGCGTGAAAATCAGAAGTAGTCTCCAAAAGCACAGTGTCACTGTGTAAATGAGAGCAGGATTTCACAGGGCTGACAATTGCATCAATACCTTTCTAGATAATAAATGGATTTACCAAAGCAAAGGACTGACAGTCTTCAGTAAGTGAAACCATGAGGAACCGTGGGGCAGCTGGGAGGGTTGCTGAATCTGTAGCCTCATTCCATTTATGTTTAGTGGACATTGACTGCAAAGAAGATGATTGGCTCACTGTGAGAAAATCCCCGATGATTGCCAGTGTCTCCAAGTGGCGCTCCTTCCAAATTGGTGGGGCCCCTCAGAGGGGGTGCACCTGTCTCAGGTGACTGTTCACACCTCCCGAACCCTTGGCAGAAGGACCCATTGACAATTTGGGAAGGTAGCAGCTCAGGCAATCACCCCTCCCTGGGCCTGGCCTGTACCAGAGGGTTTGTACAAACCCTACCTGTTGAGCCCGGGCTGGGAATTATGTGTTGCCCATTCACCTGTTATACATCAAACGCATGGACCAGACTTCAGAAGCATACAGGGAGGAAGAGGAAAATAATGAACCTCAAGCACCGAAGCAGAGGAAGAATAGGAGAACAACAACGAAGGAACAAAAAACAGTGGAGAGACTGTTCTGACGCAGGTCATGTTTCCAAAAATCATTCCAGACATGTCTCCCAAGGAAGGGGAGAAAGAATAGCAGGAGGACAGATCTGCAGCACAGAAGGGAAAAGATGCTGCAAAGGCTGGGCCCTGTGTTAGCCAAGCACGAACCTGCCAAAGAGTAGCAAGCCCCCTGGGGGACCAGCAATGGTGTAAGGATACTTGTGTCTCAGTATTGAGAGCTCTAGCAACTGAACAGTTATTAAAAGACTGCTTGTTCTTCTAGGTTCCTGAAAATTCTTGGATTCTGTTAACCCAGAAGAAATTCCTGTACCTGTGAAAATAGAACAGATTACTGCATCTTGCAAAGCAGTGCTAGGAACATCATTTTGGATCAGGACATGAAATATATCCTCCCCATTTCCTGTTTGATATGTTTCACAGCTGACAGGCTGGTTAAAAGGATATATCATATATGTTCTCTGCTGCTCCCATGATAAGGGAAAAGCAGTGGATCACAAAACATATTATTTTCATCTACCAAAAACTATTGGTATCCTCAGTGGGAAGTGCAATATCCTAATTCCCCTACCAGGCCTGTTAGTTATAATGAAGAATTAGCAGTACCAGTGACTACTGAGAATGTGGTGGTGATTAAAGATGAATACAGCGAGGAACACACAGGAGACCAAGTAGGAATCTCCTTTGAAAAACAAGACCACGCCGTTGGCAAAAAAACAGTCTATGAGGAATTAATTTTTGCCTGGGTACAAGAATTAAGATCATTAACTTAACAGAAGATGAGAAAAGGAAGAGAGGATGCACTCATTTATACCAAAGACATTTAGACCTCAGATCAGAAAGAGTCAAGGCAAACATAAAAAGATACTAGTTAATGATGAAGAAATTAAAAAAGCTTGTGTGCAGTACAAATTTAGAAAGGTAACAATACTAAAAATAGGAGAAATCAGAAACTCTTTGCTACTATGGTTTTTTAGTCAAATTATGACCGCAAATGTGAAATAAACATATCCATTCCCAGTGATGGTCCTTACTTGGACCAGACCAGCCTTATGTGACAGAAATTCTCCAGCACGGCACTGCTGTCAGCTGTTGAAGGTGGTGATTGTGCTTTGCAAGGCAACAGCTGAATAGGAACAAAGAATGATTCATTTTCTATGGAGCATGAGAAGAGCACCCATCAAAATCTGCAGGGAAATGATGCCCACATATGAGGAAACGTGTCTCATTTTTAGAATGTGGGATGGTGGTATATTGAGTTCGCAAAAGGCCGCGAAGTGTTGCACGACAATGAGCATTCAGAGAGGCTGCATATTTATCGCTGGGAGAGTCTGGACCATCCACTGTGCAGTCCACAACTTGCCCCTAGTGATTTCTATGTTTTTTATCAGCTGAAGAAGTTACTGGCAGGACAGCGATTCACGTACTATCAAGATGTGATGCCAAGACAGCTGTCTGACGGCAGTTCCACAATCAGCTGGACTAATTCTACCACAGGGGCATCTCAAGTTTAGTGCTAAGGTGGGACAAATGCCTGAACCTGTGTGAGGACTATGTGCAAAAATAGTGTAAGGTATACAGAAGAGAGTGTATATTTGTAACTATCTGTACGTACCTTATTTCAGCTAATAAAAAATAGGGGCAAAGGTTTTCTGATGCACCCTCATATATGTTCATGCTGCAGATTTA
Organism: Schistocerca americana; assembly: GCF_021461395.2. Classification (NCBI taxonomy): domain Eukaryota; kingdom Metazoa; phylum Arthropoda; class Insecta; order Orthoptera; family Acrididae; genus Schistocerca; species Schistocerca americana. The sequence continues at coordinate 305,535,009 of NC_060120.1, read as the reverse complement.
TGTAACAGTTACTACAGTTTGTTTTGTGAATAAGGCTCTCATATTGCAGACAAGATGGAATACCTGTTATAGAGATAAACAAACAATGTATGAGGTCTGTTCAAAAAAATCTGGAACATTCGTAATTTCATGCCAATGGTGTGTTCGAAGGAAATGTGGTTGGCACCCCTGCACACGCCTGTGTTTAATGTGTAAACACTGGAAGATTCAATGTTGCATGTCCATTAGTTATTGCTCAGTGCTGTATTGAGTAGAATGTCATGTCACACAGTTTGCGAATTTTGAGACAGCACAGTTTGAGAAGTAATGCGTTTGCACTCAATTTTTCTTGAAACTCAAGAAAATCTTTACAGAGACACATCAAATGATGCAGAAAGCCAACAGTGATGAGTGTTTAAGCCATGCTCAGTGTTACAAATAGTTCAAATGGTTTAAAAATAACTGGCCGGAAATTAAAGGAGACCCTCATTCAGAATGCCCTTCGACGTCTTCTGACGATGCTCACGTTAGGAATGCCAATGAAATTGTGCATGCCAATGAAAAACTGACTGTCCGAGAGATTGCAGCGAAATGTACCTGTAAAATTCCAGCTGGATCATGTCATGAAATCCTGACAGCATCTCGGAATGCACTGTGTCATTGCCAAGTTCGTCCCACGGCTCACGAGTCAAGACCAGAAAGACCTTCGCCTCACAATGTGTAAAGAGCTTTTGTATCATGCAAATGAGAATGAGATGTGATGTGATGATACATGGGCCTACAGTTATGATGTTGAGACCGAGGTTCAATCTTCATGAAGGGTCGGGAAACGTTCTCCAAAACTGAAAAAAGCTCATCAGGTCAGGTCATATGTTAAAGCCATGCTGGGGGACAAACTGTCCATCAATGGTTGTATCGGGATGTGTTGAGATGCCTGTGAGAAAACGTGAGGAGGAAATGATCTAAAATGTGGCGGACAATTGGCTCTTGCATCACAATAACGCACCTGCACATTCATCCCTGATGTTATGTGACTATTGCACTAAAAATGAAATCACTGGGCTGCCTCATTCTCCATACTCTTCAGACCTGGCACATCTGGACTTTTTTATTTCCAAAGTTGACAACCCCATTGAAAGGGAGAAGATTTGCAATGATAACCAGAAAAATAAAATTCACAGATGGTGCTTTGCGCAATCCACTAGGAAAAGTACCAAGATTGCTTCCGGAAGTGGAAACTGTGTTGGGAGCAGGGTACCTAGCATGGAGGAGAGTATTGCAAAGACCATTCATGATAAGTAAAAGGTAATCGCAGAAAAAATCTGTGGACAAAGTTCTGTAATTTTTTGAAGGGACCTCATGCATGTGACACTCTGTCTCTAACAACTTTGAGTGCAGTGTGACATGGCATACTTCCACTACATAAAATATATTTAGTTGAGGTTGGAAACAGATATGACTCTGTTTTCAGCATTAAAAATAAATTCAGAACATTCAATTGATGGACGCTACCAGTTAAGAACAAGGTGCAAGGTAACACTGTACATATTTCCAGTGAGAGTCTGTTGCAATTGCTCCAGAGTTGGAGACCCAGGCCAACAGTCCAGGAGAAAACTGTGGCAAGATATGTTTGTAGCAATTCCACTCCACAGCATCTTGAATTCTGGACATAATACACTGTACAAATTTTGTCCTATCTCACACTGGAACAAACAAAACACAATATCAGCAATATGAATTATGAATGACAGTTACAGATACACAAGTTTCTGATATGGTGAATTACCACAATTAAAGATGTAACTGGAAAGATTGAGGGAGTGTCATATGTTGAACTAGCCAACTGACAAAATACTTATTGTATAAACTCACAAGCTGACAAGACCACAAGCCCAAGATAACAGGCCAAAAATACCAGACCAGAATGAGTTTCCACAACTGTCAGTTCATAACCAAAAAAGAGCGTACTCTAGGTACGGGAAAAGGTGTAGTCAAACATCAAACAATGGAGAATCCAGGATGGAATGTAACAGTATTGTGAAAAGGAAAGTTGCCACTCACCATATTATGGAGATGCTGAGTCGCAGACAGGCACAACAAAAAGACTGCCACAAATATAGCTTTCAGCCAGTAAGGCTTTCATCAAAATTAAGACAACAAACACAACGATACACACTCACGCAAATGCAACTCTCCCCACACATGACTGCAGTCTTAGGCAACTGAGGCCACACTGTGAGCAGCAGCACCAGTGCATGATGGGATGGTGACTGGATGGGGGTAAGGAGTAGGCTGGGGTGGGGAGGGGAGCGATAGTAGCGTATCCCCCACCCCTCCCCACTGCCCTCCATCTAACCTCCCGACTGCACCCTCTTTCCACCCTGGCCCTGCGCACTCCCCAAGAACACGTAACTGTCCACCACCCCTACCCTACTATCGCTCCCCTCCCCACCCCAGCCTATTCCTTAACCCAACCCAATTGCTTCTCCCATCATGCACTGGTGCTGCTGCTCGCAGTGCGGCCTCAGTTACCTGAGACTGCAGTCGTGTGTGTGAGTTGCGTTTGCGTGCATGTGTATGTCTGTTTGTCACCTAATTTTGACGAAGGCCTTACTGGCCGAAAGCTACATTTGTGGCAGTCTTTGTCCTGTGATAGCAACCACCGAGTTTCACAAGCAAAATGTTGACAGATTGATTCAGGACAGTCGTCATATCACTCAGAGAGAAACTGCAAGTGCAATCGGCATTTCACAAGAACATGTGGGTCACATTATTGCTTTACTTGGCTATCAGAAGATCTGTGCGTGATGGGTATCGCGGATGCTGACTCCTGAAATGAAAGTGCCCAGACTTGAAATTTGCCAGGAACTCCTCTTGCATTATGAGAATGAAGGTGACGCCTTTCTCCACTCAACTGTGACAGGAGATGAAATGTGGGTACACCATTACGTTGAGAGAACTGTGAGACTGTGGTTGCAGAAACAAAGTGTTGACTTCTTCCGTGACGGCTTCAGAAAACTTGTTCATTGTTGGCAGAAATGTATCCAATTGGCTGGTGATTATGTGGAAAAGTGAATATTGGTAAGTAAAGATCACATTCTAAGGATTATTTCTGCATTTGATTTATTAAAATATTCCCATCAAAACCCAATTAATGAAGGTGGAGACATTACTTTTCATTCAATCCTCGTAAAACATCCAACATTCCACATAACACCTTCACACTATGTTTTCTTCCTTCTGTTTTCCTTTTCTAGAAAAACTTACCCCCGAGCTGAGCACTGCACAGTACTACCACCTCTTCCACTTTCACCACAAGCTCAACATCTCACTCATTATAGAGGGATGCTGACTCAGTTTTTCATGACAGTAAATGGGAAGTTGCGCTACAGAAAATGGCCCACAGACCACCAGTGTGTGTGTGTGTGTGTGTGTGTGTGTGTGTGTGCAGTGAGTGAAGTGTCATGAAACAATGTGTCTATAGCACGTGCAGTGACTGATAGTGAGATATGAGTGAACAGTGTGGCATTATATTATTTAATAAGTAATTTGTAAAAAAGTATTGTATATCAGGAGTAAATCTAATGATTGTCTCTAACTAGTCTGTAATTGTATATGCATAAAAATCAGCTTATTTTAAATTAGTCTAAACCTGTAAATACTTTGACATGTCCTACATCCTTCTAAACAGAGATCTACAAATGAATAAAGCTACTACTACTACTACTACTACTACTAGAAAGCACACTGCATGTGGCAGAGGTTGGGGGGGGGGGGGGGAGGGGAATAGGAAGGTCACAAAATAAAAAGATATAAAAAACTAAAAGGGAATGAAGAAAGGAATAGTCACTGAAATGCTGAGGCCAAAGAAAATTTAAGAAAATAATTAACATAAATTAAGGCTAAGTGAGTGGTGAGAACCAAGGATATGTTGTAATGTAAGTTCCCACCTGCGGAGTTCTGAGAAACTAGAGTCTGGGGGAAAAAATCCAGATGGCATGTGTAGTGAAACTGGCACTGAGGTCATGACTATCATGTTGAAGAGCATGCTCTGCAAATGGACATTATGAGTTGCCAGTATAGACCCTCTGTCTACACCTAATTAGTTAGGATGAATATTGTGTTGTCTATATTAATTGTTTATTATGCTCTGTGATCACACAAGTTGAAAAGCATGCAAGCCAGATACCTTATATAGCAATTAATATTCTGTTGTTGGAGATTTGCTTCCTACTTCCTTGGATGTTGGATGCTAGGCATCCCTTTGTAAATACAACATTCATGTTTGTGATGAGGAAAAACTGAAAAAAAAATGCTCATTTTATTGGTGATGAGGTAAACTACGGCTTTATGCCATTCACTGACTGTCTTGTCTCACAGTGGGATAAATGTGTTAATAGTTATGGTGATTACTATTGAAATAATAAACAGTTTACTTACTTTTTTTCTGTCTGACTCATTTTCATTTCACTGCCTCTTATATGTGCGTTTATTATCTATTTCATGTAGTGTTGTTCGTGTTACTTGTTTTAGGGATTACATCCTGTGGTCACACATGTTGCAAAGTGTGCAAGCCAACTCCCTAGTACAGGAATGAATATTCTGTGGTTGGAGGTTCACTTCCTGCTAGCTTAGATCGTGGGCACTAGACTTGCTTCAGTGACTACACCACCACATGCATGCAATTTGATTTGATTGTTTGAAAAAGTCACATCACATCAAACTGATCGATCAAGTCTTTTCAACAAAAGTATCAGGTGTAGACACAGATCCAGACTTACTCAGAGTTGCCACCTAAAAAATGACTCACAATCCATGTGGCTTACCTAACAATAATTCACAATGCACGTCTGATGAGCAACGTATGAAATGATACCCACGAGATTTACTTGCCAAGAGTGTATCTGGCAATGACAGATGTTCACTCTCCCATGTCAATAAAGGAACAAATGTGACAGTTTTTTGAGGAAGAAATACAATAGCATCTATCAATGACATCAATCAATTTCAACTGGAACATTACATTAGGAGTATGGTGCATTTTATAATTTCCATTCTATGAATGACATTCAGCAGTTGTTTGTTGGGCGGTGTACCTTGGTATATCAACAACATTAATAGCATTTTCCTCACTGTGCAGGGATAACTACTCTGAAGTGCCAATATACCACACATGAAACACATCAGCAAACAAATTTCAGCACTGCAAACATTGCAGGACATTCTAGCTTGCATTTTACTGAAATGTTAGGCTGTATGTATGCAATATGCCCAAACAATGCAAGATGCTTATATTTGGAATTACTGTTAATTAATGCAAGTGTATTGTCAGCCTTCCATGAATTAAGAACTTATCATTATATTCACCAAGAATTAATTTTTTTTTAAAACAATACGCACTGGGACCCTTCACGCACTGACGCTTTGAATGTTGCTCAGCCACAGTAAATACACGTTTCTTGACAATGTGCTTCCCATCCAATCCAAAATATCTTTGGGAAAAGAACAAAAACTAAATCGGTGAAAACATTCTACACTGTGAGTGTTGAGCTCCGAATCACAATTCAGACATACATTTAACACCAAACATTTACAGTTAGGCACCTGTTCTGGTTGAGAACATTGTTTGGCAATGGCTAACAAAGTGCAGCAACTGCAGTGCCGAATCAATCTCCAAATGACTTTTTCGATCTTCATTTGCAATGAGAAACACAATTCAATGTCGATGAATTGTATACATTCCTTTTAAGGATTTTTCCAAAATTTGTTCTGTAACAACATGTAGGGCATGACAGAAGTATGCAAGCAATTGCATGCCAAAGGGGCAGATTGAATTTCCTAGATGTGACTGCAGGCACAAGCAAACTTTTCTCATTCCACTTATTTCAGTACCATACAATCATGAAAAAATATTACATTGGAAGTGGCGTCATCTGGAATTGCTGCATCTCTTTTGGATGGTAGCCAAAAAGTGCTTTCACCATTGAAATTGCTGTTGCATATGGAGAGCCCTGAGATAGTAACTTGCAATGTCAACAAAAATGCTGGTATGGGTAAAGAACTCGAATCATGTCAACTCATTATATGGGATGAATGTACTAAGGCACACAAAAAGGCACTGGAAGTGCTTCATTGTACACTCAAAGATTTGAGAGCAAATTAACAGTTCTTCAGTGGCATACACATTTTATTGTCTGGAGACTTTGACAAACTCTACCAGTTATCCACATTCAGAACTCACTGGTGAATGTACTACACATGTCAAATCATCAGTTTTATGGTGGTATGGATAGAAATTGACTTTGAAGGTCAATATGCATGTACAACTACAACATGATCCACCTACCGAAAGCTTCACAAAACAATTGTTGGATACTGGGAATAGGAATACAGCAATTGATGAATCCACACAATGTACCACATTGCTAACAAACTTCTGTAAAGTTAATGCAGCCACAAATAAATTGATTCACAAAGTTTTCCCAAATATCACAAAGAATTACAAAAATCATACGTGGCTCAGTGCGCCTATTATAGCAGCCAAAAATTACGGTGTCAATGCCATCAATTTCACAATTCAAAATGAAATACCGGGTTATGCAATAACGTATAAATCCAAAGACAGTATAATGAATCAAGATGAAGTTGTCAATTATCCAGTTAAATTCAAGTTTTAACATTGAAAACTGCTGTGCTATCATTCTTCTCTAAACATAAATTCATCATGACTTCACCGTCGTACCAGGCTTTCAGTGAAAAATATGGTGAACAGCGTCATTGAAGCTACAGTTTTAAACAGAAAATTTACAGAATAAGATGCACTGTTGCCTTGCATCCCAACACTACTGCAATTCAAATTCAAAAATTGGCAGTTTCTGGTGTGATTAGCATTTTCAATGATGATCAACAAAGTACAGGGGCAACTGTTCCAGGTGTGTGGACTAAATCTGGCAAATCCACAATTCTCACATGGACAGCTGTATGTGGCCTGATAACACATTTGAAAATCTTCTGATTTATTCATGTTCACAACAGAAGAAAAACAAAAAAATTGTACATCCAAAAGGACTACAGTAAACAGAACTTATACACACTTTTTCTTTGAGTGATATTCCAACACATGCCTGGTATTTGCCAGTAGAATATAAAGCATTGTGTATTTATCTAGGTGCAATGAGAACACCATCTAATGAGCTATTACTTGAAGCACTGCACCCTCCATTGCACATCAATATTAATGGATAATACCAGAGAATTACTAAAGAATGCTATGCTTGATGAACAAAATGGCACCCCGTCTAGTGCCGAATTATGCAGAGATTCAAAATCTTCCAAATAAGACATTAACAAAAATATCATGCTATGAGTATGAGTTGAACCAATTATTGGCACCACCTAAAGGTGTCGATGTTACACGACAATGTAACAACATGTGACCATGGCAATGGAAAGTTTACACCACTTGACAGAGGCAGCTCCTGACAGAATAATATTTACAGGTGGAACAAAAAATACAGGGCTATTATAATTAAACTTTCGCCAATTGAGAGGGCTCCTTAAAAATGAGTGATTGTAGGACAATGAAACTTCATGGAAACATTTGTAAGAACACAGGGAAAACAAACAATGAAAAAAAAAAAAACATTAGAAACACATTTTAATTTCCATTTGAGGGGGTACCGCATAAGTTCCAGGTTAAAAAATGGATCACTGTGATGACCATCTGCATCCACAACAACCTGGAACCACATTAGAGATTGCTCTACTGAGGCCCAAAACATCTCAGGTGGGATGCTGGCTATCTCCCTTGCTATGCTCATCTTCAACCTCCAACATGCGTTGGTGTCCCACTCATAAACACTGTCCTTCACATAAACCCACAGTCAGAAATCACAAGGTTTCAGATCTGCTGATCTTGGAAGCCTCACAGTTCGTAATGATTGGCCAATGATTTAGTTTTCTCCAAATGTGTTAAGGAGTATTCAGGTAACCTCATGAGCAATGTGTGTCGATACTCATCAAGAGCAGTAGCACTATTTCCGTTGTTTTGATAAACCAGCTTTACAAGTAAATCCCCACTCACCTTATTCAGACCTACGTTGACTCTCTGCAACTGTAATGCACGCTTACGCCTGTGTTTCAACCCTACATCATCATACCAGTATCGATGCCTAAAGGCAAGCCATCACACTAAAATTATTAACAATGCAAACCCTGCAGCACATAGACTGATCATCATTCTCATAAAGCTGGGTACCCAAATGGTAAATGGTTTTCAACCTCCACTGGGTCAAGTAGCAGAAGATTAATTATAACCATCCTGTGCTATGGGCAACACCTTTGCAGACATAGACTCCACCACAGGAGATGCAGGAGAATTTAAAGTGCTCAAAGAAAGATCAAATATGACCCCAGCATTTACAGCAATCTTGTTGGTGCTGAAACACGCTTCTCAAAATGTTGATCTGAAAACAATTAAACAGTTGAAGTCTTCAGCAACATTGCATTTATTGAAATACCACAGCAAACAATGCCATAACAACTCTCAGACATAAAAATAAACAATGTCATAACAACTCCCTGATGTACAAATAAACCATTCAGTAAGTGGTGTACATGTAAGAGAGGAACAATGAAGTTATTTTTATGTGGGTAGAAGGGCACTGTGGTCTTCATGGGAATGAAATGGCTAATAAGTTAGTGAAAGAAGCAATTACCATTGACAGTCAGAAACATGATAGATCTCATACTCAGATTTCACAATCCCAATCAAGAAATCATTACAAAACAAATGAGATAGTGTCTAGAAAAGACCTAGTACTATCAGAGGACATAGCCATACTGAAGGACAACCATATTCACCAGCATTTCACTGGTATACTAAATGAACCATACCACCAAGATTTTATGTAACAGCGGCATGCCTAAAATTCACATATAGGCACTTTAAGCAAAATCTCCAATGCCCCATGGTCATGAATAGGTGGGTTGGAGAGGAAGATTACATTTTCATGACAGAGAGTAGGGATGATCCATACTTCCTTGAAATTCAACATGTTTTCATTATTATTTGAGTGAATAGCTGTGATTTAATAAGAACAAAGTGGTTTTTCATACAAGCAGCAGTGTGTTCTCGGTATACTGTCGGTTAAATGAACACTACATGGAAGCTGAAAAGGAGGGAAGGAAGATTAAGACTTTAATGTAACACTGACAACAAGGTAATTAGAGACGCAGCATGAGCTCGAATTGGGGTAGGAAATTGGCTGTGCCCTTTTCAAAGGAACTGTCTCCGCATTGCCTTAAGTGATTTACAGAAATCATGGGATTTCTACCATCATCCTCCTGAAAGCAAGTCCAGTGTGACAACCACTGTGCTAACTAGCTCAAACCTGGACATTGAGCTGCAGGGAGTAAAATGATGAAGAATAACTTAAGACCTTTTAAAAATTCTAAACAACTATCAACAAGAAAAAAATAAATCACCTTTAACTAATATCCCCCAAACAGTTCCAAAAAAATGGTCATATAATTTTTGTGTGTGAATACAGTAATTAATGGTATGAATATAATAGAAAGAAACATTCCACACGAGAAAAATATATTAAAAAGATGCTGTGACTTACCAAATGGGAAAGTGCTGGTAGATAGACACAATAAAAAATAAAAAACACACAAACACACACACAAATATCAAGCTTTCGCAACCAGCGGCTGCTTGTGTCTGTATACGTGTGGATGGATGTGTGGGTATGTGCGCGAGTGTATACCTGTCCCTTTTTCCCCCTAAGGGAAGTCTTTCCGCTCCCAGGATTGGAATGACTCCTTACCCTCTCCCTTAAAACCCACATCCTTTCGTCTTTCCCTCTCCTTCCCTCTTTCCTGATGAAGCAACCGTGGGTTGCGAAAGCATGATATTCGCGTGCGTGTTTGTGTGTTTTTTATTTTTTATTGTGTCTATCTACCAGCGCTTTCCCGTTTGATAATTCATAATATAATGCAGTAATTAACATATTCAGCATGTTATATCCCAGTATAAGCACATTCTGAATTTCACTTAACAGCTACATGTTACCTGTAAAGCAATCAAAATAAAATCTTAAGGCACTGATACATACCCCACCTTCATGCCTGTAGCTTAATACTGGAAAACGCCCACTATCACGAAAACTGGCTGCTATAGCAATAGTTTCATCATCAATGGTTTTTGGCACTACAACCGCACTAGGATACGTTGGGCAAATCTGAAAATAAATGAATCTTCCTCAATAATCTGTATAACAAGAGGCTCTTATAAATAATGTGCGTGCGTGCTTGAGGAAGAGAGGGGGGGGGGGGGGGGAAGGAGGAGTTGGAGGGAGGAGAGAGTGGGAGAAGGGAGGGAGGAGGGGGGAGGGAGGAGAGAGTGGGGGGAGGGAGGAGGAGAGGGAGGGAGGAGAGAGTGGTGGGAGGGAGGGAGGAGGGGGGAGGGAGGAGAGAGTGGGAGGAGGGAGGGAGGGCCAAGTGGGGGAGAGAGAATTGGTTTTGTATGCTTGTTAGCCCTCTAATTACACACTTCAGTGATCTATCTATTTGTGAGTGATAACCTATCCTTCCATAAACATCACAATTGTTTATATATATATTTCCTTACTTCTGAGATTGTCAATGATCCAAGGATTTTGCAGTTTTAGAAGCTCAAAAAGATGTTAATTCAGAAGCAAATTTCTCTTAAAAGGTACAAACAAAAATTAGAAACATTATGCCTTACTCATTTGCCTTCTAATCATTTATTACAATCACTGTACATATTTTTCATTTTTTGTATAGGTATTATTGTAATGCGGTTTTCTCCCTAGACAATGATAGAAACTGTTAGAAGAGAAACAATAATTATCTGGAGAATATTACTGAAAATGCGTTCTGCTCCTGCTTTTCTAATAGGATTAGATATACAACTTGCACCATGTGCAGAAAGTGCCATTCATGCTTTTCACACGTGGCTCTGACTTTGATCGTGTACACCTTCCGGGTTACAGGACTGGAGTAGGTGGTGGTGGGAGGGTGCATGGGACAGGTTTTACACCGGGGGCGGTTACAAGGGTAGGAGCCAAAGGGTAGGGAAGGTGGTTTGGGGATTTCATAGGGATGAACTAAGAGGGTACGAAGGTTAGGTGGACGGCGAAAAGACACTCTTGGTGGAGTGGGAAGGATTTCATGAAGGACGGATCTCATTTCAGGGCAGGATTTGAGGAAGTCGTATACCTGCTGAAGAGCCACATTCAGAATCTGATCCAGTCCTGGAAAGTATCCTGTCACAAGTGGGGCACTTTTGTGGTTCTTCTGTGGGAGGTCCTGGGTTTGAGAGGATGAGGAAGTGGCTCTGGTTATTTGCTTCTGTACCAGGTCGGGAGGGTAGTTGCGGGATGCGAAAGCTGTTGTCAGGTTGTTGGTGTAATGCTTCAGGGATTCCGGACTGGAGCAGATTCGTTTGCCACGAAGACCTAGGCTGTAGGGAAGGGACCATTTGATGTGGAATGGGTGGCAGCTGTCGTAATGGAGGTACTGTTGCTTGTTGGTGGGTTTGATGTGGACGGACGTGTGAAGCTGGCCATTGGACAGGTGGAGGTCAACATCAAGGAAAGTGGCATGGGATTTGGAGTAAGACCAGGTGAATCTGATGGAACCAAAGGAGTTGAGGTTGGAGAGGAAATTCTGGAGTTCTTCTTCACTGTGAGTCCAGATCATGAAGATGTCATCAATAAATCTGTACCAAACTTTGGGTTGCCAGGCGTGGGTAACCAAGAAGGCTTCCTCTAAGCGACCCATGAATAGGTTGGCGTACGAAGGGGCCATCCTGGTACCCATGGCTGTTCCCTTTAATTGTTGGTATGTCCGGCCTTCAAAAGTGAAGAAGTTGTGAGTCAGGATGAAGCTGGCTAAGGTAATGAGGAAAGAGGTTTTAGGTAGGGTGGCAGGTGATCGGCGTGAAAGGAAATGCTCCATCGCAACGAGGCCCTGGACGTGCGGGATATTTGTGTATAAGGAAGTGGCATCAATGGTTACAAGGATGGTTTCTGGGGGTAACGGGTTGGGTAAGGATTCCAGGCGTTCGAGAAAGTGGTTGGTGTCTTTGATGAAGGATGGGAGACTGCATGTAATGGGTTGAAGGTGTTGATCTACGTAGGCAGAGATACGTTCTGTGGGGGCTTGGTAACCAGCTACAATGGGGCGGCCGGGATGATTGGGTTTGTGAATTTTAGGAAGAAGGTAGAAGGTAGCGTTCGGGGTGTCGGTGGGGTCAGGAGGTTCATGGAGTAAGGTGAAAGGTTTTGTAGGGGGCCTAAGGTTCTGAGGATTCCTTGAAGCTCCGCCTGGACACCAGGAATGGGATTACCTTGGCAAACTTTGTATGTGGTGTTGTCTGAAAGCTGACGCAGTCCCTCAGCCACATACTCCCGACGATCAAGTACCACGGTCGTGGAACCCTTGTCCGCCGGAAAAATGACGATGGACCGGTCAGCCTTCAGATCACGGATAGCCTGGGCTTCAGCAGTGGTGATGTTGGGAGTAGGATTAAGGTTTTTTAAGAAGGATTGAGAGGCAAGGCTGGAAGTCAGAAATTCCTGGAAGGTTTGGAGAGGGTGATTTTGAGGAAGAGGAGGTGGGTCCCGCTGTGACGGAGGACGGAACTGTTCCAGGCAGGGTTCAATTTGGATAGTGTCTTGGGGAGTTGGATCATTAGGGGTAGGATTAGGATCATTTTTCTTCGTGGCAAAGTGATACTTCCAGCAGAGAGTACGAGTGTAGGACAGTAAATCTTTGACGAGGGCTGTTTGGTTGAATCTGGGAGTGGGACTGAAGGTGAGGCCTTTGGATAGGACAGAGGTTTCGGATTGGGAGAGAGGTTTGGACGAAAGGTTAACTACTGAATTAGGGTGTTGTGGTGCCAGATTGTGTTGATTGGAATTTTGAGGTTTTGGAGGGAGTGGAGCTGGAAGTGGGAGACTGAGTAGATGGGAGAGACTGGGTTTGTGTGCAATGAGAGGTGGTTGAGGTTTGCTGGAAAGGTTGTGAAGGGTGAGTGAGTTGCCTTTCCGGTGGTGGGAAACCAGGAGATTGGATAGATTTTTGAGGTGAAGGGTGGCATGCTGTTCTAATTTGCGGTTGGCCTGTAGGAGGATGCTCTGAATAGCCGGTGTGGATGTGGGAGAGGAAAGATTGAGGACTTTTATTAAGGATAGGAGTTGACGGGTGTGTTCATTGGCTGAGTTGATGTGTAGGTGAAGGATTAGGTGGGTGAGGGCAATGGATTGTTCAGTTTGGAACTGGTATAGGGACTGATGGAAAGAAGGGTTGCAGCCAGAGATGGGAACTTTAAGTGTGAGGCCTTTGGGGGTTATGCCAAATGTCAGACAAGCCTGAGAAAACAAAATATGCGAGCATAATCTGGCTAGGGTGAAGGCATGTTTGCGGAGGGAATGTAAATAAAACTTAATGGGGTCGTTGTGGGGGTGTTGTGAGGGTGACATGGTACTAGAAGGTGGAAAGTGTAACATGAGGTTGAAATGAAAATGAAAGATAAAAATATATGGGGAGAGATAAGGGTGAACTAGAAAGTAACTGGAGATCTGGTATGAAAAAAGGCGAAAAAGTGTTGGTTAAGTTGATCCTGTGGTCAACTTGGGTTGGTAGACAGCGATGTGCATGAAGGTTAGGTGGTTGTGTTGCCGCTAAAACACGTTAAAGGACGGAGAAATTCAGGAAAATTTCGAAAAAACGTGTAAATGTATTAAAAGGAGTGGTGTTGTGGTGAAAGATTACGAAAATGGGGCTAACAATTGTCTGACGAAGAAATAATGACGTTAAAACCTGTGGGGAGCGGCTACAAATGATCAGTGATGTGCGAAAAATGGAAGTGGAAATAAAGTGAAAGTTATTAGAACTAGCCGAAATGGTTGTTTAATACGTGAAAGCAGCTGTTATTGAACTAGAAACGGTGGATTTTATAGCAGCGGTAGTGTTGAAAACGGAAAATAAAATTTTTTTTGGTTATGGTTTGGAAGTGGGTTACGTATTATTGAGTGTATATAGGCGGGATAAAATTGTATTACGGTAAAAAGGGGAAGGTGAATACAAAGTGAGACTACTGGTAAAAACAGAAAGAGAAAATAAAGAGAAAATAAGACGACAGGAAAGATTTCGAAATGCAACAGCGACAATAATGAACGTAATTGTCGGGTTCAAATTAATGATATGGTTATAATAGAGGGAAACATTCCACGTAGGAAAAATATACCTAAAAAAAGAAAATGATGTGACTTACCAAATGAAAGTGCTGGCAGGTCGACAGACACACAAACAAACACAAACATACACACAAAATTCAAGCTTTCGCAACAAACTGTTGCCTCATCAGGAAAGAGGGAAGGAGAGGGAAAGACGAAAGGATGTGGGTTTTCAGGGAAAGGGTAAGGAGTCATTCCAATCCCGGGAGTGGAAAGACTTACCTTAGGGGGAAAAAAGGACGGGTATACACTCGCACACACACATATGTCCATCCACACATATACAGACACAAGCAGACGTATTTAAAGACAAAGAGTTTGGGCAGAGGTGTCAGTCAAGGCAGAAGAGCAGAGGCAAAGATGTTGTTGAATGACAGGTGAGGTATGAGTGGCGGCAACTTGAAATTAGCGGAGATTGAGGGCTGGTGGATAACGGGAAGAGAGGATATATTGAAGAGCAAGTTCCCATCTCCGGAGCTCGGATAGGTTGGTGTTAGTGGGAAGTATCCAGATGACCCAGACGGTGTAACACTGTGCCAAGATGTGCTGGCCGTGCACCAAGGCATGTTTAGCCACAGGGTGATCCTCATTACCAACAAACACTGTCTGCCTGTGTCCATTCATGCGAATGGACAGTTTGTTGCTGGTCATTCCCACATAGAATGCGTCACAGTGTAGGCAGGTCAGTTGGTAGATCACGTGGGTGCTTTCACATGTGGCTCTGCCTTTGATCGTGTACACCTTCCGGGTTACAGGACTGGAGTAGGTGGTGGTGGGAGGGTGCATGGGACAGGTTTTACACCGGGAGCGGTTACAAGGGTAGGAGCCAGAGGGTAGGGAACGTGGTTTGGGGATTTCATAGGGATGAACTAAGAGGGTACGAAGGTTAGGTGGACGGCGAAAAGACACTCTTGGTGGAGTGGGAAGGATTTCATGAAGGATGGATCTCATTTCAGGGCAGGATTTGAGGAAGTCGTATCCCTGCTGAAGAGCCACATTCAGAATCTGATCCAGTCCCGGAAAGTGTCCTGTCACAAGTGGGGCACTTTTGTGGTTCTTCTGTGGGAGGTTCTGGGTTTGAGAGGATGAGGAAGTGGCTCTGGTTATTTGCTTCTGTACCAGGTCGGGAGGGTAGTTGCGGGATGCGAAAGCTGTTGTCAGGTTGTTGGTGTAATGCTTCAGGGATTCCGGACTGGAGCAGATTCGTTTGCCACGAAGACCTAGGCTGTAGGGAAGGGACCATTTGATGTGGAATGGGTGGCAGCTGTCGTAATGAAGGTACTGTTGCTTGTTGGTGGGTTTGATGTGGACGGACGTGTGAAGCTGGCCATTGGACAGGTGGAGGTCAACATCAAGGAAAGTGGCATGGGATTTGGAGTAAGACCAGGTGAATCTGATGGAACCAAAGGAGTTGAGGTTGGAGAGGAAATTCTGGAGTTCTTCTTCACTGTGAGTCCAGATCATGAAGATGTCATCAATAAATCTGTACCAAACTTTGGGTTGCCAGGCCTGGGTAACCAAGAAGGCTTCCTCTAAGCGACCCATGAATAGGTTGGCTTACGAAGGGGCCATCCTGGTACCCATGGCTGTTCCCTTTAATTGTTGGTATGTCCGGCCTTCAAAAGTGAAGAAGTTGTGAGTCAGGATGAAGCTGGCTAAGGTAATGAGGAAAGAGGTTTTAGGTAGGGTGGCAGGTGATCGGCGTGAAAGGAAGTGCTCCATCGCAGCGAGGCCCTGGACGTGCGGGATATTTGTGTATAAGGAAGTGGCTTCAATGGTTACAAGGATGGTTTCTGGGGGTAACGGGTTGGGTAAGGATTCCAGGCATTCGAGAAAGTGGTTGGTGTCTTTGATGAAGGATGGGAGACTGCATGTAATGGGTTGAAGGTGTTGATCTACGTAGGCAGAGATACGTTCTGTGGGGGCTTGGTAACCAGCTACAATGGGGCGGTCGGGATGATTGGGTTTGTGAATTTTAGGAAGAAGGTAGAAGGTAGCGTTCGGGGTGTCGGTGGGGTCAGGAGATTGATGGAGTAAGGTGAAAGGTTTTGTAGGGGGCCTAAGGCTCTGAGGATTCCTTGAAGCTCTGCCTGGACACCAGGAATGGGATTACCTTGGCAAACTTTGTATGTGGTGTTGTCTGAAAGCTGACGCAGTCCCTCAGCCACATACTCCCGACGATCAAGTACCACGGTCGTGGTACCCTTGTCCGCCGGAAAAATGACGATGGACCGGTCAGCCTTCAGATCACGGATAGCCTGGGCTTCAGCAGTGGTGATGTTGGGAGTAGGATTAAGGTTTTTTGAGAAGGATTGAGAGGCAAGGCTGGAAGTCAGAAATTCCTGGAAGGTTTGGAGAGGGTGATTTTGAGGAAGAGGAGGTGGGTCCCGCTGTGACGGAGGACGGAACTGTTCCAGGCAGAGTTCAATTTGGATAGTGTCTTGGGGAGTTGGATCATTAGGGGTAGGATTAGGATCATTTTTCTTCGTGGCAAAGTGATACTTCCAGCAGAGAGTACGAGTGTAGGACAGTAAATCTTTGACGAGGGGTGTTTGGTTGAATCTGGGAGTGGGGCTGAAGGTGAGGCCTTTGGATAGGACAGAGGTTTCGGATTGGGAGAGAGGTTTGGACGAAAGGTTAACTACTGAATTAGGGTGTTGTGGTGCCAGATTGTGTTGATTGGAATTTTGAGGTTTTGGAGGGAGTGGAGCTGGAAGTGGGAGACTGAGTAGATGGGAGAGACTGGGTTTGTGTGCAATGAGAGGTGGTTGAGGTTTGCTGGAAAGGTTGTGAAGGGTGAGTGAGTTGCCTTTCCGGTGGTGGGAAACCAGGAGATTGGATAGTTTTTTGAGGTGAAGGGTGGCATGCTGTTCTAATTTGCGGTTGGCCTGTAGGAGGATGCTCTGAATAGCCGGTGTGGATGTGGGAGAGGAAAGATTGAGGACTTTTATTAAGGATAGGAGTTGACGGGTGTGTTCATTGGCTGAGTTGATGTGTAGGTGAAGGATTAGGTGGGTGAGGGCAATGGATTGTTCAGTTTGGAACTGGTATAGGGACTGATGGAAAGAAGGGTTGCAGCCAGAGATGGGAACTTTAAGTGTGAGGCCTTTGGGGGTTATGCCAAATGTCAGACAAGCCTGAGAAAATAAAATATGCGAGCATAATCTGGCTAGGGTGAAGGCATGTTTGCGGAGGGAATGTAAATAAAACTTAATGGGGTCGTTGTGGGGGTGTTGTGAGGGTGACATGGTATTAGAAGGTGGAAAGTGTAACATGAGGTTGAAATGAAAATGAAAGATAAAAATATATGGGGAGAGATAAGGGTGAACTAGAAAGTAACTGGAGATCTGGTATGAAAAAAGGCGAAAAAGTGTTGGTTAAGTTGATCCTGTGGTCAACTTGGGTTGGTAGACAGCGATGTGCATGAAGGTTAGGTGGTTGTGTTGCCGCTAAAACACGTTAAAGGACGGAGAAATTCAGGAAAATTTCGAAAAAACGTGTAAATGTATTAAAAGGAGTGGTGTTGTGGTGAAAGATTACGAAAATGGGGCTAACAATTGTCTGACGAAGAAATAATGACGTTAAAACCTGTGGGGAGCGGCTACAAATGATCAGTGATGTGCGAAAAATGGAAGTGGAAATAAAGTGAAAGTTATTAGAACTAGCCAAAATGGTTGTTTAATACGTGAAAGCAGCTGTTATTGAACTAGAAACGGTGGATTTTATAGCAGCGGTAGTGTTGAAAACGGAAAATAAAATTTTTTTTGGTTATGGTTTGGAAGTGGGTTACGTATTATTGAGTGTATATAGGCGGGATAAAATTGTATTACGGTAAAAAGGGGAAGGTGAATACAAAGTGAGACTACTGGTAAAAACAGAAAGAGAAAATAAGACGACAGGAAAGATTTCGAAATGCAACAGCAACAATAATGAACGTAATTGTTGGGTTCAAATTAATGATATGGTTATAATAGAGGGAAACATTCCACGTAGGAAAAATATACCTAAAAAAAAAAAAAGATGATGTGACTTACCAAATGAAAGTGCTGGCAGGTCGACAGACACACAAACAAACACAAACATACACACAAAATTCAAGCTTTCGCAACAAACTGTTGCCTCATCAGGAAAGAGGGAAGGAGAGGGAAAGACGAAAGGATGTGGGTTTTAAGGGAAAGGGTAAGGAGTCATTCCAATCCCGGGAGTGGAAAGACTTACCTTAGGGGGAAAAAAGGACGGGTATACACTCGCACACACACATATGTCCATCCACACATATACAGACACAAGCAGACGTATTTAAAGACAAAGAGTTTGGGCAGAGATGTCAGTCGAGGCAGAAGAGCAGAGGCAAAGATGTTGTTGAATGACAGGTGAGGTATGAGTGGCGGCAACTTGAAATTAGCGGAGATTGAGGGCTGGTGGATAACGGGAAGAGAGGATATATTGAAGAGCAAGTTCCCATCTCCGGAGCTTGGATAGGTTGGTGTTAGTGGGAAGTATCCAGATGACCCGGACGGTGTAACACTGTGCCAAGATGTGCTGGCCGTGCACCAAGGCATGTTTAGCCACAGGGTGATCCTCATTACCAACAAACACTGTCTGCCTGTGTCCATTCATGCGAATGGACAGTTTATATATGAATCCAAGATATACAGAGCTTTATTGTTTCATGCTCCAAGAAAAACATGTCACAAGAGGTGTGCTGTAGCACGAGCTGCACATTTAGCTCATGTGTATTTTTTCTTATTTTCTCTCTTATTTGTGCCACCTCAACCAGCCTCAGATTCATATTTAAAATGACTCACTTACACATACACTCATGATTCATGCACAGTATTTACATTGGTGGTAAACATATTACTTACATCACAATGTGCTCTCACTGTTGGTATGAGATGTCACTCCAAATGCCAGTTCAATATGGAGTACATAACAATAACACCTCCTCACCATTTTCCTGCCATACAATGGTTACATCGGCTATGTTATATACAAGTGATTACATTCCATTACTTAATATTGTTCTCTGAATTTTATTCATAACTCTATGTAGCAGTCCACACACAAAATACACTACACTATGCTAGCTGCGTATAGCCAGGCCGGGTCACTAGTAACATCTGCATACAGGGCTAAATTTACATTCCTCGTTCCCTTCCTGGTATATACTGGCAATGTAGGTAATTTAACACTATTCCACCTTTCCCTTCTCTTAGAGTCATGTATGTTGTGCAAGAAAAATTCTGGTTGCTTTTCAATACTTACAGGACTAAGGCAATAATTTTGTAATGTTGTTAACCTCAACTCTGAAGTGAAATGAGGGGCAATGGTATGATGGTAACACTTATTATACTCAACGTAATGGAAGTGGGAGTATGAAAGTCTCACTGGTCTAGTTTCCACCAATATTTCTGACTTATTTCTTCTTATACAGCATGGCTTCGAAACAAAATTAATTGCAAAAGAAGCACAAAATAAAATATCAGACAAACTTAAGTTTCATCAATAAAGGAAATGAAAACATATTTCATTATGAAAGAAAAACGAACATTAAATCATGAATCTAATAATCTTATGGGATCAAAGTGGAGAAAGATTGACAGATAAAAGAAGATCATTATGAGAACAAATTGTCCTGTAATCTACAGACAGAAATAGATTTGTGGCGCACTAAGCAACTGTCTCTCTCAAATCTTCAATGAACTTACATTAAAATCTTTGTTTATATAACTGATGCGCCATTCTTCAGACAATGTTGTAACAAGTTTTGAAAATTCAGTTTCTGGTCGGAATGCTGTCCAACCATCTTCCAGTATAGGATACATTGGACGGTAGAAAAATGGATAATGAAGTGTTGGTTCCTCTGAAACATAGATGCAATTAAATTAAGAGAAAAATTAATTTGAAAGCACCCCTCGAACAAAGTTCCAAATATACACAGTAGACAATACAGTTTCCAAACATTAAGCAAAAATATCTTTGAAAATCTACAAAAAACTGTCAATGAGTGTCAGTCATATTCTTTATCTACCTAGCTATAAAGATAGAAAACTTCAAAATTAAACTGCCAACAAATACAAACACACAAAGAAACAAACAACTTCTTTCTGCCAGGTAGTGGCAGATTGATAGCCCACTACAGAAGATAGTTTCGTCTGGCAAGAAAGAAGAAATGATTGGACGTAACTGGATTATTCGAAGATTAAGCTCAAGGTCACCAATGAACTGGACCACAACCTAGAGTGATTGGTTGGTTCCCATAACTCATTAAGCTTCTAATCTCTCCCATTACTGCGTACCTACTATCTACTTCCGCCTCAATTGTCTACCATTTCCACATTTATTAGTTGTTCTTTCTGTATGTGTCTTATTTTTGCAGTTTTTGTTCCTGCTTCTTCTTAACTTTGGTTTCATTCTTCTACACTACTTGTTTCCTACTATTATAACATATGTCTTGGCTCATTAGATTGTTATTCTGTCTCCTATGATTATCTGTAACTTAACAAATGCTTTGTCTGCCATTTATAATGTTTGAAGGCATCACATTTGCTAGCATTGCATTACTTATGTGCTTTACATTCAGCTATTTTTGACCTGGCTGACTTTCTTGTCTCAACAGGAAATGATGCCATTTCTCTAAGTCTTTCCTCTGTTTTGTTGGGCTTATGAATTTCTACTCTGATAGCTACTGCTTCTGTTGGCCTTAAAATATATTATTTATTTATTTGGGCCTTGTTGCATTTGGCAGTGAACTTTTCTTTCTTCCAGACCTAAGATCCTTTGATTCTTTATGAGTGAGCTTTTTCATGCTCCTCTGTCCAGGAAGCGCTGTGTCTTGGTTTTGTTTGTTCACCTCAATTTTTATAGCTCATTACTATCTTTTTGTGGAAGGATTATCTGTTGAATGTACCCATGGGCTTGATCACTAATTGCTGTGCTCGAGAGCAACAGTTGCTCACTGTTGAAGTAGGGAAACAGAGGGCCATATCAGAAGAACTAACTAAGGAGTCTATATCCAGATTACATTCCCCCCTCCCCCCCTTCCTCTTCTTAAGTTATAATACGACATATCCAATACCCTTGTACAAAATGCGTTGCCGCCGGCATGGGGGGGGGGGGGGGGGGGCGGTTGTCGCTTAGAGTGCTATAGGGCACATGCTGGGTGCTGGAGGGAAAAGTGCCATTCTAAACTGAAGCCTACACTCACATTTTTTGTAAATATTAAGTGGGGCTCCTCCACGCCCAAACTTGCATGGTGACCGTTCCAAAAGATTTACTGTAACCTCTGCTTTTGTTAGTATCTAAAAAGGATTCCACTGAAAATGCAGAGATTTATTTTTGCCTGGCTTGTTAACCACTTGTAACTTGCATGGTGACTGTTCAAAAAGATTTACTGTCACCTCTGCTTTCATTAGTATCTAAAAAGAATTTCACTGAAAATGCAGAGATTTATTTTTGCCTGGCTTATTAACCATTTGTAACTTTCAGAGAAGCGTCATGAGTGGCAAATTTTGAGTAAGACCTACACATTTCTCTGTTGCCATGTCAAAATTTGCTTCTTTTGCCAAAACATAGTGAAGTTTACACTATCTCACCTCACTAGCACATAGTGCAGATGCAACTTATAGAGAATTCTTAAACAGTGGTTTACAAAGTTTATTAAATGAGAAACTGAGGAAAAGTAAACACAGTAGCTTTGGTGCAAAAAATGTGTCATGTCTTCACATATGTTGTTCCACAACCTATAGCATTTCTCATTTCGCCAGCTATCAGTGTCACTTAAAAATTACATTCTTTAAATGAAAAAGTCTGTAGTTAGTGGAATAATATTGTGTATAATGAAGTTTTACATAATAATGATGTGGTAAAATACTCTCCTCTTTGGATGTTGTCATTTACCAAAATCTCATTCCAGTATCTGAAACCGTTTATGAAATATGAGGACTGTTGTAGATATTTCACTCTGGCTTCATTGCAGGCTTGGCACGGTCGCAAATGAGTGTGCCACATCAGATCAGTTTTCTCACGATTGGTGACTGATAGATACCTCTACCCAAATCTAACAACAAAATCAATATATAAGCTAAATTTCATATGCAACAACTTATTATGTAGTGTGCACAAATCATCAAATCATAGCGATCTCTATTTTTCATCACACACTTTCCCGAGTTTTGCACAATGTCTTACTTTCATGTAAATACCACAATAACTATGACCATTAACGAAATGATGGGCACATCATCATGAACCTGGCATATAAAGCTATAAGGAAAACAAAAATGAGTAAAAAAATTTCTATAAATTTGTTTGAGAAAGCCTGCAGGGTGCACGCCTCAATTCTGTCATTGCTGACCGGCCAAAAACTAGAAAACACTTATTGGCCCCCCCTTCTGAATAAACGAATGAATTTGCCCACCACTTTGGACAAAAACACATCACTGCACATCTACCACCGTATCCTGCACAAGCTATACTACTACTACTACTACTACTACTACTACTACCACCATCACCACCACCACTGATAAAAATAATAATAATTTTTGTTAAATTCTGAAACTACCTATTCTAACTTTTTGTGTAAATGCTTAAAAATAAATGATTTGCTTTAATTCATTTACTCTCTGAGTATGGAATGAGTCAAAATATGGAGATGCAGCTATGATAAACTGCTCCTACAGAGTGAACTAGTAACTAACTGCTCTTATTCTATAGTCATAAACACAGGTGATTGTGCAATAATTATCAAAGTTATTTTTGCTGTGCATAATTGATTGGTAAAGGTATGCATATGGTGTGGTTAAAACCCTCAATGTTTAGAACTGAACTACACCAACCAGAAATTATACAGAAAACCCAGTTCACTTGTAAGTAAGTTCCTCAATCATACCAACATCATTGGAGGAGCCTTTAATCAACTAACAATCAACTGGGCTAGTTACAAGTTTGCTAGCGGTGGATGTGACAGGACTTCCTGTGAAACATTACTAAATGCCTTCCCTGAGAAATACCCAGAACAGATAATTCAGAACTCCACTCATGATGGAAATATATTAGATCTAATGGCAACAAAAAGACTTGGCCTACTTGTGGATGTTCACACTGAAACTGGATTTGCGACTCTGGGGCAGTTGTAGCAACAATTATTACCATCCCTGACAAACTTAACACTTTTAGCACAGGACAGGAGCATGTACGAATTATGGCTCCAGCTTAAAAGAATATCTGACCATGAACAGGAGACATACGTACTAAGCAGAACAATTTCAGATGTAAGGGACCCTCTACGGTATAAAATCACTATAAAGAAACTCCTAAAGAAGCATAAACTGCTGCATAATAGTTGTCAAACAAGGTATAGGGCTACAGACAGAGAGCTACTGAGTGAAATCTGTTTGAATGTCAACAGAGCAATGTGTGAAGTCTTTAGCGACCACTGTAGCAGAATACTGTTGCAAGAACTTTCAAAAAAACCCAAATAAATTCTAGTATTATGCAGAGCTGTTCATAGCACCAGAGTTAATGTTCAGTTGTGAGGGTTTCGCAGCCTAAAATAGGGCGACTTCTGGCTGTGCAGAACTATCGTCCACCTTATTCTTCAGAATGTAACTTAATCATGCCTACTTAATACATAGTTATAGACTTGAGAGTAACAATCTGATTTATTGCTGTATTTACAAGAAATCCCTTGAGTGTGAGGTCACAAGAGGCCAATGATGTTTATGGCATTTGGTGCCCCCATACTGTCTGAAAGGAACCCAAGGAACTTCGTAAAGTAAGAAAGAAGTGGCAGATAAAACATTAGTGTTCCTGTAAGGTGAGCCAGTGGAATGTGTGGCGTCAAATACAGTCGCCTGTGTTGACAACTTACATGAAGAATACAATGAGGAAGATATGTGCTTAACAAGTGAAAGTGATATTGAAACATATGTCAACCCATGTAGTTCATCATCCTTGTCAGACAAGGAGCCACAAATCCTGTTGCCAGTGAAATGTAGCAAAGGACAACTGTTGTCCATGAAGAGGGTACTAAACATAATTATGTACATGGAACATCATCTGAAGCATAGCAAAACAATTTTGAATGAGTCTGCAGCAATATGACCATGTCGTGCATAAGAAAAACTATGGATTTTCAAGAGAGCACAAGGCACACTTGTTACAAAAAAATGGTGTTCGTGCATTTAAATTTACAGGAAGTGCATGAAGTAAGCTACCACATTATGTGCATAAAACAGCGTTCGATATAGATTGCAGTGATTTCAAGGGAAGCAGTAGATAGTTGCACAACTTCAAACAATACTACAGAACTGGAAGACATAAGATAATGAAATTTCAAACAAGGTATCAACTTGATGATGCACAGCAAACTGTAGATATTGGCTCAAAAATTTGTAGATGAGCAAAACAAACTTATCCCATTGTTCAGTAAGGAATTTATTTCCAACTCCAACCAATCAGAATTTGAAGAGGAAAGGCATATGAATGGAACCCTGGATATTAGAGGTACCAAGAGTGCTGTATCAAGATCAACTAACATCAACTCCTCAACGCATTTGTATACAGTTTGCCAACTGTTAATTTGGATGGTGAATTGGCTGGAAAGTTAGATGCAAGAAGTTGGATGTGCTCTGCCCCTATGATTCTTTCTCATCTGTGTGATCTTACATGAGTAGAATGGAATATTTACGTCACAGCGAGTAAGAGTGGGAAAATGGGCGTACGAGAACTACAACTAAGGTATGAGCATTGATTTTTGGACAATAGCTGGTAAAAATAGCTTTCTTTTGCTCAACTCCTGATCTGTGTATAAAAATCATACTCCTTTAGAGCAAAGTATCCCTCCTTAAATGTGTGCGACATTGTAATTCACACCACCTGGAACCACTGGACAAATTTCACCTCTGGATTTTTATTTTATTTTATTTTATTTCTGTGCCTATAAACCATATTATCACATCATCTACAGCTATGCTTTAAAGGATAGCCAGTTTCACAATAAGCTCCACGACAGCCTGTTTTGCATTTGGTTGCATGGAATCATATTCCATCAGCTCTCATCACTCCATAACAGCAATATGATTCTATATGCATTCTTTAAAACTGGATATCTATCTGAATGTCGTGCACAGTTTGTAACTCCCAAGGAGTTCGCCTTCGATCTTGATGGCGTGAACCTTTGTGATTACTGTGGTATGCCATTTTTCATTTGTTGTTTGTGGTGCAAGTTAATGGCTTGTTCTGAACATTTCTTGAATGTCGAAAGTGTCTGTGGGATGTAATATCTATGTCCCATAGAAGGCTGATCTCTGCACCTCCCGGACGCTCATTTTCAGTCGCCCTCCTGATGCACATGGCGATTCATTGGCGTCTTATATTCCTCCTGCCATTACTATTAACATAGCACTTTCAAATGAGCCTTGCTAAAGATTGAATTAGTGACCTCCCACTGAAGGGGTTCCTTATTAGATACAACAAACCTTTTCAACATAAAGGAACTCGAACAACAACCTTTGTGGCATCAAACTAACGTTCTTTTTTATATATAACTGTTAATGCTTTTCCATGGAAGGCTTCTGCCTGAAGTATCCCTTGGAGTGACTTCAGTGTTCTTGGCAAATTGTGTGTCCCTAACCTATCACTGTTGTCTAATTGGAGAAAGGGGACCTACAGATTAATGTGCACTATGAACCATGTGTTGTTTTTGGCAACTTCTCACATCATTGAGAGGTGAAGAGTAGGTTAAAACTAAGACTGAAAAATCTGTGATCTGACTAAGATTTGACCCCAAGACCTCTCGGTTTTCAGGTATGCATTTTACTGCTAGACTGCCAGGTTGTTTGTAAGTAGTTTTTCATGAAAGAGTTAGCGTTCGTCTTCAAGTGTCTGTCAGTTCAGGTTTACCATTATTATTGCGATGCTCCCCCACGAGTCAAAAAATGTATGACCCGCTATCTTGAACGTGGTTGTTAGTCTGCAATTAATAAGATACACAGCCAATCAGTTGCCTATTTTTATTTATTTTTAGATCTGACTCAGATTTTGATACCACTGTGGGTATCTTTTTCTTCAGAAAAACAAGGTGTTACCTTTTTTTTTTTTTGGGTGACAGAACAGGTTTTGATATTTTCTACAAACAAACTAGTGCGAATCAAATTATAGTATTTGACTCAATGCCCCCCTCCCCCAGTCCCACAAGATGGCCTTTTTTTCATTCAGCCATAAATCCTGCAATAATATTAAAAAATGCAAATGATTCCTTATGCAGTTCAGGTGTATACAGAATTATATGTGATGCATGATTCTGCTTTATATTGCGCAAATGCGGAAGGCTTTAACCATTGGATACAAAGAACACCTGTTGAGTTAAAAGAGTCACCAATATCCATAATTCTATGTTTGCAGAACACTTGTTAATGCCAGGTCATAAACCAATAAGAGCAGAAGACATGAGATTTTCCTACAGAAAAGAAAGGGTAGAGATTGCATGTATTGGAGGAATTAGAGACTTTTAAACACATGATAAGGAAAGATGGCCTCCTCCTAAACAAACAGTTCCAACTGAAAAATAGAGACTTCTTTAATGGTTTCAACTCATTGCTCACAATGTGAAACCTCTTGCTGTGGTAACTTGTTGATAAACATCACTTCCTCTAGAGAAGCATTGCTTGCCTTATGTACATCTTATAATACTTTCCTTTACAGTATAGCGGAGATGCTGAGTCACGATAGGCACAACAAAACAATTCACACAATTATAGGTTTTGGCCATTAAGGCCTTTGTCAGCAATAGACACACATACACCCATGCACACACACATTCATGCAAACACAACTTGCACACACATCTGAGGTCTCAGACAACTGAAACTACACTGTGAGCAGCAGCACCAGTGCATGATGGGAGCGGCGACTGGGTGGGGCGAAGTAGGAGGCTTGGGTGGGGAAGGAGAGGGATAGTATGGTGGAGGTGGCAGACAGTGAAGTGCTGCAGTTTAGACGGAGGGCAAGAGAGAAGGTGAGGAGGGAGGAGGGAGATAAGTAGTGGAAAGGAGAGAAACAGAGAAATAAAAATAAATTAAAAGAGTATGTGTGGTGGTGAAATGATAGCTGTGTAGTGCTGGAATGGGAACAAGTAGGGGGTTGGATGGGTGAGGACAGTTACTAACGAAGATTGAGGCCAGAAGGGTTACAAGAACATAGGACGTATTGCAGGGAAAGTTCCCACCAGCACAATTCCGAAAAGCTGGTGTTTTTGGGAAGGATCCATATGGCACAGGCTGTGAAGCTGTCACTGAGTTGAGAGATAACATGTTTGGCAGCGTGTTCAGCAACAGGGTGGTCCATTTGTTTTTTGGCCACAGTTTGTCGGTGGCCGTTCATCCGGACAGACAGCTTGTTGGTTGTCATGCCTACATAGAATGCAGCACAGGGGTTGCAGCTTAGCTTTCAAATCACATGACTGGTTTCACAGGTAGCCCCGCCTTTGATGGGATAGGTGATGTTAGTGACCGGACGGGAGTAGGTAGGTGGTGGTAGGAGGACGCATGGGACAGGTATTGCATCTAGGTCTACTACAGGGGTATGAGCCATGAGGTAGGGATTGGGAGCACGGGTTGTGTATGGGTTGATGAGTATGTTGTGTAGGTTCGGTGGAGGGCAGAATACCACTGTAGGAGGGGTGGGAAGGATAGTGGGGAGGACATTTTTGATTTCGGGGCATGACGAGAGGTAATTGAAACTCTGGCTGAGAAAGTAATTCAGTTGCTCTAGTCCTGGATGGTACTGAGTTATGAGGGGAATGCTCCTCTGTGGCCCGACTGTGGGACTTTGGGAGGTAGTGGGAGACTGGAAAGATAAGGCACAGGAGATTTGTTTTTGTACAAGGATGGGAAGATAATTATGGTCACTGAAGGCTTCGGTGAGACCCTCGGTATATTTTGAGAGGAACTACTCGTCACTGCAGATGCGATGACTATGGGTGGCTAGGCTGTACGGAAGGGACTTCTTGGTATGGAATGGGTGGTAGCTGTCAAAGTGGAGGTATTGCTGGTAGTAAGTAGGTTTGATATGGATGGAGGTACTGATGTAGCCATCTCTGAGGTGAAGGTTAACATCTAGGAAGGTGGCTTGTTGGGTTGAGTAGGACCAGGTGAGGCAAATGGGGGAGAAGTTGTTGAGGTTCTGGAGGAATGTGAATAAGGTGTCTTCACCTTCAATCCAGATAGCAAAGATCTCATCAATGAATCTGAACCAAGTGAGGGGTTTAGGATTCTGGGTTTTTAGGAAGGATTCCTCTAGACGGCCCATGAATAGGGTAGCGTAGGGTGGTGCCATGCAGGTGCCCATAGTGGTACCGTGGATTTGTTTGTATGTAATGCCTTCAAATGAGAAGTAATTGTGGGTGAGCATACACTTGGTCGTGGAGACTAGGAAGGAGGTTGTTGGTTTGGAATCCATAGGGCGTCTGGAAAGTCAGTGTTTGATAGCAGTAAGGCCATGGTCATTAGGAATGTTAGTGTACAGGGAGGTGGTGTTAATAGTGACGAGCAGGGCAACATGTGGTAAAGGGACAGGAACTGTGGAGAGTCGGTCGAAAATGGTTGGTATCTTTTATATAGGAGGATAGGTTCCGGATAATAAGTTGAAGGTGTTGGTCTACGAGAGCAGAGATTCTCTCAGTGGGGGCACACTAACCGGCCACAATGGGGCATCCTGGGTGGTTGGGTTTATGGACTTAAGGAAGCATGTGGAAGGTGGGAGTGCAGGGAGTGGTAGAGGTAAGTAGAGAGATGGACTCTGGGGAGCAGTTCTGGGATGGGCCTAAGGATTTGAGTAGTGACTGGAGATCCAGCCGGATTACTGGAATGGGATCACTGTGGCATTGTTTGTAGCTGACGGATTCCTTCTGCCATGTAATCCTTGCGGTTCAAAAGAACGGTGATGGATCCTTTGTCAGCACATAGGATTATAAGGTCGGGACCAGTTTTTAGATGGTGGACTGCAGTTCTTTCTGCAGATGTAAGGTTAGTTTGCATGTTGAGGGATTTGGGGAATGATGTTGAGGCAAGGTTCAAGGTTAAGACATTCTGGAATGTTAACAGGGGGTGGTTTGGAGGCAGTGGGGGTGGATCATGGTTGGATGGAGGAGTGAACTGAGTTAGGCAAGGTTCAATATTGGTCTTTGGTTGAGTCTGATTGGTCGGGTTGGTGGCGAAAAAGTGTTTACATTCCAGTAATCCAGCAGGATCTCCAGCCACTACTCAAATTCTTAGGCCCATCCCAGAACCTCTTCCCAGAGTCCATCTCTCTACTTACCCCTACCACTTACCCGCACTCTCACCTTCTACATGCTTCCTAAAGTCCATAAACCCAACCACCCAGGAGGCCCCATTGTGGGTTACTGTGCCCCCACTGAGAGAATCTCTGCTCTCATAGACCAATACCTTCAACTTATTACCTGGAACCTATCCTCCTATATAAAAGATACCAACCATTTCCTCGACCGACTCTCCACAGTTCCTGTTCCTTTATCACACAGTGCCCTGCTAGTCACTATTGATGCCACCTCCCTGTACCCTAACATTCCTAATGCCCATGGCCTTACTGCTATTGAACACTACCTTTCCAGATGTCCTATGGTTTCCCAACCAACAACCTCCTTCCTAGCCTCCATGACCAAGTATATCCTCACCCACAATTACTTCTCATTTGAAGGCATTACCTACAAACAAATCCGCAGTATGGTTATGGGCACCCACATGGCACCATCCTATGCTAACCTATTCATGGGCCGTCTAGAGGAATCCTTCCTAAAAACCCAGAATCCTAAACCTCTCGCCTGGTTTAGATTCATTGATGACATCTTTGCTATCTGGATTGAAGGTGACGACACCTTATTCACATTCCTCCAGAACCTCAACAACTTCTCCCCCATTTGCTTCACCTGGTCCTACTCAACCCAACAAGCCACCTTCTTAGATGTTAACCTTCACCTCAGAGATGGCTACATCAGTACCTCCATCCATATCAAACCTACTAACCACCAGCAATACCTCCACTTTGACAGCTACCACCCATTCCATACCAAGAAGTCCCTTCTGTACAGCCTAGCCACCCATAGTCATCACATCTGCAGTGACGAGTAGTTCCTCTCAAAATATACCGAGGGTCTCACTGAAGCCTTCAGTGACCATAATTATCTTCCCATCCTTGTACAAAAACAAATCTCCTGTGCCTATCTTTCCAGTCTCCCACTACCTCCCATAGTCCCACAGTCAGGCCACAGAGGAGCATTCCCCTCATAACTCAGTACCATCCAGGACTAGAGCAACTGAATTACTTTCTCAGCCAGAGTTTCAATTACCTCTCGTCATGCCCCGAAATCAAAAATGTCCTCCCCACTATCCTTCCCACCCCTCCTACAGTGGTATTCTGCCCTCCACCAAACCTACACAATATACTCGTCCATCCTTACACAACCCCTGATCCCAAACCCTTACCTCATGGCTCATACCACTGTAATAGGCCTAGATGCATGACCTTCCCATACATCTTCCTACCACCACCAACTCCACTCTGGTCACTATCATCACCTATCCCATCAAAGGCAGGGCTACCTGTGAAACCAGTCATGTGATTTGAAAGCTAAGCTGCAGCCCCTGTGCTGCATTCTATGTAGGCATGACAACCAACAAGCTGTCTGTCCGCATGAACGGCCACCGACGAACTCTGGCCAAAAAACAAGTGGACCACCCTGTTGCTAAACATGCTGCCAAACACGATATCCCTTATCTCAATGACAGCTTCACAGCCTGTGCCATATGGATCCTTTCCACCAACACCAGCTTTTCTGAACTGTGCAGGTGGAAACTTTCCCTGCAATGCATCCTACGTTCCCGTAACCCTCCTGGCCTCAGCCTTCGTTAGTTACTGTCCTCACCCATCCAGACCCCTCCCTGTTCCCATTCCAGCACTACACAGCCGTCATTTCACCACCACACCCAGTCTTTTAATTTCATTTTATTTCTCTCCCCCCTCCGTCTAAACTGCAACACTTCACTGTCCGCCACTCCCACCATACTATCCCTTCCCCTCAACGCCCCAGCTTCCTCCTTACCCCCACCAAGTCGTCACACCCATCATGCACTGGTGCTCCTGCTCACAGTGTGGTTTCAGCTCTCTGAGACTGCAGACGTGTTTGTAAGTTGTGTTTGCGTGAGTGTGTGTGCGCGAGTGTGTATGTGTGTCTACTGCTGACAAAGCCCTTAATGGCCAAAAGCTATAATTGTGTGAATCGTTTTGTTGTGTCTATCGCGACTCAGCATCTCCGCTATATGGTGAGTAGCAACTTTCCTTCTCCGGTATTGTTACATTCCATCCCGGATTTTCCATTATATATCATGTGCTTTGGACAACTACTCTTTTAAACTTCAACCACATGTCCTCTACACTCTTATCCACACAAGCAAATGTTTTGATTTCTTATTTGACATATTCCATAATGCTTTTTTTCTAGTTTACTAAACATTTCTTTCTAATTGTTTTGGTTGCAGAAAGAAATCTGAGAATTTGGATTCTGTACAGGACTAAATTACAACTGAAGTTAATAAATGTTTTTCTCTATCACATCACATACTACACTGCTATACTTCCCTAGGTTTTGCCCCTGTGTATTTGGTCACAATGCATTTCAGGCCAAATAGTTGGCTATCTTACATTAAGTTATTATTAATGATTTTTTCATCATTTTAATTACATACTTTGTTTCCTTTGTCATCAAACAATTATGTTACCAACTCGAGTGCCTATGTCATCACATTATGGTATCTAAGTTTCTTAGACAAAAACCCTCTGTGTCAAAATTATATATCCAGTTTTCATAAATCACTTAAACATAAGTCAGTTAATAATAGTGATTAAATGGTAGATTTAATAAAGAAATGTTAAAAGGTATAAAAATAAACTTACCAATGGAAGACAGCTTTTCTATAGAAAAAGCCACCTTAGTAAAATCATCAGTGGAATTGATTTCTAGTTGAATTATTCTAAAGTCCTTACACTTGATATTCAAGACTCCTCCCTGTAGACCATTAGGTTTCCGTTCAACAATGTCTATATTATGATGCAATAACTGAAACAATAACGCAAATCTCATTTTAGTAATTTTAATGTAGGTGACGGAGATCTGTAACACATAACATGATTAAAGGGTGGAATATATATTGACAGGCTTTCAGATCAGATCGATATTGAAAATAAATATTTTCGTAATCTAAACAGCATATTTCTCTGCAGCACTGTCTAAATTCAAATATAATGTCAAAAATGAATAAAATGTTGATCAGTAGTACACTGGTAGCAATGGTGGCAGTCAAAATTTTAAAGTATTATTAAGAGTGAAAACGAAATCAATTAAGTAATAATAACTGGTCAATAGATCACATACAGGTTGTTACAAAAAGGTACGGCCAAACTTTCAGGAAACATTCCTCACACACAAAAAAAGAAAATATGTTATGTGGACATGTGTCCAGAAACGCTTACTTTCTATGTTAGAGCTCATTTTATTACTTCTCTTCAAATCACATTAATCATGGAATGGAAACACACAGCAACAGAACGTACCAGCGTGACTTCAAACACTTTGTTACAGGAAATGTTCAAAATGTCCTCCGTTAGCGAGGATACATGCATCCACCCTCCGTCGCATGGAATCCCTAATGTGCTGATGCAGCCCTGGAGAATGGCGTATTGTATCACAGCCGTCCACAATACGAGCATGAAGAGTCTCTACATTTGGTACCGGGGTTGCGTAGACAAGAGCTTTCAAATGCCCCCAGAAATGATAGTCAAGAGGGTTGAGGTCAGGAGAGCGTGGAGGCCATGGAATTGGTCCGCCTCTACCAATCCATTGGTCACCGAATCTGTTGTTGAGAAGCGTACGAACACTTTGACTGAAATGTGCAGGAGCTCCATCGTGCATGAACCACATGTTGTGTCGTACTTGTAAAGGCACATGTTCTAGCAGCACAGGTAGAGTATCCCGTATGAAATCATGGTAACATGCTCCATTGAGGTGGAAGAACATGGGGCCCAATCAAGACATCACCAACAATTCCTGCCCAAACGTTCACAGAAAATCTGTGTTGATGACGTGATTGCACAATTGCGTGCGGATTCTCATCAGCCCACACATGTTGATTGTGAAAATTTACCATTTGATCACGTTGGAATGAAGTCTCATCCGTAAAGAGAACATTTGCACTGAAATGAGGATTGACACATTGTTGGATGAACCATTCGCTGAAGTGTACCCGTGGAGGCCAATCAGCTGCTGATAGTGCCTGCACATGCTGTCCATGGTATGGAAACAACTGGTTCTCCCGTAGCACTCTCCATACAGTGACATGGTCAACGTTACCTTGTACAGCGGCAACTTCTCTGACGCTGACATTAGGGTTATCATCAACTGCATGAAGAATTGCCTCGTCCATTGCAGGTGTCCTTGTCGTTCTAGGTCTTCCCCAGTCGCGAGTCATAGGCTGGAATGTTCCGTGCTCCCTAAGACGCCGATCAATTGCTTCGGACGTCTTCCTGTCGGGACACCTTCGTTCTGGAAATCTGTCTCGATACAAATGTACCGCTCCACGGCTATTGCCCCGTGCTAATCCATACATCAAACGGGCATCTGCCAACTCCGCATTTGTAAACATTGCACTGACTGTAAAACCACGTTCGTGATGAACACTAACCTGTTGATGCTACGTACTAATGTGGTTGATGCTCTAGTACTGTAGAGCAACGAGTCGCATGTCAACACAAGTACTGAAGTCAACATTAACTTCCTTCAATTGGGCCAACTGGGGGTGAATCGAGGAAGTACAGTACATACCGACGAAACTAAAATGAGCTCTAACATGGAAATTAAGCGTTTCCGGACACATGTCCACATAACATCTTTTCTTTATTTGTGTGTGAGGAATGTTTCCTGAAAGTTTGGCCTTACCTTTTTGTAACACCCTGTATACAATCAACAAAAATAAATAAGTAGAAATCTAGACAAAAATCAAATAAAATAAAATGTTGCTACTTTATACACATAAATACAACAAAATTCTGACTGTATGTAAACTATATTGAACAATACGTAAGTATGGTATAACAATACAAGGCAGATGACCACCTGGGCATAAGAAACCTCAGTTGGAAAATACATTGTTTTAGTGCGTCCATTACTGGAAATAAGACACCACAAGGACTGCAAACCAGTTGCTCAATTAAGGAAATATATATTTCAGCATTCACATTTCATATGCACTACAGATAGTTTCAGCAAATTAAAAGCACTCTATTGCTATGAGCAAGTCATATTCTTTTCACAGTTTCGTAAACCACAAAGTGTAGCATTAAACACACTAAACTTATCTGGTACAAGGTTCCAGAAAATAGAAACAGTTGTGTTATTGTGCTGTATGTGCAAGTAAAATTAAGAGTTCATACAGGGTGTTTCAAAAATGACCGGTATATTTGAAACGGCAATAAAAACTAAACGAGCAGCGATAGAAATACACCGTTTGTTGCAATATGCTTGGGACAACAGTACATTTTCAGGCAGACAAACTTTCGAAATTACAGTAGTTACAATTTTCAACAACAGATGGCGCTGCGGTCTGGGAAACTCTATAGTACGATATTTCCCACATATCCACCATGCGTAGCAATAATATGGCGTAGTCTCTGAATGAAATTACCCGAAACCTTTGACAACGTGTATGGCAGAATGGCTTCACATGCAGATGAGATGTACTGCTTCAGCTGTTCAATTGTTTCTGGATTCTGGCGGTACACCTGGTCTTTCAAGTGTCCCCACAGAAAGAAGTCACAGGGGTTCATGTCTGGCGAATAGGGAGGCCAATCCATGCCGCCTCCTGTATGTTTCGAATAGCCCAAAGCAATCACATGATCATCGAAATATTCATTCAGGAAATTAAAGACGTCGGCCGTGCGATGTGGCCGGGCACCATCTTGCATAAACCACGAGGTGTTCGCAGTGTCGTCTAAGGCAGTTTGTACCGCCACAAATTCGCGAAGAATGTCCAGATAGCGTGATGCAGTAATCATTTCGGATCTGAAAAATGGGCCAATGATTCCTTTGGAAGAAATGGCGGCCCAGACCAGTACTTTTTGAGGATGCAGGGACGATGGGACTGCAACATGGGGCTTTTCGGTTCCCCATATGCGCCAGTTCTGTTTATTGACGAAACTGTCCAGGTAAAAATAAGCTTCGTCAGTAAACCAAATGCTGCCCACATGCATATCGCTGTCATCAATCCTGTGCACTATATCGTTAGCGAATGTCTCTCGTGCAGCAATGGTAGCGGCGCTGAGGGGTTGCTGCGTTTGAATTTTGTATGGATAGAGGTGTAAACTCTGGCGCATGAGACGATACGTGGACGTTGGCGTCATTTGGACCGCAACTGCAACACGGCGAACGGAAACCCGAGGCCGCTGTTGGATCACCTGCTGCACTAGCTGCGCATAGCCCTCTGTGGTTGCCGTACGCGGTCGCCCTACCTTTCCAGCACGTTCATCCGTCACGTTCCCAGTCAGTTGAAATTTTTCAAACAGATCCTTTATTGTATCGCTTTTCGGTCCTTTGGTTACATTAAACCTCCGTTGAAAACTTCGTCTTGTTGCAACAACACTGTGTTCTAGGCGGTGGAATTCCAACACCAGAAAAATCCTCTGTTCTAAGGAATAAACCATGTTGTCTACAGCACACTTGCACATTGTGAACAGCACACGCTTACAGCAAAAAGACGACGTACAGAATGGCGCACCCACATACTGCGTTGTCGTCTATATCTTTCACATCACTTGCAGCACCATCTGTTGTTGAAAATTGTAACTACCGTAATTTCGAAAGTTTGTCCGCCTGAAAATGTACTGTTGTCCCAAGCATATTGCAACAAATGGTGTATTTCTATCGCTGCTCGTTTAGTTTTTATTGCCGTTTCAAATATACCGGTCATTTTTGAAACACCCTGTATAAATGATTAAAAAGTGTGTGTTTTAATACAATCTTGGGCTGATACGTTTTACACTTCAGAAAGTTTAACAAAACTGTTGTTTAATAAACTCTCAAATCACAATGAACAGTCATTAAAATCACAGTTTAAAATACACTAAAAAATAAATAAAAAATCCCATCATGAAGGAATTATCTGGATAGGATGATAATCACTAGATGTCGTACACATCTGCAGTCAAACACAGGATCGCAATTTCAGAAAAACTAGTTGATTTATTCAAGAGAAAGAGCTTCATAAATTGAGCGCACTGGTCCAAATATTCTCAATTGTGAATAGGTCCAGTGACCATGCTGGCCAAAGTAAGGTCTGGCAAGCACAAACACACGCCATAGAAACTTTCGCCATGTGTGGTTGAGCATTATATTGCTGAAGTGTAAGACCAGGTTGGCTTGCCATGAAGGACAATAAAACAAGGTTTAGAATATTGTGGATGCACCACAGGTGTGCTGTAAGAATACCACAGATTACAACCAAAGGGGTCCTGCTATGAATGAAATGGCACCCGAGACAACCACTTGTGGTAGTCGGGATATATGGCCAGCGACAGTCAGGCTGGTATCCAATCAATGTCCAGGCCATCTCCAGACTCGTTTTTGCTGGTCATCAGGGGTCAAGCAGGACTTAACACTGAAGACAATCCTACTCCAGTCAATGACAGCAGCCAACACGCAACAGAAGTATTTTGGACCTTGTAGCTACAAACAGGCTGAACCTTATCGATAGCATCAGAATAGAGACAGTGATTAGTGATCATGATGTCATCACAGCGACTATGGTTACAAAAATTAATAAATCAGTCAAGAAAGCTAGGAGAGCGTTTCTGCCAGAAAGAGCAGATAATCAGTTGTTAGCAACTCACTTAGACAATGAACTGCAATCATTTAGTTCCAGAATGATGGCCATAGAGGAATTATGGGCAAAGTTTAAACAGATTGTAAATCATGCTCTGGACAAGTATGTGCCTAGTAAGTAGATTAAGGATGGAAAAGATCCACTATGGTTTAATAACAAAATTCAGTAAATACTAAGGAAGCAAAGGCTGTTGCACTCTTGGTTCAAAAGAGGATGCACAAATGGTGACAGGCAAAGATTACCAGAAATTCATAGATTCTGTGAAAAGATCTATGCGTGAAGCATGCAACAGCTACCAACATTACCTTGGTTGAAGATCTGGCGGAAAACACTAAAAAACTCTAGTCCTATCTAAAATCGCTAAGCGGGTCTAGGGCTTCCACTCAGTCACTTGTTGACCAGTCTGGTTTGGCAGTAGAAGATAGCAAAAGGAAGGCCAAAGTTTTAAATTCCATGTTTAAGAAATTGTTCACGCAGTAGAATCGTATAAACGTACCATCTCTTGACAATTACACATAGTCCTGTATGGATGACATAGTAATAAGCGTCCCTGGTATAGAGAAATGACTGAAAGAGTTGAAAACAAATAAGCCACAAGGTCAGAATGGAATCCCAATTTGGTTTTATAATGACTACTCTACATCACTGCCTCTTACCTAGTCTGCATTTATCGCAAATCTGTCAACAAGTGCAAAGTTCCCAGCGATTGGCAAAGTGCAGGTGACTCCTGTATATAAGAAAGGCAGAAGAACAGGCCTGCAAAATTGCAGACCAATATCCTTAACACCGGTTTGTTGCAGAATTATAGAGCACATTCTAAGTTCAAATATAATAGATTTCCTAGAGAATGAAAAGGTCATGTTCACGAATCAGCATGGCCCTAGAAAGTATCGCCTGTGCAACACCCAGCTAGCTCTTTTTTCAATGGTATACTGACAACTATGGATGAAGGGCAGCAGGCTAATTCCATATTTCTAGATTTCCAAAAAGCATTTGACACAGTGCCCCCCTACAGACTGTTAATGAAGTGCCTGATTACAGAATAGCATCCCAGATATGTGACTCGCTCAAAGACTTCTTAAGCAATAGAACCTAGTATGTTGTCCTCGACAGCGAGTGTTCATCAGAGACAGGGGTAACATCAGGAGTGCCCCAGAAAAGTCTAATAAGACTGTTGCTATTTTGTATATACATAAATGACATGGCAGACAGGGTGGGCAACAAGCTGCAGTTGTTCGCTGATGATGCTGTGGTGTACAGGAAGGTGTCAAAGATAAGTGACTGTAGGTTGATACAAGAAGATCTTGACAAAATTTCTAGTTGATGTGATGAATGACAGCTGGGTCTCAATATAGAAAAATGTGAGTTAATGCGGATGAGTGGAAAACAAACTGCTTGAGCCAATCACGTCATTTAAATATCTGAGCATAATGTTGTGAAGCAATATGAAATGGAAAGAGCATGTGAGGACTGTGGTAGGGAAGGCGAATGGTTGACTTCAGTTTATTGAGAGAATTCTAAAAAGTGTGGCTCATCTGTAAAGGAGATAGCATATAGGACACTAGTGTGACCTACTATTGAGTACAGCTCGAATGTTTATTATCTGCACATGGTCAGATTGAAAGAATACATTGAAGCAATTCACAGGCAAACTGCTAGGTTTGTTACTGGTAGGTCTAATCAGCATGCAAGTGTTGTGGATATGCTTCGGGACAAGTGAGAATCCCTGGAGGGAAGAAGACATTCATTTTGAAGGACATTACAGAGAAAGATTAGAGAACCAGCATTTGAAGCTGGCTGCAGAAAGATCCTGCTGCTGCCAACATACATTTTGTGTAGGGACCACGAAGATATGATATGAGAATTAGGGCTAAAATGGAGGCATATAGACAGTCATTTTTCCTTGCTCTATCTGCGAGTAGAGCAGGAAAGGAAATGATTAGTTGTGGTGTAGGGTTCCCTCTGCCACACACCGCACATGGCTTGCAGAGTACATATGCAGATATCGATGTAGATATTGATTCCAGGCCGAACACATGTCTGGAGACGTCCCAGACAGCAGTGGGATACCATCCTGACTGTCACCCACCATACAAACCGAGAACCAGGAGTGATTTTCATAGCAGGATCCCTTGGCTGTTATCTGTGGCACCCTTACAACAAAGTGGTATGTCGACGATACTCCACACTATGTTTTGATGTCCTCCAGTGAGATTTTCACTTTTTGTCTTTGTGCTTCCTTAACGCTACCTTGGCCAGAAACTTTGCCAGATCTTTCTCTAACATTTGGAGCATTATGCGCAGGGTCCTCCAAACAGCTTAGGATTTTGATGATCTAACATGCAAATTAGTCAGAATTTAGCATGATATCCCTCAGAAGGACATCTACCAATTCTATCACTCAATGTCAACCCGATAAAATGCTTGTATAAGGCCCACAGGTGTATCAAAGTGTTAGTGACTTGCTCCATTTTAGAAGCTCTTTTTCATGACTAAATCATCCAATCTTTCTGAAACAGTTATAATTTGTTTGTCTCTACATGTGCATCACACTACAGGTTTCCATCCCATTCAGATAATTCCTTTGTGGTGCACTGTTTCTTTGTCTTAGTGTGTGTTTTCACACTCTGCATCTTGGCATGAAGGAAGGAATGTAACTGTTCAATATTTCAAAAATAGAAAGAACATTACAGAAGAGTGCTACTAGATACCAATGGAAGGGAGGATTAACTGTGCCAGTAATGAAGAAACCATTATTACATTTTACTAAAGCAACTGGATGAAACCACAGAAAATCTATATATGGAAGGGTGGACCAGGATTAGAACTCTTGTTTCTTGTGGGTCTGTATCTAGAGGGGGGGGGGGGGGAAAAACCTCTGGCTGGGCTACATATTGCTTTTTCGCTATTTTTACAGTGCTGAAAGCAGCACTGCAAGTTTGCATTAAAGGAAAGTTTGCATGAACTTTTCATTACAGCATTTACTGCTTGACCTTTAATCCCCAGGGTAAGACATTAACATAACTGAATGTAAAGTATCCAACTTTGCATCACAAGTTTTCACTTCATTTAAATAACTAACTCAATTTTGAATAGTCTTTCATTCTTTTCCAGTTTGATGTAGTGTAGTAAGACGTGCAACAGTAGTCCACTTCTTTAATAAGCAGACATTTTGATCTGGGAGACATCAATGTTAGAGCATCTTCTGGTGCTGTGATTGTGCACAGAACTATTTATTGAGAAGTGTACAAGGTTCAAAGCTTTTCTCTTACAAAAATTATTGTTCCATAGGCAAAGTAGGTTCAGAATATTTCATGCATGAAGCAGAGGATGGTAAAGATTGTTTCATGTTTCAGATGATTTTGATGGCTTGTTTTTTCATACACTTAAGAATGGTGAGAAATCTGATGCATATGCCATTCAAACTAGCCATAAATTGTGACCACACAAGTTTCTCTGTGAACATGAAGATCAGAAATTCCATCCATACTTTTCAGATTGAGACTAAAGCCTCCAGATCAAGCAGTGGTAATGAACATAAGTTACTAAAATTTACAGAAATAACTATAAATGAAAAATTTGAAACTAAGCTGTTCCTGGATATTTTTCCAACATATTAAGTGTCTGTTGAAATTTTCTGTGATGATTATACCATAACAAAAATAAAATCTTGAGAGAAAAAAAACATACATGAAAAAGGCACAATGAACCTGTTCCTTACTGTTACACTGTTTATGTTACTGAACAACACTGTCACACATTAAATGCTGCCTGCCCAGAGTGGCATTGGCTGCATTTACTAATAAAGCCTTAAGGACTGCCAGATTCAGTAAAAGTCTAGAATAGGGTCAATAGCCTGCTTATGCAATTCATCCTGTAATGCTGTCAACACTTGCTGTGAGGTATGATGGGAACAAGAGGTGCGTCAGCTGTTTGTGTTACACAGCCAATGAGAGAACAGCAGGCATATGACATCTTTCAGTGCTATACATCTGGAAGAAGAGTGAAAAATGCTGTAAATGAGTATTATAAATTTAATTGTTCCTGGTTTGAGTTGCAGCTATTTAAACTGGGCTAGAATTTGCAAACCAAGAACAGCTTCACAACTCATGATATTGTCATGTAGAAGGTGTAAGCAGATGAATGACGAACAATAACTTCTCTTAATGAAGGTTTATTCAGCACTTGCACATACAAGAGCACGGAGCGAACTACCTCCGGCCAGAACACATACAGTATATATATAGCTACAGAACATTCCAGTACGACGATTCTTGCCATTTGAGGATACTTCTAGAATGTACTCGACCCGAATATAGAAATTAAAATTTTACAGTTCAGGTGAGTTTTGAACTCACAACCCTCCATGAATCAGTCTAGTATCATAGCCACTACACTACAGCGACTGTGCTACTCAGCTTCTTCTGCAACATTGCTCCCTCCTTAACAGAACAGCGTCTTGGCGTTACGTCCTATAGTTCGGGAATGAGTTATCAGTCCTGCATACTCCGACTCCCGATGACTGATGCTCGCCCTGGCTGTGATCTTCTTGGAATATCCCTTGCCGCTACATTCTTCGTCACCTTTCTGCTTGTTGCCTGTCGCTGGAGCTTTTAATTTACCCTGGGTTGCAGGATCCTTATAGGGCTTCATTTGAAGGATGTGGACCGTATCTCCAACCTTTTGTCATCTTGTGTCGGGGTCAAAATCTTCAACTTCATAAGTAACATCAGACAATTGTCTTACAACCTTATAATGTCCAAAGTAGCCCCTGAGGAGCTTCCCACTGAAAAATGGTTCAAATGGATCTGAGCACTATGGGACTTAACATCTGAGGTCATCAGTCCCTCAGAACTTAGAACTACTTAAACCTAACTAACCTAAGGACAGCACACACATCCATGCCCGAGGCAGGATTCGAACCTGCAACCGTAGCGGTCGTGCGGTTCCAGACTGCAGTGCCTAGAACCGCTGGGCCACAATGGTCGGGGCTTCCCACTGAGACCAACCTTCTCAAATGGCTCTGAGCACTATGGGACTCAACTGCTGAGGTCATTAGTCCCCTAGAACTTAGAACTAGTTAAACCTAACTAACCTAAGAACATCACAAACATCCATGCCTGAGGCAGGATTCGAACCTGCGACCGTAGCGGTCTTGCGGTTCCAGACTGCAGCACCTTTAACCGCACGGCCACTTCGGCTGGCTAGGGACCAACCTTCTGAACAGGAGTGAAGATCCAGACGTGGTCACCAGGCTGGTAGACAACAGAACGGTGCCTCGCGTCATAACTTTGGCAATCATTTTCTTGAGCCTGCAGCGTGCGGAGTCGAGCTAACTGCCGAGCTTCCTCAGCTCTGGTTCACACCTGGCTGATATAGTTGTCGTCCATGACATCAAGATGTGACGGAAACACAGTGTCTAAAGTCGTCGTCGCCTCACACCCATGCACCAGGAAAAATGGGGTGAATCCTGCGGTGTCTTGTTTGGTGGTGTTGTAGGCAAATGTCACAAAAGGTTAGCACCTCATCCCAGTTGCTCTGCTCAACAATGATGAACATTGTTACCATGTCAGCCAAGGTCTTATTAAGATGTACGGTAAGCCTGTTAGTTAGTGGATGGCAGGCAGTCGTCGTGTGATGAGTGATGCTGCATTGACGGTTTATCTTTGTCACAATATTCGATTGAAAAACTTTCCCTCGATCTGTAATTAATGACCTTGGGGCTCCATGTTTTAATACAATGTCTTCTACGATGAATTTGGCTACCTCGAATACTTCGATTGGTTTCATGACTTTTGTAATGGCATAGCGTGCCGGATAGTCAATGCAAACAATAATCCATCTACTGCAACTAGTAGACATTGGAAATCGTACGAGGAGGTCAATCCCAACATGCTTGAAAGGCATTTCTGCTGGTGGAATTTGTATTAGTCAGCCAGGTGGTTTCTGAGGAACTGCTTTTCTCCTCTGGCACTCTCGACAGTGCGACACATTGTTGCAGGCACTCCTAAATAAACCTGGCCAGAAAAATCTCTTGCAGATCCTATTGTATGTCTTAATAAATCCTAAATGTCCAGCCTCAGGTGTGTCATGGAATTTCTGTAGAACATCTAAGCACATGTGTTTAGGAATCACTCTTTCCAAACGGATCAAAGTTTTTCTTGCAAAGTAATCCATTAACTACCTTAAATTGTCCTTTCACATCCTCTGACCGATTTAAGGCAATAAGGAAATACAGTAGCGTCTGATTCCACACATCTGCTTTAACCCATGACATCACAAATATGGCGGAAACAGCCATACACTATGACTAATATGGCACCTATGACGTCATTACGTAAACATGACCACAAACACTAAATACATTGAAAAACCAACACACACACGTTCCACAAAAACCTAATGAAACTAATGGGACAAGGGTGGGAAATTGGGGGTTTTTGGATGGGGACAAAGTAAATATTAACAAATTTAGACACACACCACCATACCAAACCACACAAAACGACAAAAGAAACTGACAACACGAAACTCCTCAAATGCCACTAAACACAATATCCTATGTAATCAGACACCTATATAGCTCAACAGCAGCTTCCGATCCCACAAATTGGAATTGAACACTTCCCTCGACCTATTTAGGTCAACAGAAACTACCGACACCAAATCATAAAACCCAAAACTACAACCACGTCCACAATCACCACCACCTAAAAAAACACAACAAACCAACAAAATTGGAATCGAACACTTCTCTTGACCTGTTATCCTTACGACATTTCGACATTTCCACATATAGCCATCCCTGGCCCGAGACGCTGGAACGTTAGTAAGCCTCATTTCTTCACAACACACTGAACAGTTCACGACTTCATCCAAAAATCTGAATAGTTGAAGAAATTTTATTAGAGACAACGCACTGTCCCCCACGACAACCAAAAACTGTTGACCTTGCCAGTCATATCCATACCTACAAAAGACATACAAAAAGCAATTTACCAAAATGGACACATGACGAACAGAATAAAACTACAATAATCAAAATTGTTAACTCACTGAAAAATATTCCGCTGAAAGCACAGTCACTATCGATACCACACACATGCAATGCTACCACGCAAATGAACCCCATTTGCCACGTAACACG
The DNA here is from genome assembly GCF_021461395.2 of Schistocerca americana. NCBI lineage: Eukaryota > Metazoa > Arthropoda > Insecta > Orthoptera > Acrididae > Schistocerca > Schistocerca americana. Next base: position 305,490,664 of record NC_060120.1, on the reverse strand, counting down.
CTACCCATAAACACACCACCAGAGAGAACCACCAATTGCAACAATATGCTACCTATAAACACGCCACACATGCAAACCAAACCAAACCAAAAACATCACGTAACACACAACACATAAACATACCACCAGAGAGCACCACCGATCACATCAAAACGACACCCACAAACACGCCACTCTCACAAACTAAATTCCGCACTGTTGTGACGTCACACACCACAACAGCCTTACGTCATGGGTCAAAGCCGACGGGTGGGATCGGACGCTTCGGTCGACCCCATAATTTGAGGTATCTTGGCATCCTCCTCCTGATCAGCAGAGAGATCCTGGAGTGCAGCGAGACAATCACTATCTTCATCAAAGTTTTGATGGTCTTGCACAGGGTTTCTTGAGAGACAGTCAGTATCTTGGTGTTTTCTTCCCCTTTTGTACACTATGGTAATGTCATACTCTTGAAGACATAGTGCCCACCTGACGAGTCGTCCTGTTTGATCCTTAAGACCTGTCAACCAACAAAGTGAATGATGGCCTGTAACAACTGTGAATGCTCTTCCATAGAGATACTGTCATTTCTCCTGGATGCTGTGCCCTGCACTTTAATTAATCTTCAGCCTTGCACTTCTGTCGTCGTGTGTCACTGAACCACTTGTGCAGTTCCGCCTGGAATACTTCCCAGCTTGTGAACTTCTCCTCATTGTTCTCATACCATTGCTTGGCAGTGCCCCCCAAGTAGAAAAATATGTTAGCCAAACACACGGTGTCATCCCATCTGTTAAATTTGGCTATAGGCTCATATACCTTCAGCTACTTGTTTGGATCTTGGCCATCATCACCAGAGAACCGGAAGGACGTTTCATGTGGTGGCACACATTTGCTGTCATCGTAACATCCTCTTCTTCTTCTTCTGTCTCTGATAGATTGCGATCTGTTGAAGAGGGCTCGAACTCAGGTTTTTCGCCATGTAAACGGTAGCTCTGTTGTGGCCTGATGGGAGCCACTGTGTCGTCGATAATGTGCGGTATCACAAGTTCCAATACCCAGTGCCTCCACCAGAATAATGTTACGTAGAAGGTGTAAGTAGATGAATGACAAACAATAACTTCACTTAACTAAGGTTTATTCAGCACTTGCACATACAAGAGCATGGAGCGAACTGCCTCCAGCCAGAACACGTACAGTATATATACAGCTACAGAACATTCAAGTACAATGATTCTTGCCATTTGTGGATACTTCTAGAATGAACTCGAACCAAATATAGAAATTAAAATTTTACAGTTCAGGTGAGTTTTGAACTCACAACCCTCCATGCAACAGTCCAGTATCATAGCCACTACACTACAGCGACTGTGCTACTGAGCTTCTTCTGCAACAATATATTTGAAAAATCAGTGAAATATTTCTCTGCTCTGTGTTGCTACACAATCCATCTGCACAAGCACACTGAGAAACTGGATCAATGTTCTTTAATTAAATCATGGGAGAAGGTAGGTGGGCCAATGTTTAATAATATATTGAATGTATGCCTCTTTTTAATAAACACTGCTCCAACCACCTTCTCCCACGATTGAATTAAAATACATTGATCCACTTATTCAAAGTGATGGCTTTTGCTGCACTTCCAGATGATTCTTTAAGAGTCATTTCACCATCACATTTGACACATCTTTGCTTCTCTGTAATTAATCCATGAGACATGCACCAACAGATGACGTTGCTGTGCAGAACTGAATCACTTAAATCAGTCCACTTTATAGCAATTACTGCCACAATCAAAAAATATTTCTCTCCATACTCATTAATACACTGAAAACCAGCAAATAAGACAATGGTTTCAATTTTGGCTCTGCAAATACATTGCCTCTCATTCGTTGTGTCAAAGAATCATACAGCTGCCTATGTGAAACTGACATGTTGCCAACAGACGAGCAGTAGATAAGCACCTCTGTGACTGTTGCTGGCCCTGATATAGACTTTAGCCACTAGATTACAAACCCTCAAAGATTGCAACAATAAACTTTCTAATCATTTCATCAATTTGCTAATTTAAAAATTGTCTCTTTGGATTATCAGAGAACATAATAGCTCAGTAACAAAGTATGGTATTAATAGAAACAATCTGTGAGAATGTTTAAACTTTTTTTCTTTCAAGAACTATCATATGTGTTCAACAGAAGACAGATTTTTGGAACTTGTTAGGGAGAAGGTATAACAGTGTACTTCACTTAAAACACAAAAAAAACTGAGGAAAGGCAATCATTTACCTGTTGCTGATTCATGGGTGGTCCACAGAACATACCAGCGTGGAGGTATTACAAGCTATTGAGTTGCCGATCTCCTTCTATTGTAAGCATTTGTGCATATATCCATGGGGGGAGGTGTGTTTTGTATGGGAAAGGAGATGCATGGTAAAGGGAAAACAGCTGACTCTCAACAGAAGTAGTAACAAGTGGATTGAAACGGTGGCATTCACAAAACTTCACCAAGATTTGAAGCAAATAATTTTCTTTAAAAGATGGAATATGGCTGGGAATTCCTAAATGTCAAAAATAAATTTTATAGATGTGAGTATCCAATGTGACGGTTAGTGTGATTTCATGGATGTGAATCCTCAATATGTTTTGTTAGTGACTGCACCCTGTTGCAAAGTGATATATCCATTCTCAAATCAACTCAACGTGTTCCAAATAATCTTTAAAATTATAGAAGATGCCTCGACAGACAGGACTGACTTGGGCAATAAATAGAAAGAGTGGTAAAACAATCCCTAAGGAAGCCCCAGGAAAAAGAATCTCACAATTAAATAACAGTTAACAAAATAATCAGAAATACTAGGAATCAGACACAAAAAACAATGATAATGAAGAATGCACAAACAAAGGTGAGGTGGTCTGATAACAGAATCAACAGCTCAAACAAATTCTTATCTATGATCTATTGCCTGTCAACAGCTTGTTAACAACAATTTTCTTGAATCGGAAAGTGAGTACAATGTTACTTTTGAATAATTTTCTTTCAAATGCTCCTGATTTTGCATATGAAGTGATTTACTTCTTCTCCTCTTCTATACATGTGCAGGTGTGCGTTTTCTTTTCTTTCTCCTACTGAGTAGTATATGAAAAATTCAGTTTGAGATTCAAACACATTTTCATGTATCTGCAGATTAGCCCGTTTGTAATCAGCAGTCAGTCACAATTGAAGGAAAAAAACAGTAACTTTAACAAAATTTATGTTGACAACACAACGGAAACCTTGTGTCACAGCTTGCAGTATGTGCTTTGACAGTTTGATGATGACCAGTGGTTCGCAAACAGTTAATTACACATCAAAAAGCTCTTGTGATAAAGTCAAAAATTAAATAATATTCATAAATACAATAGTAGAAGAAGTAATGACTCATACTATCCATCAGTCAGTGACCCGAAGCAGGTCTTTTGGTCAAAATCTTAAATTTTTAACAGTCTTTTCATTGTGCTGGTCTGCGACTCAGCACCACCTTTATGCGGTGAGTGGCAACCACCCTTGTGCGATGAGTGGCAATGTATCCATTTCAATATTGTTGTTATTCCATCCTGGACTTTCCATTGTCAGAAATGAGTGAGGTATTCAGTCATAAACAACTTTGACTTGTCACCCAGTGATGTAAAGAAGGACTTAAAGATACTAAAATTAAGTTCAAACACAAACCGAAATAACATCTGTTTGATAACTTCCCCTATTCCACAGAAGAATTACTGAATACGTAGAGAGAGAGAGAGAGTGTGAGAGAGAGAGAGAGAGAGAGAGAGAGAGAGAGAGAGAGAGAGAGAGAGAGAGAGAGAGAGTGTGTGTGTGTGTGTGTGTGTGTGTGTGTGTGCGCGCGCGCGCGTGTGTGTTACAAGTATCTGTCTGCAAAGATATAGTGGGCTCATTTTGAGAGGGAGGCGCAGTACAAAAGTGCATAGCTCTTATCATATACTTTTAAAGTAATGGCACCAATGTATTATTTAGCAACAAAAACCAGAAACTGAATACTATTCATATTTGATATGCATGTATATATATACTGCACATGAACAGAAGTCTTAAATTGTGTATTACGTAGTAATTCTGGTTTTCTGTACAGAATCCTGCAGCACATGCAACCAACACCCATCACTCTTCGTGCTAAAGACTCAACTGGAGGTTGCAGTGCCACCTGTCGGCTGTGACCTGTAGTATTCCTATGTTATATTGTGTGACACCATGGTATTTGGAATGGATCATGTTTTCAGAAGGCATGTTGGAGTAAGCATTTCTAAATGGTTTGTGAGTGGTGTTTATGATTCACTGGACTCGGTGAATACTGTTTGCGAGAGTAATATTGGAAGAGTTTGTAGAGGAGGTGTGAGATGGACCAAAGTTGTTGCATCTTGAGCCACGGACCCGTATATGTGGTGTTGTTGGCAGGACAACTTACAACATTTTATCTGAAGGGTTCCTGGTTCGAGAAGTCTAGGCTTGCATTCAAGACATTGTGTTGTTCACGTTATTTTTGCTATCACTAGATAGCTAGATTTGTCTCTCAGCTGACTTTGGTACGTATGTTTTCATGATTTTATTGTAGCCCGTGTGTTTATGTCCAATGTGTGTTCCTTTTACATTGAAAGTGGTGTTAATATAGTTTTTTTAAAAACTTTTGGGTTATGTTGTTAGTTGTTGGTAATTACGTTGGATTGCAATTGGTAGATATTGTGTTTATTTCACCTACATTGGTGAGGTTTAGTTTTAGATATTATTTATATGAGAAAGTTTTGGTTTTCTGGTACCACATACTTCACGTCAGCTAATAGATCAAGTGAAGTACAGATACTGGATTTTTTGGGTTGTGTGTGATTTTGTGGTAATGTGGATTTTGTTTAAGTTACCAAGGTCAAGTGAAATTTCTGGTACTAAGTTTTAGATATATGTGTGACTTTGTGGTATTGTGGACTTTGTTTGAGCTATATAGGTCATGGGAAATTTCCAATATCAGCTATTTTTCAGATCTTTTTATTGTGGTTTTCTTAATTGCTGAGGATTTAGTCTGTTTGATTCTTGCCTTAGTATTTGTTTTGGTAAGTCTTCATTATTAGGATTGTCATATGCTTTGTTTGTCCCTGCTCAAAAACCACTAATTCCACAGTTGTCCCATTAGTTTGATCATATTTCAGCAATTAAATATTTCTCATACTATTTGTGTCTTTTCATATGAGTAATGAGTAGTGTCATAATAATAATAATAATAATAATAATAATAATAATCATCATCATCATGTTGTGTATGCTTGAAATAGGGGTGTCTGCCATCTTGATGATGTAATGGATCAAAGCTGATTCGTGGTAATGCAATCTTCGGTTTTGCCATACTAACTTATCCCCTGCTTCCTACTCACAAATCACTTTGGTAGTTCCTATTTCTGCACCACAAGACATGTGATGCAAGTTATAAATGTCAATTATTTGAAATATTTGTACTATTGCTGCACTATAAGAGAAAAGCCAGCAGCTTGCGAGTGCTGTCAAAGTAATAATTAAACTAGACAATGAGTTTCAACTTGCTGAACTATAGTCAAACTGTGTGTTTTAATTATAACAAATACAAATAATGTTGCATCACTCATGAACTGTACAGTATCCTTATTTTTGATTCACCCAAATTTTCTAATTATGAAATTTCTAATACTGGCTAGGCTAGAAGTAATTGACAAGTAAGATAATGCCATACCCATAATTCTTCCACGCCTTCTTTTCGTGAAGAAAGTATCATATGATGACCAGTAATACACAGAGTTCCATCAACAGGTGCTTGAAATGGTGCACGCATTACCACACCATCCAGTTTTGGCACCAGAATCAACTCGGCGAATTCCATCTCTCCTGTCTTTCAAGAAGAAATAATACAATACATATTGCTCATCATATATAAGACTATTGCATAAGAATGCATGTGCTGACTTGTATTGATTTTTTTAATTGATTCAGTTGGATTACTCACAAAAGAATGGACTCAGTTAACATAAAATATACCAATAACATCATTAAAATAAAATGCAAATTACAGCTACAAAAAAGTTTTAATTGAGGTCTAACATGGAGTCTGAACACTTGTGTCAGAGTGCAAATAAGACACTGATGCTGAACACTGCTAATGAGAGTGTAAACTACCTCTACTGGTATCTGTACAAGTTGTCTGCAATAAAAATTTATAGCTCTTGCAGGACCTGTGCTTATGATTGATGATATGTCTGTCCTGATAGATACTCCAGTCTTTGAATATTGTGCTCTTGCATTTACTGACTAACTAGACTCGTCTGTGGGAGTTGTCTTAATGTTATCACAAACTATGTTTCCTTCTCTCTATTGCACAAAGGGTGTATCACAATGATTCAGGAGTCCTAAAGCAGTCACAGATTCCATGGGGGCATCACCTGCTTTGTATGGGCACCTAGAGATTTATTCTTCTCTATACAATCATGTTTGTTCCTCCACAGCAGATATCAGTGATTCTGGAAGCATGGCAATATGTACTTACTTCTCTTTAGGTCAGTGCAGTTTAAGAATCACTGATACTGGAAAATTAAGGCTCATCTTCAAAAGGAATTGGTTGATAAGAAAGTGACTGGTTGATATGCTTTGTGAAACTAGTTGAAAAGCACAAAGTCTTCCCTGAAGGCACTGCTCTTTATTGCTCAGTAAATGATGCCTACAAATATCACTTCCAGTTACAATAATAGCACAGAATGAGATTTTAACTCTGCAGCAGAGCGTGCACTGATATGAAACTTCCTGGGATATTAAAACTGTGTGCTGGACCGAGACTCGAACTCAAGGTCCCGAGTTCGAGTCTCAGTCTGGCACACAGTTTTAATCTGCCAGGAAGTTTCAATAATAGCACAACATTCACTGGCAACTCATGCAGGAATACAACATTGTGCAAATTTCAAAATAATCTGGGTTGAAGATTCCATCACAACAATCAATTTTTAGTCTATGGAAGCATGACATGGAGGACTGGTTTAGCCACAATCTACTACTGATAGCTGGGAAAGACTTTACGATAAGCTGTAACTGGTTATGATACTATATGGATAATCTGAAGCTGGAAATATTACAATAAAATAATTGCACATGAAACTGAATGATCAGATAGGCTCAATTATAGGCAAAGTAAATGGCAGACTATTGGGAAAATACAATCAATCTACAAAGAAGATTGATTACAAAACCCTTGGGCAGCCATCCTAGAACATTTTCAGGTGTGTGAAATTTACACCAAATGGGGCTAACAGGTGATACTGATGCATGTAAAGAAAGGAAGTACTAAAGGGCATACAGTGATTTGACTCGAGGAAGAGCATCACAGAAATACTGACAAATCTGGATTGACTGATGCTAAAAGACACAGAACTCCATAAAGGCCTACTTAAAAAGTTTCAACAACCTATATTAAATAAAGAATCTAGAAATATACAACCCCACCCTCCTCTCAAGCATTGCTCCCATGCGGAACACGAAGATGAGAAACGTGGAAAGTACCCTCTGCCACGAACTTCCGAATGAATGTAGATGTAAAGTATGCTGAAGGTATGAGTTCAATAGGCATTCTCAAACACCCAATCCCCCATTTGTTTCAGCAATACTACACTGAGGCTCTTTCAGCAACAACAAAGAAGAATGTTTTCAAGTATCGTTACTATTAGCTTTTATGTTTCATTTTGAATGAGATGCATTTTAAATAACTTCAATTTTCAAAATTAAATTATCTCCTAAAGTTAAAGGAGGAAGAAACTTAATCGCAGACACATTATGAATACTAATATTGTTAAAAGACATCATCAGGTGGTGGTATTGGAGGAGAATTTGCAACAAGTGTCAAGGAAGGACACAAGGTGCACTCAGTGTGTACGCCTGGGGGCCTCATTCTACATGTTGAAGAGGGTATTCTGGCAGTCACTGAGGGAACAAAGTATAACCAACTGCAGGCTGTGGTACCCGTTGGAACAAATTATGTCTGTTGCTTAGGCTCTGAGGTCACACATGGATCTTTTCAGGGACTGGCAGAGAAAGTTGAGAAGATCAGCCTTTCACATACAGTTTGAATAAAGCTCACAATTTACAGCTTTGTCCCCAGAACTGATCATGGCCCCTTGATTCTCAGCTGAGTGGAATGATTGAACCAAAGATTTCCAAGCTTCTGAGACAAGCTAACCTGTGACTTCCTGGACTTGCGCTATAGGTTTGAGAACTATAGGGTCCCCCTAAATACATCAGGAGTCCATTACACATCAGAGGCTGCTACCCAGATAGGTGAATGTGTGTGGGACATAAAGGTTTTTTTTTTTTTAGATTGTGTGTCCCTCCATCCAATACAGATAACAGTAGCTGTAGGGATCCCAGAAGTATCAGTGTAATATCGAAAGAAATGGTTACTATATTTGAGAGTATTAAAATCCTAGTGGTTACCTGCCGAAACATTTGCAACAACATGCCAGAGTTCAAAATGCTCCTGAAAAGCAGTAAAGGTCACATAATACTAGGTACCGAAAGATGGTTGAAACCTGACATTGATAGCTGTCAGATTTCTGGGAAAAATTTAAGTGTACATAGAAAGGATACAGTAATGCAAAATAAAGGACATGTACTGGTCACAGTAGACAAGAAACATGAGCCATAGTTACTCTACATGCTCCTCTGCATGCAGAGGTAACTATGGCTCATGTTTAAAGGAATAGTTGAGAATGCATTGGATATATGTGTACCCAGTAGAACAGTTCATAATGGCAGAGACCTACCACGGCATACAGTCACATTACTTCTATAGAAACAGAGAATATTGCATAATAGATGTGAAACAAAACATAGGGCTACAGATAGATAGGTGCTGAATGAAACACATTTGGTTGTTGAGAAAGCAATGTGAGAAGCCTTCAATGATGACTGTAGCAGAATATTGTCAAACAATACTTCACAAAACCCAAAGAAATTGTGATCATGTGTAAAGGCTGCTAGTGCCACCAAAGTTACTGTTCAGGCACTAGTGAACGAGACATGAACTGAAAAGGAGGGTAGCAACGCAAAAGCTGAAATGCTTCACTCCATTTTCAAATGTTCCTTTACAAAGAAAAACCCAGGAGAATTGCTCCAGTTGTGTCCACTTACCACTGAAAGGATGAGTGAAAGCAGTAATAGTGTCAGCAGTGTTGAGGAACAGCTGGAACATTTAAAACTGAACAAAGCTTCACAGCCCGATGTAATCCCTGTCAGGTCCTATACTTAATTTTCAGGTTATTTAGTCATTCTTCTAACTATAATCTATCATAGATGCCTTGAACAAGAAACTGTGCCCAGTAGTTGGAAGAAAGCACAGGTCATACCCATCTACATGAAGGGTAGTAGAAGAGATCTGCGAAAAATAACCATCCAACATCTTTGACACCGATTTGTTGTAGAATTTTAGAATATATTTAGAACTCCACCACTACAAGTTATCTTGAACAGAATGACCCCCTCCATAACCAGCAAGGATTCCAAAAACATAGATCACATGAAACCCAACACGACCTACTGAAAGCTTTGAATCAGGAAGTCGGGGAGATGCAGTGTTCCTCAATTTCCAAAAAGCATTTGTGTCAGTACCACACCTACGCTTGTTGTCAAAAGTTCGATCATATGGGTATCAAGTGAAATTTGTGACTGGATTGAGGACTTTTTGGTAGGAAGAGCGCAACACATTATCTTGGTTGGATGGCAATCATCAGATGTATAAATATAGCAATCATCAAATGTAAAAGTAACTTTGGGTGTGCCCCAGGGAAGTGTGTTGGGACTCTTACTGTTCATGTTGTATATTAATGATTTTTTTACAATATTAGAAGTAACATCAGACTTTTTGCAGATGATGCAGTTACCTACAAAGAAATACTGTCAAAAAAAGCTATATAAATATTCAGTCAAATCTTGATAAGATTTCAAAGTAGTACAAAAAATAGCAACTTGCTTTAAATGTTCAGGTACATAGAATTGTACACTTAATAAAAAGAAAAATCATAGTGCCCTGTGATTATAATATCAGTGAGTCAAAGTTGGAATCAGTCAACTCATACAAATACCTAAATGCAACACTTTTTAGGGATATGAAATGGAATGATCACATAGATTCTATTGTGGGTAAAGCAGTTGTTAGACCTTGGTTTATTGGTAGAACACTGGGGAAGTGCAATCAGTCTACAAAGAAGATTGCTTACAAATTATTCGTGCGACCAATTCTAGAATATTGCTAAAGTGTGTGGGACCTGTACCAAATAGGCTTAATGGGGGATATCGAATGTATACAGAAAGGGCAGCACCAATGGTCACCTTGGGAGTGTTATAGGGATGCTGAAGAACCTGAGCTGGCAGACACTCGAAGATAGATGTAATACATCAAAAGAAAGTCTACTGAGAAAGTTTTGAAGAACCAGCATTAAATGATTACTCTAGGAATATACTATAACCCCCCTATATATCGCTCACATAGTGATTGTGAGGATAAGCTTGGAATAATTACTGTATGCACAGAAGCATTCAAAGATCAGTCTTCCTCTACTCCATTCATGAATGTAATTGGAAGAAACCTAATAACAGGTACAATGGGACTTACCCTCTGCCATGCACTTCTACATCTACATCTATACTCTTATTTAACTGGATAGATAAAAAATCTACACACCGAGTGGCGACAGAATGCATACATAAAAGACTATTGTGATTGGCAAGCTTTCGGAGCCAGCTCCGAAAGCTTGCCAATCACAAAAGTCTTCTATGTGTGTGTTCTGCCACCACTTGATGAGTAGATTTTTTATCTATCCAGTTAAATAATTTTATGAATAATTGATTGTTTTGTTGTTATACATCTATACTCTGTAATCCGTGGTGGTTTACAGAGCATAGATTTAAATGTAGTATGAAGTTTTTTAAAGGCTTTTCTTTCACTAGTTCCTTATTTATTACCACAAGTCTGAGTGAACTCTAAGAGATATGCCATCACAGAAAACTCAAATGCAACGCTAAGAATCAAATTTGGGTTTCATATGTGTTAGTCACACTGATTGTTCGGATGATGGGAACTGGGCTGGATTCAATACCACCTAAGAAAATAAATATCAAGACTTATTGATTTCTGTTTGGATATTTATTTCCTATAAGTTAAGGCTGTTATCAACGCTAAGTTTAATTTGAAGCTTGGTTAGACAAGGCATTTGTCCCCTTCCTCCAAGCATTGAAATGACATGCCAGTCAGTAACAGAGAGACCTACAATTTAATGTGCATTCCAAATGTGGCGTAACTCAGCATTTTAACATTAACAAACATTGCCAGAGGTCAAAGAAGTGAAATGTGACTGATAAAGATCCTAGGACTGAGCGGAAATCAGATGTGAGGGCTTTGGATTTGTAGTGTGGTATTTTATTACTGAGCCACACTTCATTCCCACATAATTTAAATAATCACTTTCTACATATATTTCTGAGGTACACACTGTTTTTAACTTAGCACCTGAAAGGGAAAGACAAGCAATGCTATTTTAGGCCCATACACTAAAAAGGTACATATGTTTTGATACATGTAACCCATTTCTTATTCATCAAGCAATGCTTTGAAAATATTCTCATGAAATATCAGTAAATCATGTTTCAACAGTTTTCTTTATACCATACTTTAGTCATCAATGAAAGACTCTGCACGTAGTACAACTACTCACATTGTTGCAATTTTCAGCTTTATTGGGGTGTCCTCCACGAATATTATTCAAAATTAAATGTACCGGAGATTTATTATAAATAAGTGGTTAATTACTTAATTCTTCCCAAATGATACAGTTTCAACTTTTAAACTAATGCCCCATGTGGTATAACCAAGGTATTGAATAAGTTTTCATTACTGCTCTACTACTTTACACCTAAAACCAGTCATACTCCCCTTGCTGGCCCGAGAAATAAACATTTTCTTCCTTGTATAAGATATGATTTTTCCAGTTATATTTACATACCAGCAACCTGGGCAGTATTAGAAGCGTACTGCTAATAATTTTCAAAACTTACTGTCATCAACTGCCTCAGTCGATATAACCGAAGAAAGCAATGCAAGATTTCGTGACACGCAGTCATTCTCGTTACCATGTGCGAAGATGTGCAACAACCCACGATTGACAGGAACGGTGGGCCCGGAGGGGGGGGGGGGGGGGGGGGGGGGGTCATCGACCGTTTTCCTTAAAAAGTGTGAGGACAGGTCATGGATTTCCTGAAACACCCGTCTTTACATGTACTCATTTGGAGAAAACACATCAAACTTTACCAGGAATATTGAGAACTACGGCTCGGGCATTCCTGAACGCAAGTATAGTGCAACTATTTTGCCGTTTCCTCGGAGGAAAGAAATCAATCTACAACGAAAACTAAAAGCTAATAGGATCAACATCTGAATAACACGAATTATTAGGTTCTGCAAGTCATTATGTTGGACATAATCACATGCTGCTTACTTTTGTGGACAAAAGACAATGTATGTTGTATTGTTAGAGATCCCCAATTTAATTCAGGTATCTTCTTTCTTCGCCATGAATTGACATGTAACCTATAAAAAATTTTATTTTTCTTAAAACACAGTGTCGCCTAATGCCCCACGAATGATCAGATTTCCATTTTGCAAATTTTAAGTGCGTCGTCGGCAACACCGTACCATCTGTCAAACTTACAAATCAAAGATCCTTACCTAGTCGTACAATACATCTTTGGCTGTCGATATAATGCTCTCTACAACGATTGAGCACCACGGCGTGCGCCTGCACACAACACCAGAACAGTGCGGCTGGCATTAGGCTGAAATCGGAAATCGTTGCCTGGCTTAAAACCAAATGAAATCGTGGTGGTTCTGTGGTTAGTGACCTGCAATGGTAGAGTATGAGTAGTGAATACGCGTCCTGTTGTGTGCAAATATTTTTTTTAATCATTTTTGCATTTGTAACACATTCTGGGACTTTCTTATTCCTGTAACAGAAATATGTTGTGCAATATTCAATTCTATTTACATATAGGGGCATGATTCCTAAATAATATGTTTGTAAATCTCTTGCCTGACACTTAATGTAGTGAATAAAGCGATGAGACTACGACTCTATAACAACTTGTTCTTCTCTTTCGAAAATATTAAAACTTTAAGTTAGTAACAAACAAAGAGTAATTATTATTCCAAGAAGCAAACAACATAAAAGTATGCTCTTAATTATATAATACAAAAATCACTTTGCAGGTTTCTTTGCAGTGAAAACTCCCAGGCAGCTCCCCGCATTAGAACGGAACTCTCATAATACACAGGTATTTGAAATACATTCATTGCCTTGCCCTGTTGTGAATTACTGGAGTCTCTGGTGACAGATGATGGCTTTTCTGGAGTGGTGATAGCTACGTTTCCTCTGCTTGCTCCTCTCCTTTTGCTCCCTGTTCAGGTGTAACAGGCGATGGCCCCATCTGATCCTCTTGAACTGCCTCATCATTTTATGTCAGGATATCATATGGCTTCACTCATTTTATTGACACTGCCTGCTGCTTGTTGTTAATGTTGGAAGCATGGTGGTTGCAAACGGGGGTGTAGGATATCTGCCAGTTGCATAACGTGTGAACATGTTCAGAAATCTTTGTGGGCGAAAATATCATTATCCCTGTGACATGACTCTGGAGTTGGGCATAGCTCTGCAACTGGCTTTGCACTTGTGGAAATAAGTCTGATAAATTTATGTCTTCTGGTCCTGGCCATGTTGAAAAAAACTCTGATGGTAGACATAAAGTCTCTCCATACAGCATCTCTGCTGTGCAAGCTCCACTTCTGGTTATCACATGATTTGGAGGCCCAATAAAACCAGCTGCAGTGCAAAGGTCCAACTTCTCTTATGTCACATGAGCACACCCTTTAATATTCTGTGCCACTACTCCACTGAGCTGTTACTTGATGGATGGTAACTGGTGGTACAATTATGCAGAAATCCATACAGGTTAGATGGCGTATGGACTAGGGCTGAGTCAAACTGCCATCCTGGAACTGTGATGAGATGTGACAGGCAGCCAAACCACACTACTCACGTCGATGAAATGGTACTTGCTACCATTTCTGCTGATATATCTGCAATCAGCACTGCTTCGATCCATCAAGTATGACAATCGATGACTGTCAGTGAGAAGAGATGCCCTTCAAAGGGGGGCAGTAGTCCATGATATCTAAAAATATATGTGAGAATCGGTTTGTTGTGTTTGGATACTCTCCAACCTGTTTATCCACATGTCTGCCCACCTTGCATTGCTAGCACGATATGCACTCCCTCGTCCACCTGCAGCAGTCCTTCTTAATGCTGGGACATACGAATTTCTCAGTCATGAGTTTTATGCTTGTCTTCATGCTAATGTGGGCCAACCTATGCATACTATCGAACAACATCTTGTGGAGTCCCTCAGGTATGAAAGGTCTGAGTCTGTCTTGAGACACATCACACCAAACTGGAGCCTTTGTCCCCCACTGCCTGCATATGCTTAATTTGAAATCTGGTAGAGCTGTTTTGCAGATAGTCTTCCAATTAGCTATTGGTGGCCTGTACTTTGGCGAGCTGCTCATAATCCAGCATATGTGTGATGGCTCCAGCGCATGGGAAAAAAAATCGACAACTGCATTCTCAGCTCCTTCAATGTGCCTCGAATTGGCTGATGCGCTCCTACTGCCAGTATTGCCTCAGGGAGAAACTGTCTTTGTTTTTACCAAAAGCGAAAGTTACTGGGTTATGATCTATATATACAATGAATGGTTTTGCTTCTACTACAGTTGAAAATTTCTTATCACTTCATAAATGACTAGTACCTTGTGTTCACATGCACTCCACCTGATCTGCACTTGTGAGCTTGCTCGAGAAAAACCCCAACGGCCGCCATTGGTTTTGCATCAACTGATGGAGTTCGGCTCGAGTTGCCTATTGGCTTGCATCTGCCATCATTGCTAGTGATGTCTTGTGAACTGAAGGGGCTAAAGGACCTGCTTTTTGTAAACAGGCTGTCATCTGGTCAAAAGACATTGCACCTCTGTCGTCCATAGCAACAATCATTATCCTGAGGACCTTTATCTGCTAGCATTGCCATCAGAGGTGCTTACATCACAGTATGTATCGTCAAAACAAAGTTACAACTCCCTGGAACCAACATAACTGTTCACTGTCTGTCAAGCAAGGTACGCCCTTAATGATAGTGATCTTGTCTTTCATAGGACGAATTTCATGTTTCTGTTGTAGATCACATTTTGCCTTGTTGACAACTATGCCATACTTGCTGATTCATTCAAATACCTTCTTGAGGTATTCCTCGTGTACCAGTGGATTACTGGAAATACCAAAATATCATAGAGATATGCAGAACAGCAGACTAACCCCCATAGGACGTCCTCTATGAAACGCTGCCACATGTGTGAGGCGTGTTTTCAGCCCCAACAGAATTTGTAAGTATTCAGATAATCAGAATCAAGTTTTGTTACTACAGTTTTTTGCATGTCAATTTATATTATATAAGCTATTTTTTGATTATAAGCTATTTTGCAGTCTATGACACACGTTGGTAAAATATCTAGCATTGGATAATGATCTGGAATTCAATTTGTGGTAGTATTTGCATGGCCTCCATGCAGCACATTCTCGAATTCCACCTTTGCCACCACAAAATGAGTGGGCACTAGCCTTATTAGCCACTGTGATACCAGTTAGCATGATTCAGTCTTAATGTGCTAGACTATGTCATGCGCCGCAGTTTTATCTCGACTCTTTGGCCCTCTTCCTGTACCTTTCCATTTCGACTTGGGATCACACTTATCCATCTTAGTGAATCTGTCACAATCTCTCCATCCATCTTAATTTGCCCTGCATTGAGAGCTGTCTCGAGCCACTAGTGGCTGATAAAATCTGCACCAAATATAGGTTCCATTGCATCCATTAACACAAACTTGCACCGTCATTTTTAAGCACATCTGAGATCCACTTGTATTTCGCTTTCTCTGTAAGTCAGTATGGATGAATTGTTGGCTGTCATTACGTAGATGAAAGAGGTTGCTATTGCTCTCATTTCCAGATACGCCACCAATATGCTTATGACTGACCTGATATCGACCAGAAAGCAATGGACTGTCCTCTGATCCCTCATATACAACCGACATAACTACATTAGAAGGCTGGAGTGATTACTCACCAGCCTGGTGGTCACAGTGTCGTGACCATCTGTTGTTGTGGGGCTTCTGGTTTATCCTGTGACCTACCACATCTACTGCTAGCCTCTGAATCCGTTTGGGTAGGTACATGGGAATGTACATCTTGTGGATCGTTCGCCGAAACGTGATACCAACAAACTTGCTTTTGTTGCTTTCCTTGAAATGGTTTATATCTGTCATTAGTGTCTTATTTTGGCATAATCTTCTCATCCTGCTCCAACGATATTGTCTCCTGTTGCAGTGAATCTACCTGCTCTTTCAGTCTTTTTAATTGCTTAGTGATATCAGAGCGAAGGTCTTTTCATATCAGTAAGGCTTCTTGGGTGTCACCTTGCCTGGCTGCTTTTGTCACACTCGATGTGGCCGCTAGGTCTAGCGCTACATACACCCTGTCTGCTACTGCATTCTATGAAGTGATATCTTTTCCTTCACATTTGACCACAGCCGCTTTTACCGCTACTGGTAATTGCACCAACCATACCTGCAAGAATGTCACATTTGACAACTCCTCTTCACTTACAATTCCTTGCAAGTGGCGCCAGAATTCCCAAGATTTTCTGTCCCCTGACTGATCGCCGCATATGACTTGCTCTAGTCATTGTCCTACTGGCTTGCACAGCCAGCTAATCAGCGTTTCTCTCAGGTGGCAATACTTCTGGTCGAGTGACAGTCTCAATATGACATCTGATGCTAACTTTGATTTACGTGATAAGAACCATGGGATTTGTACCTTCATCCATGACTTGGCTATTATTGTGTTATCGAATCCTGCATTCGTTGCATTCCCATTTTCTCTTATTAATCGTGGAACTGATTGTCTATCATTGTCCTTTTTTATCTCCGCTATTAAATCTATTTGCTTCTGTACATCTTCTTGTATCTCCTTCAGTTGTATTTCCATTTACCTTCACTTCATGTCTTAATACGATGACTATGTACTACTTCACAAAGTTTCTTCCACTTGTGCCCTTTTTTTTTTTTTTTGCTGGGTCACCAGTTTGTAGCTGTCTTATATGATGCTAAACATTGTCAACCAAGCGATTGCGCTACAGCTCTGAAATAACTTTTTATTTCTCTCTAAAATATTACAACTGTTAGTTTAGTAACAAACAAAGAGTAATTAATTACTGCAAAGAGCAAGCAAAATAAAAGACGTCTCTCACACAAACCATACAAAAACCACTCTGCAGGTTTCTTTCATTACATAACTTCTGTTGATTAAAAACAAAAAAGTGAAACAATGTGTGGCAGGAAACACAGCTCAACCCCTCTGTAGAAGTGGCGCAGAATAAATTTGAATAGAATCTGATATCTTTGTGTAGGGACTGAGTTCTTTGGGATACTGTTTTGCGAGGTATGCTTATCGTGTGTGCTCTGCATAAAGTACATATAAAATCGAAGGTAGTTCAGTATAACAGTGGTTATTCAGTGGTATTACTCAGCATGCTTAAAGTGGTGAACCCCATACTGAGCGAGTTTGCTGCGTTTTGTACATCTTCAGAGAGGCATAATGGATACCACCACAAACGTGGCTGTGCAGTTGGAGCCTTCACTCACAGCCACGTCTAGCAACAATATTCCACCAATTCCTAGTGACTGCAATAGGAATTTTAGCATCAAATTGCTTGGTTTTTGACCCGCAAGGGCACAATTAGGACTTACCCAAGTTGAAATTATTTTTAGGTTGCATGGTCTTGTGTAAAACTTGAATCGTTTTACCTTGATCATTTCACAATTGGATCTTAATGTAATCGAACAGGTCGATGATATTCTGCACCTGCAGTCTTTCCATGTGTTTAAAGAGACAGTGCTACAATGTCAGAAGATCGCCTGGGAGGTTACAAGCTTCTTGCGACCTATCTCCTCTTATTAATAATGTTTCTCAGTGGAGGACTACTGAGAAAGGTCATGACTGTAAATGAAACTGGTATGAGGATTCTGGTTTTCATTTATGACAATTCAACTGGTATTGTGACATTGCTTGTTCTTCAGTCCTTCTTGTGTGGATGAGCAGGGGCTGGATGAGGGCCACTTGCATTGAGTGTGGCAGAAAAACTTGAGGCCAGACGAGCCGACTTTTGTGGGAGTGGACAATAGCATGTGTCAGCTGCAACGGTGACCGAACTGCTATTGCTCTTGGCTATTGTATTAGGCATGAAATGACTGCAAGCGCGACTTTCTGGAGCCTGTTATAAACTTCAATTGATGTTTGCCACCTGGGATTCTCTTGGCCAACGTCATGTGTTAATATTGTTTTCAATTGCTCTTGGAATCTGAAGTCTGAAGGCACGGGAGCCCGACATGCCAGTACTAGCGTCGGGCGATGTTTTGTTCGTTTTTGGTGGCGGCCTTAATGGCTGCTTTCATGCATCTCATGAAATGCAGGGAACTGGTCGGGCAACTCAAGAAGATGCGATGTGACAGAGGGCCCTACTGAAAATTGGCGGCGATGACCACGTGGGGTACAAAAAATGTTGCTGTCAGACTTGTTGGAATTTTGCAGAGTGAACTGAACACAGATGATAGACACATTTTCCTGCGGCCTCCTAACGTTGGAATCATTCGAGAATGTTGGAGCCGCGAAATACTTTTCTTCAGTATCAGCGCACTGTGCAAGAGATAGGAGTCTCCTCTGGACTGTCAGGGAGAATAGGTGTATGGACAGTGTCTCCTCCTGAAGATACTTCTGCACAGATTTTGGAGTAAGATTGTTTCTGCGATCCAGGCAGCAATTTAGGTGCTACCTGGAATTTATCTCCTCAGGTTTTATCTGTGGTCATCGAGCATCAGAGAGCCCAACAGTACAGATGTCAGTGGCTGCATCATACAGCTGCTGTCTCCTGGCTGCACACTGCCTGAGATCATGCTGGTTAAGTATTAGAATTACCACATTAATAAGGACCTGTAATTCTTCCCTGATACCCTCACCAGCATATGTTCTCGTTTTGGCGCTATACTATCCACGATTTTCCATATGGATTTTTCACAGAGTTCTCATTTCCGATCGGCATTCTGTCGCACAACTGGGATTTATCATTACCTCTGTTGATCGACCCATTTTACATTATTCAGTATTTCAGAGTAGTCCCCTTTAAAAAACGTGCCAACTACATATTTTCAACACCATTGTTTTGTGCCCTTGTACTGTTAATGAAGTGTTTAGTGAATCGAATATTTACGTTTACCTCTCTTTGAGATACTTAATTTATCATTTAGTAGCAGATGACAAATTTCGTTTCCTGCCCATTTTTGGAACTACTGAGCATAGAGATTGATTAGTAATTTGAGTATATTAACGCATATGTGCAACCCTTTTTACTACTCATCTACAGGATCATTTTATTAATTATCTTAGTGTTCGTTTCTCCTCTGTGTATAAGTTCAGGTGGTAGTTAAAGGGGAGGTTGAGTGTATGAGCAGCAAATTCAGTTGAACTCAGGTATTACTCACACTTCTTCATCCTGGCACCTTGTCTTGGATCCTTCCCGTGAGTGTTGAGAGGCTGTCAGTAGTCAATTAATAATTTTTATTGGGTTAAATATTCATAATTTTATCATTTGCAGTTTTTATTAAATTTGACAATAGTTTTAAACAGCTGCATGAATGTACTAAATATTGTGTTTTCTTCTGAACTTATTTAGGTATTTCATTTTTTTGTGCATGTGCATGATTTCTATACCACATTACATTTTCCTGTGATGATTATCGGCTTTACCATGGCATTGTCAATTTTTTTTAGGGGTATGGATATGCAATGTATGTTGTGGATTAATTTATTAGGTTACTGAAGATTTTGTTTTGTTTTAATTACATGTTAGGTGTCATGTGATGTAGTTCCTTTCCTTTGCTTTTGTGAATGATAACACAGAGCAAAGCAAGACTGTCACTAAGCGAAAGTCAAATAGGCAGTCCTAGTATGATGGACTTGAACAAGATAAGGAGAGAAACTTGTTGGGGATGAGATGGTATATTTTTCCACAGAACTGGAAGCTATGAACAGCAGAGAAATAAAGAATTCAGTTACATTTCTTGATGGCTTGGATGAAATACACAATATGAGTGAGGAATAAGACGCAGTCGAACATGAAAGACACGAAGATGGTAGAGTCCACACCAGTAATGACAAAGACGAAAGAGAATATAGGAGAATGCTGCCACGTTGGTACAGTAGTGCACATGAATCCCATTTCATGTCACCAATAGAAGGAACAGAGCAAGAGCAGGAACCAAATTTAGTCTTTCAAATTCTGAAAGGAATAAAGGAAGCAGGAAGGAAACATAGCAGGAAATGCAGGAATTAGAAAGGAAACATGAAGAGGCAGAACAGAAGAGGGAAAGAGATGTGAAGGAACATGCACAGGAGTTGGATAATGAACTGAGCAAAAGCATTGAGCACTTAGCAGAAGTAGGAAAGATCGGCATTGAAGCAAGGCAGACTGATTTAG
Organism: Schistocerca americana; assembly: GCF_021461395.2. Classification (NCBI taxonomy): domain Eukaryota; kingdom Metazoa; phylum Arthropoda; class Insecta; order Orthoptera; family Acrididae; genus Schistocerca; species Schistocerca americana. The sequence continues at coordinate 305,469,958 of NC_060120.1, read as the reverse complement.
TTGTGAAGAAGGAGGCTGTGATAGCAAAAGCAGAAGTGCCAGAGGCTAAGAAAAAAGCAATAATGGCAAATAACTAGTCTGGCATGCCGCAAACAGCAATACACATGTTAATAAGGGGCGTCCATTAATTATGTGACGCGATTTTGGCGTTTTTTCGACCCGCGCCCCTCCCACCTTGGTGAGATGTAAGATTTTAGCTTGACCCCCCCCCCCCCCCCAATCTCATACGAGATTTTGCAAAATGCGCTCTTTTATCATTAATACATTAATAAGTGCTTGATTGCGTTGAGTTTATTTAAAAACTCATAAGTTGTTTATTTTCATTTAAGACTAGTTAAGGCTAGTATTTAAGACAGACCGCAGTCTAGAATCACACGAGGAAACTGAATAATAAAATACTTAAATAAAAGGAACTACTAAAATTCGTAAAACAATATTCATTCTTATTCACTCCACAAGGTCTCAAGTGTGGTCTCAGAAGTGACTACTGGAATCAACATATCTAATGTGATTTTCGGTAAAATCATCACCTGGTTCATCCTTGCTCTGATTTAGCCACTCTAAACCCTTTTTCGCTTGCACACAGGAGATCATTACCTCGACATGTGACAAACTTTGAGGGCTGCACTTTGCACACTGGTGCAGCTGGAGCATTGTGGACATCAGTGCTCTGCAGCTCTTGTGATGGTTGGAAAGTAGTTATCGCATGTACTGCAGCATCTTTTTTCTTCCTTTTTCAGGAACTTTTGCTTCACTCCAGTCCATAACTTTGTCACTACTTCCAAGCAGCACTTCTTCATGTAGGCGTGTCGTTTCACATGTGCAGTATAATAATCATGATAACTCATTTTGAATGAGTGAAAGAGTTGACTGAGCCATCGAGTAACGAAACATTTGTGGGCATAAGCACAGCTGGTCGCGACCCGTCTGCACATGGCTGCCACCCACTCATACGCTGTACCATTTGTTGATTTGTGCGTTTGGCTGACAGTGGCAGCTAAACAATGGAGGAGCTACTGCGTTACTTTGTGGCGTTTGCATAACTGAGATAAATATTATATTGTAGCATTTAGCTATATTTTAAAAAAAAATTACGTGATATTTGCCGAGACCCCCCCCCCATGTGAGAGTGTGTGAGATTCGGCTAGACCAGCTTCCTTCTATAAGCACCTCATGTAATTAATGGCCCCCCTCGCTATGAAGGGACAAAATGTGACAACAGAGAACTAACAAAGGTTCAACGGGGTAGAGAAAAGTCTTGTGTACCAAGAGCAGGAGTTACGTAAGCTTACTTCGCATTCAGATGGAACAAAAGCAGCACATAGAACAATGCCACCGTCACGAAGCTCCCTATGCATGGAGTCAGCGCAAGGCAACACGCCCCACGGCGTGAGCACCCGGACGAAAACCGAACTCTCGCATAGTTGCAGCCCTCTTAGGAAGTGTAATACCAGAGATCGTGTACCACAGGGGCCCAGCAATTGTTGGTCACAGCACTGGACATGAAATCCTGGGGCATATGGAGTAAGCTAGAGTGTCAGATTGTGGCTTAACTACAGGCACAAGAGGTGTACCGGTGTTTGATTTCAAGCACTTTCTCTCAGTGCTAAAATTCCAGAATTTGTCATCAGTCCCCTAGAACTTAGAACTACTTAAACCTAACTAACCTAAGAACATCACACAAATCCATGCCTGAGGCAGGATTCGAACCTGCAACTGTAGCGGTTGTGCGGTCCCAGACTGTAGCGCCTGAACCACTCGGCCATCCCGGCCGGCTGTGTGAGAGTGGAAGTTCTTTATTAATCCCAAGGTCTGGCTGCCTCAATTAGTTGTTCGTTGCCTGCCTCATAGTCACTGGAGGTAAAGTTAGAATTTATATGTGGACGTATCGAGGGCCCAGCAGCAGAAAAAATGCACGGATTAGCGGCAATTTGCCGCTCATATATAAAATTCGAGGCGTGTTTCTCGGGATATACTCGTCGCGGGAAATGCAGGAGAGAACAAAAGAGGAAATTAATTTGTGTCCAGATCTTGAGTCGTCGGTGTACAAGAGCCCTATCAAGTTATTCAAAGGACTCATTCACAGGAACCACTTCATGGACGCACCCTGTAGTGAGAGCGAGATAATTAGATTTTGCATCTCAAAACTACCAAGCAATTATCAGCAATCAGTAATAGCAAAATGTGGGACCAACAGTGAGTCGTTTAAGAGCTTACTTCGTGAGCTGGAGCTTGCATTTTAGACACCGTCTGTGCCGGAATTAAAGAGAAGACAGAATGGGAACTTCCAGGCTCGCGACAGAAATAATGACCGAAGAAGTGAGAGGGATGGTCAGCCAGGAAGCCAAGAATACCACAGACAACGTTCTGGGTGAAGAGGAAATTGGCGACAATTCTGAAGAGGAAATAACGAGCGTCACTATGAACGGAACTGGCGGAGAACGAACCGAGGTTATGAGGAAGGCGAGGAGTTCGAAGTTCGGGGCCAAAGCCCACAGATCAACAACGGAATCGTCGACTGATAAGAAACTGACGCCAGAGTCGTGCGGGGAGGACTCAGTGCAAGGGACCTGCAACTGTTATCGGACTCATTTGTATACTCTTGTCAAATCTCGGGAACTTAATGGAGATTTTGCTGGAGGAACAAGGAGTGTTAACAGGACAGGACCTTCACCCCACGATCACTGTCAAAATAGGAGGGGTATGAGTGCACGGTATTCTGGACAGTGGCAGCCATATTACTGCTATTTCTGAGGCAGCATACCAGCATTTTTCTGAGAAAAGAAGCAGGCCAATACTGGCCCTGAACAGGGCAGAAGTAAAAGGGGCTCTGGCAGGGAAATGCATGGATGTAAGCCTGCAGACTCGGTAAGAGTTCATGTGCCAAGGATACAAACTAGAGACCAACTCCCTGATTGCGCCACATTTGGCGTCAGACATAATAACAGGCATGAACTTTTTGAATGAATGCCGAGCGATTCTTAATCTCGGAAGAGGGAAGTTGTTTTGTGCAACGGGACAACCATTCATACTAGATTTGAAGAGCAGGTTATACAAGTGCAACTTTCAAGCAGTTGTGTTAGACTTAATTACACCGATTGCCATAATGAGAAAGACCGATCAGTTGAACAACTGTCTGAAGAAGTCAATGAACACAAGAGGAAGCAGTGATCAGAGAAACTAGAGAGGCGATAGAAAACAAAATAAAAACTATTGATTGCATTGAGCCTGCTAGCATACTGAGTTAGGAAATATGCTGCTGCAGAACAAAGTAGTTTTTCTGCCAATACCAGGTTAGATAAAGAAGTTTCAATGTAAATTTAATGTGCATCCACACAAGATATTCTTCATGTCACTTTATGCTATACCCCAGGTTTATAGAGACAAAGTTGCAATGAGATATCGAGAATGCTAGCGGATGGGGTGATAGAACCTACGGGATTTACATATAATAACCTGTTGAAAGTGATCGATAAATCAGATGGATCTGTCTGTCTCGTCCTAGACTCTCGCCACGTAAACATAATTATTGCGTCACGGCCGGATCAATCTGAGAGGCTAAAAGAACATCTTCAGAACTTTCACAGAGCATCCGTTTTTTTCTTCAGTAGACCTCTGGTCGAGCCCCTGACAGATTGGGCTCGATCCCATTTACAGGCAATACACAACATTCCTTGCCTTTGGCAAGTGTTATCAATTTTACAGACTACCGTTTGGGGTGGACTTATCATCTGCCGCATTTATACAAACCCTTGATAGCATTCTGCGCGAATTACTCAAACGGCACATAACGACTTACGTCGACGATCTTCTGGTAGCTGAAAAGACGTGGGAATAACACAATACGGTTCCAAAGGAACTCTCCCGTACCATCAAGATGCACAGTGTCACCATAAATAATGAAAAGTCGATCTTCGGAACTTTGTAAAGTTTCTACGTCACATCATAATGGCGAATGGTAATGCACCTAATCCAGAGAAGATAGAAGCGACTGCAAAATTCGAAAGACCAACGAGCAAAAGACAGCTAAGAGGCTTCCTCGGAATCATAAATTTCTACAACTGCTATACTCACGTGGACGCTCAGAGAATCCCCTGTCTGAATTAGCTGATGGGAAAGAAAAGTAAATGGGACTGGGGCGAAACGGCTGAGAGTGAGTTTGGGGTTCTGGAGTTGGCACACATGAGGCGCCAGTTTATTTAGTATGTATATACACTACTGGCCATTAAAATTGTTTCACCTCGAAGATGACGTGCTACAGACGCGAAATTTAACCGACAGGAAGAAGATGCTGTGATATGCGAATGATTAGCTTTTCAGAGCATTCACACAAGGTTGGCGCCGGTGGCGACACCTACAACGTGCTGACATGAGGAAAGTTTCCAACCGATTTCTCATACACAAACAGCAGTTGATCGGCGTTGCCTGGTGAAATGTTGTTGTGATGCCTCGTGTAAGGAGGAGAAATGCATACCATCACGTTTCCGACTTTGATAAAGGTCGGATTGTAGCCTATCGCGATTGCAGTTTATCGTATCACGACATTGCTGCTCGCGTTGGTCGAGATCCAATGACTGTTAGCAGAATATGGAATCAATGGGTTCAGGAGGGTACAGTAGTACGGAACGCCATGCTGGATCCCAACGGTCTCGTATCACTAGCAGTCGAGATGACAGGCACCTTATCTGCATGGCTGTAAGGGATCGTGCAGCCACGTCTCGATCCCTGAGTCAACAGATGGGGACGTTTGCAAGACAACAACCATCTGCACGAACAGTTTGACGACGTTTGCAGCAGCATGGACTATCAGCTCGGAGACCATGGCTGCAGTTAACCTCGACGCTGCATCACAGACAGGAGTGCCTGCGATGGTGTACTGAACGACGAACCTGGGTTCACGAATGGCAAAACGCCATTTCTTCGGATGAATCCAGGTTCTGTTTACAGCATCATGATGGTCGCATCCGTGTTTGGCGACATCGCGGTGAACACACATTGGAAGTTGTATTCGTCATCGCCATACTGGCGTATCACCTGGCGTGATGGTATGGGGTGCCATTGGTTACATGTCTCAGTCACATCTTGTCCGCATTGACGGCACTTTAAACAGTGGACGTTACATTTCAGACGTGTTACGACATGTAGCTCTACCCTTAATTCGATCCCTGCAAAACCCTATACTTCAGCAGGATAATGCACAACCGCATGTTGCAGGTCCTGTACGGGCCTTTCTGGATACAGAAAATGTTCGACTGCTGCCGTGGCCAGCACATTCTCCAGATCTCTCACCAAATGAAAACATCTGGTCAATGATGGCCGAGAAACTGGCTCGTCACAATACGCCAGTCACTACTCTTGATGAACTGTGGTATCCTGTTGAAGCTGCATGGGCAGCTGTACCTGTACACGCCATCCAAGCTCTGTTTGACTCAATGCCCAGGCATATCAAGGCCGTTATTACGGCCAGAGGTGGTTGTTCTGGGTACTGATTTCTCAGGATCTATGCACCCAAATTGCGTGAAAATGTAGTCACATGTCAGTTCAAGTATAATATATTTGTCCATTGAATACCCATTTATCATCTGCATTTCTTCTTGGTGTAGGCCAGTAGTGTAATATAATGTAAAAGATTTGAGGAGAGAAACCAGTGGTGAATCATTCAGTATTGTGCAGATGGAATGCAGCAGCATGCAACTGTGTATTCTGCAGGGGTCGCTTCAGAGGGACCCTAGATATGGAGAAAAGCCTAGCAGCTGACCGACAACTTACCACCCACTTTTTCCCTGGAGGGATTAGCTGCATGTGGCAGCTGAGTGGTAGTGAAAGTGGGTGTGGCAGCTTACCTGAGCCATACATACACAGATCGGCTATGACAAGGAGATGCACCCAGCACTGGCAACTGCCATGCTCACCAAAACTGCCATCGCAGATAGCCAGGTGCCCACTTACACAGGTGCCTGGGAATGCCCCACTGAAGTGACAGTGACCCTTTGGTGGAAGCCGCTCATCTAGGGGAATGGCAGCACACAGTGATGAAGAGAATGGTTCAAGTGCCACGGTTCTAGTGCCACACTAATGTCGGGCACTAGCTCCAGTACCTTCTGAGTTCTCACAACTGACATAATTAGATGGACAGTATGCACAAGTCAAATCCGTGCTATATTGTTGAGGACTGCACAGGTTTCTTCTACTTTCCAAGTGAGAGCAGTAAGGAGTAATTGTCCACATCTGGATCAATCTGCTGTCCTTCTTCATTTGACGATGGATGACTCCCACAAATCTGTGGAGTCACTTCAACAATATTGACCACTCCTCAACTGAGTGTGACCATTCTAACGGTCTCCAGACAACCAGTAATTAGTCCTACTGAAAAGCTGGCATCATTGTAATCGACTTTCCCTTTTTGATGTCAATACTTGACTCAAACTTGTCCTCTGTAGTGACATGTTGGTAACAATTAGTCAGATTTTTTATGAGTGACTGTCAAACTATCCTTACTTTGAGTTAGTCAACCACTGTCAGTGTTATGACTGAGGGGGTGGGGGGTGGGGGGGCAGTGGTGGGGTTGTGGTTATGAGAGATTACAAGCCTCTTGTGGCCTGTCTCCTCTCATTTGTCTCAATTTTTTTGATTTGATATCATTTTATTAAAGTATCTCAGTGAGGGCAGGCTGGAGAAGGTCATTGCTGTAAATGAAACTGGTAACGATGACTCAGATTTTTATGGTGTTGTAACACTGCTTTCTCTTCTGTCCTTCTTGTGTGGGTGAGCTGGGGCTGGATGAGGGCCACTTGCATTGAGTGTGAAAAACGTGAGGTCAGCCCGGGCTGGATTTCCTGCGAATAGGTGGGGGATGGGCAATAGCATGTGGCAGCTTCTCAGGACAGTCGATCGGCTGTGGCTCTTGGTCACTGTAGGCATGAAGCGATGCCGAACGCGACTTTATTGATGTTTGCCATCTCGGTTTTGCTTAGCTGATGGCAGGCGTTACTATTGTTTTCAGTGGTTTTCAGAGTCTGTGGTCTAAGCCACAGGAGGCCCAACTTACCGACACCTTGCATCTGGGCGATATTTCTTTGTCAGCGATTTTCATGGCTGCTTTCTCTCGTCCCATGAAATGCAGGGAGTTGATTGGGCAATCAAGAAGACATGATGTGATATCAGAGAGCCCTGTTGAAAATTGGCAGCAGCGACCACAATGGGTACAAAAAATGTTGCTATCAGGGGTTGGTGGGATTTTGCGGAGTGCGCTGAACACAGATGATTGACGTATTTTCCCTCAACCTCCTACGATTGGAAACATTCGAGCGTGATGGAGTGGCAAAACATGTTTTTTCAGTGTCGGTGCCCTGTTCACGAGACAGGGGTCTCATCTGGACTGTCAGGGAGAATAGGTGTATTGATGGTGTCTGCTCCTGGAGATACTCTTGCACAGACTTAGGAGTAAGGTTGTCTCGGTGATGCAGGCACAAGTTTAGAGACTTTCTGGAATTTATCTCCTCAGGTTTTATCCGTGGTCATTGAATATTAGAAAGCCCAGCAGGACTGAGGTCAGTGGCTGTTCATTGTCTGCACACTCCCTGAGATCTTGGTGATAAAATATCTGAACACCAGATTAGTAGGGACCTGTAATTCTTCTCTGATACCCTCGGCCGCGTATGATCTCGTCTTAGCACTACAGTACCTACGACTTTACATGTAGGGTTTTTCACACAGTTCTCATTTCCGATCGCGTTTCTGCCGCATAGTAGGAGTTTGTCATTATCTCTGTCGATTGACCCTCTCGTAATAGATTACATTATTCAGTATTTCAAGGTAGATTCCCTTGTAGAAACCTGTCAGTTATTTAGCCTAAACACCATTATTTTCCGCCATTGTTCTATTAAAGCATTGTTCAGTGAATCGAATATTTACATGTTTATCAGACAAAATAAAATATCTTTGTGATATTATGCCTGTCATTTAGTAGTGAGCAGAGAAATTTCGGTTCCTGCCTATTTTTATTAACTATTGAGTGTAGGGATTATTAACTTCATTAAACTTTATAAAATTATAGCTTGTTTTAACCCTTTTTGCTACTCATGTACAGGCTCATCATGTCCCCATTGTGCATAAATTAAGGTGGTAGTTAAAGGTGGGGTTGAGTGTATGAGCAGCTCTCATGCAATTTCAGTTGAATCCTGGTACTACACACACTTCTCCAGCCCGGCACCTCACACACCTAAAGAAAATCGTTGATGGTGACACGTGTGGGGGTGACTCCCTGGCTCATACTCTTCGCTCACTTCATGTGCTCAAGAGTAACGAACTTCTGTCTGAGTCTTCGTTAAAGGTCTTTTGGATGCACTGGCTCCCACAAAAGTCAGAGTGGTCTTATTAGCGTTTACTGATCTATTGAAGAAGTTATGGACGGCGTCCTCGAATCGCTTATGAGCACGACTGGTCACTCGGTTGCATACCTGTTACAGAAGACATCGACACAGCCATACATGGAGAGTTTATAGAGTAAGCTTGCACTCCTAAACGCAAAGTTACACAGACAGAATTTTAAAACTACTTCTCATACAAAAAAAAAACCGTTTTAACGTACTCACAAGTGGTGATGGTATCATAAGTGTTTTGGGGCGGCAGCAAGGCAGTGTACTAAGCTCTGCTCTTATCCAGACTTGACTGACGAGTGCCAATAGACGCACATGCTCGTCGATCTCGGTTACAGCGTCCACAGCACAGCTCAAATGCCACAATTACTGATCCTTGTTCTGCAAGTGTGCTCACTAGACAGAAGTTATCGCAATCTCTGTTCTGGAATGATACTGCATCAGAGATTAATGTTATTCCTCCAACTGCAAGTGGTTTCATACAGGTTACTAAAATACCTGTTTTAATGGTAGCTAATAATTCACCTATCAAAACGTTTCATAAACCAACATTATTATGGCCTTCGAGAATCAATAATTCACCTACCAAAAGTTTGGTAAACCGACATTATTATGGCCTTGGAAAATGATTTTCCGCATACTTGTACTTTTGTTGTTGCCAATGTTTCTGCACCTGCATTCTGATTTCTTGCATAATTTCTCTCTTGTACCAGACTTGGTGAACAAGTGTCTCATTAAAGTGTCTCAACATCCTACTGCATTGGCTACTCATTGATGTAATGTCCATGACAGGGACTGTGCAGTGATTTGTGGAACAACTGCGTCTTCCAGACGTCTTGGAGCTCCGCTCGTTTGCATGAGGAATACACGTGCGTGAGTTACGCAAAAGACATCGCTTTCTCCTGCATGCGTCACTGCACATATTTCAGAGTTAAGTGCACAGTGCTCAGTTTTCGAAAATGTGGCACGAGGAAAACGATGTAATGACCTACCAATGAGAACAAAATCAGCACTTGCGGGATCGGATTGTACAGGTGCGTATGGCCTTAGTGGGGGTGCGCCGGAAATTTGGACAGTTACCAAGTGGCAGATAATGACCTCAGCCAACTGTCACTGAAGGATTTTGCAGCACTAACTGACTTAACACTTGCAATGGAGAGACATTACCATTCTACTCTCCATCACATCAAAAGTATGCCAGAACTGCTAGTGGTTAATAGACATCGTCACGTGCCTCTGGAAACGCTGCATGCTGCTCAACAAGAGTTTAAAAGGATGATTAGTGATGGTTCCCGCGCTAAGAGTGCTTGGTCTACTCCTTTGCAGATGGTCAGAAAATAAGACAGAAACTGTAGAATCTGTGGGCATTACACAGCTTTGAACTCTCGTTCAATCCCTGATAGGGACCCTGTTCCTAACGCAGCTGATTTTACCTGTAACAGTGCAAAGGCTGTAGCACAGATTCCATGGCCTCCAAACACAAAATAAAGATTGCTATTGTTACAACTCTGGGGTTATTCGAACACAATCGTTTGCCTTTTGAACTGCGTAACACATCCCAAACATGACAATGATTCATGCACAAAGTTCTTCACGGTTTTTCATTTGCTCTCTCTGCTACATATGAGGAACATTTGAAATATTTATGTGCAGTGCTCCAAAGGCTGGAGGACTACGGTACGATGACTAACGTTGGCAAGTATATTTTCATGAAGAATGGCGTTCCTTTTTTAGGCTACAAGATGTCTAACAAAGGCATTTCTCCTATGCTTGGTTAGGTGTCTGATATTCAAAACATGTCTCTCCTTGAGACTTTTGAAAGGGCTCTGCCATTTTTAGGCATGTTGAATTATTACTGCAAATACCTTCCCATGTTGGCTGAAGTACAAGAGCCTCTCAACAGCCACCTAAAATGAAAGAACACTTCTGGCAATAGGAGGATTTCTTGGACTGACAGAGCCTTTAAAGCTCAGTCTTCTTTGTTGGCCCACCATGTTGCTTACGCTCCCATTGCTCTTTTTGTTGACGCTAGTCAAGTCGCTGTGAGGGCTCGATTGCAACAATATACTACTTAAGCATGGCAACCTCCGCCATTCTTCTCCAAAAATTTGCCAAGGCAGCAAAAATCTTGGAGTGCTAATGATAGAGCAGCTAGCCATTTTTCTGGCTGTAAAACATTTTCATCCCTGGCTTGAAGGCCAGACTTTTTCTGTATATACTGATCACGTACCATTAACTTCCCCTTTAAAAAATGTACCAGAGCTAAATACTCCTTGACAGTCATGTTAAGCTGACTTCATAGCCAATTTTCTACAGACACTCAGCATATTTTTGGGCTGGACGTGTGGTGGAAGATTGTTTATCTCACAACTGCTGGCAATTATTTTTAAAATTGTGTAAAATTGGCTGCGTATCAGAACGCAGACCCACTCCTCCTCCAATATCAGCTGCATCCAGAATCAATGGGTTTACATCTGAAATGCCTACCCCTGCATCGTTGCGCAAATGGTATTTGGTGTGATACTTCTGGCCTAAAAATATGTGCATTTATCTTAAAAAAGTTGTGTCGAATTATTTTTAATTCATTTCACTCTTTGCCTCACCCAGGAGTAAGAGCAACTGTGCATTTAATTACAAACAAAGTTGCTTGACTGGGGATGCAGAAATATTACCGCAGTCGGGCGAGGTAATGCATGAAATGCGAAACATACAAAATTAGTAGACATTTGGCTGCTCTTGTTGATGATTTTCCCAATTCTTCTCGGAGATATTCTCACTTGCACATCGACATTGTTGGCCCCCTTCCACTTTTTGAAGGATACCAGTTTTTGGTCACAGTGATCGACTGATTTGCTCATTGATCAGAGGCTATGCTTGTTCAGTATACTTTTGCAATATCTATTGCTCATTTCACGGTATACTGATAATTTTGCTAATGTTTTGCTATCTATGTGGTTCGCCCATTTAAGTATCTCTAGGACTTTACCTCACATAGGGGACATCAACTTTAATGCCAGTTCTTCACACACCTATTGCATATTTGTGGTTGCAAGCATGTCCTTATTATGAGCTACCACTCCGCCAGTAATGGAATGGTAGAGTATACTCACCAGATCTTAAAGACAGCATTAGCATGCTGTCCAGAGTCTTAGGTTTTGGCATTTCTTTTGGTTTTACTGGAATTGCACACTAGTATTAAGGAGTCAATAAATGAGTCTCGTGTTTTCTTTTTTTTCCTCCAACTAAACTTCCTCCCTCACAATTCATGGAATTTATTGATTTTTTAACAAACTACTGGTCCCGAAAAACCCTACTAGACATGAGACCAAACCTGTTTTCATTAAAGGACTTGAAGACGTGCCACTAGTTTGTTTACGTGATGATGCTGTCAGACCACCCCTTACCCTTCACTATTCTGGTCGTTGCTGGGACCCGCAGTGTGACGACAAGGTATTTATGATCGACAATAACGGTAAAGCAAATGTGACCTCAACTGATCGCTTAAAGCCACCCTTCTGCGATAGGAATTTGGGAACTGTTCCCACGTGAAACAATGACAGAATTAATGTGCTTCAAATTCCTTCAAATGTAAGTCTACCTCATGTTATTGAAACTCGTTCAGATGGAAACGTTGTAAGTTAGCATTCAGGTACTCCTGCCTTTACAAAGATTTCTTAAAATTTGTAATTTCCATTCCGTTTCTATATATATTGTTAGACAAGCTACAGCTCTCCGAAAAACAGGAAGAGTGGCTAATGTGATTGAATCGATTTGAGTCTGATTATGAACTTAGGATAGAATGTGTTATCTATGTATAAGGCCTGAGTTCTGTGGGATGATGTTTTGTGATGTGTGCTTATTATATGTGCTCTGAAGGAAGTTATAATAAATCGAAGGAAGTTCAGTATATTTAATACAGTTTATTCAGTGGTATTACGTAAAATACCTCCAGAAGCATGAAAAACAATGCCAAACTGGAGCAAAATAACAGCTGTGCTGCAAATATCTTACAGCCACATGAACATCAAAAAGTATTAGTAGGAGAATAAATGACGAATCTACTGAAGAAGGAGAAACTTTTACGAAACATGTTTGGGTATTGAAACAAGAGGAACTGTGTTTGCTCTAAGCAGAACTACATTTTACACATTAAACGAAAGATGAAATTGCTGCAAGTGAAACAACCGGCAATGACATTTACATTCTTGTCTGTCACAAATAACTGGCTGTATATTACCGAACATGTCACAATTGCTGATGGTGCGGTTAGCAGGGATCTTAGAGGACAGTTTACATTGCTACAAATGAAATGAGCAACAATCATGTTTATCGACTTATTTGTTACCAATACTTTGCTGTTCTACAGCTACACTAGAATTGACCCAATTCTGGATGCACTTAACACATTCTTAATAAAAAAAGATTGGTTCAGCAATTTTCAGTTGCCTACAATTGCAAAATCTGCAGTAGCAGATAACAGCAATCTTCAGCCAATTGCAGATGGCAACATTCTTGTTGAAGTTATGTGTGATGACAAGAATGTGCAGACAACTGTTAATGATGTTGCATATATTCCAGTCCTTGCCTAGAACTTGCTGTCAGTCAGTCAAACGACAACAAGTTGATTGTGCATGTTCTTTTATGTACAGTGTGGTATATATAACAAAAGTGGTAAAACGGTCTCTGGAACACCATTAGCAATGGCAACTCAAGTAAGCTGCATGTAAGCCTACGAATTACATGAAGTTTGTCATTATGCAGATGCTATATAATTCAACAGTTACAAATTGTGTCATCAAAGATTTCCACATTTGAATTGTGTAAGAATGCGTTTATTAAAGGGAATCATGTTTGCTGGAATAATTTGGATGTCAGTTTAGACACATGTATTTCTGTCCGCCTCTCGTGGTCTCGCGGTAGCGTTCTCGCTTCCCGAGCACGGGGTCTCGGGTTCGATTCCCGGCGGGGTCAGGAATTTTTCCTGCCTCGAGATGACTGGGTGTTATTGTGTCGTCTTCATCATTATCATTCATCCCCATTACGGTCGGAGGAAGGCAATGGCAAACCACCTCCATTAGGACCTTGCCTAGTAAGGCGGCGCGGTTCTCCCGCGTCGCTCCCCTACGCTGTGTAAAGAAGTATGGGACTCATCATCATCATCATTTCTGGCATAAAAGAAAAACTGCCCTGACAACCTTTCACTATAACATCAACTGGAAGAATAAAATATCTGTTTGATATACCATTAGTGCATACTGATGTTGGTGGCCCAGTGAACATGGCTTTGTGGGGAGTAGCATGTTATCTTCTCCTTTTTACGGATAATGTGCCAAGAAAATCACTCAGTTACATGCTAAAATCGACAAAAGAATTCTGTGGTACTTTCATGAGTAGAAAATTAAATTGATTCTGTCTATCAACATATGTAGCCATCCTTAAAGGCGAATGGAATTCGCTTTGAAACGACAACTCCATACACAGCAGAACAAAATGGAATTGCGCTTTGTGGTGAGGCCACTAAAACAGTGATTTATCTGAAGAATGGATCTGTAACCAAAGCGGTTCAAAATGTTACTCCTGAGAAATTATGGAGCGGTCGTCAGATAAATCTCCGTCACTTATAAATCTCTGGCTATCGCGCATTTGTACACGTATCGAAAGAAAAATGAAGCTGGAAAAGGCGTCCAAGAATTCTATCCTAGTTGGATATTACGAAGATTTTAAAGCATAATGTCTGGTTGATCCAAATTCACCAAAGACAGTTGTGCAGGCCTATGATGTACAATTCGTTGAAAATTCAGAATGCATCACAAACAGTAACATGATTGATGATAATGGCAAGAACAACACTCAGCCAGTGGTAACACAAAGCATCGCTGAAGAGGCAACGAGATTAACACAGCCGGCTGGTGCTGATTGAAATGCAGTTTATCTTGAATTGGTACAGAATGACAGTGAGCAGATACTGAATGGCAACGCAGACAGGGACGCCAATCAGTCAGATACAGGAGCTGTGCCATCAGAAATTAGAAAATCATCACGTGAAATAAAACTGCCACCCAAATATTTTTGTGCTGATTTTGCTTGCTTTGCTAATATCTCGTAGCCAAATTCATATAAAGAAGTAATGCGAGAAATGGAACGAAGCCTGAAATGATGAATATGTAACTACTTGAAAACTAGACATATATTTTGATCGATTTTCCACCAGGCAGGAAGGCAATAAAATCGAAATGAGTATTCAAAGTTAAAAAAAAGTCAGATCGTGAAATTGAACATTATAAAGCTCGTTTTGTCACAATAAATTATTCCCAGATCCCAGGTGTGAAATCTGATGAAACGTTCTCGCCTGTTGTTCGTCGCCCTTCACTTTGTACCCTGTTAGCTTAAACAGTCGATTTTGATCTTGACATCGAGTACATGAATGTTCGAACTGCTTTTATGTACTGTTATTTCGATGAAGTTTGCATTCGTGAACCTGAGGGCCGCGTGAAGAAGGGGGAGGAGACGGAAGTTTGAAAGCTGAGGAAGGCAATTTATGGTCTAAAGATGGGTTCCCATACGCAACAAAAGTATCGCCACAGATAATGGAATGCTGCAGTTGCGTGTGTGAGCTCCCAGTTTTCAATGGTGCAATCTAAGAGATGCAGCTTTTGTCATCCCACAAGAAGTTTAACGTGGTTATACTTTGTTGCGCCACTTTCCTTCCTCCACTGCTCTCTGAAGGTTGTGTTTCGAAACACGAACGTTCTGTTGCAGTTCCATGAAGTAATTGTTGCTCAACTCTATTCAGTTTCAATACGTTTTCATTATATTACTGAAAAAAGTCAAAACAGTTGTCGATAGGCGCATTTTCGTAGCTTCTGGAACTATAAGAACAACAACTTTAGTTTTCTGCAGCAGTGTGTGTGTGTGTGTGTGTGTGTGTGTGTGTGTGTGTGTGTGTGTTACTTCCAAACC
The DNA here is from genome assembly GCF_021461395.2 of Schistocerca americana. NCBI lineage: Eukaryota > Metazoa > Arthropoda > Insecta > Orthoptera > Acrididae > Schistocerca > Schistocerca americana. The sequence continues at coordinate 305,454,620 of NC_060120.1, read as the reverse complement.
ATTGATTTAGGCCTATCCATCAATCTTGAAATAATTTTGGATGAATAATTGAATAAACTTAATAAATAGCCAAAAAAGCGAGTCTATAAACTTCGTGAGGTGTGAGGCCAAGTACTGTATAAATTGTGGGTTACATGTAGGAAATAGTACCCAAGTCTGATGTGATGGGTATGAAATGAAAAATTAGTTATTCTAAATGCCTCGATCAACGAATACAATAGGATTCAAACATCTTGGAAGAGTGGCGTATCTGCAGTTGATATTCATATGCCACCTGTTGGTTAGTTTTCCACAGCAGACTTTCCGTCTTTGAGTGTTATTCCTTTTGTAAATGCGTTTGTAGCTCGATTTATCTTTGCGCGAAATCGAATAAAAAATTTACATTTCGTGAACCTTGTATTTAACTCTTTTCACAGCTCTAATGCCATAACCTGCGCTATCACATTAATACCAGCCCATATGGTTTCAGTCAACACCACAATGAAAGATGTGCAGCTACCTAGAATTTGTGACGTTACTGCTCATGGTGCCACATTACTTGCGAGTGCGAACCCAGATTAAAACAGTCATATCAGAAGTACATTACATTAACCCTTTCCAGCAGTCATATCAGAAGTACATTACATTAACCCTTTCCAGCCCAACTTTTATTTACTTGTGGGAAAAAATATTTTTTCGCGTATTTCCCTACATAATGATTGGAATAATATATATTTATAAGAAATTTTGTTATTTTTCTTTTGTTTTTGGAGGGAAATTTGGGATGACTCCATTTGGCATCATTGGGCAGGATTTGTTTCCTTCGGTCAGGTGGTTGGGATGTCACAGTGCTTGGTAATGGAACTTGAATGAATATTTTAATTACACAATTTGACGTAGTTTATTAAAGAAAAATTAGTACATACAATAATGCAACTTGCATTTCAGAACAATTTTATGTTTTTTTACAGCATGATTGTTAATTTACATGAAAATTTAAGAAACAGTTCCTGTCTTTGGTAGAGCAAAGAGGTTTATTACATTTCGTTCGAGAATATGCTGTAATGCACAATTTACATCTCTGTTTGTTTTCTATATGCTGTGGCCAGTGTCCAATGTTGTAATACCTTACATCATCAACTGTGCTGGGAACCAATTGGGCTCGTTTCTTCACAACTATAGGCGATGGACTGTCATCTGATGGGCGTCCTCGTCTTCTTACCAAAATGTCTCCTGCTTTTAGTAGTCCATGAGCTACATCAGACCGAAAAATCAATAGACATGTGTTTGGTAATTCATCTTCGTCTGCAATGTCGGCTGTATAGGAGCCACGCATTCACAACACACATGTCAAGGAGGTGGAATACGATCCTTAGATAAAATCTTTTCACACCAATATTACTCCTATACAAAGCAACCAGCATGTCGCGCAGATCAACTCCTCCCATCGAACCTCCACTGCGGAGGCAGCAAATGAGAGGGTACAATTGTGGGTAGGAGGGGGTCTATCGACCTCCTCATCGTGTGACACATTCACGGTGGAGTTGGTCAGAATGTGGTGAAATGTGGTGTCAGTGTGACATTATTAACCCTAATCTCACATGAACTTTTGAGATGTGGCCTTTTTTTCGCACGTGTCGACACCTTGCTGTCTGAAGCGTCGCCGCATCGAAGGGTGCCGTCGCAGGGCGCCACACTTTTGCACCATTTTATAGGAAGGTACCTCTGAGCCAAATTTCAAACTTATGCTTCGCACTAGAAGACATTATGGGGTTTCTCTAACAATGTCTGGCCTTGGAACGTCAATATATTTTCGTTCTCCCACTGACCAACGTTTCACTGGTCCCACTGGACTTACTCCTTTGTATGATGATGCAAGAACGACAGACTTGTTATCATACCACTTCAGCGCTATGATGTTCCTTTCTGTTTCAGTTCGATAATCGTATGATCCTTGTCTCTGCTTTTTCAGTTCACTGTCTGCTTTTAGATTGCAGCCTTGAAGTTTTGTGGGTCTAACAGTTCCAACACCCAAAATGCCATAGTTTTTCAGGGCAGGGGCAATTGAACCAATTGTCTTAAACACTTTAAAATTTTTATATTTTGGCAGTCCTTCCACAAGCTTTATCACAATATCACCACTTATACCAAGACCAGTATCATTATGTACAGTTCCTTTCCCTCGGTATATTTCAAAATCGTACACAATTCCGCTAGAACCAGCACGGGCAAAAACTTTTATACCCCACTTGTGTGGTTTGCTTTTTACATACTGTTTCAGGGATGAATGACCTTTGAAAGGAATGATTAATTCATCCACTGAATGATATTCCTCAGGTTCAATAATTGAAAAACCTTGTTTGATTTTGTCAACAAATGGTCTCACCTTGAACAGCTTGTCATAATCAGGGTCCTCTCTTTGTTTCATTTTAGTGTTGCCATTCACATGTAAATAATTTCTTAGCTTATCAAACCTATTTCTAGGCAATGAGTCAGCTATTGGAGAAAATCTTGTAGCCTCTGCCCAGTACATTCTGTAAATAGGTATTTTCATAACACCTGCTAGGATGTTTATCCCTATATACCTTTCTATTTCACGAACATTTGTATCTAAAGATGCACCTGTTTTCTGTGTGCAGTATAGATTAGATTGCTCGACTGGGTTCTGGATAATGTCATCACTACACATTGTTCTGAAATACTGCAAAGGTATCAGTTCATCTCGTGGAGGGCCAGAAAAAACTGCATTACATGATGTGTCAACTTCTTCAATGTCCTTCATTCTCCACCGAAAATCCCAGTGTGTATCACACTGAATTTTCTGAGCTGAATGACTTGGTGAAAGGTTTGGCTCAACAAGTAATCTTGAAGCTAAGGGAACATCATCTTCATCATTGGCTTGAGGATGCAGAATTTCAACCATATCAAGGCCCATTCCTTGAAGAAACTGAATATCTAGTTTAGTAGGGCCCTGCTGCCGAGCATTTTCAATCTCTTCCTCCACATCAGACGTATCAAGGTCCAAATCAGATAAATCACCTTCGAGAAGCAGCAATATTTCTTCTTCTGATAATGATTTACTATTGCGAATCATCTGGTAAACAAACCAGGAATTTTTTACTAAGGCAATAAAAAAACTGGTAAACTATATCAAAAAAATTTTAACATATTAATATTAGTTAGTATAATAAAGCTTCAAAAGAAACTTGAAAATATTAAGAGTTACACATTATGGTAAACTTTAGTCGGAAGTTATTTCATGTACTACATTTGGTAACATAACATATGCCCAATGATGTCAAATGGAATCACACATGTTTGCGACTTCCAAGCAGAAAATTATCGTCACTAGCATTATTTTCAAAGTGTTTACTAGTTAGCTCCATTAAGTTTCGGGAATGCAGCCGCATAAATTCTGCTTCTTCTTCTAATATTTCGGCTGTATATCTTTCAGCCATCTTCAGAGAGAGCCGTACGATTGACGGTCCAGCGCTCGCTCCATCCTTTTAAATTTGCGGACCGCGCCACTGCGCATGCGGCCACAGATGAACAAGGCGCCAGTGATGAAACTTCCTGGCAGATTAAAACTGTGTGCCCGACCGAGACTCGAACTCGGGACCTTTGCCTTTCGCGGGCAAGTGCTCTACCAACTGAGCTACCGAAGCACGACTCACGACCGGTACTCACAGCTTTACTTCTGCCAGTACCTCGTCTCCTACCTTCCAAACTTTACAGAAGCTCTCCTGCGAAACTTGCAGAACTAGCACTCCTGAAAGAAAGGATATTGCGGAGACATGGCTTAGCCACAGCCTGGGGGATGTTTCCAGAATGAGATTTTCACTCTGCAGCGGAGTGTGCGCTGATATGAAACTTCCTGGCAGATTAAAACTGTGTGCCCGACCGAGACTCGAACTCGGGACCTTTGCCTTTCGCGGGCAAGTGCTCTACCAACTGAGCTACCGAAGCACGACTCACGACCGGTACTCACAGCTTTACTTCTGCCAGTACCTCGTCTCCTACCTTCCAAACTTTACAGAAGCTCTCCTGCGAAACTTGCAGAACTAGCACTCCTGAAAGAAAGGATATTGCGGAGACATGGCTTAGCCACAGCCTGGGGGATGTTTCCAGAATGAGATTTTCACTCTGCAGCGGAGTGTGCGCTGATATGAAACTTCCTGGCAGATTAAAACTGTGTGCCCGACCGAGACTCGAACTTGGGACCTTTGCCTTTCGCGGGCAAGTGCTCTACCAACTGAGCTACCGAAGCGCGACTCACGACCGGTACTCACAGCTTTACTTCTGCCAGTACCTCGTCTCCTACCTTCCAAACTTTACAGAAGCTCTCCTGCGAAACTTGCAGAACTAGCACTCCTGAAAGAAAGGATATTGCGGAGACATGGCTTAGCCACAGCCTGGGGGATGTTTCCAGAATGAGATTTTCACTCTGCAGCGGAGTGTGCGCTGATATGAAACTTCCTGGCAGATTAAAACTGTGTGCCGGACCGAGACTCGAACTCGGGACCTTTGCCTTTCGCGGGCAAGTGCTCTACCAACTGAGCTACCGAAGCACGACTCACGACCGGTACTCACAGCTTTACTTCTGCCAGTACCTCGTCTCCTACCTTCCAAACTTTACAGAAGCTCTCCTGCGAAACTTGCAGAACTAGCACTCCTGAAAGAAAGGATATTGCGGAGACATGGCTTAGCCACAGCCTGGGGGATGTTTCCAGAATGAGATTTTCACTCTGCAGCGGATTGTGCGCTGATATGAAACTTCCTGGCAGATTAAAACTGTGTGCCCGACCGAGACTCGAACTCGGGACCTTTGCCTTTCGTGGGCAAGTGCTCTACCAACTGAGCTACCGAAGCACGACTCACGACCGGTACTCACAGCTTTACTTCTGCCAGTACCTCGTCTCCTACCTTCCAAACTTTACAGAAGCTCTCCTGCGAAACTTGCAGAACTAGCACTCCTGAAAGAAAGGATATTGCGGAGACATGGCTTAGCCACAGCCTGGGGGATGTTTCCAGAATGAGATTTTCACTCTGCAGCGGAGTGTGCGCTGATATGAAACTTCCTGGCAGATTAAACCGTGTGCCCGACCGAGACTCGAACTCGGGACCTTTGCCTTTCGCGGGCAAGTGCTCTACCAACTGAGCTACCGAAGCACGACTCACGACCGGTACTCACAGCTTTACTTCTGCCAGTACCTCGTCTCCTACCTTCCAAACTTTACAGAAGCTCTCCTGCGAAACTTGCAGAACTAGCACTCCTGAAAGAAAGGATATTGCGGAGACATGGCTTAGCCACAGCCTGGGGGATGTTTCCAGAATGAGATTTTCACTCTGCAGCGGAGAGTGCGCTGATATGAAACTTCCTGGCAGATTAAAACTGTGTGCCCGACCGAGACTCGAACTCGGGACCTTTGCCTTTCGCGGGCAAGTGCTCTACCAACTGAGCTACCGAAGCACGACTCACGACCGGTACTCACAGCTTTACTTCTGCCAGTACCTCGTCTCCTACCTTCCAAACTTTACAGAAGCTCTCCTGCGAAACTTGCAGAACTAGCACTCCTGAAAGAAAGGATATTGCGGAGACATGGCTTAGCCACAGCCTGGGGGATGTTTCCAGAATGAGATTTTCACTCTGCAGCGGAGTGTGCGCTGATATGAAACTTCCTGGCAGATTAAAACTGTGTGCCCGACCGAGACTCGAACTCGGGACCTTTGCCTTTCGCGGGCAAGTGCTCTACCAACTGAGCTACCGAAGCACGACTCACGACCGGTACTCACAGCTTTACTTCTGCCAGTACCTCGTCTCCTACCTTCCAAACTTTACAGAAGCTCTCCTGCGAAACTTGCAGAACTAGCACTCCTGAAAGAAAGGATATTGCGGAGACATGGCTTAGCCACAGCCTGGGGGATGTTTCCAGAATGAGATTTTCACTCTGCAGCGGATTGTGCGCTGATATGAAACTTCCTGGCAGATTAAAACTGTGTGCCCGACCGAGACTCGAACTCGGGACCTTTGCCTTTCGCGGGCAAGTGCTCTACCAACTGAGCTACCGAAGCACGACTCACGACCGGTACTCACAGCTTTACTTCTGCCAGTACCTCGTCTCCTACCTTCCAAACTTTACAGAAGCTCTCCTGCGAAACTTGCAGAACTAGCACTCCTGAAAGAAAGGATATTGCGGAGACATGGCTTAGCCACAGCCTGGGGGATGTTTCCAGAATGAGATTTTCACTCTGCAGCGGAGTGTGCGCTGATATGAAACTTCCTGGCAGATTAAAACTGTGTGCCAGACCGAGACTCGAACTCGGGACCTTTGCCTTTCGCGGGCAAGTGCTCTACCAACTGAGCTACTGAAGCACGACTCACGACCGGTCCTCACAGCTTTACTTCTGCCAGTACCTCGTCTCCTACCTTCCAAACTTTACAGAAGCTCTCCTGCGAAACTTGCAGAACTAGCACTCCTGAAAGAAAGGATATTGCGGAGACATGGCTTAGCCACAGCCTGGGGGATGTTTCCAGAATGAGATTTTCACTCTGCAGCGGAGTGTGCGCTGATATGAAACTTCCTGGCAGATTAAAACTGTGTGCCCGACCGAGACTCGAACTCGGGACCTTTGCCTTTCGCGGGCAAGTGCTCTACCAACTGAGCTACCGAAGCACGACTCACGACCGGTACTCACAGCTTTACTTCTGCCAGTACCTCGTCTCCTACCTTCCAAACTTTACAGAAGCTCTCCTGCGAAACTTGCAGAACTAGCACTCCTGAAAGAAAGGATATTGCGGAGACATGGCTTAGCCACAGCCTGGGGGATGTTTCCAGAATGAGATATTCACTCTGCAGCGGATTGTGCGCTGATATGAAACTTCCTGGCAGATTAAAACTGTGTGCCCGACCGAGACTCGAACTCGGGACCTTTGCCTTTCGCGGGCAAGTGCTCTACCAACTGAGCTACCGAAGCACGACTCACGACCGGTACTCACAGCTTTACTTCTGCCAGTACCTCGTCTCCTACCTTCCAAACTTTACAGAAGCTCTCCTGCGAAACTTGCAGAACTAGCACTCCTGAAAGAAAGGATATTGCGGAGACATGGCTTAGCCACAGCCTGGGGGATGTTTCCAGAATGAGATTTTCACTCTGCAGCGGAGTGTGCGCTGATATGAAACTTCCTGGCAGATTAAAACTGTGTGCCGGACCGAGACTCGAACTCGGGACCTTTGCCTTTCGCGGGCAAGTGCTCTACCAACTGAGCTACCGAAGCACGACTCACGACCGGTACTCACAGCTTTACTTCTGCCAGTACCTCGTCTCCTACCTTCCAAACTTTACAGAAGCTCTCCTGCGAAACTTGCAGAACTAGCACTCCTGAAAGAAAGGATATTGCGGAGACATGGCTTAGCCACAGCCTGGGGGATGTTTCCAGAATGAGATTTTCACTCTGCAGCGGAGTGTGCGCTGATATGAAACTTCCTGGCAGATTAAAACTGTGTGCCCGACCAAGACTCGAACTCGGGACCTTTGCCTTTCGCGGGCAAGTGCTCTACCAACTGAGCTACCGAAGCACGACTCACGACCGGTACTCACAGCTTTACTTCTGCCAGTACCATTCGATCCATGCTGGGAGATCGATGTATTACTGGGAGCTGAACTGTAGCGACGTCTTTGTAAGTTCAATATTGAAAGTGCCGGATTCCATGATTTATCTAACGTGAAACCGCTGTCTCTATTAATTAAATTCTTCGCCAAGCGGATTTCAATGGCCTCTTTTACTACGGAGTCCCAGAAAGATGAAACAGAAGTCAGAATTTCGACATTTTCATATGCCATAGAGTAACCAGAATCAATACAATGCTCTGCCACAGCCGATTTACTGGGTTGTAAGAGCAGAGTGTACCTGCGATGTTCCGTACACCTCTCTTGGACTGTACGATTCGTTTGTCCGATATATGAAAGGCCACATTCACATGGTATCTTGTAAACTCCAGGCTTGCGGAGTAGTAAGTCATCTTTAACGGAACCCAGGAGTGCAGCCGTCTTCGCCGGTGGACAAAAAATCACTTTTACTTTATGTTTAGTGAGGATCCGTCCTATTTTGGATGAAAGGCTTCCCACATACGGCAGGACAGCCATGGATTTAAATGTTTCCTCGTCATCTTCTGCATTCCTTATGGACACCTTAGGTTTTATTTGTAGTGCCTTACGTATCTCTTGTGGAGAATACCCATTGTCCTCAAAAACTCTCTTCAGATGTAATAGTTCGTCTTTTAAACTACTTTCATCAAGTACCAAAGTTCTTAGAACACTACTCGTCTGCGAAGGATGGTGACAGCTATTTGCATGCAAATATAAGTCCGTATGGGTCGGTTTCCGATATACTGCATGACCCAGAGTGCCATCTTCTTTGCGCCGAACCAAGACATCCAAAAATGGAAGACATCCCTCCTTTTCCACTTCCATTGTAAACTGAATTTGTCCATGGATGGAATTCAGATGGATTAAGAAGTCCTGCAATTTGTCCTCGCCATGGGGCCACACTACAAAGGTGTCGTCAACGTACCTCCAAAAAACTGTAGGCTTCAAACTAGCAGACTCCAGGGCCTTCTCCTCGAAATCCTCCATAAATAAATTGGTCCACCAAGGGTGACAAAGGACTACCCATGGCAACACCGTCAGTCTGTTCAAAAAAGTCGTTATTAAATAAAAAGTATGTGGAGGTCATCACATGGTGAAACAAAGCTAAAATCTCCTTATCAAAACTTTTTCCAATGAGATCTAAAGATTCAGAGAGAGGTACCTTAGTAAATAGCGACACTACATCACTGACTAATAGATCAGAGGTGTTCAGTTTCAAAGATTTTAATTTGCCAATGAAATCTGCAGAGTTCCTTATATGATGATCACATTTTCCCACAAGCGGCCTCAATAGTGACGCCAGGTGCTTGGCACAATCATAGTTGGGAGAACCAATATTGCTCACGATAGGACGTAGAAGCACTGCACCACTTGGTTTCAGTTAATTTACACTTTCAACAATAATTTACTAGTTCAACTTTTATATTAGTTTGCTTCCTTTACCTTGATATAATATTTTGAAAGTCGAGCTGGGTGCACTGTACCGTAGACACCATGCAACAATACTTTTGTCAAGGCATTGTAGCCTGCTGCTCTCTGTTTTAGCGAATTCACGGTAGCCAACCTAAGTACAATGAACATCAGAAAACCCTGCACACTCGTTTATAATCTGTGGGCAAATAGTTTGGCCTCGGGAAAAAGTTAAATATGATGTTGCCATATAGCATCACTGGGCTGGAAAGGGTTAAATAACCTGAAGAAGTCAGAATATGATCCTTACATTTACTACAGAATCTGAAGCATTTTAGCTGTTTATGTAGACAACTTGATTATCTTCTTATTAGAAATGATAGCTGGTAGGAAGCATTAGTGAATTAGTTTAAGATGAGAGATCTTGGCATTAGAATAAAATGCACCAGCAAACATGGAACGATTAGCGTGGATCAAAGTAAATATGCTGCAATCCAGTTGCACAATTGCATATCCATTTAAACATGGTTTGAAGCTGCAAATATGAGAAAAAAATTGACAATTAAGGAAGAGATTGTGGTATATAAGATTCTTTATCAGTTGAGTCA